>NC_137337.1:34462475-35662475 GCF_965287045.1 Carcharhinus amblyrhynchos
CAAATGAAGTTGGACTGCTTCAGTACCTGAGGAGTTTAGAATGGTGCTGAACATTGTGCAATCATCGGCGAACATCCCCACTTCTGACCTTATGATGGAGGGAAGGTCATTGATGAAGCAGCTGAAGATTGTTGGGCCTACAACACTATCCTGAGGGAGTAGACTGATTGGGCAGTAATTGGCCGGGTTGGATTTGTCCTGCTTTTTGTGTACAGGACATACCTGGGCAATTTTCCACATTGTTGGGTAGATGCCAGTGTTGTAACTGTTCTGGAAGAGTTTGGCTAGAGGAGTGGCAAGTTCTGGAGCAAAAGTCTTCAGTACTATTGCCGGAATGTTATCAAGGCCCATTGCCTTTGGAATATCCAGTGCCTCCAACTGTTTCTTGATATCAGGTGGAGTGAATCGAATTGACTGACATCTGAGATGCTGGGGAACCACCGGAGGAGGCCGAGATGGATCGAGGCCGAGTTTGCTGCTAATAATTCAGCCTTACCTTTTGCACTGATGTGCTGGGCTCCTCCATCATTGAGGATGGGGATATTTGTGGAGCCACCTCCTCCAGTGAGTTGTTTGATTGTCCACCAACATTCGCAACTGGATGTGGAAGGACTGCAGAGCTCAGATCTGACCTGCTGGTTGTGAAATTGCTTAGCTCTGTCTATCACTTGCTGTTTTTGCCAATTATGTATTCTAGGCCCAATAATCAGCAGTCTGGTGACACAGGAGGCCTCACAGGACAAGATAGACTGCCTCCTCTTTTGCTGTCACAAAACGGTCAGCCTGCGATATGAGCTGGTTAAATGATTAACTGTAAACTCCCCACTGAAGGAAGGTCTCATTCAGCCAGGCATTTCCACAGTCAGAAAGATTTTTTTAAGAATCCTCCTTAGGACCTCACGCATCCCTGACATCCTCTCTTCCATCTTCCTCCATCAGGAAAAAGATATAAAAGTCTGAGGTCACATACCAAATGACTCAAGAACAGTTTCTTCCCTGCTGCCATCAGACTTTTGCATGGACCTACCTCGCATTTTGATCTTTTTCTACACCCTAGCTATGTAACGCTATATTCTGCATTCCTTTTTCCCTTCTCTATGAATGGTATGCTTTGTCTGTATAGTGTGCAAGAAGCAATATTTTTCACTGTATACTAATACATGTGACAATAATAAATCAAATCAAAAAAGGGAATCTGTATCGCACCTTCTGAAACTGGAAATTACTCCTTGCCCTAACCTGTAACCCATGGCCAATTCACCTAACCTGCACATCTTTGGACTGTAGGAGGAAACTGGAGCACCCAGAGAGACCCCACATGGACACAGGGAGAACGTACAACTCCACACGTACAGTGACCCGAGGCTGGAATTGAACCCAGGTCCCTGGCACTGTGAAGCAGCAATGCCAACCACTGTGCTGCAGTGCCATCCCTTATGTAATTAAGATCAAAAGAATGAATGTGTGACCCATCCTGATTTGCAGCAGATCTTTTAAATCCTGAAAGAGTAAAGTGCCGAACCCTGGGATGTAAAAAATTCCCAGCACACAGACTCAACTCATTTACATACTTGGCTGTTGAAGGGACCAGTCCACAACACAATAGTAGCCACAAAGACATATGGCTATTTGGGCTGACCAGGGCAAACGCATACCAAACAAGAATGACAACACACATCCCTCTGCAGCAAAGACAGAATGATTTTTTTATGATGTTTGTGTTATTGCTGGACAATGTGAATGGAGGGAGTGGGTAGATGCATACTTAATCAGCTTAATAAAGGACATGAACAATATTGCTGGGGATCAAAGCAGCATTGGTGGAGTCTATTCCTGTGCATGATTGCATACGTAACCTGCAACATTCGTCTTCAATAAGCAGACTGCGTGTTTCTGCTAGTTCATGAACTGCCGTCTGGTAGTTTCCCATCAGCCACAACCCAAAAGATTATAGATAGCTCACATTGTCAGTGATCTCACATGAGATCACTATCCCTGTACCTGCAATAAAGCCAAAATCCTGTCCTGATACATTCATTCTGTTACAATGATCCTTTCTCAATTATGTTCGACAGACAGCAGTTTGCAGATCTGCTGTTGGGTCATCAGAATTCAGTTGGATTCATTCCAAACTGCTACATTTTATTAGCACTTCCAAAATTATTTTCTCTTTGATTTTTACACCGACCAAATCACTTCCCACTTTGATGAAAGCTGTAATGGGGTAACTGTTGCAAATTCAAGTCTGCTGTATATACATTTGTGGGTTCAGTGGGGCAGTCACACCTGAAAAGAGGTGTGAGCCTCTAATTTTCATAGGACTGGATTCACACTGTCCTATATCTGGTTGCATATGTAACCTTGGAATTTAACAGTGATACCTGGACTGGATATTCATGTCCTTTGCATATTGATTTCTAACTTTCTGAAGGAAATTTGAGCATTTGCTTTGTGAAATGAATTCAGGTACAAACAGTTACTGCTTTATTTTGCAGCAGGGTGTACATTCAGTACAACTGTTATGATTTAACTCATTGAATTCAATTCATATAACTTCTTTTTGTGCAATGATGCAAAGTAAAGAACACACCGTACACCATTGTTTTACTTAGATAAGACATGTGCAAGAGTGAGTGTACATTATATTTTCACTTTTCTCCCGATACCAACTGTTGTGTTCAATTGTTTGGTGTTTGATAGTGTGTTCACTGTGGTGTGTGTAATTTGAGTCAAGTTTATGGGTGTGGTTACTGCAAAACAGAAATAAAGCAATAAACAGGAGAAGGCAGACATTTTAGAAGTATTGGAATAAAGCTCATGTTCACACAGTGAACTGTGAACCTGCTATGTCTCATCTCTGCATATCTTTGAGGCTCAAACACAATGGGTCTGATTCTCCCATTTTCAGGCTAAGTGCCCACGCTGGGAAAATGGGAGCGTTTCCTGCTGGCGCTGGCAGCATCCATCAGGTGGGATTCACTCACCCTGAAATATGCAAATAAGATCATTGCGAACAACCCGCCAGCCAGCCCTGTTGTTCCGAGACTGGGCCATCATTTTTAACGGCAGCCCAATCTTCACACTCGGAGAGAGGCCCCCATCCCTCCAAAAAAATGAAACAGTGACCCCCCCCATTGACCTGGGAGCACCACCAACATCTCACATAAGTGGTCCATCCTTCCCCCTCCCATAAATAATGGGTAATCCCCTCTCCCACACCATGCAGACATGAGTGTGACTTGACCCGAACCCCTCCTAGAGTCAGGTCCCCCCATAGACACCCCAACTTATTCCCCTTCCCTCACAGTCACTCTGCCTGCCCTTGACCCTCCACAGCCCCCCTTCCTTCTCAGATACCTCACTCAGGACCCTTCCCTCTTAGACTCCCTGCTCAGCCCCTTTTAATCCATGCACCTTGGCAGTGCCCACAGCCCCCCCTCTTCTTTATTAACAGCCAAGAATGAGGGAGTGGGTGACTGAATTGATTCAGCTGATGATTCTGCCTCTCATCCTGGTATGGATGACATTATATCAGGGAACTAGCCAAACCCAGTGTCAGAAAATCAGAACTTAATTCTTAAAAAAATCAGAGAGGATTGATATGCATTTTCAAAATAATTTTGGAAATAGACAAAAAGAAAATTCTTAGGACATCAAAAAGTTTTTCAGTCAATGAAATACTTTGAAGGACAATCACTATTTTTCTATCGGCAACCTTTTGTGATTTAGTGGTATCGCTTAATGTTGGATAGATCACGGAAGACCTTTCCAGTTCTGCTTTGGATAGTACAATGGAACAGGTAAATTGTATTGGCATCATCTTCTCTATCCACTGAGTAGTCAGTACTTTTTTTAATATTCATTTGTGGGACATGGGCATCGCTGGCTGGCTAGCATTTATTGCTCATCCTCATGAACTATTCCACAGCCAGGCATCAGGGATTGCTGATCTTTATTCAGTCTGCTCACTCCAAACTCCAAACATTGTTCATTCAGGGCAGTTCCCAACCAGTTCAGCACACACCCCAAGTCACATGACCCATTCCCTTTAAAGGGGCTATGTCCCAACATACATAACAGTGGCACATTGTCAAAAATCTTTTGGAAGTCCATATGCACCATATCAATCACATTTGCTTCATCATTCTTCTCTGGAAGCTCATACTCCACAAAGCCCTTGGGGAAACCTATCGATGATTCCCTGTGTCCTTTGTTCTCACCTTGAACTGCAATTTTACCTGTTAGCAGATCTTATGTGTACATGAACAAGGCACAATTATACTTTCTCTTTCTGAGTCATAATCAATGGGTCCTAATGCAAAGAAAGCTCATCTTCTCCTCTCCCAATCAGCAGTTCTTTCTACCTTGTTTCAAAAGGCTGCTGGAGTTGGGGAAGATCAGAATAAATATCTTATGATTACAGTGGGAATAAACATAAACCAGGAAGAATTGCCATGCAAATATGAATTTATCAGGGCCGGCCACCCTAAGTGGATTACTCAGAAATGACTCAACATCATCTGTCTTTCCACATGATGCTATTTATTTCATCATTTGAACACTTAATAAGATCAGCTTTTGTGATTGCTCATGATTCCATGTGCTACTTTTAACAAGATTGGATTACTGCTGTTACATTTAGTTTTCAGTCAAAGGTTATTTCTAATTGTGTATTAGTTTCATGTGATTAAGGAGCAAGAGAGTGGATTTTCTGCTCTACCTCCAGATGTTGAAGTGCAGGGTGGAAAATTGGACAAAGGGGCATCAAAACCCCAGGGGGGAACCTGTCCAGTTTTCCTCAGTGCCCTCAGATCAGGTGCTGCATAAACTAAAATTGATCTCTTTTCACCCAATCTGAATTGTTGGCAACTTATTCTAAAAGTGAAACTAAACAATATGGACAATTGTGTCATTTTCCTATTGCTGTAAGTTAAAAAGACTCTTTCCTTTCATATGTAAGTGCAATCTGGCCTGTTGCAGATTATATACAATGCATAAATATGCTGAACTGAAACAAACACAGCCAAAGCTTAATTACAGCTTTAAAAAACCAAAAAATTTAAAGAGTAGCCCTGAATATAGAATCAGAGAATGGCTACAGCACTGAAGGAGGCCATTTGCCTCACCAAACCTGTGCTAGCTCTCTGCAAGAGAAATTTAGCTGGTTCCACTCCATTGCCTTTGTCCAGCACTCCCAAGCAATATATTTCAGAACCCAAATACTAGCTGCATACATATATTTTCCTCATCTCACATTCAGTTCCTTTGCCAATTATCTTAAATTGGTGCCCTTTAGTTCTCAACCCTTCATCCATTGGGAACAGTTTCTTGGTGTACTCAATGTTGACCCCTTTTGATCTTAAACATCGCTATTAAATCCCCTCTCAACTCTCCTCTCTCTGAGGAGAACAATGTCAGCCTCTCCAATCTACCCTCATGCTGAAGTCCCTCATATCTTTTCTGCACCCTCTCTAATACTTTCAGATCCTTCCTGAAGTGCAGGACCAGAATTGGACACAATATTCCAATTGAGGCTGAAACGATGTTTATAAAAGTTCACCGTAACTTCCTTTTGTTTTCTATGGACGGGATTTTCCAACACGTTCATCCCAAAAAATGCCACCTGAGGTCAACGGATCTTTGCATGGTCCATGTCCCGGCCACTACAATTCCTGTGATGGGTGGAATGGGAGAATTCTGCCCTACGCCTCTATTTCAAAAGCCTAAGATCCCATGTTCCTTATTAATCTTTCTCAACTTGCCCTACCGCCTGCAGCAACTTGTGCAGATAAACTCAGGTCTCACTGTTCCTACGACCACTTTTGAATTGCACCCTTAATTTTAAATTTTAGATTGCCTACCTTTGGTCTCCCTACCAAAATGTTCCACTTCACGGTCCTCTGCTTTAAATTAAACCTACAATGTTTCTGCCTTTCAACCAGATTTTCAATGCCTTCTTGAAGTCCACTATTACCCTCCTCACATTTCACAAAACCTTCACGTTTTATACCAACTGAAATTTTTCAAATTGTGCCTTATACACTCAAAAGCGCTAGTCATTAATACATTTCAGGAGAAATACTGGTCCAAGGATGGACACATTAGGAACACTTCTGTGTGCTTTCCTCCAGCTACAAAACAACCATTCATCACTACTCTCTGTTTCCTGTCACTTGGCCAATATCACATCCATGTTGCCTCTCTCCTTTTTATTCCATGGACTTTGGCTTTGCTTGCGATCATAATATGTGGCTGTTAAATATCTTATTACTGAGGTATCTTCTCAAGAACTATTCCACAGCCAGGCATCAGGGAACACTGATCTTTATTCAGTCTACTCACTCCACACTCCAAACATTGCCTGCCCACTCAGGGCAGTTCCCAACCAGCTCACCCCACATCCCAAATCACATAACCCGTTCCCTTAAAGGGGCTATTCCCAACAAACATAACAGTGGCACTTTATCAAAAACCTTTTGGAAGTCCATATGCACCATATCAACCACATTTGCTTCATTGATCTTCTCTTGTGCTTTATCAAAAAACTTAATCAAGCCTGTTAAATAGGATTTGTCTTTAATAAATCCATATCAGCTTTTCTTAATTATCCCCAATTGACCAAATGGCTGTTAATTTTGTCCTGGATTCTCTGTTCTAAAGCTTTTCTCGGGTGTCTGATAATGCAATGAGTGTGGAAGAGTAACAGGCTGCAGGAATGGTGTCTTTTTGACATTGTAGTGGAGAGTGACATTACAGGAAGTGCATCTCAGGAAATTGTGGGTCTGTATGGAAATATGTGACTTTCCATCTATTGCTCATACTAGCTAGAAAATCATCAAATACATGTCTAGAACATCCTCAAAATTGGGAATAGTGGGATCATGTAATGAATCTTGTATGGCAGAAGACAGGGGCAGAGATCACTGGTGTTTTCCATTATTTGTTAAGAAATTCCAGCCTACTGTCAATATCGCTGTGTTGATCATTCTGAATGTTAAATTTCTTTGAATGTTTTTGGTTGTCACAGAAGAACTCTTCTCCCTGTCTTGTTCACAGAGTAACTCTGCCCTTCACCTCCACCCTACCCATGTCCTTCAGATCAAAGTACTTCTCTCATCCCCAGCTCACAGAGACTTCCTTCTCCCTTCACAGTTGACAGAGACACCCTCCCTTTACCTTTATCTCTTTTCCTCCTCATCTCTCAGTTTGCAATTATACTCTTATCTGGAAACCTCACAATTATACTGGCACACATCATCCTCATCCCGTTCACATTGACGTGAGAACTGCTAAATCTACTTCCATCATTCCCTCCGGGCAGTGCATTCCAGTTCATAACTTGCTGCTTCATTTCTTTCTTTTTCTTATGATGTCAAGATTTCAATTGCTTGAAATCTGTGTTCTCTGCTTATTGACCTTTCTGCCACTTTAACAGTTTCTCCTGATTTACTCTATCGCATCTCTTCATGATTTTGAACATCTATATTAAACCTCCCCATAATCTTCTCTGCTGTTAAGAGAACATTTACAGTTTCTGTAAATTCACCATCTAACTCAAGTCCTGCACTCCATTGTGAATCTTCTGCACACCCTATCCCAGGCCTTGACATCCTTCCTCAATTGTGGTGTCCTGATTTCATGGGTCAATGTGGTTACCAAATTCTCTTTAATTTTAAAATCTCTTCAACCTTTGTTCCATCATATAATTATCATGGTTTCCCCATTATTTAAATATTAGAACCTCTTTTTCTGCCCACCGCTCAGCTGTTTCTTTGGTAAATGTTCTATCTCTGGGGCAATGATCGAAGTGCATTTTGTTCCAGGGCAGTAATTAGCCTGATCTATTATTTATAGAAGGATGAGCTGACTTCTACAGCGGCAACACAAACCCACTAACAGGCACTTTATCCCATCTCTACACAGTAATAGAACAAGCTATTTCTCTTTTAAGCGCTGGTTGGACATTTAATAATTGCAATGACAAACAATAAAATATATTAAATTTAAGAAACTGCCGGGGGCAGCAAAATATTGCTAACAGCATGCATCTTCAAATTTATAGGTTGTTCATTCTCTATGTTTTATGCTAACTCTTGGCTGCATTTGGCAATAGGAGTCACGAGTGATTGAGGCCTTTGTTAGAGTAAAGTTTGCATTCTTTCTGCTGTGGAGATGAACTCATCATTTAGACAAGCACAAGCTTCGGCAATGTGTCGCCCTGTGGCTTGGTATGGCTCCTGCTCTGCCCAAGGCCGCAAGGAACTACAAAAGGTCATGAACGTAGCCCAATCCATCAAGCAAACAAGCGTCCCATCCACTGACTCTGTCTACATTTCCCGCTACCTTGGCAAAACAGCCAGCATAATTAAGGACCCCACACAACCCAGATATTCACTCTTCCAGCTTCTTCCTTTGGGAAAAAGTCTGATGTCACGTACCATCCAACTCAATCACAGCTTCTTCCCAGCTGCTGTCTGACTTTTTGAATGGATTTACCTTGCATTAAGTTGACCTTTCTCCACACCCTAGATATGATTATAACACTACATTCTGCACTCTCATTTCCTTTTCTATGAACAGGATGCTTTATCTGTATAGCGCGCAAGAAATAATACGTTTTACTATATGTTAATACATGTGACAATAATAAATCAAATCAAATCAAAACTATGTATCTTAGGCATCGAGCACACTGATACCTCCATGTATTAGATCATTTTTTCCTGAGAAGGTGAGGAGAGTGAAGATTTGAAAACATTTATTCCAGCAAATATATGGAGTTACACAAAGCATTTCCTTTAATCTGAATTGACTATAAGACCATTGAGTCTGCTCCGCGTTCAAACAAGGCTGATATGTTTCTCAACCCCATTCTCTCGCCTTTTACCCATAACCTTTGATCCCCTTACCAATCAAGAACCTATCTAACTCTATCTTAAATGCACTCAATGACTTGGCTTCCACTGCCTTCTGTGGCAATCAATTCAACCAAATCCACTCACTGGCTGAAGAAATTCCTCCTCATCTCAGTTCTAAAGAGACATCCCTTAACTCTGAAACTGTGTCCTCGGACCCTAGCCTCTCCTACTAACGGAATGTTCTACTCTATCCAGGCCTTTAAGTGTTCTGAAATTGACACAGGAATAACCCTGTAAGAACTATCACAGACACTAGTGTTTTCTTTCCTAGAATGGGGCAAGATCTGCTGGGATGCAAGTATTGATCAAAGATGTGTAAAGTTCTTCTAATCATTACTCCTAAAGGATGTTGTTACCCAGTCACATTGATCTCATCCAATCGAATTTTATCAAAGACAAATAAAATGTGAGATAGACTGGATTACTCAGTATCCAGAACATGAGTAATGTTTACTGACACATATAAAATCTCCCAAGACTATGCCAATGAAGTCAGTTGGATGATCTCACTCCTGCAGGTCCATGATCATGTGGCATCGCGGAAATAAATGCGAAATCCTGAGAAAAGGAAGCACTGAAAATACGTGCTGTTGCAGAAGTGCCAGAGACTACATCAACGAAACAAAAGTAACAAAATTGTAAATTCCTTCAGTTTGATATGTACCATTGTGTAAGGGAGGGTGGTGGTATTTTTGCTCGGCTGTAATGCAGAGACCAAGGGTGGTGCTTTGGGGACCCAGGTTCAAATTCCACCTCGGCAGATGATGAAATTTGAAATCAATAAAAATCTAGAATTAAAAATCTAATCATAGAATCCATACAATGCAGAAGGAGGCCATTCAGCCCATCGAATCTGCACCGACCACAATCCCACCCAATCCCTATTTCCATAACCACACATATTTACTCCGCTAATCTCCTGATACTAGAATCAATTTAGCATAGCCAATCAACCTAACCTGCACATCTTTGGACTATGGGAGGAAGCCGGAGCTTCGGGAGTGAACCCCCACAAACTCTACACAAACAGTGACCCAAGCCAGGAATTGAACCCAAGTCCCTGGTGCTGTGCGGCAGCAGTGCTAACCACTGTGCCACCCCAATGATGACCATGAAACCATTGCAAATTGTCAGAAAAACCCATCTGGTACTCTAATATCCTTTAGGAAGGAAACCTGCTGTCTTTACCTGGTCTGGCCTACATGTGACTCCAGATCCACAGCAATATGGTTGAATCATAACTACCCTCTGAAATGGCCAAGCCAGCCCCTCAATTCAAGGGGCAATTAGGGATAGGCAACAAATGCCGGCCCAGCCAGCAATGCCTGCATCTCATAAAAGAATTTTTAAAAATCTACATATCAACAAGACATTTCACAGCAGTTCATTACAATGTGAAGTACTTGGCACATTTCTGAGCAATGTATTGAGCTGCTGTTTAATGAGAGTTCTCTTTCATCAGTACAATGATCTTAAACCTCTCCCCTGTGTAATACGCAAATGTTGAATCAAACAATGTGAAATGTCAAAACTATTTTGTCCTGTTTATTCCAGTTTTCATTTTTTTCCTTCCTATTTCAGGGATTCTGGTCAGACCTGCTTTTTTCATTTTAACATGGATAAAATTGGGCCAGAAATGGTCAATGTGCAGCACAAAGAAACGCCAGCTCAGCCATTGGGCATTGCTTCCTATACAGTGATCTCCCCACACCAATGCTAATGGAATGGTGTGCAGAGTCAGCATTATTCCAGTTCAATATAAGGGGTGAGCACTGAGTTATTATAACATCTCTGGGTGTGGTAACATTTGCACATAGAACACGATTTAATACAATTTCAATGTTTCACTTTTAATTATGAAACCTAATCTGCAAATTTATTTTCCAGTAATGATCATGAATTACGGTGAGAAATGTGATACAAATTCCACCCCAGGTTCTGAACGTGCACATCGTGAAACAAGTTTTGGGTAAAATCCTCGTGGATCTTGTCCCTTCAAATTGGAAAGCATAGGAAGATTGGAATAAAGGGACAGGAATGGGGCCATTTAATTCAACAAACCTACACTGTTATTCAGTTAGACCAAGACTGTTCACTGGCCCTAATATGTCCATTTTTGCCCTATAACCACTCAGTGCCTCATTATGATTGTGGGACTGTATCAGACAGTTCAGTTTTAAATTGTCTCCTTTAATGAATGAAGACAGAAAGCTGTGGAATGAAGGATGGTGATATCATACTAAACATTGCCTGGATACAGGCCCATGTGATTTGGTTGTCATGGGGAAAGAGCCCCTGGCCAAATTCTTGTGAAATTAAATACCAACTTTCGCACCTTTACACAAAAAAATGTTCGGCTGGTCTTTCTGAACCAAGGCTCCCAGACTTTGACTTGGAAAGAGAGAGAGAGAGAAAGATGCTGCTGATTGAAGCCAAAAAGCCAACTGAGTGTGGGACTTAAATCTATGAAGCTACTTCTGTGTCTAGAGTGTGGGATAACATTTAAATAAGTTGTAAACAATTTTTGATTGATTTAATTAATGAATAGGGAAGAACCGCTTCTATTGTTTGGTATATTCAGTGCCTGTTAAGTAATGTTTAGTCTATGTTAATTTTAGTTTGCTTGTTACAGTAAGAGTCTTAAAATGAGAAATAGTGTCATGTGTCTCTTTCCATTCAGTATAGGGAAATTCATATCTCTTTTTAAAGTTATCAGTCTCCATGGAGATCAAGTCAAATTGGGAGCATGAACCCAGAAGCTCTAAAATGGATAAAATAGAACTTTCTGAAGTTAAACGAACACAATTTCACATTTGTTTTTGATGTATCGGATGAGAAATCAGCATGACTACTTCTATGGTTCATTATTGGAAAGAGAGGACCTATCTGTTAATGCCTTGGAACAGTTACCAAAGGCTAATTTGAAGGCTGCCGCAGGGGAGTTAGGGATCAGATTGGGAGTAAGGATTAAAAAGATAGGGATTGTTGAAGCGTAAGCTTAGCACACAAACCTAGAAGTGGAAAAGAGTGACCCTGACAGCACTCAAGCAGAGTGAGCTGGAATTCAATTACAAATAACAAACTAGAAATGGAAAGAGAGGGAAAAGAAAACAGGAAAGAGCACCAAAACAACCTGAACAAGAGGAAAAAGAGGAAAGAAACAAATATGCAAGTATTTGAATAGAATTGCAAAGGGAAGAAAAAGGAAAAATACAAAGTTACAAAGAGAAACTGAATAAGACGAATTAGAATGAGAAAAAATAGAAAGAAAAGTTGGGTGGAATTCTCCCAAAAATATTCTGAGTGTTGAATTTGCAGGAAAACTGGAGCAATTCATGCTGATTTTTTCAGTGGCAGTTTACACTAGAAGCTCCCACGCTCTGTGCACCAGCGTGAATATCATTAGATTTCAATGGGTGGGGCCTTTTCCCACCTGGGAGACTAAAACCAGTGCTCCTCTGCGCATGCGCCGTGGCCCCAAACTGTCAACCATTCATCTGTGACCAGCTCAATCGCTGGCCAGTCTGGGACCCCCACAATGCTACCCCGCAACTCCCCCATGAACCAATCGTGACCTGACCACAGCCTCCTGCCCATTCCCGAGCCAGCCTTGACACTCCCCCCATCTAGGCCCATTCTGATCTCCAATCCCACACCCACAATTTCCTCCCAACCCCCTCCCAGCACGCCAACCTCCCAGAAGCAGACCCCTCCAGCTTACCCCAATTGCCTGCTCCCCCTCCCCCACTGATGATCACCCCCCTGCAGTGCAGACCCCCTCAGGGGCAGATCCCCGCCAGCCCACCCTGATCGCTGGCCTCCCTGCTTCCTCCATTGAACCCAATGCAGTGTGACAGTGGGACGCCCCCACCTCCACCAATTGCCCTTAGGCCCCACCCACACAGGCCTCACCCCTTGGCACTACCCAATGCCTGATGGACAGTGCTAAAATGCCCCTGGTCATAGTCACTTAGCCCCTTGGGCAGTGCGAGGGGCACAGGCTGGCACTGCCAAGGTACCCATGCCCAGGTGGCACCAACTCCCCCCCACTGCCTGACCCTCTGAGGGGCCCCTTCACACCAGCGGTGTTGTCCCAATAGTTCCCCAAAAGTGGGGGCCTACTGTAAACCCTGCTGGACTGAAATACTCTGGCGAGGTGGGAGATGCTAGTGGGCCTGGAGAATTCAGTTCTGTGCCCACTAATTACATTAAAAACAGATTTTAAATATATTAAAATCACTTAACTGGTCTTCCCGTCGGTTTCCAGCAAGACCTGACAGTGCAAGAAATCCAGCGCTGGGAGATGCGTTCGCGGCAGGAATGATGTGCCTGGCCGTGAGATTCTCCCATCCCATTGCACTAGAAAATTAACACGGCAGGGTGGGAGAATCGCCCCTGTTAAATTTGACAGAGTAAATTTTAGAATATAACAATGGGTGGTTTTGATTTTGCAAGGAATATTTGCTTAGTGCTTCAAGTCAGTGTAGAAGGAGTTGAAAGTTACTTTGTGTCATTTCAGAAAATTGCCACAAAACTGCAATTGCCAAAAGATTATTGAATTATTTTATGACAGAATATGTTTGTGCAGAAGACTGTGGAAGTGTATTCATGTTTTTCAAATGTACAATCTGGTGGCTATGTTGCGAATAAAACTAATGTTCTCAATGCCTGTGGGTTAGTGCCAGGGGCTTGCAGCCAGAAATGTAGACATTTAAGGAAGAAAGTTGAATTTGCTTGGAAAAAAGGAAATGATCTTTGACAGGTGGTATTTAGTTATGAAAGTTTAACAATGTTTTGAAAACCTTTGAGAGGTGGTGCTAATGGTCCGCCTGGAAAATCATTATATTTCGACAATAAGAATAGCTGCAAAAGAGAAGCTGCAGCAATGATTGATCACTGTGCGTTTTCTCACAAGCATGTGAGTAGAAAGCCATTGTTTGTGAACTCACACAAAAACTGGAGAAATAAGTGATCTGATCAAAGTGAGAAGAATAGCCTTCAAATAGCAGGTGCAAAAGAGACACTCTCAACGGTGGTCGACAGTCCACTCCAACTGTATGGTCCCAGTTTCAGCAACAGGAATTCCAGCCTCTTTCCTTCAGAGATTTAGTCTGGTCTCCGTACACAGAAGTTTCCATGTAAACAGGGTTCCATCCATGCAATCTTCCTTATATAGTGCACATCTTTCCTTCCTTCTTTCTTTCTGTCTGTGTTTTCTTTGCGCCACACAACCTCTGTATTTTAACTTCCTTCTTGTTGCCTCCAGGCTACATAGACCAGTATTGATTACCCAAAATTTACAACTGACCCTTCTCAAATTTTTTTTAAATTGCAGATTCCCATCACAGATTCCAAAAACATGTTCAAGTAATGACAAATTTTCCTTACTGTTGCTGTTACAAAGGTCATCACAGCTGAATGGACTTTTGTCCCCATGCCAACTAGATCACATGGACATGTCTCCGAGTTGAGGTGTTTGTCCAAAATTGCCAGTTTTACTCTGAGTTAAAGGTACATTTCATAACATAACAATCTTGTAAAGTTCAATATCTATGACACCTCCCCTAAAAATGAAAAAGCTTTACTGTGGTAATTACTTATTCAATAAAAATGATCAAAACACAACATTTTAACATCTATCATATGACACATAGCACAGGTAACATTTTCCCTCTATTAAACATTTAAACATTCCGCCTTCACAAAATAAAGTTTATCTTGTAACAAAACCAACTGAAGGTGGTAATTGGAATTTATTCGGTTAAGTTCTTAGACTAAGTCATTCTTGCAAATCGAAGTTTACTTTCTTTCAGTCTCCGCAAAAAGTTTTTTAAAATTTGTGTAAATATTCAATCCTTGGTTTAAAAAATTGCACCTTAACTTTGTGTTCTTCATTTTGCTTTTTAGAATCTGTACTGAGGGCAGAACTGGAAATTCCTGCCCAATGTCAATGGGCTTTTGACTATACTCCAAATTTTCCAGTCCCGCCCATGGCAATTTACTGGAGCAGTAGGGAGTCTCTCTGCCTTATCTCCACTGTCTAAAAATCCGATATGAGAGATAGTGATAGTGAATGCTCATTGGAAGGAACTTCATCAATACTGGTGCCCCAAATCTGTACCTGAATCTAATTTGATATTCAGTCTCCATCTTACTCAGGTGTAATTTTCTGTCTCCTCATGCTCCCCTTTCTGATTATGCAGTTTGAAAAGCCTGTACCTTTTAGCTTCCTGCTACAGCAATTTACACGAATTGCACCGACTGCTTCAAGTTGATAGACAAATAACTGCCAAGATCAGGTCGTTCTGTAGATAACAAGGTTGTCTAAATTATGTGACACTACTGTGTCATTAGGAGATGTACTTTAAGCATGTTTTTCTGTTGTTCTTTTAAGAGGGCTGGGCTTTTTGTGATTGTTGTCGTACTGGCTATACAAATATCTGTTATGGTTGTTGTAGCAGGATAATTGCAGACATAATTATTTTTAATTTGGACCTAATGCAATGTCCTGGAGTTTATGATCCTTTTGACATGGTTGGTTTGTGACTGATTGACAGGTCAAGGTCAGGGGGTTCCTTCACAGGGAAAATCCAGGAGTCACTTTCAGTTTAATTGGAAGCTGTTTGGACTCCAGACTGAAAACAGTATTTGTCTCTCTCCCTGGTGTAGGAAATTCTTCTGGCCGCTGGCTAGTTAAAAGCTGTTTGGACTATAGACTAGAAGCATGTTTTTTTTGCCTCTCTGGAGTGAAAATTTTGCTGTCAGTGGTTGCTGACTAAAAACTAGAAGCCAGCAGTGGCTCCATCTCTATATCAATGTATACTGGGAGCTCCAGGATGGGGAAGTCTGAGTTTCAATTCTCCATCCAAAGGACTATTTCACACTGAGTGCTGCAAAGCTGCAAGATCCAGTATCATGTGAGCACACTTACTTTTGGTGCTAAGCCAAGAATGGGAGTGCATGTTTGTAGGGAGGCTTGTGTTGGAACAGATTTTTTTTAGCTGTTAAGGTATATACAATCTCATGGCTGATTTTTTTTTGTTTGTAATTGGTAAAAGTTATTACTAATTGTCTTATTATAATGTTAACTGTATTCTTAAATAAACTTTGTTTGATAAAAGCTCCCTGGTGGGTCATTTGAATCATACTTGAAGTGAAACATCTTGGGGAGGGAACTTGTCCCAAAAAAATTCTAAGTGTCGAATTCATGTGAAAATTGGAGTACTTCACACAGAGTTCAGAGAAGGATTTCCCACACTCGGTGCACTGCAGAGGCCGCCAGCATGAATATCATTAAATTTCAGGGGGTGGGGCCTATTCCCACTCTAGAGGTCAGCAGCATAGTGCTGAGCAGGCCACAGTGCATGTGCTGGTCCGTCAGTGCTGGGATTGGTGCATGCGCATGTGCCCCACACTGATGGCCTCCTGATTGCTGACCAGCTCGATTGCTGGCCAGATTAGTGACCCCAGCACTGCACCCACCCCCCCTTCCCCATGGCCTGATCACTGGCCCCCTGACCATTCCCAGGCCCAGCCCCGACCCCACACCTTCTGGCCTGCTGCATTCTCCAGCCGTCCTGCACCCAAAAGTAACCCCCCCCAGTGCCGACCCTCCCCCCAGCAAATTGACTGCCCCCCTAGCCTGCCCCAATCACTGGCCTCCCTCCTTCCCCCACCGATCCCTATGCAGAGTGGTAGCATGACCCCCAACCTCCACCGATTGCCCCATTTGCCCTGCCCCATGGACACTGCCACATGCACGGTGGGCTGTGCCAAGGTGGCCCCTGGGCATTGGCACTTTGCCCCAGGTTAGCAGTGCCAGAGTGCCCATGTCCAGGGGGCACCGCCCATTACCTGACCCTCTGAGGGGGCCCTAATTGCCCTCCCTTCACTCCAGCGGGGGTTTCCCATTAGAGGGGAGGTAATATAATCCTCACTGGAGTGAACCACTATGGCAGAGGGGAGATGCTAATGGAGACTTCAGTCCCGGGCCCGCTAATGACATTTAGATTCTATTTAAACGGTCTTGGCACCTCCCTGCCAATTTCTGGCACACAGCAGATGCTGCTGGAAATCCGGTGCTGGGAGACACAAACAGGGCACGATCGCTTGCACAAAACCCACGAATCGGCCAATGCAAGAATCTCCCGGCCCTCAGCGCTAATAATGGGAGAATCATGGTCCTTATGCTCATTGATGCCAAAACTCCAAGTGCAAAACTTATGATCCAGGCAGTCTTCATAAAAAACCTTGGAGTTTCTGACCTGGATTCTCAGAATTATTTGAAGGTTCTTAGTTCTATGTCAGAGCTTGACTCAATCTATATTTAAACCTGAAAAGGACTTAACAGAACTTACCATATGAACTTAGTTCACTACTCAGTCTCTGTCTCACTCAGGCATGGTCTCCTGGCACTTGACCTCTCTTTATCATCTTCTCATTCCAGTTTTTCTGTAAGGTTCTAAAATGGGGCCTACTATTAATCTACCTACTTGTGACTAATAAATAAACTTTAACTTTTAAATCTTTATAGATGCTAACAATTTATTTGGCTAACTGTCTACAATATCCTGGTTTCTCTCTCTCACTTTTCTTAAATAGAAGAATGGCATGCACAAAGTTTCACCCTAAAGGAATAGCTGTGGAACTGTGAGGACTTTGGAAGGTTCAGGCATCTTCCAAGTTCTCGCTTACTTCCTTTTCAAGCTAACATGGAATCTCTGACCCTGGGGATTTGACATTTTTTAATGCTGTTATAATCTTCATTATTGCTATTTTGCTTACTTTAATTTTGGTGAGACCCCGTTACTGATTAGGTTCCTTGGGATGTCCAACTTGCTATCTTCCCTCTCTGCTATAAACACTGTTGCAAAGTAATTATTCATCTGTCACTTTCTTATTTTGGTTTTAAGAAGCAGGGATAGAAATTTTACTTTTTTTTGAAATTGCTACATTCAAAAAATGATTTCAGGAATTGTTGAATGTTGTTAAGCATAAGGAGTAAGTGTGCAACAAAGACCAATGATTCACTTTGAAATTATTCTGAGTGACAAAGAAACATGGGAAAGGAGCCGAAAATAATGAAAGAATATTATTATGTGGAACATCTGAAATCTACACAAAGCTTTCAGTTGAGTGGCAGTCACAAGCTCTTGATAAGTAGACATGTTCATCTATAAATATTGTTTCAAAGAATCTGAATGAACAATCAACAAAGTACAACAGACCCTTCCCCCATTGTTAACGTTTTAATGTGAGTCAGAAGTTTAGGTGGAGAGGGCATTGTCTCAGGGTAAGAGGCCTGGGCATGAGAAGCTTCATTACTAGTTGTGTATATTAGAATTCTCCAATGCGGAGGATTGTGGATGCTTAGCTATTGACCATGTTCAAGACTGAGTTTGATCAATATATGGACACTGTGGGAATCGAACAATACAGGGGTTGGATTGGAGAGAAGAGGGGAGGTTAAAGGTCAGCCAAAGGCTTGGTCATTGGCAGAATGGGCTCAGGGGCGCACAAGGTCAACACTTGCTCTTATCTCTCACCTTATTAAAGCAGTCCCCAGCAGCTCAGTGACATGACATTCATGTCACACAAGGGCCAGCTAATGACCAACTCCAACAAGAAAAACTTTTAACATGCTGGGTGAGATCTTGACTCGCTGTTAGCTGTTAATGGGGATGGTGACGCGGATGGGAAATTCAGTGAGAATCAGGAAACTTAATTCTCGCTGGCGACGTTGCGATTTCTGATTACCAAGCTCCCTCGCTGGTGGCGTAACGGGAAATCCTCCATGGAAGGCCGGGAACCTCATTTTAATAAATTATATTAGCAAGACTCCCCTTCCCCCCGCTATCCCTCTCCCACCTCATTGAATATTCAGTGGGCACCGGCATGACATCAAGCTGGTACAGTTATCAGCAACTCTATAAGAATGACAATCTGGTGACCTCACCTCCAAAAAGGATATCAGAGCACTCAGGTCACCATCACGTTCTAGGGTGCAGTTGCAGAGGGGGCAATGCAAGGGACATGGGCACCCAGATGAACTCAACTATGGGCCGGGGGAGTGGGATGGGGTATTCAGTAATGGTATCTCAGTGGGATGGGTCGCTCACAGGCTTTACCCTCCCTCCATGTCAGGGTGCCTCTAGGTTTAAAGGTGTCTGGTGGCTGGTATGCTGGCAGTGCTTCCTGTGTCTTCCTTGTGGGGTCTGTGATGATACAAACTCGGAGGGATTGCCCTTCCAGAGGGGAGCTGGGAACTGGCTCAATTCAGAGGGTCAGCACTGGGGGTGATTCTGATGTTCTTGAGTGGGGTCCCATGAGAGGCCAGGTTGCATGGGCAGAGTAAGGGACTCTGACACAAGGGTTAGCTCCCTGCCTCAATGGGCCTGAAGAGCCTCTTACTGGGGGAGGGGGAGGCTGACTGCAGTGAGAATGTATCCCCACACTCAGGCAGCACTGTGAGGATGAGTTGTATGGAAGCTCCAGGCCCTTGGTTGTGGAGGGGTGACTGTCAGGGATTTGTGTAAGGGAGGGCAGACTGTTCCAGATGGAAGGCTAATCCATTGCCATGTGAGCTGGGGAAATGAGGCTGCTCTCTAACACTGGGGACCTACAATCTTCACCTGAATCAGGTATGGTCCACCTGCCATACAGGGAGGCCAGTAGCCTGACCAGCTGTCTGGCCCTTCCTTGCTGAGTCAATTGTGCCAATTAAGTCAGCATTGCAATGCATGAGTATGCCACTGATTGACACCCAGATTTTAACCCTGTGGAAGAGTAGCCCCTCCCAGAGGGCTGGTCTGTCAAGCGCCTTCCTGTCTCTTGGTCAGGTGACAGTGTAGATCACAAGAATGCATTCCAAACTCTGCGGGCATTTGGGTTCAGGACGCACCTTGTTGGCTGGATCCGATTACTGTACGCTGCCTTGGAGTGTCTCGTTAAGGTTAACAGGTCCCCGATAGTGCCATTTTTGCATTGGGAGAGGAGTGCAGCGGGACTGTCCCTTGTCTGGCCAACTGTATTCTATCTGTGTGAAGCCTTTCCTGCACCTCTTGCAGCTCCAGGTCAGATGCTGGTGTGACTTTACACCCAGATGGTGACCTTCCACCTCCAGACCCTGCAGCAATGCCTCTATGTCGAGCCCCCTCCTCAATGGTGCTCCCTGGTGATGCATTTCTTTTGCCAGATGCACAGTCTGAATTATGACGTGCAGCTCCTGTTCGAAGACCTGAGGGGTCTTTGTGACTCCTTGCAGGCATTGCCTGTCTTTTATCAGGATGTGCTTAAAGTCTGGGACACACGGTCACCTCGCACCGTAGCGCTCCCCTGCCTGGAGTAGCGGCTGTCATCGGGGACTCACTGCTCAGGAATCCGCTCTTCCACCAGCTCCATTTCCGCAGGCTGGCAGAGCGATGGGCTGTGGCTGCCGGGGTGACCAGGGTCAGGGACGTGCAGGCTGGTGGGGGAGTGGGCAGGATGATACCCCACAATTTGACTCAGCGCGCAGCAGTGAATATCCAGCTCGTGGTCGATGCCATCCACGACCTCAAAGTAGATGTGCTTGGACCCAATGTCACACGTGGTCTCGAGGAGATACAGCTGTGTGGTGGAATTCCCTCTGAGCGTACCCTTGCTCAGATGGAATTTAACGTTGGCCCCAAGCCCCCCTTTCCCCCACCCAGTGGCTGAAGCCCCGCAGTCAGAACCCCTTCACTAAATTCCCTCCGTGGCCTTTGGATGAAGGGGTTTGCTGCACACCTTCCACTTCTGTGCCCTCGCCCAATGCCCCGGACAGACCTCAGCAAACCTTGGTGCTGTCCAGTGGCAGTGATCCCCAGCGGAGGTCTCTCTACAGAAGGGTTCTGCCCCTTAACACTGGGGACCTGGAGTGGAGGGTATTGCACACAGCATTCCCAGACAATCATAGGCTGCACCGATTCACGGACTCCCAACAAACCTGCCCTATTGGTGATCTTGTGGAGTGCATGGACCATGTTTATTTGGGGCATTTTAGACTGCGCTCACTTTTTTAATTATTTGCAAAATCTTTTGTTGCAGTTTTGTTTGCACTTCAGCCCTAATTCTTACTGTGTCTTATCTCGTTTTAGATGCTGGATGACCTGTGTATTTTCAATGGCATTTCTTCAGGAATCTGCTGTTGTTTACTTTATTTTCTATCAGCTACTGGACTAAAAATGTTCCTTTATCAATTACAATTTCATAAACAACGGAACAGATTGTCATAAGTTCTCAGCTGATAATTCCAACACATCTGGCCTGACTGATTCATTCCTGTTACTCTCTGCTGCCTACTGGGCAGAGCACTGTATATTCTCTCAGTGCGCCACCTGCTGGTAAAGAGAAAAATACCAGCTCTACGGTTCTAAGTCAGGTAAGATTCAATGTTTATGTCTCCCAGAAAAAGATTTTCTCCCGTTTTCACGCTCATTCAGGACTTAGAATTTTTTTGGTAAGAACGCCCCCAATTAACAGTAATCAGCAGTAAGTAACAGTGACCAACAGTAGGAGGGGAAAGTATAACTTAAAAATTTAAACAGACTTCTCACCACTCTTCTCAGACTAGGACATGAAGTGATGTGTCTGAAAACATGGATAATAGATAAAAACATAATCCCTCATCACCTTTATAGAAACGTCACTCTCTCCACCTCTCTCTACCTGCATTTTTCACTCCACATCACTTTCTACATCTCTCTACATCTCTCCCTCTACCAAAATGGCTTTTTGAGACCCCTTTTCTATGCCTTAAAGATGTTGAAAGCCCACCTTCACCTATCATTGGAAAACAGCCAATTGGTCTCTGTAACTTATCAATAATGAATAAGTGATTTTGAGCTAATTGTGCATGTTGTCTCAGCTTTAAAATAATGCTTCCTCTACCTCTTCTTGAGGTAGCCTGAGTGTCAATTCATAATTGGTTAATATAGCTATCTATCATTTAAAGTTGAGACATCTTGAACAGAAGACTATTCATTCTCTCCAGTCAAGGTTAACAAGTTATATTATCTTCTTTCCTGTCAATCTGAGAAGGGCACAATCTTATAATTCCCACTGCCTTTTAAGAATCTGTATTAACAATTAAGTGTAAATAATATGTTTATAATCATAAAAGTTTGTGTGTTCCAAATTACATTTCCAGCCTTCCTAACATATCTATTAATAAATGCTTAAAACCATATCAATTCAAACTACAAAATGATAGTTTTTTTTAACTAGTTCACAAGTAGGTTTACACTGCAATGAAGTTACTCTGAAAATCCCCTAGTGGCCACACTTCGGCACCTGTTCGGGTACGCTGATGGATCTATGCAGCTAATTAGCACATGCTTCACAGTGTGGGAGGAAACCCACGCAGACACGGGGAGAATGTACAGACTCCACACAGACAGCGACCCAAGCCGGGATTCAAACCCGGGTCCCTGGCGCTGTGAGGCAGCAGTGCTAACCACTGTGTCATTGTCACACTAAAATTAGTGATTTTGAAACAACCAACAGTGGGTCAGTGATGTTGGGCTCAGATATGACAATGTGCCATTCGGCCTGCCCTGTCACTGAATACAATGCAGAACACGCAGTTACATGATTAATGAGGTTGGGACCGGAAGATATGACGTGTTTCCCTGTTGGCCTTCACAGCAGGAAGCAATCCACATTCCCACTCCAGGCATTGGATTTAGTCCCAGGTGGGAGAATTATTCTGTCCTTAGATTATCTTCAAATGAAATTCCGTTTCTGTCCACACAAGAAATTCATTGTGCTGTTTTCCAGAAAAGAGAGCCTCCCTCAACTGGTAAATATGTAAATTATGCTGATGTTTCTTTACACCTTTTAGAATGTTTAAGGTAGGCCACACAGACAGCAAAATGTAGAATATAGTTTGAAAATAGCTGGACAGCTTTCTGTCTGCATTCGGTACCCACGTCTCTGATTTCTGCTCCATAGCCGAAACAACAAGCTGACAGTACAGTCCAACCAGTACAGACCCAGAGTCCTCATATGACAAGCTCTTCATTCCAGAGATCATTCTTGTGAATGTCCTCTGGACCCTTTCCAAAGCCAGCACATCCTTCCTTAGATACAAGGCCCAAAGCTGTTCACAATACTCCAGATGGGGTCTGACCAGAACCTTATACAGCCTCAGAAGTACACTCCCATTCCTGGATTCTAGCCTTCTCGACATGAATAGATACTAATCCTTCGTTCTTATTTCATATCTAATTAGTACTACACACAAACGTCAACGTTTTATCTGGTGTTAACCTCTGACTGCATCAAATGTAAATCTCATGCACATGAATTTCGAGACTTCAATAATCAAGTTTCCTTAAATAGTATGAAGTTTGTTTAATTATCAATGTCACAAGTAGGCTTACATTTACTGGCAAGTGATGGCCTAGTGATGTTATCGCTAGATTATTAATTCAGAATCTCAGCTAATATTCTGGGGGCTCGGCATGGCCCCCAGGTGGTGGAATTTGAATTCGATGAAAAATATCTGGAATTAAGAATCTACTGATGACCATGAAACTATTGTCGATTGTCAGAAAAACCCATCTGGTTTACTAATGTCCTTTAAGAAAGGAAATCTGCCATCATTACCTGGTGTAATCTACATGCGACTCCAGACCCACAGCAATGTGGTTGACTCTCAGTGCCCAAGGGTAACTAGCGATGGGCAATGAATGTTGGCCAGCCAACGATGCCCATGTCCCACAAATGAATTTAAAAAAATACACAGTGAGGTTACTGTGAAAATCCCCTAGTCACTACACCGAGGGAGAATTTAGCAAGGCCAATGCATCTAACCAGCACATCTTACAGATGGTGGGAGGAAACAGGAGCACCCGGAGGGAATCTACACAGACATGGGGAAAATGTGCAGACTCCACACAGATCAGGAATTGAACCTGGGTCCCTCGCACTGTGAGGCAGCACTGCTAACCACTGTGCCACTGTGATCAGGGATAATCTGCTCCCAAAATAGCTGGCCAGCTGTCTTAATTGGGGGGAGGGGGTGGACTTCATTTTTGACCTTTTGATGTAAAAAGTGGTTTTAATGCTATTGCTGTACTTGTTGCAGAATACTGTTAGTATTTTATACCTAGTGATTGAGATCATTCTTCAAACTGTGAGAACTGCCCTTGTGACATGTTTTACGGGGCAGAAAGAGAGAGCAAACACAAGCCCCTGGCAGCTGCTCATGCCAGTCGCTCAGCCGTTATCCACAAATAACTGTTCCCTTTAAACAGAGTAGGAAATCTCCATTCCTCATGGTCAATATATCAAATAGATACAAAGATGTCTCACTGTCAAACCAGAATCCTCCTCATATTCCTGCTACATAATTTTGTAAAGCACGCTTGCTATCCTTTGGTATTGTGGTACTGCTCACTTGGCCAATAGCTGCAAAGCAGACAGTAAAGGTGTTCAGACTGCTGATTAGTCTCTATCACTGCAACTCAGTCAATAGGGACATTTTGAAACTACTTTACTTCATTAAACAAGAGCAAGTGTCAATTTACTGCGTTTTACATACGAACATAGAGCAGAAATAGGCCACTCAGCTCCTCGGGCCTGCTCCATCATTTAATAAAATCATGGCTGATCTGATAGTAACCTCAAATCTATATCCTGCCCACTCCCATAATCTATCACCTCCATGCTTCCCAAGAATCTATCCACTCTGGCTTAAAAATATCCAAAGGCTGTTTCCATCACCTTTTCAGGAAGAGAGTTCCAAAGACTCATGACACTTTGAGGGAAGCATTTTCCCCTCATCACCATTTTAAATGGGAAACCCTTTATTTTTAAACAGTGACACCCTAGTTCTAGTTTCTCCCACAAGAGAAAATATCCTCACCACATCCACTCGGTCAACTGCTTTCAGGATATGTTTCCATCAAGTCGCCTCTTACTCTTCTAAACTCCAACAGATATAAGCCTAGTCTGTCTAACCTTTCCTCATAAGACAACCCACCCTTTTTAAGTATTTGACTGGTAAACATTCTCTGAATTGCTTCCAACACATTTCTCATTGTTTCTTGAATGAGACAAGCAATATTGTACACAGTACTCGAAATGTGTTCTCACTCATGAACTGTACGACTGAAGCATAACCACACTTCTTTTGTATTTAATTCCCCTCTCAATAAACAGTAACATTCTATTAGCTTTCTTATTTACTTGCTGTACCTGTACCTTTGCTGTACCTTGTCTGATTCATGTACTAGGACATTCAGATCCCTCTGTATCTCAGGGCTCTGCAATCTTGTTTAGATTATATGCTTCTTTTGCATTCTTCCTGCCAAAATGGATAATTTCACATTTTCCCACATTATACTTCATCAATTTACCAGGTCTTTGTCTACTTACTTCACCTATCTATATCTTGTTGATAGCCTCCTTATGTTCTCTTCACAACTTACATTCCTATCTTTCTTGGTGTCATCAACAAATTTGGCAGCCAACCCCTCTATCCCTTCATCCCTTAACCACTCGTTACATTTTGCTAAATTGAAAAATACCCATTTTCCCTACTCTCTGCTTTCTGGTAGCCCAGCCAATCTTCTACCCATGCCACTTTGCCTCTGTTGGCTACATATAAATACAGAACAGAAAGAGGCTCTTCGGCCCATCCATGCTCTTCCTGCCATCCAGCTCAGGAAGAGTACTTCCCACAATTTGTGGACTGCAGTAGAATGCCCACTTGATGCCCATAACTTGCAACATACATTCATATGAGACCCAATTTACACACAACCCTATGAAAGGGAGGGGCCTGGCAGTGGCAAACCAGGCTTCAGGGAATCGATCCCGATAAGGAGCAGGGTATTCAGCACATAGGATACTATTGGCTTGAACAGTGGAAGATGATGTACGGTGCAGTCTGCAGGGTAACTACATTTCCATCAGTTACCAATACTCCCTGTAAATCTGAGGATAGCCAGAAATGTTCACATTCTTCAGTGTCTCAATAATCCCAATGGATCACATATTCTTTGCTAATATACTCTTCCCCTGCTGACCCACCACAGCAACAGGAGAAAACAATGCGAGGGACAAAATGATAAAGATGAGGCAGAGAGGTAGCAACAGGGAAGAAATGTCTTTCTGTTGACTGTCACAATAAGAGCATGATAGTAAAGGAGAGATGGTGAGAAGCAAGTCCCAAAAGAGTCATTAAACTCATTCTTCCATCTTTTCAAAATTAATCATGGCTTTGCCTTTCTCTATTTCTGTAACTTCTTCCAGTCTTCAACCAGGTTCTAAAAGCTGGGTTTCTTCACAAAACCTCTCCATCTCTCTCTACCATCCAATAAAACACTCCTTCAATCTTCCTGACCAAGATTTTCACCATCCGTCCTGATATTTTCTTTGAGAACACTCCTATGAAGCAACAAAGGACGCTTTATTAAAGGTGTTCTCAGTGCAAGTTGATGTTGTCATTAGGGAATTAGCTAGTGTGTTTGAGGTTCTGCCACTGAGTGAGAAGGCTTTTGGAGGAATGGGGAACAGATGGGGAACATCTGGAACAACCAGATGCTTGGTTTCTGTCAATCCCTTAGCCTGAAAAGCTCGATCTGCAGCAACAACTTTCATTCACATAGTACCTTTATTGAACAAAGTTTGATAGCCAATCGCATACTAGGTCAGTTGACTAAAAGCGTTAACCTCAAAGGAAAAGAGAGGGACAGTGACAGGGAGGTTTAAGGTAGAAATTCCAATATTTAAAGGCCTCGATATCTGACCACTAACGACAGAACAATTAAAATTCGGAATGCTCAAGAGACCAGAATTGGAGAAGCGCAGAAATCCTGGAGGATTGCAGTCCAATAGAGGAGATTGCAGAGATGGGGAAGGATAAAGATTTAGAAGGATTTCTAAACCAAGGTAAGACTTCAAAATTGAGAAGTGCCATATCAGAAGCCAATGTGGGTCAGTGAGCACAGGGGTGATAGGTGATTGGGACTTGGTACAAGTTAGGACCTGGGCAAGAGAGTTTCAGGTGAGTTCAATGGAGGAAACTATACTCTCTGTGACTATACTCTCTCTGACGATACTCTTTCTGACTATACTGTCTCTCTCTGGGGCGGTGTTCTCTATCACGTGCAAAGTTAGAGAATGTAATTAAACACAAAAATAAAGAGAAAGCATGTTGGAGAGAGTATACGTCTGATCAGGAGAAATGTTCATTAAATAAAACTTGCTGTGAAACAATCTCCAAAAGCATTATGGAAATTGGACAAAGGGGCCAGGAGCTAGGTTCATTGGCAAGCACCTCTGTGATGTTATGTGCATCGTATCATACCAAAACATCCACTTAACGAGCTGTTTTCCCATTTCTGAAAACAATTATAAAATTTTGATTGAGTAAAGATGTTCAAAGGTTACGTGCAGGGCAGCCATAAGTTCAGGTCTAGTGGGAAAGGCTGCAACAATAGAGATTTCCTGTTTGTTCTCAATTTCTGATGCAGGGCTGGAGATAAGGCGATAAATGAATCAGCTTGGCTAAACTTTGTAAAAAGTGGCTTGAGAAGTAAATTTCATTACTGATAACTGACAATCTGAAAAGGCCTAGTGAGGTCCCGACAGCACCAAGAGTGAATCAAAGAGAACTGCCGAGAATGCAAGAGGGGACGGAAGAAGACCCAGGGTAATTCTATGGTCTTGTGCAGGGAGAGTTTGGACATGTCAGATATGGGATGGGTGGGAGGCTCTGGTGGATAGGGTAGGAAGAAGGGTGGACCCTGCAGGAAGAAAGGTAGGGGATTCTATCTTGCGTTGGATGGGGTGGGGAACATCTAATTATCAAAGGGAAGCCCCCAAAGATCAAAAAACCCACCACCTTTTGAAGAATTGACTTAAGTTTATTTATTAGTCATAAGTAAGGCTTACATTAACACGTGAAATTCCGCTAGTTGCCACACTCTAGCACTTGTTCGGGTTAATGCACCTAACCAGCACGTCTTTCAGATTGTGGGAAGAAACAGGAGCACCCAGAGGAAATCCACTCAGGCACAGGGAGAACGTGCAAACCCCACACAGACAGTGATCCTAGCCGGGAATTGAATCAGGGTCCCTGGCGCTATGAGGCAGCAGTGCTAACCACTGTGCCACCATGCTGGTCTGTAAAAAAAAATCAGGCTGCCCACTTATCCAACTGCTCACGCCAAAACTTTAATGTTGTGGGCAGTGTATCATCAAGGTCAATAGGCTCAATAACAAGCCTAATTTATTCTTAATAATTTACTTAAATATAACAACTGGCTGCCAACTTCATTGTCCATCCTATGGGGGTGGGTGGGAAGGTGGTGGGGTGTACACCCATCCTTTTCATGTACCCCTTACCCCCTGCTGGAAACACACCCAGTAGGGGCAGGTTAAATGCAACCCAAGATGCAAAAATACCTAACATTCCGATTTCTCTGAGATCATAACCTAATAGCATATTCCATTTCAACTAACCGTAAGTCTGCTGAAATCATTTAATATTTGTGAATCATTGGGCTGCAGCCTGTTAAGCCTTCTGTACATGTGGCCTTTTTCAAGTGAAAAGTTGAGTAATACAGATGTTTTTACACTATTTATCAGATCATACGCAAAGCTTTTTAAATAGCATACAATCAATGCCTTTTAACATCTACAAACTGATTTTAAAATTTCAACTTATATAATGTAATTTCAAATGATAGAATATAAATATCAAATTATTTGACAGATGAGGAGGAATTTCTTCAGCCAGAGGGTGGTGAATCTGTGGAATCTAATACCACAGAAGGGTGTGGAGGCCAGGTCATTGAGTGCATTTAAGACAGAGATTGATAAGGGGATTGATTGGTAAGGGGATCAAAGGTTACTGTGAAAGGGCGGGAGAATGGGGTTGAGAAACTTATCAGCCATGATTGAATGGTGAAGTAGACTCAATGGCCTAATTTTTCTCCTACATCTTATGAATGAATGAATGGAAGCTGCATACATTCATATAAATCTATTCCTGTGCAATGCAAAGTATTTCTCATGCAGAACTAGGAGAAATAACTGGGAACATGGTTAAAGCATTGTAATCCGTTGCATTGTGCTGCACTTTCCTCTAACTGTTGCCTTATTTCTATAACAGGACATTTAAAGATGAATCTACATGAGAAATACTTTGCATTGCATAGGAATAGATTTATATGAACGTATGCAGCTTCCATTCATACAGAGCTCCAATGTAGTTAAACCTCCCACGGTGCTTAGGCAATGAAGCAGGTAGGTTTTAAGGAAAATTTTAAGTGAGATGGAGCAACACAGAAGTTTAAAGATGGAATTCCAGCGCTTCAGGCCTAGCCTGCTAAAAGTATAGCCACCAAGGATGGAAAAATTAAAATTGAGAAGATCAGGATGCAAAAGTGCAGAGATCTTGGTGGTGGTGGTGGTGGGAGCGGGGGAGGTGAGAGGTCTGGAAGAATAACAGAGATAAGGATTTTAATTTTGATTTGATTTATTATTGTCACATATTGATACAGTGAACAGTACTGTTTCTTGCGCGGTATATAAACAAAGCATACCATTTATAGAGTACATAGGAGAGAAGAAAAAGAGAGGATGCAGAAAGTCATGCTACAGTCATAGCTATGGTGCAGAGAAAGATCAACTTAATATATGGTAGGTCCATTCAAATGTCTGAAGTCAGCAGGGAAGAAGTTGTTCTTGAGTCAGTTGATACGTGATCTCAGACTTTTTTATCATAGGGTGGGGCCAGCCTCAGGCCATGGAGTATGGAGATCAGTTTTGTAGGAATAATGATGTTGAAGGCAGAGCTGTAGTCAATAAATAGGAGTCTGGACAAGGTAATGGAGAGATTTGAAAACAAGGATGACAATTTTAAAAATGAGGCCAGACCAGGTGCCAATGTGGTTCAACAGGCATAGGAATGATGGGACAATAGGAAGTGGTGTGAGTTCGGCAGTGTGGTTTAGGATGATCCCCAAGTTTATGGAGAGTGGAAAATCGGAGGCCACCCAGGAAAACACTGGATTTCTCAACTCTAAAGGTAAAACAAAGCACAGATGAGGGTTTCAGCAGCAGGTAAACTGAGACAGGAGCATAGATGGGTGATGGTGCAGAGTGGGACATAGGTGGGCATTGTGATGGAGTAAGTGTGGTATTCGGAAGTTTATCTTTGAGTCAAAAAGGACTCTAAGATCAGGAGTGGTGTGCTTTGGACTCAAACAATGGTCAAGGGAAGAGCTTAAGTTTGGCAGCGCTGTTTTGCACTACGTTAATTACCAAGCAGTACCTACTTTGTTTTTCAAAATGAATTTCATTCAGCAGGAAGTTGTTGCTTAGTTTATGTGTGGGTGATGCCACCTACAGTTGGAGATGTGTATGTGGATCAGCAGTTGCAAGGTGCATCCAAATGTATTACGGAGAGGCGTCTTTCACAGTCTTTGCAACCCAGTCAGTTCTTCTAGTTGAATGTTTTGTGGTGTGTATCTCATATATCAATACACATTACATTTTTATACAACAATATCTGTCTGCTTCGTTTTGGCACAGAGTGGTACACAAAGCCGCTGACATTGTTACACTCATTTATGTGAAACCATAGCTGATGTACTGAGAAATAACAATGGAAATGAGATGGTAAATGTTCTCTTCCAAATTCTGAAATGGGGAATTTTCTCCGGGAAACTACAGAAAGTGCCCTAATTTACATAATTTTCAAATGTACAATAAGCTTGTGCTACACCACCGAGAATGGCAGCCAATTAATCCCATTGTAAAAGCAATGTCTGTATGATCCCAATATTGAATTGCAAGGTCTGCTCCAGGAATTTCACAACTTTCTACATATATTGCATACATGCAAAAGTGCCTTGTAATTTTCAGATTCACAAAGGATTAACAAATATAATTCCTGGTGTAGGTTAGCCTTCATTGCAATGAAATGCAAACATCTTCCTGAACATTGATAATAAGTGAAGTTCCAGTTTATTAGTGTCACAAGTAGGATTACATTAACACTGCATTGAAGTTACTGTGAAAGTCCTCTGGTCGCCACACTTCAGTGTCTGTTCGGGTACACTGAGGGAGAATTTAGCATAGCCAATGCACCTAACCAGCATGTCTTTTGGACTGTGGGAAGAAATCGGAGCACCTGGAGGAAAGTCACGCAGACTCGGGGAGGATATGCAGATTCTGCACAGACAGTGACCCAAGCCGGGAATTGAACCTGGGTCCCTAGCACTTTGAGGAAGCAGTGCTAACCACTGTGCCACATGCTACCCAAGTGAAGGGAAAACTCGGGCTGCTACTCCATCTATTTGATTAAAAACTCAGATAATGGTTAACCAGTAGTACTACGTGGGTCACATTTAAGCTCAACATTTACCTCTTCGTAAAATCGTGTTGTCAAAGATGGATTTCACAAACATTCACAAGTACGAGTACAATTTTTAAAGTTTTATAGCAACATGTAAAGATTGGAAAGTCTTACAACTGCATAGGGCATTAGTGAGACTGCACCTAGGCTACCATGTACAGTTTCAATTACCTTACATAAGGAGGGACAGACTTGCACTGGAAACAGATCAAAGAAATTCACTTGGCTAATCCTTGGGATGAAGAGGTTGTCTTTTGAAGAAAGGTTGAATAGGTCAGACACATACTCATTGGAATTTGAAGTTTGCACATTCTCCTCATGTCTGCGTGGGTTTCATCCAGGTGCTCCGGTTTCCCCCTACAGTCCAAAGAGGTGCGGGTTAGGTGGCCTGGTCATGCTAAATTGCCCCTTAGTGTCAGAGGGACTAGCTAGGGTAAATAGGTTATGGGATAAGGCCTGGATGGGATTGTGATCAGTGCAGACTCAATGGGCCGAATGGCCTCTGTCTGCACTGTAGGGATTCTATGAATTTAGAAGAATGAGAGGCAATCTTATTGAAACATATAGGGTTCTGAAGGGGGTCCTTACAGGCCATGTGCTGAGACGATGTTTTCCCTCCTGGGGGAATCTAGAAAAATGCGGGGCATGGTTTTAAAAAATGGGGTTTCCAACTTAAGACCAATATTAGGAGGGAGTTTCTTCTCTCAGAGAGTCAGAGAGTTTGGAATTCTCTTTGTCATTGAGGAGTGGAAGCTGAATCATTAAATATATTCAAGGCTGAATTGGACAGGTTTTCAATTGACAAGAGAGTCAAGGGTTAAGGCCAGGAGGCAGGAAAATGGACTTAAGGCCACAATTGGATTAACCATGATCTTATTGAATGGCAGAGCAGGAACGAGAGGCTAAATAGTCTCCTTCCACAATTCTGATATTCTTTTGCTAATGCTTTGATTTCCCAAAGTTGCCACATTTCAAATTGTGGCTGCTGTTAAACCATTAATGGGCAGAAAGGGAAATTTTATAGAATTAAAAAAAACTTGGAACAAAACGAACAATTTTCACAAAGATTTTCAACACAACCAAACTTGAAGTTCCTCCGGTAGAGAGCTGTCCGTTACATATTAATTTAAATTCACAATCTTAACTGCTAGAAATGAACAAGTTTAAAGGCCGGTTTTTCATTCACTCAGATCAATAAGCAACAGAACGTGACACTGAACTCAGAAAGCATGCGGTTTTTGTATTGTTTATTGTATTAAATCATTATCTTGAAGTCTGTGTGAGCAATATGATTGCTTCAACTTTCTTATCTCAAATTGAACAGCAAGAATTGTTGAGTACGAAACAACATGCAGCAATGCAGGGCAACAAATTAGTTGGCAAATGAATTCTTAAAACATTAGTAAAATGTCTAAAATCACACACGTAGCCATGAGCTGAAGTAAATAAATTAATGATCTTCAACACGTTGCAAGACAACATATTGTTTGCCATATGAAAGAAGTTACATTTTACATTAATTTTCCCAAGTTAAACTGCTAACATGGTATTTAACAAAACAGGTATAATTTTTTTAGACATTTTAATTCATTCTTAGATATGGGCATTGTTGGCAAGGCCAGCATTTGTTGCCCACTCCTAATTGCCCTCAAAAAGATTTAGTTTTATTTTTATTTATTAGTGTCACAAGTAGGCTTACATTAACTCTGCAATGAAGTTACTGTGAAAATCCCCTAGTCACCACACTCCTGCACCTGTTCTGTGCCAGAGTATGGCGACTAGGGGATTTTCATGTTCACAAGAGGGAGAACTTAGCATGGCCAAAGCATCTAAACAACACATCTTTCAGACTGTGGGCGGAAACTGGAACACCCAGGGGGAAATCCACAGAGACACAACATGCAAACTCCGCACAGACAGTGACCCAAGCCAGGAATCGAACCCGGGTTCCTGGCGCTGTGAGGCAGCAGTACTAACCACTGTGCCACCATGATGTGAACATACGATTAACAGTGAGGCTATCACAGCTCATCGTTATTCAGGAGTAAATGGGCAAGCAGCTTCTAGCCTCCCCACATGCTCAGTTAAATGTGGAAATGCTGTTGGATTTGTCCTGCACCTTCACAAGCTCATCAATAAAACTGGCATTCAGGCTTATGTAAGGCACAAGGTTGTGGTACTTTCCCACAAGATACCTACTACACATGCCAGGAAGAGTTAGGGTTTGTCTGTTCCGGCATAAGTACATTTTGTAATAGCATGGTCAGTCTTAATAACTAAAAAGGTAACCTTTCTGACTCTGAAAATATACTTTACAAATGTAGAGACAAATTCATTCAGGTTTAAATTATTGTTGGAATTTTTTTTTAAAAAATAAAAATTATAAATTATGTCGCCACATTCCAGCGTCTGTTCAGGTACACTGAGGGAGAATTTAGCACAGCCAATGCACCTAACCAGGATGTCTTTTGGACTGTGGGAGCAAACCAGAACACCTGGAATAAATCCACGCAGACACGGGGAGAATGTGCTGACTCCACACAGACAGTGACCCAAGCTGGGAATCAAATCCAAGTCCCTGGCACTGTGAGGCAGCAGTGCTAACCACTGTGCCACCATGGTGGTGATTGGCCAGCCAGTGATACCCATGTACCACAAATAAATAAAAAACCTCTGGAACCATTGCAGTCCAACTGGTGTATCCACAACTCTGTTAGGAGTGTGTTCCAGGGTTTGACCCAGCATGAAAGAACAGCAATATAGTTCCAATTCAGGATGATGTGTGGTTTGCAGAGACACTTGCATGTGGTGGTGTTCTTCTAAGTGGTAGAGGTCACAGGTTTGGAAGGTGCTGTCGAAAGAGCCTTGGAGGGCTGCTGCGATGCATTTTGTAGATAGTATACACTGCCCCCATGGTGCACCATTGATCGAGAGGTGAATATTTAAGGTGGTAGATCGTGTGCCAATCAAGTGGGCTGCTTTTTCCTGGATGTGCAAGTTCCAACACAATCCTCACTTGTATCTTGTAGATACTTGACAGATTTAGGGGTGTTAAGGCTGTCACTAAGCCCCAGCCTGTAACCTGCTCTTGTAGCCACACTGTTTACTTAGCTGGTCCAGATAAGTATTTGAGTAATATTACTCCAGAGGATATTAATAGAGATGGATTCAGTGCTGAAGATGCTGTTGAATGTCAAAATGATATGGTTAGATTCTTTCTTGTTGGAGATAGCCATTGCCCAGCACTTGTGTGGCGAGAATATTACTTGCCACTTCTCAGCCCAAGCCTGAGTGTTGTCCAGGTCTTGTGACATGTGGACAAGGACTGCTTCAGTAAGTGAGGAGTTGCAAAAGGTACTGAACAAACTGGAAACATCCCCACTTCTGATGTGGAGAAGGTCATTGATGAAGCAGCTGAAAAGGTCTGGGTCTACCCTGCTCCTGCATGTCCGAAGACTGAGATAATTGGCCTCAAACAACCACCGTAAAATGGAGGAAGGAACAAGGTCAGTGAATGATACAGGCTACAGGCTTCGCCAGGAACATGAAGGGTATTTATTGACAAGGGAAACCTGTACAGAGACTGGCAGCACTCCACCACCTCCACCTGCTCTCCAGCAGCCCACCAGCTGCCCTCATCCCTACATGTCTCTTATCTGCCGTCAGACTGTTTTCTACCTCAAAGAGGACTCCGTTCCCAGGCTGATTATCCACTCTCAGTCCCAATTGGTCCCTGAAGCCAGGTGTAAAAGTGTAAAAGGAGGCAGACGTTCCTTCACCAAAATCCCTTTACTTACAAGTCTGACAGCAGTGTACAGAGTGCTTTCAGTTATCTGTCTGCATTAGGTGTTCCAGAGGAACTGACACTCCTGGTCAAGTACAAAGCAAGAGGCTTCTGACTGGCCCATCCATTTGGCCCCAGTCAGGGAGTTCATATTCTAACAGGCCCACCTCATCTGCTGTGTTCTCCTTAAAGAGGCAATCACCATAATCACCAGACAGGTGACCCGCTCTGAATTCTCCCCAAGAATCTTGGGTGTCTTCATTGTGAAAGGATAAAGGTTGGTGTTCATTTCATGCCAACTAACACTACATTGTGCCCCTCTACCTACCCCATGCCCCTCTACTCACCCGCAAGGGCCTTATAATCCCTATGCCAACTAATGCCAACCTTTACCACTCACTCACTGCCCTTAGCCCTTACACCCTACATGCCAACTCCGTATCCACCAAGGGCAGGAAATGAAATATACTCTTGTTCTAACTAGCTATTTCAGACTTCACTACGTTGAATAAAACATTCTCATTGATAAAAGCCCAGTCAATATATTTAAGTACTTCCAAGCAATGAATCCCTTATAAAAACAAGTATTTGTATTCATAGCTCCATATGAAAGACTGCTAATCCTCCAGCTGGTGCAGTGCAATTTGCACGAACACCTCTGGAACTTTAGCTCTGACCTCCAGAATATTGGTTCAGTGACACAGCCAATATGATACCATATTGCAGTATAATCCTAATTTGGTTACACTCCCAATAATATGCCCAGAATGGGGAAGGATCAGGGAGAAGATGTGGGGTGGGCAGATGTTATGCCTCTCAAATGGCTTGGGTCTATACATTCTCCCCGCGTCTGCGTGGGTTTCCTCCGGGTGCTCCGTTTTCCTCCAACAGTCCGAAAGACATGCTGGTAAAGTGCATTGACCTGAACAGATGCTGGACTGTGGCCTCTAGGGGATTTCCATAATAAATTCATTGCAGTGCTAATGTAAGCCTACTTGTGACACTAATAAATAAACTTAAACTTAGTGTCCAAAGATGTGTAGGATAGGGAGATTAGCAGGGTGAATACTTGGGGCTGAGAGGTTAGGGCCTAGTTGGAATGCTCTGTTGGAGGGTCAATGAAGGCTCAATGGGCTGAATGGTCTCTTTCTGCACTGTAGGGATTCTGTTCTATAGAGTTCCAGCAACTGCTTTCACCATGCTTACTGAGATGAATTTGTTTTGAAAACTAAACTCACCAGAGTAGAGTGAGGTGAGTATGTCAGAGTTGAATAAGTTCACTATGAGTTAAGAATGTATGTGGGATAATTAGTGGAAGGGATAAAGTGACAGACCAGGTGCATGGGATTACTCAAGCAGAAGGTAAACAGTAACTGGGTCAAATTGTCTGTTTCCCTGTTTAAAGATCAGTGGATTTCCATGTAAAATCTGTCTGGCTGGAACTTGCAGACAAGGAGAGATTAGACAGATTGGTTCCCAAAGAAGAAAAGTATTTGCATCTACAAAAGGAATAGTTTAGCATATAAATTCTGATATTTGCCTTTATTTGTGCAGTTGATAGCATAACAACAATGGTAAATATATATCTCAGTATACATCAGCCCAAATATTTCAGGAGGCAGCAATCTCTATTCAAACATTTCAAGGCCTCAGTGCATTTCTTGCTGAGCCTTCAGGGCACAGCTTCTCCAGAAATATGCGGCTCAGCGTCCATCAGAGCGTATGGGAAGGAGGACAGGACACCCTTCCCTTTTAGGGCATTAGCTGCCATATGGTAAGTTTAAATGCCTAGTATGAATGTCAGTAACTGGTTGAGTGGATGAATGAGTGAATAGGTGGGGTGCGGTAGATGGGTGAGTGGGTGGGGTGTATGACGTATATTAAGTGGATGAGCTGGTAGCTGGGTAGGCTGGCAGGCGGTCGCTACTGTGGACACATCACTTAGCTTTGATGATGTTATCAGATTCAGATGCAAGAAAGGCACACCCAGCCTGATTGACAATGCAAAGTTCTTTTCACTAACATGCACTTTGGTGTAAAGAATTCCAAAGCTTTACAACCCTGGATAGGTAACAGATGGATGAAGTGTGTACGTGGGTAAGTTGGCAGGTGGTAAGAGGGTAGGTTAAGATTAATCAATTTTTAAACAAAATTCAGCTGATGACTCCAAAATGCGCAGATTAAAATCCATCACTGTGCTATTTTCTATAAATTGGAGGGAATCACATAATGACCAAGTGAAAATGTACACCTCAGGACAAGGTGGGGTGAGCCAGGCTTTGTTGTGGGTTAGTGATCTCATTGCTGCCACTGTAAATGAATGCAACCTTTTTGACAGGTCAGTCAAAGTATTTGGCACAGGTCAATTAAACATGCCACCTTATTCCAATACTCTCCCAGGTAACTGACCATCCTGAGAATGTGATTCTTGACTGATAACCAAGTCTGTGAAGAAGAAATGGATCAGACTTGTAAACAGACAGGACCAAAGACTCTTGTTAGTTTGTGATGGTTTACTGTGTGGCTAGGGGTTTCCAATCAGAGGTTTATATTGACAGACATGTGTTTGGTTCATCGCGTAGTACAAGTCCAGCAAAGACTGCACAAAGTCACTGATTTCCTTGTTTCATCAATTATTAATGTGAATTGAAAGTTAATCCAAGGAACCATATCTTGGATGTTTTTGGTGTATTGTGAAAGGCACTGAGCTTTGTACATGACTGTGAATAGATAGCTTTGTGCCAATTACATTCATTTTCTTGTTCCAAACTAAACAGACAGGGTGGATTCCAAATGAATGTTCCCAGTGGTGGGGGAGGCTAGAACTAGGGGTCATGGTTTGAGGATAAGGGGTAAGCCTTTCAGGACTGAGGTAAGGAGAAATTTCTTCACCCAAAGAGTGGTGAATTCACCACTAGAGAAAGTAGTTGAGGCCAAAACATTGTGTAATTTCAAGAAGAAATTAGATGTAGCTCTTGGGGTTGAAGGGATCAAGGGATATGGGGCAGGAAATGAGATCAGGATATTGAATTTGGTGATCAGCCATGATATAATGAATAGCAGAGCAGACTCAATGGTCTGAATGGCCTACTCCTGCTTCTATTTTCCATGTTTCTACGTAAATGAATTATTTGGTGAGTCATCACCTTAGTAAGAGATACTCTGCAGGAGGATGGAGTATGGGGGTTCATTAGGATAATGGGCTTCTCAATGGTGCAACTGCATGCATGTGGCTCTGCACACCCCATCCCACCCCGCAACACACACATATTATTGGGGATATAACATCTGTAAGAGCTCCCATTCAGTCCTCCTCCTCCCCTTTCTGAGCTCTCATAATCTGGAGAGTGTGGCCCACCTCCATAATCATGGAGACCTTCCTGAGCCTCTATTGGACAGAGCCCTCCTCAACTATCAAAGCAACAGCATTTCTGCTTTAGGAAAACTAATGCTGTCCTCCTCATATTGCTGGTGGCTCCAAAACTTTCACTGATACCCACTGACCTCGTGTGGTGAGATGGTGGAAGGGAGTTGTGAGCCAAGTGTGGGGTAAGTAGTCCACCAGGCCACCCCTGGAATATTGCATGCAGTTTTGGTGTCCTCATCTGAGGAAGGAGGCTCTTGCTACAGAGGGAGTACAGAGATGGTTTACCAGACTGATTTCTGGGATGGCAGGACTGATGTATGTGGAGACATTGATTCAGTTAGGATTGCATTCACTGCAGTTCAGAAGAATGAGGGGGGGAATCTCATAGAGACCTGTAAAATTCTGACAGGACCAGACAGGGTAGATGCAAGAAGGATGTTTCCATATGTGAGTGAGCCCAGAGCAAGGGGTCACAATCTGAGGATACAGGGTAAACTGTATTGGACAGAGATGAGGTGAAATTCCTTCATCCAGAGAGTGGTCAGCCTGTGGAATTTGCTACCACAGAAAGCAGTTGAGGCCAAAACATTGTGTTTTCAAGAAACAATTAGATGTAGCACTTGGGGCGAAGGGGATCAAAGGATACAGGGGAAAGTGGAGTCAGACCACGGATGATCAGCCACGATCATAATGAATGATGGAGTAGGCTTGAAGGGCTGAATGGCCTACTCCTGCCCCTGTTTTCTATGTTTCTACATTTTATAAGTAACCATCCTGTTGGTTCTCTTGAAGGCCTGAAGACAGTGGGAAGTACTGACTGTCACAGGATGAAAGCATCATGGGTGTTGCCAGGGTAGTGGCCATTCACTGAGATAGATTTTGTGGTGTGGCCACACACCTGGACAGAGTGGTAGCCCTTGTCATTACAGTATCACTCCCCTTTGACATGAGGAACCAGCAGAGCATTTGATGGTGTCCTTCACCATCAAAGAAGGTCCCTTGGCAGACATGTCCTTTCATCCTGGTCTTACTCAGGAAAAATAGGAGGAAGTCACCTCTCCTTCTGTAAAGTGCCTCTGTGGCCTCCGTCATACTCCTGGGAATGATGAATTATGACACATTACTAAAGTCTCCAGCTCCTGCCTGAAAGGAACCAGTTGCATAGAACAAAAGAGCAGCAGAAATCTTCCCAGTCACTGAAGGTCAACTCCACACTGGTTTAATAATTTCCATGGGATGTGGGTTCTGCTGGCTAGATGAGCATTTGTTGCCCATCCCTAATTGCCACACCATTTCAGAGCAAAGTTAAGAGTCAACCACATTGCTGTGGGTCTGTTATCATATGTAGGCCAGAATGGCAGATTTCATTCCCTAAACGGATATCATTGAACCTGATGGGTTTTTACAACATCAACAATGGGTTCATGATCATCATTGGTAAAACTAGCTTTTAATTCTAGATTTATTCATTGACTTTAACCTCCACCAACTGCTGTGGTACAATTTAAGTCCTTATCCTCAGTACATTAGCCTGGGCCTGTGGATTACTAGCCCATTACATTACCACAGTCACCCCTTTTGAAGCTCCAGGTTATGGTGAAGGTGTCGGTGTAACTTCAACACCATCTCCTCAGGGAAGCATAACCAACCTAAGGTACTGGCCCATCCTAATGCCAGACTGGTACTCCTGCAGAACTCTCCCAGGACAGGGCCTTCAAAAGAGAACCTAGCTCGCCTCCCTCCTCACAAAGGCTCACCTCTCTGCCTCCTCCACTGCATGTTCTGCTCATTTGGTGACCCAGCAGAACTGAAACCATAGCCCCTCTACCTATAAAGCAAGGCAATGTTACCTTCTGAGAAAATGCTGGAAAATCTCAGCAAGTCTGGCAGCATCAGTAAGGATGTGCTTGAGTCCTCCCTGTGTCGCATACATAGATCCTTTCACATGCCTCCAACATTCTGCCTCCAATTGGATACCCCAATCAGGACAACTATCTGCCTTTGATCTTTTCATTGGAAACTGTCGACGAGACATTGGCCGTCTTAATTTTTCTACCCCCTCACCCATTCCAATCTCTCTCCTTCTGAACTTTGAGCCCTTTGCTCCCTCAGGTCCAACCCCGACATTGTCAGCAGGTTTGATGACAAAGGAGATTCTGTTGTTATCTGGTGTACTGACCTCTACCTCGCAGAGGCTGAGCGCCAACTCTCAGATACTTCCTCCTGCCTTCCTCTGGACCATAACTACATCACTGAACGTCAAGCCATTATCTCCATCACTGACCTCATTTCCTCCAAACGCCTTCCCTCCACAGCTTCCAACCTCATATTCTCCCAACCCTGAACAGCCTGCTTCTACCTAGTTCTCAAAGTCCACAAAAAGGACTGTCCTGGTAGGCCCATTGTGTCAGCATGCTCCTGACCTACTGAACTTATTCCCTCTTATCCTTACAGATGCTGCCAGATCTGCTGAGATTTTCCAGCATTTTCTCTTTCGGTTTCAGATTCCAGACTTTTTTGTTGAATTCAAACTTAACCATCTATAATGTGGTTGGGATTTGAACCTGGATCCTCCAGAGCATTAACCTGGATCTCTGGTCCAGTGACAGTACCACTACACCATCACCTACCCATCAACCACAGTAATTTGCTTTTATCCAATGTTACCTTCTGCCTTCCTGAGGTGTTAGCAGAAACTTCCAACTTCACTGAAGAATTCATCATGGTGCTTCCACAGCGCGGGTAAATCAAAAGCACCATTTTTAAATAGCGCCAGTGTAGGACCTATTTTGCTTCCTACTGTATATTGCTTAAGGAACGAATGTGAAAGATGTTTTCTGCGCAATCTTTGGTCGATGTTAGTATCCATGCATTGCATAAGGCTGTGGACGGTAATAATCTTCCACATTCAGTGATTGCGGCTGTATTCAAGGACACACCCGAGTGTGCCACACTAGTTAACCTCACACTTTGCAGCCTGAACAGGAAGTAGCCAGTAACACAATTCTGCAGGCAGGCATCGCTAGAAACACCACCATGCAAATGAACACTGGCGCCAATGATAACACATATTGATCTTTTGCATAATATAGTTGGATTTTTCTTTTGCTACTTAGACATTCGCAGCTGCCATTAGTTGCACAATATGTCTGTAAGTAACATATAAATTGTCAAAGGCAAGCAGCCCAAGTGTATACGCACAAATGTATCTAAAGCTGGGGAACTGAAGCAGCATATAGGCATGGAGAGAGGAACACATTGTCTCACATCCATGTTCTGCATAATTAAGAAATAAACATTTTTAAGCAAGCAAATGAACACTTATGAAAAAATAAATGCATATATGAAGACAATGTGTCAATGTATGAATGCCACACACTGGTGGGAAGGGTTATATGGTAATTTTTCATCTCTTTTTACACATTCTAACTAACCTTCTGTGTAAGTCTAACATTCCCCTCCCCCTTTTTCATGTCTGCAGACCTACTGTACACAAATAGACAAAGGGCGATTTGCCCTATCAGCTAAACCAAGGTTAGCAGACCTACCTACAACTCACAGGAACAGGAAGGATTGGGGCAGTCAGTAAAACTGTGTTGCAACCTTGTTGCAGAGATGCATCAGGTGCCAGTTGACTCAACAGACGTGTACCTCAAAGGGGGCGGGGGGGGGGGAACGGCTGGAAACACCTAGGGGGTGAGGTACCATCTGTGACTCAATCAATACATGCAACTCACTCTTAAGTCAAAAGCAAAAAAAAATGGCAACTGGTGGAAATCTGAGACAGGAAATGGAAACACTCTGCGAGCCTGGAAGCATCTGTAGAGAGAGAGAGAGAGAATGTTCTAATATCAGGTCATCAACCCAAAAGGATCAGATTCCCTTTGGCTGGCGGTGTTTGTGTCAGTAAATGCTCAAAGCTCAGAGGGGTTGGGCTGGGTGACGTGTGTAACAACTCCACAAGTGGAATGCAAGGAGGCGGCTGCTTTTCAATGTGAGCCTGACTGCTGATACAGCGACTGCCGAGGCTGCTACTGTGGCTCACAGCTGATTCCTGGGCAGCGGTGGAACCGACCGATCACAGGTACCATTGCAGCAGGCTAGCTGGGCAGGGGGAAATCGAGCAAGGATTGGGGCTGAGACGGGAAACACTGCCCGGCTTTTGTTTCTGTTTAATTTTTTTCCCCCCCGCTGTTCAGTTTTTTCAGGCTGGAGGATCTGCCGGCTCCGCCCGTGGTGGGAGAGTAACTGGTCTCAGCCCAGGGCTCGCTGTAGCTAAGCCGGTTCCTCGTTGTATTGCACCCCTCTCTCTCTGGGTGCTTTTCAGCATTCGTGCTGGGGTTGAAAAAAACACAAGATTGGGAAAGTTTTACTACCGACGAGAGCGGAAAAGTGTGGGGGCTGAAATTATATAAACGAGCTTGATCATAAAAATCCTATTTAAAATGTATTTTTTCAAGAAATGGGTCTAAATAAGTTGCATTAAAACGAAAAGGTTTCGCTTCAAGTCAGTGGGAATTTACCAGATCTATTTTAAATATTGGCTGGAAAGGTACCGATAGTGAGTGCTGGTTTGAAATATTAATTCTTCGCATAGATGGAGCAGCTGAGAGCTAGCTAGCACTGGGAGAAAGACTTGTCCTCGCTCTGGGGAGTTCTTCCTCCAGGGTATTCTTAACCTGCCATCATCTCCAGCCCTGTCCCCATGAACATGCTTTCTTTCAACTTTGCAAAATGACAGCAAGATTGTGAAATGCTATTGATAAGCCTTTGTCACTTCCGGGTGTGAAGTAATCTTAATTATTGTGCGGCTGATAAGGGCATTAATTGTTTTGCACTGCTATTTATAACAATCCTAGCCTCAAATGTCCAAGAGGCTTTAAATCAATGCTTGTAATTACATCAGTTGCCATTAGTATCAGTACAATGTTACTGTTCTTGTAAATATACGATTTTAAAATGCGTTATAGTGTAGTGTGTTATATACACTGGCATAGCGTAAAATAAATTTCACTGCTAACTAGGAGGTTTTAATATTTTTAAACAAGGTATCGTTAAGGATTGAATGCAACATTTTGCCAATTTAAAAATCAAGAAGGTAATAAAAATTTAGCAAAAATGTTTGCATATTTATGTGCCTTGTTATCTTGTTTTTGTTACATTGAGACTCCCAAGTCATGGATGATGACACACGAAACGGGGTAGCTTGAGTATCGTAGGAGAGACTTTGTATGCAAACGGAATCGAATAATTCTTAATGATCCTGTTGTCAATCGTTTCTGTTCCATTCCAAAAAAGACAAGAACTGAGGATTGAATATAGAAAACGATGTTAACAAGGTTTATATGATCAGATTTACCTGCTGAAGGGCTGACTATAAGCAGTTGGCAACAGTGTGTTTTTTTATTTTAATTTGATTTGATTTATTGTTGTCACATGTATTAACATACAGTGAAAAGTATTGTTTCTTGCACGCTATACAGACAAAACATACGGTTCGTTGAGAAGGAAAGGAGAGTGCAGAATGTAGTGTTACAGTCATAACTAGGGTGTGAAGAAAAATCAACTTAATGCAAAGTAAGTCCATTCAAAAGTCTGACAGCAGCTGGGAAGAAACCGTTTTCACGTTGGTTGGTAGGTGACCTCAGACTTTTGTATCTTCTTCCCAATGGAAGAAGGTAGAAGAGAGAATGTTCGGGATGCCTGGGGTCCTTAATTATGCTGGCTGTTCTGCTGAGGCAGCAGGAAGTGTAGTCAGAGTCAAAGGATGGGAGGCTGCCTTAATAATGTCCTGCCTTAATGGCTTTTAACTGCAGAACTCTACAACTGACTATTGCTGAGATCTTTAATATTTAATTAAAACTTACACCTTATCCCAAATGTTGGTTTATTGACTGTCAACTAATTTGTCCCATTTGGAAATTTTTATTTAATTATGCTTCAAATCAAAATTGGACATAGAATTTATTCTCAAAATTCCTGTGCAATTTGTATATACCAAAAAAAATTGACATTTTTGGTGAAAACCACCCTAACTTGAGGAAAGATGGTTAGTTCTGAATAACCAAAGCACCCAGAGGAAACCCATGCAGACACAGGGAAGAATTCCAAACTCGACATAGTCACCCAAGACTGGAATCGAACTCGGGTTCCTGGCACTGTGAGGTAGCAGTGCTGACCACTGTGCCATCCTACAGTTCTAAATTATGTTTCTTTTAAAGAAAAGTTTTGCCCTGTGATGAAATTTTTAGAAACTGAAGTTTCTAAACATTGCCATCATATTGTGCGTAAATTACAATCCTGAGGCTTTGGGGTTTATTTTATAAGATGCCTTTTCTATTCGGCAACTGTTGCATCCACTTGGTAGAGAAACTTAGTCATTTATCTTGTTTTCTTTGGTGCAGCTGTCCCACTGTGCCAATAAAGTATTTTCAAACAAAGTACTGCTTTGAAAAATCTCCACAATATATTTGAGATTGTCGCAAATTTCAGAATCAGTGGTTATTAAACTAATTATGTGAGCTTATTTTGAAGTGAGGGCAAAGTCTGCTCTTTTTTAACATTTAATTTTCAGAAACTTCCTCTTCATGTTTACGTACATGGGGATAATCTCAGCCTTGCCTCTTAATCGTTTTAATAAGTTTGAGCCACGATTAAATCATTACCTTATTACTCTTTTGTCTGATATTCAAACTAATCACTATTAATGCAAACCCTTGAAAATTTCAACATACTTACCAATCGCACATTTTTCTATCCATCCATTCTCTGCTTTGCAAGTTGATAACAAGTGTATTCTGTATTGAATTTGTGAATCCTGTGGCTCTTCAGGAAGTGACGGATGGTGTGCCCCCCCAAGACAGTCTGACTGTCACACGTTTTGCATCAGAGTAACACCCTTATTTGCCATACATTTTATTGAAGCAAAATTGCAACATTGACCAGCTGGGAATCTTCCTCTGCCAACTTTGCCAAACCCTGGTGAAGGTCTTCTCCTTCACCAAGAACAGTTGTTACTGACTACCCTAAACCTGCTTAATTCGCCAATCAAAATGGTCGTCGGCTGTGACCTCTGTCATGCATTAAGTTTGCAAGAGCCCAAAGTTACATGTGAATGAGGAGATGATGGCCTAATGGAATTAGCACTAGACTATTAATCCTATGCTCTAGGGACCTGGATTCAAATCCCGCCACAGCAGATGGTGGAATTTGAATTCTACGAACAATATCTGGAATTAAGAGTCTACAGATGACCATGAAACCATTGCTGATTGTTGGAAAAACCCATCTGATTCACTAATGTCCTTTAGGAAGGAAATCTGCTGTCCTTCCCTGGTCTGGCCTATATGTGACTCCAGACCACGGCAATGTGGTTGACTCTCCACTGCCCCCGGGCAACTAGGGATGGGCAATAAATGCTGGCCCAGCCAGTGACGCTCATGTCCCATGATTGAATAAAAAAAGTGAATATAATCTTGTAAAATAAGAGCAGAAAACTGCGGATGCTGGAAACCTGAAATTGGAAAAACAGGAAATGATGGGAAAATGCAGCATATGTGGAGAGCAAAACAGAGTCATACAGATTCAATATTAACTCTCCACAGGTGCTGCCAGACCTATTGTATAGTTCTAGCATTTCCTGTTTATGTTGAAACGTTGTTCTGGTCGACACAAGACATTGTTAGGATACAACTACCTTAAGATCGGACATGCTGCTACTCAGATATCCCAATTAAAAATTGAGTAAGTTAACTTCGAGATTTTTAAAGGCCAATGCACATGACGAAATGAAACATTAATTTACACTGGTGTGCAAATGTTAAATATTCGTTTTTTTTCTTTCAAATTCAAAACTCACTCATTTTTTAAAAAATATCAATTCAACTGAGTCGTAGCACTTTTACCTCTATGGTTTTAGCCCAACTCATTTGTGGTGGTGAGGGATTGTCAGAGGTGCTGCTGTTCGGATGAGAGGTTAAACCCAAGGTCTTGTTTTCCTGCACCACTGAATGTAAAAGATCCCACAGAATTTAATTAGAGTGTGGAGTCTTTCCAATGCCTTTGTTAACATTCCTCCTGCAACCAACACCACGAAAACAAAAATTCTGGTCACTTATTCATCTGCTTTCTTGCTGTCAGCTTCTATTCTTTTATTTTCTTTAACTCCTTTATTCTAAAATAGTAAAGTGGGAAGCATATTGATGAGAAATGTTTTAGGTTTAATCACTGGTAACACTTTCATGCTAATAGTGGGACAATTACAAATGATCTCAATACCCTGAACTAGGAAAATAATCCTAAGTTTGTATTCCTAATTTGTTTCGCAAAGATCCCTGCTAGGAAATGTTGTGGGCAGCCAGTAAAGATGACTGGGCTTAACTTTGATATGCCTTCAAGATATCCTACAGGCTAAATCATCTTTTGGTGATGAAACTTAAACAGGAAAGGAGGAGGAAACTTAGTATTTACTTGTTGGCAAAATGCAAATTGTTCATACAAATCCAGTTTTCTAAACATTTCTTTACATTCGTTTTTGAATGTGAACTTTTATAAGCCAACATTTACTCCTCTTCCCTTGTTACCCTTGAGAAAGTGGTGGAGAGTTACCTTCTTGAACTGCTGTAAGATGTAGCTAAGAGGCCAGAATTGACGTTGGTCTGGGTATAAAAGCTTTTTGTGTACTTCCATAATACCATGCCTGATCTAACAAATATGCAAAGAATGTTTCACTTTGTTATTTTTTTCATCTCTTTTTACAGACTGAAGGAGACAATTGGCACAAATGCTGAAGGTCATTGGAAAATAGCAGTAACCATGCAGGGAATACAACCCAATCCATAAAACCATAAACTGCAAAATAAAGTGAAGTGATCCGTTCGTATTTTGCAAACGTAGCTTGCAAATTAGTAGATATCTCCATAGCATCTAAACTACAATGCCGTTCAGTAAATAAAGATTGACCTACTTTCCTTTTAAAGCTGATTCATTAGTAACTTTAAACTGAGATACATGAAAAGTGTATTGAGTTGCCCGGAAGCTAGAAACAAAACAGAGTAATGGAAGTAACTTTCCATTTTAATTTCTTAATCATTTGACCCTTTGTGAACTATTTCTGAATTATCTTTGCATAATAACTCCGTACGAGCACTGTCATCAGCTATGTGCTGTCAACGTGATAACTGGTGTTACAGATTATCAAGAAAGATCACCAGTTGCAACAGGATGAAGAAAACATAAATGCAAACAACCTGTCCCCAAACATGGCGGAATGCTTGGTGAAACTGAATGGCATTAACGGAAATGTGGAAGTTTCTATTCCTTTGGATGATTGTGGATTAGATGTGAACCAGAATTACATGGAGGAACAAGATCTTGGTGCAGTTCAGTTCAAAATCCAAGGAGAGACAACTGTACTGGAAACTCACAACTCTTTCAATTCAGAAGCATTAGATCGCAGTGAATCACTCAGTGCTACCCCAGCAGGCAACACGGAGGATCCCATTAGCAAAATGAAGCATAATTTAAATGGAACTGATTTAATGGGTGGGAGGGAGGATATACAGCTTAACGCTCCAACAATTGAAGGATCGTTTACATCAAAAGATGAAGAAAACAATGAGTTATGGAGCGACTTTGCAGGTTATTGTAAAACCTCTCAGTTTTGTGGTACTTTTCGTGAATTGTCTTCGAGTGAGAGAGATGATTTTGCTGGAAAGAGCTTCCAGGAACAGAGCTCCAAAATTCCTAACGGAAGCTTCACAAATCATCACTTTCTGAACCAACGCCATGAAACTACAAATCGCAAATGTGACAATGGATTGAACGCTTCTGTTTCAACTACTGACGCTTGTGCTCTGAAGTTCAGCGTGTTAAAATCAAACGTCTCTGGGAACGCTGAAGAGGAACCACCGAGAGGCCACAATCCAGGCCAGTCTGCAGCTTTTGCTGATAACAGCTTCACTGACTCTGCAGCAAATTGGACAACGTTTGAACATAATGCCCAGTTAGTTGAGGGCACGCTTCAGTCTGACTGTGGTGAAACTGAATTTTCAGGCTTTGATACGACACTGTGCCCTACGAACTCTCCATTTTCTGACAATCGGGAGGTCCTCTCTGCAAGTTCAGCCCTGAAGGTTAGTCTTACAAGTTCTTTTGTAAACAAATGATCATCAAGATAATGTTTGGGAGGGTTGCTGAGATTGAACCTTTGGAGAATTGAATTAATTACTAGTTGAAAGTAAACACAGAAAATGGTGGAAAAACACAGCAAGTCAGGCAAAATCTGTAAAAGAAAGGAAAGCAGCCTAAACGATGTTCATTTTTGTTCTTTTTGTTTCAGATTTCCAGCATACTTGCAAAATTTTGTTTTGACTGGTGGTAGAGACAATGATAAGTTGTAAAGTTTTAAAGTTCATTTATTAGTTATAAGTAAGGCTTAAATTAACGCTGCAATTAAGTTACTGTGAAATTCCCCAGTCGCCCCGGTCCAGCGCTTGTTCAGGTCAATGCACCTAAACCGCACATCTTTCAGAATGTGAGAGGAAATTGGAGCACCCGGAGGAAACCCACACAGACACGGGAACATGCAAGCTCTGCACAGTGACCCAAGCTGGGAATCAAACCCAGGTCCTTGGCGCTGTGAGGCAGCAGTTCTAACCACTGTGCACCCTACTGACTCAACTTTAACCTTTTGATTTTGCTTCTTCATGTGACCTGACCCCCAAAATATTTTGGCTAGTACTGATATCATCTGCATTTGCCATTTTCAGTAGAAGTCCAAGTAAAAAGCCACTGAAACAAACAAAACAGCAAGGCCTTTCAAAGAATTTCATAACTGGAATTGAAAGCGATGCTGATTGTGACACTACTTCTTGTAACGTAGCTGAAGGAAAATAATATCATTGAGTCAGTTACAAGGCTGTGATCTCGAGTTTATCTGGAAAAAAGAAGTTAAATTGCAATATCATATCTTTTAAGTGATATCTTATACAATTGAGATTTTGCTTTTCTGATGAATTTGGTGTAATATTGCCAAAAGAGAAGTTCAGCAGTAGGAGAAGAAATAGATTGTTTCTTTGTCACCTATGTGGCTTTTGTTTTAGAATATCAAGCTTTCTGTTGCTACTGAGCTAGTATCATAGAATCCCTTCAATGCAGAAGGAGGCCATTCAGCCCATCAAGTTTGCACCAACTCTCTGGCAGAGTGTCTTACCCAGGCCCTCTCCCCATGACCCCACGTATTTCCAAGGCTAATGCATTTAACCTCCACATCTTTGGACTCTAAGGAACAATTTAGCATGCCCAACGCACCTAACCTGCACATCTTTGGACTGTGGGAGGAAACCGGAGCACACGGAGGAAACCCACCCAGTTGTGGGGAGAATGTGTAAACTCCACACAGACAGTGACCCGGGGCAGGAATTGAACCCACGTCCCTGGCACTGAGAGGCAGCAGTGCTAACTGCTGTGCTGCCTGCGTCGTTTAAGAATTTAGCACATTCTGGGCACACAGACTGATCAGGGCCAAACCTTTATATAGAAAGATTGGCTAAGTGAATGGAGAAAAACTGATAATGTTGAATTAGTCATCAGGTCAGGAATGTCTGTCAAGTGTACAAGCTGACCTTTTCATGTACTGAACCTTTTCTTGAAATTGTGTGCCAATAGCTAAAGGACAAGTCAGAATAGAAAACATGGAAAATTGCTGAGGAGCCGGTTTCTACGTACAGGAGTGTGTGAAAGGTGAAACCAGAATGACACCGAGGTTACATACCATCACAGCAGTATAAACGTTATTTATTAGTGTCACAAGTAGGCTTACATTAACACTGCAATTAAATTACTGTGAAATCTCCTAGTCTCCACATTCCGGCACCTGTTTGGGTGCACTGAGGGAGAAATATAGCATGACAAATGCACCTAACCAGCACGTCTTCAGACTGTGGGAGGAAACCAGAGCATCCAGAGAAAACCCGCGTCGACGCGGGAATAACAGCAGACTCCACACATACGATGTTCCAAACTGGAATCGAACCCAGGTCCCTGGTGCTGTGAGGCAGCAGTGCTAACCGCTGTGCCGCCCAATAATGTTCTGAAGTGGGAGAGGATTACCACCTTGAACACCAATCTGCACCTGCTCTCCAGTATTCAAAAACACTGATGAGGGGAGAATAATTTTAGTTTAAGAAGCCTATTGGTTCTAATTTACATAAATCAGGATCAGATAAGAACATCAAACTCTTTTGGAGTTCATGGAGGTTTGAGTATAGAAGGCTGGCCAGAAAAGCATTGCAATAGTCAATAGATAAGGCATCTTTAAGGATTTTGGAAACAGGCAGGTGGAACAGTGGTTAGCAATGCTGCCTTACGATGTCAGGGACCCGGGTTCAATTCTGGCCTCAGGTGACTGTCTGTGTGGAGCTTGCACATTCTCCCCATGTCTGCGTGTGTTTCCTCCGGATGCTCTGATTCCTTCCCATAGTTTAAAGATATACAGGTTAGGTGGATTGGCCATGCTAAATTGCCCCTTAGTGTCAAGGGGATTAACAGGGTGAATAGGTGGGGTTACAAGGATAGAACCTGGGTGGGATTGTTGTTTGGTTGCAGGCTCAATGGGCTGAATGGCCGCCTCCTGCACTGTAGGGATTCTATCATTTACTTTTTTTTTGGAGATGATCCTGGTAAGAAATATAGCTTGCGTGCAAATAGGACATCAAAGCTGTAAACAGTCTGGTTTATCCTTGGAAATAGGAGAGGGATATGGGGATATAGAATTGATGGCAGGCTCTGATTCAATAGTTTCACTCTTCCCAGAGTTTAAATGAGGGAAATTCATCTTATCTATGGAGATGGCGTGATAAGTTTAGAAGGATGAAGGGGTCCAGGATGAGTCTCTTTTGCAGAAGCAGCAGTTCTGGAATATTTAAGGTCACTACTTGAACGGTGTAAGTCAGTGTGGGGTGGGGCGGGGGGGGAGAGAGAGAGAAACCAGGAAGGGATGCTGTTTAGTGTTAAGTAGCAGTTTAGTGAGAAGGGAGCAGGAAGTGGATCTAATGGATAAGATGAACTCAGTGAAGACGTGAAAGAAAATAGAGAGAAATGATGGAGTTTGGGATGAGAGGAAGAGGCAGCATTAGAGGATGTGTGGCTTATTGGGTAAGGAGGTGAGGGAGAAGCCACAGGTCTCAGTCTTAATGACAAAGTCTGTAAGAAAGCAGGGTTTAAGGAAATAGTGGGTAGTGGTAAAAAGAAGCAACTTTGCTTTTCAGACTGATTTTGGAGTAGTTTGTGGATAAATCAGTTGTGCACCAGATCTGATCAAGCTTTCTTCATGGTCTTGACAGAACGTAATTGGGTTCTACGTCGCGGGTGATGGCCAGGGTGGGAGAAAGTTATGGTATTACTGGAAGCAAGGCTATCAAAAAGCGCAAGTGAGGATGTGGTTGAGCAAACTGACAGCTGCAGGAGTAGTATTGTGAAGGAAAAGCCAAGGCTACACTGTTTGTTTGGAGTTTAAAAGTGCAGCTGTTGTTTTTTGGGGAGGGATTTTTCCAGCAATGAATGCAAAGGGGAACTGAGTTGGAAAGCTGCATTGGGAAACAAGTGTTGAGGTATAAAATGAGGTGATTGTAATGTCTTTATTCTGCTCACAGATATGTCGTCTGCATTTTGCAAACCTTTAGAAATAGTTTCATTTTGAGTTATGAATCGTGTTTCATTTTACATTCTACCTTCACTGATTTGTTCATGCCAAAAGTGGTGCGATTATATGCCCATATCACATTTAATTTCTGACTTGTTTGTTTCTCATTATGGGGTGTCCCATCCCACATTTCTGTCCGTACCTCTGAAGAGGATAGGATGATGCTTTCATCTCAACAATCAGACTTGAAATGCGTCCTTACTTAAACCTAGATAAAAACACGTCAGATCCCTGACAGATATTTTCATCATCTCGATGCTCCGTTCTGTTATATGCTTAAGCCATTTCAAGGGCACATATTCAGGTGGGTATTCTATTATCTGACGAAGAGTAGAGAGAGAGAGAGCTTCATAAATCACAGGGTAGAGATTCATCTTGGATGCCAGTGCAAAACAATCAGTATTGAATTGTCCACCTGCTTATACATGCCATCTGATATTTAGGTATACTGCATTCAGTGGTGTTAAATATTAGGAGCTGTATGTAGCAGGCAGCTGATTTAATACAACCCATTTCCTTCCACAGCCTGAAATTTACTTTCTACACTTGGAATTTTTCTAGCTTACAGCCTATAGCTGAGGAAACTGTCTTGCCATTGTATGTCCCTCAAATCCTTGTGGCATTAGTTAGCACTTCTACCTCACAGCTCCAGGGACCCGGGTTCAATTCTGGCTTTTGAGTGAGTGTCTGCGTGGAGTTTGCATGTTCTTCCCATGTGGGTTTATTCTGATTTCCTCGCACTGGCCAAAGATGTCAGGTTAGGTGGATTGGTCATGATAAATATGTGGAATCACTAAGATACTCCAGATAAGCAAGATACTCTATCAGAGAGTCAGCTCAGACTCAGTGGGCCGAATGGCCTCTTCTGCTTTGTAGGAATTCTATGATTTGGCGTAAATATTTCAAACAAGTTAAGCTAATCAGTTACTAGTTGGCCTCTGGCAGATATCCATGTGCCTGATGATGTTAGTAAATTGGATAATTTTGAATTTGCTGTTACATAACTCCAGGTAATACTTTATACACATAGTTAGGTTCTTTTATACCTTTGATGAAATTTTTACCAAAACACCAGTTTTACAATATTATATTCCTTACAGAATTCAGGTTCCAGTGCCAAAAATAGTTAAAATTTCTCCCACTGAGTAAAGGGGTCAGTTGCTGTGCTTGTTATCAGTCATGCTGACAGTTCAAATGCATACAAAAATCAAACCCATCATTAAATTTTGGAATTGGGCACTGATTTATTTAACATTATTTTTTTCAGATCACAGGTTCATTTCACTTCCAGTTCCTTTCAACTGAACTAGGTGTGTCCCAAATTGTCCAACAATGATTGTGCTGTAATTTTGCCTCATGTTTATACAATGCTTCTGTGTGCTGACACTGCGCTACTGTTTCCTTGTTGTTTTACCTTGAGCTGTCGTTGCTTTTCTCTTTTTGCATATCATCTTCTTGCAGCTCCTCGTTGTTACTTTATAACCTTTTTGTTTGGCTTGAGCTAACTCAGGCTACGTTCTGCTGAAAGCTGTTGCTAAAATTAATTTGAATGTAAAAGAAATTGAATAGTCTATTTTTGCTCTCGAGGTGATACTCTTAATCAAGATTGCTACCAACATTGTTTCCAAGCTTTGACCAGATTCATGTGAAATTTTACTTCTGACAAATTAAAGTTTGACCTTAAGTGTACGATATGGTATTATATTACTATCCAGGGATTGATTAGTAACCTTGTAATATTTTTATCTCACTGGATATGACGCATGATTGCCTGGACTTCAGATACTGGAAAGATAAGCACTTCAATGTGGTTTTGGTTATGGTTATAAATTAAACCGGGCTGCACGGTGACAGTGGTTAACATTGCTGTCTCAGCACCAGGGACCCAGGTTTGATTCCGGCCTTGTGTGAGTGTCTGTATGGAGTTTGCACGTTCTCCCAGTGTCTGTGCGTGTTTCCTCTGAGTGCACTGGTTTCCTCCCACAGTTCAAAGGTGTGCAGGTTGGGTGGATTGGCCATGTTAAATTGCCCCTTGGTGTCTAAAGATGAGTGTATTAGATGGATTAGCCATGGTTACAGGGATGGGGCAAGAGAGTGGGCCTGGGTAATATGCTCTTTCATAGAGTAAGTGCAGACTCAATGGGCTGGATAGCCTCTTTCTTCACTGTGGGGATTCAGTGATGGTTCTATAGTAAAAAAAATGGTAAACGTACCACCAGTCTGACAACACTGTGACTTGTGACGAAGGGGCAAACCCCGAAAGCTTGCGAGTTTACTATCAAATAAATCGGTTGGACTTAAACCTGGTGTTGTCAGACTTGATGTGGGTATGCCGGTGTTGGACTGGTGTAAACACAGTAAAAAGTCTGACAACACCAGGTTTTAGTCCAACCTATTTATTTGATAATATACTCACAAGCTTTCGAGGGGACTCCCTCTTCGTCAGGTGAATGGAGAGTTCTGGCCTCGGACAGAGCATATAAAGCACAGACAGTTTAGAGATTACTGATTAGAATGTAAAGATTCGCATTCTAATCAGTAATCTCTAAACTGTCTGTGCTTTATATGCTCTGTCCGAGGCCAGAACTCTCCATTCACCTGACGAAGAGGGAGTCCCCTCGAAAGCTTGTGAGAATATTATCAAATAAATAGGTTGGACTAAAACCTGGTGTTGTCAGACTTTTTACTGTGTTGTCAGACTTCTTAGTGCATTTACCTCAGTCTGACGCCAGCATCTCCACATCAAACGTACCACCAGCAGCAGCTTGGAACGATGTAGCAACTTGCATTATTTTTCTAGCACTCAACCTCCTTTCTTAACAAATAGAAACAATGTGCAGAGATACGGGGAAAAGGCAGTGGAATGGCACTAAGTCATGATGCACATTTGGAGAACTGGCACAGACAAGATGGGCCAAATGGCCTCTACATGCACCATAACAATTCTGTGATTCTGCAATAAAAGGTGTAGTAACTTTTCAGAGTGAGGATTTATACAGTGCTCCATGAGACCTGCCACTGTCACGAGTGGTGAGGCAAAAATTGAGATGAGAGATTTACCCAAAATATACTTGAACATGAGACTGTAAATCAATCTTCTCACTTTAGATGCGATCTTGAACCTTTTCCAACCATGGTAGCTGAGCTAATTTGAGTTGAAATCTCACACGTTCTGAGGACAAAATACAGAATCCCTCATAACTGGGTTCAAATAAATAAAGCTGACCTCCCACATCAGGCTGACTATCATAACATTTGACTGGTAAATTATGCAGAAGGTTATCAGGAAGTGTTTCTGGTGCAATCAACTGTGATGGTTTCATAAATGAAATAGCTTCCAGTTAAAAGGCTTCCAAACTTCATAAATTGAGAGAGTAAAGCAACTTCTTCTGCCTTGTAAATCTGTCAGCTGTTATATTGAAGAAGTGTGCTTATTACCAAAAGTTGGCTATGGAGGATGTTGTAAGATCTTTTTGGAAGTATTGCACAGCTATGGAATTAAAGTTTGGAAGGTAATAAAGATAACACTGGCCTGACTGCCTGCAGTATTTAAGTTTAAGGTTACTTATTAGTGTCACAAGTAGGCTTACATTAACACTGCAATGAAGTTACTACGAATGTCCCTTAGTCGCCACGCTCTGGCACCTGTTCGGGTACACTGAGGGAGAGTTTAACATGGCCAATGTATCTAACCAGCATGTCTTTCAGATTTGTGGGAGGAAGCCAGAGGAAACCAACATACCACGCAGACTCTGCACAGAGAGTGACCCAAGCCAGAAATTGAACCCGGGTCTCTGGCACTGAGAGGCAGCAGTGCTAACCACTGTGCTGCTCTATTTGTGACTGTCACTAAATTAAATACCAGTTTGTACTAGAGTGTAGAAACATACAGGCATTGGTATTCACTTAAGGAAAAACTGCAGAATTATTAATGTCACAAGCAAGGAGTTCTGATTTAAAAACACCGTACTTAGCATTTTTTCTGTAAAAATGCAGGACTTTCATGTGACATCTTCATCTTCATTTTGATTCTTCTAAATATTCTTTCTAGGGTAATTTTCAGAAAATAATTAACATGCAGATGAACGATTTACAGAAGTTGAAAGTTTCCATTTTGCTTTGTGCAGTGTCACATTTTTGGCTTGATATTTTGTCATCAACAAGTCACACCCGTAAGCAGATATCGTATTGCCTATTATTGGTAGCATGCCTAAACCTGTCCAGTATCTAGGTCAGTGATGTTGTAATACCTTTGCTCTGTACTTGTTGATGGATTCCTCTCTTTGCGACAGGGAGACTCTGTTACCAGGACAACGGGCACCTGTGGGCAAAGGTGTTTTATGTGCATAAAATACTGTTTATTTTTTCTCTGGAGATTATCTCTAAGACATAAACTACCCTTGTTTACTGTAGAACAGACTATCACTTGAAAGTTTGCATTGGTTTAGAGCAGGAGTGAAAATAATTTGTTTTTTGAGGGCTCTTTGCCTAACTTAATTTTTTGGAGAGCTGCTTTGGATTTGGGGCTACATCTGGTGGGGACACAATGGTTAGTACTGCTGCCTCACAGCGCCAGGGGTCTGGGTTTGATTCCCAGCTTGGGTTACTGTCTGTGCAGAGACTGCACATTCTCCCTGTATCTGTGTGGGTTTCAACCTACAGTCCAAAAGACATGCTGGTTAGATGCATTGGCCATGCAAAATTCTCCTTTGTTGTCCCCCAACAGGCACTGGAGTGTGTCGACTAGGAGATTTTTACAGTAACTTCATTACAATATAAATGTAAGTATATTTGTGACACTATGATAGAATCATAGAACCCTCCAGTGCAGAAAGAGACCATTAGGCCCATCAAGTCTGCACCAACCAATCCGACCAAATCCCTACCCCCATATCTCTACATATGTTACCTGCTAATCTCTCTAACCTACACATCCCAGGACACTAAGGGGCAATTTTAGCATGGCCAAACAACCTAACCTGCACGTCTTTAGACTGTAGGAGGGAACTGGAGCACCCGGAGGAAACCCACACAGACATAAGGAGAATGTGCAAACTCCACATTGACAGCGACCCAAGCCAGGAATCGAACCCAGGTCCCTGGAACTGTGAAGCAGCGATGCTAACCATTGTGCTACCGTGCCGCCACTAGTAAATAAACTTAAAATATTGTAGTTTTTGGAGATTCCTCCTTCATATTTACTAATAAACGTGTTTTAGCATGGACACAGACGCACATTTTAGTGCATTAACTTCCGCTGTTCCTCCCCAAGTGTGGACTATTTGTTGCTATTTCTATTTCACTGTGAGTTGCTGATGGCTCACTCTGGTTTGTTGCTGGGGCCTTGTGGGTGACAGAAAATGACATTTAACATCAGATATCATAGAAGGCGCTACTCCCCTCTTCCCTACCGCAGTAACAGTGAAAGTGGGGAGGGAATGAACTCCTCATCGTTCCAGATACGTATGTGTTTGTGTGCATGGTTTTGTCAGGATTTCCAGAGAAGGACTGATCTGTATTCACAGTGGTCTGTTTCCTGTCAGGGGAGACAGATTTTTTTCCATGAAGTACATCAGAAACAGATGGGAAAGAAGTGTAGGTTGGGTTGATTTGGCCATGCTAAATTGCCCCTTAGTGTCAGGGGAATTGGCAGGTGAGGTTACGGAGTGGGATTGGTGCAGACTGGATGGGCTGAATGGCCTCCTCCTGCACTGGGGATTCTATGATTACGGGTGTAAGTAAAACAGGTCAGCTAAAAAGATCATATCCTTTCATTCTGTTCAGAACTCAACTGACTTATTTACAGATCAGTGCTTTCCTGGGAGAGGGAGAGAGAGAGCCTCTCAGCAATTTCACTGTGAAATGAGAATCGCACAAACAGCCCAGGGAGAGAGCGGTGTATAAACCAGCACAGTACAGCCACGGGCTGGGGAGAGTGCAGAGATTTCCGATCAGGGTCTAACGCTGGCTTGGATATAAGGTGCAAAGGGTAGAAGGAGACACACAGTGAAGTGTAAAGCAGCAATCACCTTCCCAGTGTGGTCTGGGATTATTGCAGCTCCACAAGTGGCCAGGCTGAGAACTGTATCAAAAAAATAACTTGTGAACTGGTGTCTCCGGATTTGGGAGCTCCACACTGGGGAGGTTATCGTGTATGTGTGAGGGCAACCACCCTTTGAATATTTTGCACCCAGGCCTTTGATTTTTCACCGGATATTTGCCCATTGCCCATCAGGATTTTAAATCCTGATTAACACAGAACTTAAAACATCAGCTGAAATGTTGACTGCTTTCTCCAGGAAGCATGCCCATACTCACGACTCTGAATTCACACAGAAACAACACTGGATATGACTACATTGCAGGCAGTTGAGATTGCATTGATAGCCATTTATCACTCTGGACAGCTTTGACAATAGGGAATATGCCTCTGAGGTCTACAGGCAAATACCCCAGCTGTCCTATTGTGTGGGATACAATGCGATTAAACCATGAAGGGTGTGTGTGGGGGTTATAGGTAAAATGGAGGCAGGAATTGAGAATCATTTCAACTGCATAGGTAGCGGTGAAAACAGTTAAGGAGGGAAGATAAATCCTGAGAGGCGTGAATGAACCTAATTTTTGTTTTAAAGTGACACAGTGGTTAGCACTGCTGCCTCTCAGCGTCAGTGGACCCAGGTTCGATCCAGGCCTTGGGTGACTGTGTGAAGTTTGCACATTTGCTGCCATGTCTGCGTGGATTTGCTACAGGTGCTTCAAGTTTTTTTCCACAGCCCAAAGATGTGTAGGTTAGGTGGATTGGCCATGGTAAATGCCTGTGGTTACAGGATAGACACAGTAAGAAGTCTCACAACACCAGGTTAAAGTCCAACCAATTTATTTGATCGTAAACTCACGAGCTTTCGGAGCACTGCCCCTTCATCAGATGAGTGGAGAGTTGGGTTCACAAATGTGGCATATATAGACACTGAGTCAATTGAAAGATAATGGTGTGAATTTTTTCAAACCAGGACAGCTAGTAGGATCCCGCAAGCCCAGGCCAAATGGTGTGGGCCTCACATGACATCACTCCACCAATGTGAGTGGAGAGGGGGATAATCACAGGTTAGGGAGGTGTGAATTGTCTCGAGCTAGGATGGTTGGTGGGATTTTGCAAGCCCAGGCCGAGTGGTGGGGGTTACATGTAGCGTGACGTGAACGCAAGATCCTCATGTGTGGCCCACACCATTTGGCCTGGGCTTGCAGGATCCTACTAGCTGTCCTGGTTTGAGACAATTAACACCATTATCTTTCAATTGACTCAGTGTCTATATATGCCATATTTGTGAACCCAACTCTCCACTCACCTGATGAAGGGGCAGCGCTCCGAAAGCTCGTGAGTTTACTATCAAACAAATTGGCTGGACTTTAACCTGGTGTTGTGAGACTTCTTACTGTGTTTACCCCAGTCCAACACTGGCATCTCCACATCGTGACAGGGATAGGGCAGAGGTGTGGGCCTGGGTAAAATGCTCTTTTGGAGAAACGGTGTAGACTTGATGGGCTGAACGGCCTCCTTTCACATTCTAGGGATTCTAAAAACCAAATGTGAAACAAGGCAAATCTACAATGTGATGTATATATGTGAACGCTGGAAGCAATGGAAATCAATGCAGGACATTGTGGCAGAATTGAAAGACAGTTTGCAGAAGTCTCTCATTCTAGAAGGTGAAAATTAATCTAATATTCCGGATATAAATTTTCAATTTATTTTCTGGAATAAGTGCCGCAGATAATGCCAGGTCGTTTGAAAAAACGTTGATTGTGTACCATGTTACTGAACCACTGAGGTCAATACCATTGAATCCCGAAAGAGGCCATTTGGCCTATCGAGTTAGCACCAACTCTCCAAAGGAGCATTTCACCCTGACCCAGTGGCCGGCACAGTGGTTAGTACTACTGCCTCACAGTGCAGGGACATGGGTTCAATTTCCAGCTCAGTTCACTCTGTGTGGAGTTTGCATGTTCTCCCTGTGTCTGCATGGGTTCCCTTCGGGTGCTCCAGTTTCCTCCCACTGTCCAAAGATGTGCTGGTTAGGTGATCTGGCCATGCTAAATTCTCCCTAGGTGTACCCGAACAGGCGCCAGAGAGTGGCGATGAGGGAATTTTCACGGTAGCTTCATTGCAACGTGAATGTAAGCCTACTTGTGACTGATAAGTAAGCTTAAACTTTTTTAACTATCCCCTAATCCCATGCACTTAGCATGGCCAAGCCACCTAACCTGCACATCTTTTGGACTCATGAAGTTATTCGAACAATCCTGTTAGGGTAGATTTCCAGGATTTGGACCCAGTGATAATAAAGGGCAGTGACATTTATGCAACTGTAGGAAGTGTACTGCAGCCACAGTCTAAGGGTGAAGGAGGGAGGATGTTTAAGCTTGTGAATGGAGTGTCAGTGAAGCTGAGAGCTTTGTTGTAGATTGGGTCCAGCTGCAATACTATCAGACCAACAGAATACATTCCATCAGACTCCTAACATGTGCCCTGTAGATGATGGGGATGGTCATTGCCTAGCACTTATGTGGCACAGATCTCACATGCCACTAAATACCCCAAATCTGGATAATGCCCAGATCTTGCTGCACACAGGGATGAGTTGCAAGCAGAGTACTGAAAGATCATTAGTAAATTTCTGACCTTCTGCTGAAAGGGGGTAATTGATGAAGCAGTGGAAGAGAGATTGGCCTGAAGAAATTGATGTGGAGATGCTGGTGTTGGACTGGGGTAAACACAGTAAGAAGTTTCACAACACCAAGTTAAAGTCCAACAGGTTTATTTGGTAGCACTAGCTTTCGGAATCTCAGGCTCCTTCATTGGGTGACTGACCTGACGAAGGAGCCTGAGACGCCGAAATCTTGTGTTGCCAAATAAACCTGTTGGACTTTAACCTGGTGTTGTGAGACTTCTTACTGAAGAAATTGTCCGGGGTAATGATTAGCAACCACACTCATCACATTTTGTGCCAAATATGACTTCAGCTACTGGAACATTTTCCCCTAGATCTCCACTGACTTCAGTTACACTGAGGTTGGGGTGACACTCCTATTGAATTCTGCCTTAATGTATAGGGCAGTCACTCACATCACCTTTGGAAATCTTATGTGGAGTTTTGGATCAATGCTGTAGTGCAGTGTGGTCCTTACAAAACTAACCCTGGATATTGCTAAGTGCCACTTGATATCATTCTTAATGACTTATTCCACCACTTTGCTAATGAATAAGAAATTTAAATTGTGTAAAGATGTGCAGGTTAGATCATTGGCCATGATAAATTGCCCCTTAGTGTCCCAGGATGCATAGGTTAGAGGGGTAAACAGATGGGGTTATGGAGATAGGGCCTAGGTGGGATTGTTGGTGGTGCAGACTCGATGGGCCAAATTAACTCCTTTTGCACTGTAGAGATTCTATGATTTTACTACAGAAGGAGGCCATTCAGCTCATCTTGCTTGTGGTGGCTCTTTGTAAGAGTTTTCTTGTTAAAAGCATCTGTGATTAGATAATGGTTTCAATGCCTCATTTGTGCTTGGTAACAGTTTCAATGCCTGGTTTAATAACTTATCAATCATCTGTGAGGAAATACAAATCTTGGACATTTGGCCATTTAGTTCCTTGAGCATGTCCTCTTCAATAATATTACGCCTGTCCTTTTCCCTCAGCTGCACCTGCTCACGTTATACTTATTTCCCTTGGTTTCCCAAGTATTCAAGACTGTATCAATCTCCGGCTTGAATATACTGAAATGGCTGAGCATCCACAGTCAGCAATAGGGATCTCCAAAAACCCTCAACCTTTGTGTGAAAATATTTCTCCTCCCCTCAGCCTAAATGGCCAAGTCCTTATTCTGAGACTATGAACCCTTGTTCTAGCATCCCCAGCCAGGGGGAACGTTCTCCTGGCATCTACCCTCACAGGCCCCTTATCAGTTTCATATGTTTCAATGAAATCAGCTTCTAAAATCTAGAGAATAAACACCTTGTTTACTCAGTCCCTCCTCCTGAGACAATCCCTTCTCACAGGAATTGGTCCAGTGAGTCTCTTTCCCTTTACATCTCCCTTCAATTTAAAATCCACACATTCATCAAATCCAGATCCTTTTAATGGAAACAGGGACACAAATCTCAAAATATGACAAACCCAGCAAGTTGTATTTTTGATGTCAAACTTGATTTGCTAATGCTGTTAGGTGGCACAGTGGTTAGCACTGCTTTCTCACCACTCCAGGGACCCGGGTTCAATTCCCGGCTTGAGTCACTGTGTCTGTGTGGAGTTTGCACATTCTCCCCATATCTGTGTGGGTTTCCTCTGGGTGCTCCAGTTTCCTCCCACAGCCCAGAGATATGGGTGTTAAGTTGATTGGCCATGCTAAGTTGACCCTAGTGTCAGGGAGATTAGCAGGGTAAATATGTGGGCTTTTGAGGATAAGACCTGGATGGGATTGTTGTCAGTGCAGACTCAGTGGGCCGAATGGCCTCCTCATGCATTGTAGGATTCTATGAAGTGATGTGGGACATTTTACTATGCTACAATAAATGCAAATCTTTGCTTGCATATAACACCATGAACATGGAAATAATGATTCAAGGCATGTCACTTTTAGGAGAGCTGACTAAAACCTGGGTGAAAGAAACGTGTTTTCAGGAGGGACTGAAAGGAGAAGCGGGAAGCAGAAAGGCAAGCGAGAATTTTTCAACTGGAAGAGTTCAGAGGACTGGGAACTATGGTTCAGTGAAGGCCGGGATTACACCAAGCAACATTTTGATGAGAGGCAAAATCTGAGCAGCATGGTTTCAGAAGAGTTGATGTTTAAAGAGAGTGGAAGATAGGAGGTTATTCAAGGGAAAATTTGAGTTGAGTCTGGATGTGACAGAAATGCGGGTGATGACTTCAGCAGCAAATTGGCTGAGAGAGGAATGAAGGCAGTGTCTGAAATGGGACCTGAAGCTCAGTAGGAGGTTGAATAGACAGAGTCTGGAAAAGCCATGAGGCTGAATAGAGGACTAAAGATAACTAGGATTCTGAGGTTAAGAAAAATTTAGTTCAGTCTGACAGCAACAGGAGACAAGTTTTCCCCGTGCTCAGCTGAAAGATAATGTGGCTCATTGTGGACTGAATATCGGGTAAGCTGCCTCACAGCACAATGCCAGTCAGAGGGGTTAGGAAAGATGATGGGAAGGGAGAGCTGAGCAGCAGTGTGCATTTGGAAGTTGGCACACCTATCCAAGGATAAGCACGCGGATCCGGAATAGATTCTGGAGGAATTCCAACAGTAATGGTGCTGGAGGTGAAGTTGGAGATGCTTTCCTGTTTGCCACTGGATAGGTATGAATGGAACCAGACGAGGGTAGTCACGACATATAGAGGTTTGATTTGGGTACTGACGAAGCCTGGCTCTACCTCTCCATCCCCTCTCTGGGTCCTTCCGCTGTCATGATCAAACTGTGTAGTGCTTTGACCAGGGCACACCTCAACACACCAGTGCTGGTTGCTTGGGCACAGAATAGAGAATCAAGTGATGGAGGCAATGCAGAGAAGAACCATTTGGCTGCTGCTTAATCTCTAATGTCCAAGTTGTAAGAGAGGACTTTTGAAGCATGATTTTCTTTTTAACCTGCAAAGAAACTGTCTGTGAGGTGATCTGATGCAAGGCAATCGCACATAGCAAAGTCCCACAAACAGCAATGTGATACTGGCCAGTTAATCTGTTATTTGTGATGTTGATTGAGGAATAAATGTTGGCCAGGACAACTCTCTGCTCCTCTTCTGAATAGTGTCAAGGGGATCTTTTCCATTCGCCTGAACTGGCTTGGGTTCAAAGTCTCATCCAAAAGACAGCACTTCTGACAATGCAGCACTCCCTCAGTACTACACTGGAGTGTCAGCCCAGACTTTTATGCTGAAGGACTGGAATGGGGCTTGAGTCCAGAACTTTGTGACTTGGAGGCTAGCATGCTACCAGCTAAGTCACATGGTGCACAAAAATAAAATGGGCTTTCTTATCAGTAATTATCTTGTGATCTTGGAAAAAGTGAAGCATCAAAAGATTTTGCATCTGAAATATCTTAATTCCTTTAGGCTGATACAAGGAATCTCTTGGAAAAGGTTTTTCAGGATTCCTTTCCATCTCAATATACGAAACATTCCTTTGAAGACATTCCAACACTAGAGAAATTTCTCAAGATATATGGAGACGAAAGCGATGCAAATAAAGCAAAGACATTAACCAGGTAATTGAACATTATAGTAAATAAGTTCTGTTAGAGTAGCTTTGAACCATAGGTTTTGTAGTCTCATTGTGTATCAGCTTGGCTTAGTGTTAGCAGTATACTCACTACTGGATCTACAAGACCATAAAATGCAGGAACAGAAGTAGGCCATTTGGCCCACCAAGTTTGCCCCACCATCTAATGAGATTGTGACTGATCTGATGTGATAAACCTCATATCCACTTTACTGCCTTATCCCCATAAACTTTCATTCCCTTACTGATTACATGTCTGTCTCAACATTGAATAAACTTAACACAGCCTCTATAGTCTCCTGCAGTAAAGAATTTCACTACCCTCTTTAGAGAAAAATTTTTTCCTCATCTCTGCCTTAAATACTCTTAGATTATGCCTTTGGGTCCTAAACTCTCCCACTAAGGGAAACAACCTTTCAGCATCTACCCTGTTAAGCCCATTGAAAATCCTGTATGTCACAATCTATTAAATTCCAATGAGAAGAGGCTCAATCTTCTCGACTTCTCTTCATAGGAAAATCCCTCCATACCCAAAACCAATCTAGTGCAACTTCTCTGAAATGCCTCCACTGCCAGTATATCTATCTTTAGATAAGGGGAGCAAAACTGTTACAGTATTCCAGGTGTTTTTTTTTGTTTACTTTATCCCAATCCAATCAAGTCTAATTAAAGCCAATTCAGAGTCCCAACAAGTTGGGACATTCCCGATCCAAGCTGACAAGACAGGGCTCTCACCTCCTGTCTTGGGCTTGATCTACATGATCCAAGCTGATTGGAGGAGGTGTAGCTCCTCCTCCAAGGCTTGATCTTATTTGCATCTTAGCCAAAAGGCCGAGATGCTGCTTTAAAAAATTGCTTCAAAAGAAGCTGAAATATAACCTAATGACTTCAACAAGCACAGCATGTCGATACTACACTTGATCTTAGCCAAAAGGCCCAACAGGTCCACCTGGTGGACCTCGTCAGAGTAATTTATATCAGACAGTATTCCAGGTGTGGTCTAACTAGTCCCTCATGTAGTTTTAGCAAGACTTCCACTGTCCCGGGCCACTGTTCCATTCGCCTTCCCTATTACCTGCTGAACTTGCAAACCAATTTTTTGTGATTTATGCACGAGGACCTCTAAATCCCTCTGTGCTGCAGCTTTTTGCAGTCTTTCGCTATTTAAATAACATTTAGCATTTTTATTCTTCATACCAAAGTTCATAACTTGCATTTTCCAAAATTTTATATTCCAACTATCAAGTTTTTGCCCCTCACCTAACCTCCAAATCCTTCTGTGGATGTTCAGTGTCATCCTTACCAGTTGCCTTCGCGCTTATTTTTGTGCCATACACAATAGTATATGCACTTGCCTCGTCCAAGTCATTAATATATCTTATAAATAACTGTGGCCCCCAGCTCGGATCCCTGTGGCAGTCCACTAACTACAGGTTGCCATCCTGAAAATACCCCTTTTTATCCCAACTCTGTCCTCTATTAGTTACCTATTTTCTATTTATGCTAATATACTACCCCCAACACCATGGGCTCTATTCTTATTAAGTAGACTTCTCTGCAGTATTTTATGGTCTGTGAGCCAAAACCACACTGCAGATTTGAGTATACAATCCAGCATGCTTTAGCATCTTTCTTGGCCAGCTGGACAATTTTGACACGTTTTGGGTTCTCAATGAGACTAATCAAGTGACTACAAAGACAAATACAACAAAGTAAGAGGTAGCAATACTAACTTATGAGGGTAAAATGCCATTCAAACAAGCCTCTTAGAAGCTTAATCAACTGAATGGGAAACTTGATGGGCCAATCCTCCTCCAGTGCTGGAGTGTTCTATGATCTGTTGCTCCTCTGCAGTTACCTCAGTCACACACTCTGCTCTTCCCGCTGCCTCGGCAAAACATCCAACATAATTAAGGACCCCACACACCCCGGACATTCTCTCTTCCACCTTCTTCCTTCAGGAAAAAGATACAAAAGTCTGGGTCACGTACCAGCCAACTCAAGAATAGCTCCTTCCCTGCTGCTATCAGACTTTTGAATGGACTTACCTTGCATTAAGTTGATCTTTCTCTACACCCTAGCTATGACTAACGCTACATTCTGCACACTCTCCTTTCCTTCTCTATAAACAGTATTTTTTGTCTGTTTAGTGCACAAGAAACAACACTTTTCAGTATGTTAATACATGTGACAATAATAAATCAAGTCAAATCACATCAAATATCCCAGCAGAATAAAACAGATTCTGAAAATTGTACAGTTTCTTTCTCCCAAGCTGAAGGCAAGTGAGTGGCCGGTACTAAACCAGGCAGGTAATGAGCAATACTGAGGTTGTGTCATAGCTGGAATCCAAGCTGCCATCTGTCAATTTGATGAGAATGGAATCTACGCAAAGCTGCTAGTTTAGATTGTTAAACTGAAACACTTTTAATTAACTGTTGCTGGCTCATTACAAAGCGTCAGCAAAGGATCAATCATTTGCTTGGAGATTATTATCAACAGATAATTAAAGAACTGGTGTTTAATCTTCAGGAATTCTCCAGTCGAGATACAGTTCTTGTCAATAGTAGACATTGAATTAAAGTGTAGGTCTGGAAGTGTCCAGACTATTGTCTGCAAGTTTTCATGTTTAGGTCCATAAAATCCATTGGCAAAAAAAGTCTAGAATTGAAAGCTCATCTCAGTCATTGCAACCATGAAACTATCATCGATTGTCATAAATGTTTTCATTCCCCTCCTCCTCTTCACCCCTACTCACCTATGCCCTCTCTGCTTCCTCACCTGCACTCCCCTCCTCCTTCTCACCCTCACTCTCTGCCTCCTCACTTATATTCCCCTCCTCCTACTCACTCCCACTCTCCTCCTGCTTATTCCCCCTTGCAGTCCTCCACCTCATCCCTCTCCTCCTTCTCCCCACTCCACTGTCCTCCCTCTCACCTCCAGCCCCTTGGCCACTGCTGTGTTACTTGTCATGATGTAACAGGGTAAAACGTGAGAGCCACTCTGCACAGTGGTGACAGAAATCACAGCTATTTTCATTATGAATCTACTATTCTAGGGCAGGCTGTTACTGAGTTACATTACTGTTAAATACTGTGCCGTACTGTCTGTCTGGAAGGCATGTCGTCCAATTGCAGAAATGAGAAGAAATTAAGTGAAAAACTACCCTAGGGCTGAAATGCACATTAAGCTAATCTATAACAATACATTTTACCATAAAGCATCTGATCAACTATTTATTAATCTAGTTCAACAAATATAAATTGACAAATGCAGCTAGCTCTGTTCCAAGGCTGACCCCTTCTGATACAAAACTCTAACCGTGTGTAAATTATTTTGTGGAAAATATGCAGAGACAATTTTGTTCTAATTTATTTTAAATCTTTTGTTGGTGCAGTGCTGGCAGGATCCTGTTTGTTATCTGTCCCTGAGCTGGTGATGGTGGGCCATCTATTAGAATTAGTGCAGTGACAGTGGTGATCCTTCCACTGTGTGTTATATAATTTTCCAGAACTTTGACCTAGTGTTGCTGAAGGAATGGTGTTACACATCCAAAAATAGGTTTCAGGTTGGTGCTCAAACATTTGAATTCCCATCAGGCAGGAATGTGAGAGAATCTCTCCCGATGGACGGCCAAGAAAACTCATTTAAAAAGCAGCACTGATTTCAATCAATGGTGACTTAGATTCTCACAAAAACTCTTAGAACACCAAGTTCCCTCCAGCACCTAGAATAGAGGCTGTTCTTTCTCTGCTCACAATCCTTTCTCTCATAGTGTCCCCTCTGATCCTTTTTATATGTCTCCCTGTCTCTGAGTCTGTTTCTGCTGCTTCAGCAGCTCCGGCTCTTGTTTTGCAATGTTGAGTGTAGATCTTGCGTTTATTTCTGACTCACGCTTAATAACCTTCGGAGGGGTTTTGTTTTTACAGCAGCAGGTTACTACATCCAGCAAACAAATCCTGACACCATTTAACCCACAAAAGGAGACAGCTTATAGTTCAGCCCGCAAACCCACCAAGAATGGCACAGTTCAAATCCACCAGGCATTGGGCGACGTGAAGATTTACTCTTGGCGTTGCGAAACAAGAGTAGGAGCTGCAGAGAAACAGAAGGGGACAGGGCTGACACAGACAAAAAGACGTACCAAATGGGCATAAACACCCAGAAAGAAAAGACAGAGAGCAGGCTGATACTCAAGGAGCTGGGGAGAATTTATGTTCCGAGAGGGTTTTTTTCCAAAAACAAATTGCTGTAGATGCTGGAATCCGAAACCAAAAACGAAAATGTTGGAAAAGCTCAGCAGGTCGGCAGCATCCGCAAGGAATGAAAAGAGCTGGGGTTTCGGGTCCAGGTGACCATTTGCCAAAGCTAAAAGGCATGGAAAGTGTGAAATATTTATATTGCAGCATGAGGGAGTGAAAGATGAGTCATAGCCACAGAAACAAGGGGAAAGGCTGCTAATGGCAGTCTGTACGGGAATAAAAAGTGTGAATTGTGCGCGTGCATGTGCGCAAGAAGAAAAGGGGGGTTAAAATAGTGGGGGAAAAGTTAGGGGAAAGAAAAATAAAAACAACTTTAAAAAAAGGTAGAGAACACTTAAAAATGAAATGAAAACAAAGGGGTCAAGGTTTTTTTCACTAGAATCCAATTCCCTATTAACTGGAGTCAACACTGCTTTGTAAGTGAGTTTTCTTGGCTGTTAGTTAGGGGATAATCTTACACATCAGGAGAGGACAGTAATCCAAATGTTTAAGCACCAATCTTTCGACCTGTTTTTAGATATAGAATACTGTTCCTTCATTGGGTTGGAATTCCACACCTAACGTGACCATGCATTCTACTAATATTTGTCCAGCAAATTAAATTGAGGAGATCTGTTTGAACGAATGCTCTGCCCACTGTGCTGTTTAACTATCTGCTGTTTATGACTCTGGGTATTGCTTAGTTTTGTTGTTCTGTTTCAGTCCTGAATTTTCTAGTGCATGGGAAATCCTTCAAGATTTAAACAAAGTGTACTTAAGATCCAGCTGGAATGTATCACATGCCCGTCAAAAACTCCTTTCTACACTGGGAATTGACCAAAATCGAAAGGTAAGTTCATTTATACATTATATGTTTGTCTATCCAAAGAAACTCTCAATACTTCTTTCAGTATACTCCGACACTACATACTTTCGGTGCATTCAGAAAGGGATAAGCATTTGAATCACTGTATCTGTGACTCATGAAGAAGTCTCACAACACCAGGTTAAAGTCCAATAGGTTTATTTGGTGGTAAATGCTACTAGCTTTTGGAGTGCTGCTCCTTCGTCAGGTGAATGGGGAGTTCTCCCTGCTCGCCTGACGGAGGAGCAGCGCTCCGAGTGGGAAGTTCTCCCCGTCACCTGAAGAAGGAGCAGCGCTCCGAGTGGGGAGTTCTCCCCGTCACTTGACGGAGGAGCAGCGCTCCGAGTGGGGAGTTCTCCCTGTCACCTGACGGAGGAGCAGCGCTCCGAGTGGGGAGTTCTCCCTGTCACCTGACGGAGGAGCAGCGCTCCGAGTGGGGAGTTCTCCCTGTCACCTGACGGAGGAGCAGCGCTCCGAGTGGGAAGTTCTCCCTGTCACCTGACGGAGGAGCAGCGCTCCGAGTGGGAAGTTCTCCCTGTCACCTGACGGAGGAGCAGCGCTCCGAGTGGGGAGTTCTCCCTGCTCACCTGAAGAAGGAGCAGCGCTCCAAAAGCTAGTAGTGTTTACTACCAAATAAACCTGTTGGACTTTAACCTGGTGTTGAGAGACTTCTTACTGTGTTTACCCCAGTCCAACGCCGGCATCTCCGTAACTGTGACTCATAACAGTAATATATGTTTACAGTCGCTGAATCCTCCCTGCACAGATTTTAAAGAAGAAATGAAGGTAACTGGTTTGACTAGTGTGGATGACATTGATCTTTTAATAACCTTCAGTGAAATCAATAAATATGCAATAAGCTCTAGTGGCACAGTGATTAGCACTGCTGCCTCACAGCGCAAGGGTTTGATTCCCAGCTTGGGTCACTGTCTGTGTGGAGTTTGCACATTCTCCCCGTGTCTGGGTTTCCTCCGGGTGCTCCGGTTTCCTCCCACAATCTGAAAGACACGCTGGTTAGGTGCATTGACCCGAACAGGCACCCAAGTGTGGCGACTAGGGGAATTTCATAGTAACTTCATTGCAGTGTTAATGTAAGCTTTACTTGTGACTAATAAATAAACTTTAAAACTTTAGGCAGATAACATTCGTATTTCTGTAGTACCTTGCAAATCTGCAAGACATCCTAAAGAAAATAACTTTTAAAGTGTGGTCACTCTGATGATGTGGGGGAAATAATAGCAGTCGATCCCCATAAGTGGTAATGAGATAAATGTGTTTGTTGAGAGACAAATAGTGATGATAAAAACAGGAGGAATCCATAGTCCTGGAATTGTTTTAATATCCAGCAGGCTATTTATTTAATGTCTCCTGCAGCAAGTGGAGATTGTGTGCACAGGTCTCTGGAGTCAGTCTTCCGTGTACAACCTGGTGACTCAGAGGTTAAAGAGCTGCCATTGAGTCAAGGTCCACAGAGAGGGAAACAGTGAACTTCACACTTTATTTCATTTGTAAAGATAACTATTATCACTTACGAAATTGCAGTATGTTACTATTTAACAGGTTGCTAATTATTGAGGACATGGGCAGAATGGTACAGGCCAGATCTCTCGTATCGAAACAAGTAGGTCCATTACATGAAGGAAATTAACTGATGTTCAAACAGAAAAGTTTACCTGAAGGTCAAAGCGAGCGTACAATGATGATGCTAAACTTGCTCGTGCATCTGATTACTGGTGACCAGGAAGTGAGGTACAATCTAAAATTAATCTTGTGAAGGGTTTGAATGTAAAAAGATTGGAGCTAGTTTGAGATTTAACTTGAGCTGTAATTTATTTTACACAAAACATCATCTTTAATGTGCCGATGGTAGGGGTGGCACAGTAGCACAGTGGTTAGCACTGCTGCTCCAGAGACTTGCATTCAATTCCTGGCTTGGGTCACTGCCTGTGTGGAGTTTGCACACTGCCCTTATGTCTGCGAGGGTTTCCTCCGAGTGCTCCGGTTTCCTCCCACAGTCTAAAGATGTGCTGGTTAGATTGACTGGCCATGCTAAAAATTGCCCTTAGTGTCCTGAGATGCATAGATTAGTGGGTAAATATGTAGGGATATGGGGGCAGGGCCTGGGTGGGATTGTGGTTGGGACAGACTCGATGGGCCAAATGGCCTCTTTCTGTAGATTTTCTATGATCTTTTAGCAGCAGTATCCTGGGGATTTAATCTTTAATTCCTGGAGACGCCAGGAGAATCCTGGAAAGTCCTGGGGCAGCATGGTGGCACAATGGTTAGCATTGCTGTCTCGCAGCAGCAGGGACCCAGATTTGATTCTGGTCTTGGGTGAATGTTCATCTGGAGTTTTCTCCCCGTGTGTGCGTGGGTTTCCTCCCACACTCCTAAGATGCGCAGGTTAGGTGAATTGGCCATGCTAAATTACCCTTATTGTCCAAAGATGTGTGGGTTAGGTGGACTAACCATGGAGCATGTGCGGGATTATGGGGATTGGAGGGGGGGCGGGGGTCCTGGGTAAGGTGTTTTTTCGGAGAGTCCGTGTAGACTCAAAGGGCCAAATGGCCTCCTTCTGCACTGTAGGGATTCTGTGGTTAAGTTGGGAACGGTTAGTAGTAGTTTAATAAGACCAGGCCCTCAATTTAGGAAAATAGTCATGCTGGCACCAAAGCTCCATCAACTTTGCCTGTTATAGATTAGATTCAGCATTAAATAACTTGAGCAATAAAAGCTAGTAATGGGGCAGCTGGAAATGACAGCAAGATTCAGCTACCAATGGTGGAGTAAAGTGGGGGTGGGTAGGGAGATGGACAATGGGCAGAGGAAAAGCGAGATTGTAAGGCTCAAGGAGTTTGGGAAGGAGCAATTTAAGTACAACATGGAGAATTTTAAATTTGAGGTGCTGGAGTATTAGGGAACAATGTGGCCAAGGACTAGCCTGATGGGCTTGAGTGGCATTTATTGCCAGATTGAGTATGGATGACAAACTTTTGGTTTTACAGAAGGGATGTTGGATGGCAGCTAGGCATTGAAGAGCTGAGTCTGGAGGTTCAGTGGAAGATGATTGAAGAAAATGGGTTGGAACCAGACAGTCTTCATGACAAAGGAGAATGAGCTGGGCGGCTCAGGATTAATTGGATATTTTAGTCGTACACAATTTATATTGAGACAATAGCTGGAGAGGGAGTTGGGTTGTTAAAGGTTAAGAGACTCCATGGTTGAGGACAAAGACAATGTGGAGGCAAAAGGGATTTCCTGTATCACCTCTTTTAAAATAGGCCCATCGTGTATTGTACACAAATGCTGGCACTGCACCCACTGAGGCCTTGGGTTAAGGCAGAAGGCACAGTGGTTAGCACTGTTGCCTCATTGCGCTGGGAACCTGGGTTCAATTCTGGCCTCGGGCCACTGTCTGTGTGGAGTTTGCACGTTCTACCTATATCTGCATGGTTTTCTTCCAGGTGCTCCAGTTTCCTCCCACAGTCCAAACATGTGTGGGTTAGGTTGATTGGCTATGCTAAATTGCCCGTTAGTGTCAGGGGAGTTAGCAGGATAAATGTGTGGGGTTGTAGGAATGGGTGGGATTGTGGTTGGTGCAGACAAGGTGGTCCAAATGGCCTCCATCTGCACTGTAGTGATTCTATGGATCCTAGTACAGGGTGAAAGATGGTAGGAAGGGGACCATGGGTCTGGGGAGGTGTCACAGGACCAGATGACAATGAGGTGCCACAGCAAGGGTTTGGGGCTGGCTTTCAGCATTCCAACCGTCAACCCCTCACCAGGTCCCTTGATCAGGCACTAAGTGGCTTTCGACAAGAGAGACTTAGGGAACCTGCAAATAAACACACCAGTGTAGGCCTTGCTGCCACAGGCCTAACAGAGGTGGAGGCAGGATGATGGTGAAGTCACCACCCATCCACCTGACTAAATACCCCTTCCACCAAACTTGTGCCTGCGTGGGTTACCTCCAGGTGCTCTGATTTCCTCCCACACTCCAAACATGAGCATGTTGTGTGACTTGGCCATGCTAAATTTTGCCCTTTCGTGTCAGGATGGTTAATAAGGTAAACGTGTGAGGATAGGGCCTGGATGGGATTGTTGTCAGTGCAAGGTCAATGGGCCAAATGGCCTCCTTCTACATTGCAGGGATTCTATGATTCAATATTTGCAGCTGATAGCATCCAGAATAGCTCTATAGAAGAGAGAAAAGTGGGCCAAAGACAGGCCTGTGGGAATCTCCCACAGTAGCTGTGTGGGGATAAGAAAAGAAGCAATATAAATAAAGTAGCAAATTAAAACTGCTGTCCTATCACACACAAACTATCTAATAATTTGAATTAGACAACCTTGAATTAAAAGTCTAAATGAAAAGTAGATTTAATTTTACCGGACTGATTGAGTTGTAGTTTAACAATAGACTTGCACGTCCAATTTAAACTACAGTTATTCATTGATAAATATTCTATTCAAGCACATCTGGTTTGTTTCTTTAGTTAAAAACACTTGTTTTAAGTCAGAGTGACCATCATTTTAACATATGGCATGTTTCCAAAGTTGTAGTGAAATACAGAATGGTGTTAATATATTCACCTCCACTAGGTGGTGCTCTGCAGCAGTAAAGCTGGAGATTTATTGCCTGAGATGAACCAGGCTGTTACCTAAACATCTCAAAAATGGTTTTCTTGAATTGTTGATGATTACGAGTTAAATAAAACAAAGCAGATCTATAAATGGAAATAGGGATTAAATTATCGCAGGTTCATATCTCTGAAACAATTCCATTTCATCTGATTTGGTAGACGCCACATTTTTAAGATTGAATTTGATAATCGTAGATTGCCTACAAAAGGCCACTTGGCCCATCGAGTCTGCCTCACTCTTCTAATCTCCCTAACCTACACATCTTTGGACACTAACGGGCAATTTAGCATGGCCAATCTGCCTAACCCATACATCTTTTGAAGAGTGGGAGGAAACCCGTGCAGATATGGAGAGAATGTGCAAACACCACAGACACTTAAGCTGGAACTCTACCACCTCGCCCTCCATGGAATCAGAGCGGGTGAGGGTCCGACAGCGGAAATCTCTATTGACCTCGGGCGGGACTTTCAGGTCTCGGCCGAGCGAGGCCATGAAATCCCACCCTAAATATCCGAGCTCCAAAGTAAACGTTGGAACAGTTTTTGAAGGAGGGTCAGAGGATTCATTGTACAATATCGTAGAAATAGCTTTCATTTTCATACCATCGTATTTCCCTGTTTCACTTCATTTTTTTTTAGTGAGGCCACCAGAAAATACTGAAACTGATATTGACCAGAGAAAGGCTAAATGATTGTGTTATCGGGGCACTCGGAAGCTTCTCTGCCAAATACTAAAAAGAGGGCGATAAACTGGGGCAACTTTTCATACCACTTCTCAGGACACTCAGATTAGCAAAGTGGTTTTTAACTTTTGTGCCTCGCTCTAAATACCACTCTCAAATTGTGTAAGAAGAAGCTGTACCATGCTTGGGAGAGTACCCTCCTGACCATCTGGGGAGGGGGTGGTGTGTGGGGGTGGCCTTGATGGTCCCCCCGTGCACTCCAGCAGGGCCGCCAGCTCCATGTTAACGGGGAGCTATAGTAAACCCCGCTGGAGTGAAACCTGTCTAGCCGGGTGGGGAGACAGACTCCAGCCAGCCTGGAAATTTCAGTCCCTGCTAATGGGATTCTAATTGTATGTAAATGAGGATTACCATAATTTATTCAGCTCCGTACCAGAAATCGGCACGGAGTTGACGGTGCCAGAGCTCTGACTGCCAGGGGCTCGCAATGGCTGTGACACCCATTGGGGAGCCCGCGAAATGGCCTCCACTTGAGTCTCCCATCCCTGCTGTGCTCAACGCACCAAATTAACCAGCGGAGTCCAACAAACCATAAGTTCCCATTGCCAGGGCCGGATCGAGGCTTGAATCTCCACGCTGGTTCTTCCCCTGCTGAAACCCCTTCATTTGTGCTTGTGATAGGTGCCATCTCCAGAAGCCATCAAAGCGATCACAGTAATAAATAGGAAAGTAAAACCCCACCTGATGCTTATCACAGCTGGTCCACAATACAGATGACTAACCATTGACCAAGATCTGGGGTGGGATTTTCCCATCCTGCTGCACTGCTTTGGTAGCACAGCAGGCCGGGGGATTCAAGCAGAGGCCATTTCGCAGGCTTCCCGCTGGGCATCACAGCCTCCACAAGTCTCCGGCAGTTGGATTTCCAGCGCTGCCATCTTTGCACCAACTTCTGGTGCAGAGCTGAATAAATTATGGTAATCCTTATATACATTCAATTTGAATTCCATTAGCAGCCCCAGGACTGAAATCTTTGGCCCACTAAGGGACGGGGCCTAAGGGTGGCAGGGCCTAATGGATGATGGGGCCTCGGGGGGAGATTGGTGGGGGGGGTGGGATTGTGGCAGGATCCTGCCCCTACTCTGCATAGGGATCATGAGCAGAGGCAGGGAGGCCAGTGATCAGGAGGCCGATTACTGCGCATGTACCGATCCCGGCACTGACAGATCAGCCCGTGTACAGTGGCCCACTCGGCACTATGCTGCCGACCTCTCCAGCGGGAATAGGCCCCCTCCAGAGAATTTTCCTGGGATTCACGCTAATGCATTCTGTGGTGGGCAGAGTGTGGGAGATTCATTTGGAAACTCTCGCTGTAAAAAAAAAGCAGGATTTACTCCAGTTCTTATGCAGATTTGATAGTTAGAATTTTTTTCCCCACTGGACTTCCAGGTTGCTCTGTGGAAATCAAATTAGGCTTCTAGAATCATACAATGGTTACAGCATTACAACAGAGGCCATTTGGTTGGCATTTCAGTGCTGGCTCTGTGAAAAAGAAATGAACCTACTAACCATTCCGCTACCTTTCCCCGTAACCCTGCAAAATCTTCCTTTACCGATAATGATCCAATTCCCATTTGAAAGCCTCAATTCTCCCTCCCTCTTCCACAATCACAGGCAGTGTGTTCCAGACCCTAGCTATTCGCTAAATGAATAAAATGTTCCTCCTGTCACTAATTGCTTCTTTTCCAATTATCCTAAATCTGTGCCCCCTGCTTACTTTCGCCAGTGGAAACTCTTTCTCCCTCCCTACTCCATCTAACCCCCCTCATGATTTTGAATACCTCTACCAGATTTCTTCTCAACCTTCTCCCCTCCAAGGAAAACAATCCCAACTTCTCCAATCTTCCTATGGAACTGGAGTTCCTTGTTTCAGAAACATTCTTGTACATCTTTACTGCACCCTTTCTAATGCAGCTGCATCCTTTCTAAAGTGTGGGGCCCAAAACTGGACACAGTAGCCCCGCGGAGGCTGAGGAGAATCTCACCCCCGGTTCACGCTGTCTGTTCAGGAATGCTTTCTCCCCCCACCCCGGCTGGGATTCTCCAGTGATGCTGAAAGTGAATGGGGTTTAGGCTGGAACGCCCAATTCTCCGTTCTGACTTGCAGCGGGATGGCCATGGGTGAGATTGGAGTGTTCTACCTCCAGTGTTTTGTACAACTTTATCCTCAATTGCTTGCTTTTGTACAGTGTGCCCCTGTTGGTAAAGCCCAGGATGCTTTATTAACCACACTCTCGCTCTTTCCAGCCGCTGCCTTTAATTTGATTTATTATTGTCACATGTATTACTATTCAGTGAAAAGTATTGTTTCTTACGTACCACAGAAACCCTACAGTGCAGAAAGAGGCCATTTGGCCCACTGAGTCTGCACCAATCACAATCCCACCTTGGCACTACCCCCTACATATTTACCTGCTAATCCCTCTAACCTACACATCTCAGGACATTTAAAGGGTAATTTTAGCATGGCCAGTCAACCTAACCTGCACAGCTTTGGACCGTGGGAGGAAACCAGAGCACCTGGAGGAAACCCACGCAGGCACAACAAGAATGTGCAAACTCCACACAGACAGTGACCCAAGCCGGGTCCCTGGAGCTGTGAAGCAGCAGTGCTAATCAATGTGCTACCGTGACGTACTATACAGGCGAAGCATACTGTTCATAGAGAAGGCAAGGAGGGGGTGCAGAATGTAGTGTTACAGTCATAACTAGGGTGTAGAGAAAGATCAACTTAATGCGAGGTAGCTCCATTCATAAGTCTAATGACAGCAGGGAAAAGAGCTGCTCTTGAGTCAATTGGTACGTGTCCTCAAACTTTTGTATCTTATTCCCGACAGAAGAAGGTGGAAGGAGTATGTGCGGGGTGCATGGGGTCCTTAATTACACTGACAGCTTTTCCAAGGCAGCAGGAAGTGTCAATGGGTGGAAGGCTGGTTTGTGTGATGGATTGGGCTTCGTTCACAACCATTCGTAGTTTCTTGCAATTTTGGGCGGAGTGGGAGCCACAACTGGCTGTGATACAACCGGAAAGGATGCTTTCTGTGGTGCATCTGTAAAAGTTGGGGGGAATCATAGTGGACATGCCAAATTTCCTTAGTCTTCCGAGAAAGCAGAGGCGTTGGTGGACTTTCTTAACTATGCTTTTGGCATGGGGAACTAGGACAAATTGTTAGTGATCTTTGACACCTAAAATCTCTCAGCCATATCTACTTTGTCACCATTGATGTGGACAGGGCCATATCCTCCACTACGCTTCCTGAAGTTGATGACTATCTTCTTTGTTTTCAATTCCTTCAATGCACATTTACACCCAGGTCCCTGTGCTTGTCTTCACTTTTAGAATTGTAGCCTTTGTTTTATACTGTCTCTCTGCATTACACACGATTACTCTGAAGATTTGCACCGGGCCTTTATTCACTGCAACTTTCATTGCAGTAGCACTAATGTTGCTGCTCTGATAGTTTCCTTAGACACCAGAAAGGAATCCTGTGAATAAGAATAGACATTTTCCCCCTCAAGACATTCAAGGGTACATCTTTTAACAATGTGTTGCCAAGGCAGATGAAAATCCTGTCTTTACACTTTGCTGAGTTCCCTGCATTCCCCCTCCATCAAAAGACTATCCTGTCAGCACAGTGCTCTGGCTGCAGGGTCCCTGGATTTAAAGTTTATCTATTAGTGTCACAAACAGGTTTACGTTAACACTGCAATGATATTACTGTGAAAATCCCCTAGTCGCCACATTCCAGCGCTTTTCAAGTACACTGAGGGAGAATTTAGCATGGCCAATGCATCTAACCAGTACGTTTTCTCGGACTGTGGGAGGAAAGCAGAGCATCCGCACGTGGACACAGAGAATGTCTGTGCCGAGTCTGCACAGTGACCCAAAGCCGGGAATTGAACCCAGGTCACTGGCACTGTGAGGCAACAGTGATAATCACTGCCCCATACCAGAATACATCAGAGCAAATTTAGACATCTACCAAACCAGAGGGAGTGGTGCCTGATGTATATCACTGTATGCAATGAATTACCCAAGGTCTATCAAAGCGTGAGTAAATTGGACTCACGTAAGTATTCCTGAACGGAGTGCTGCCGGATTTCCTCTTGCATATTTGAGTGCTGTAACTTTTGGTACAATCAGGAAATAGCTTTTGAATTTCTGTACATACTACATCAAAGTTTACATCCTGTCAAATGGAGATGGGATTCCTAGCTCCCCCCTCCCCCAGAGGTCCCACTAACAGCAATGAGAAAATAACACAATCATTTGTTGTTTAGTCATTCAGTTAGTTGCATAGAGCAACTTTAGCTGTTCAGGATTTCTAGGCAGTTGATTTTAGACGTGAGGGCCCAGGCTTAGCTGTGGGAATGATGATGAGGCTAATTATTTTTATTCAGGTTTGGGATGTGAGCATCCCTGACGAGGCCAGCATTTGTTGCTCGCCCTGAATTACTCTTGAGGAGGTAGTGATGAGCCACCACCTTGAACCACTGCAGCTCATCTGGTGTAGGTACATCCGCGAAGCTGTTAGGGAAAGAGTTCCGTCACTTTGATCCAGCAGCAGTGAAGGAATGGTGATATATTTCCAGGATGTTGTGTGGTTTGGAAGGAAACTTGCAGTGGGCTCTGCTCCCATGCATCTGCTACCCTTGTCCTTCTAGGTGGTAGTGTTTGGCTCTGGAAGGAACCATCAAAGGCGCCTTGGTGAGTTGCTGTTGTGCATCTTGTAGATGGTGGATACTACTGGCACTGTGTGGAAGTGACGGAGGGAGTGACTGTTTAAGGTGGTGAATGGGATGTTGATCAAGTGGGTTGCTTTGTCCTGAGTGGTGTTGAGTTTCTTCAGCGTTTTTGGAGCTGCGTTTATTCAGTCGAGTGGAGAGTATTCCATCATTCCTGACTTGTGCCTTCTAAAAATTTTAAGAGGTTATTTATTAATCACTAGGCTTACATTAACACTGCAATGCAGTTACTTGGCTTTTGGATATGAGGACGTGAGTTACTCATTGCAGAATTCCCAGCCACTGACATAACCTAGACAGCTGGTCTAGTTAAATTTCTAGTCAATGGCAACCCCAGGATGTTGAGGAGGTGGAGGAGTCAGTGATTATAATGTCATTGACTATCAAGGGAAGATGGTTATAGTCTCTCTTGTTAGAGGTAGTCATTGCCAGTGGGCCTAATGTTACTTGCCTTTTATAAGTCCAACCCTGAATGTTATCCAGCCTTTGCTGCATGCAAGCATAGAGTGTTTCAGTATCTGAGGAGTTGCAAATGGCACTGAATATTTTTGCCATTATCAGCAAATATCCCCGGTAATGATGGAAGAGAACTTGTTGATGAAGCAGCTGAAGATGGTTGGGTTTAAGACACTACCCTGAGAAATTCCAACATTGACGTTCTGGGGCATTATAATTGACCTCTAACCATCACACCCATCTTCCTTTGTGTTGAGAATGACTCCAACCAGTGGAGAGTTTTCCCCCGATTCCTAATGAATTCCGTTTTGCTAGGACTCCTTGATGTCACACTCAGGCAAGTGTTGTCTTAATGTCCAGGGCAATAACTCTCATCTCTTGAACTTTGCTCTTTGGTCATGTTTGGAGAAAGACTGAATTGGCCCTGACAAAACACAAATGGAGAATTGGTGAACAGCTTGTTGCTAAGTAAGTGCCACTTGACAGGTCTGTGAAGATACTTTCAATCACTTTGTTGATGATCAAAACTAGACTGGGCAGTATTTGGCCCAGTTGGATTTGTTCTGCCTTTTGTGGGCGCGACATTCCTGGATAATTTTTCACATTGCCAGTGTTGTAGCTGCACTGAAACAGCTTGGCTAAGGGCACAACTAGCACTGGAACACAAGTCTTCAGTAGTACAGCTGTGATCTTTTCAAGGCCAAAAGTCTTTGCTGTATTCATAGCCATCAGCCATTTCTTGCTGTTACGTGGAGTGAATTGAATTGTTTGAAGACTGGCACCTAAAAGGGACTTGAAGAGGAGGCCAACATGGATGATCCGCTCAGTAGTTCTGGCTGAAGATGGTTACAAATGCTTTAGCCTTACCTTTTGCTCCGACACACATTGGGCTCTCCCAGCGTTAAGGATGGGGATACTTTTGGATCCTCCTTTGCTGGTTGGGTTAACTATTATTATTCATGTACTAATTGGATAGCAACTGCCGATGAGCACACGTGCATTTAGCAGTAGAATTAAAAATCTTGAAGTTACTGTGTGCAATGCCTCTCCATAACCTGCACGAAAGGAGAGCTTTGCCATCTGGCTCCCCATTCAAATGTATTAAGCATTATTTATTTGTGTCACAAGTAGGCTTACATTAACACTGCAATGAAACCGCCACACTCTGGCATTTGTTCGGGTACACTGAGGGGAAATTTAGCATGGCGAATGCACCTAACCAGCATGTAGGAGGAAACTGGAGCACCCGGAGGAAACCCATGCAGACACGGGGAGAACATGCAAACTCCGCACAGACAGGGACCAAGCTGGGAATTGAACCCGAGTCCTGGCGCTGTGAGGCAGCAGCGCTAACTACTCTGCCACCGTACCACCCACGTAGCTTCAATACTAACTTTGTGGATAGTGACGAAACTGACTACAAAATGTTATGGTTTGATCATTATTAGTCACTGACAAGTAACTTCGTTGGTACTGAAAATGAACTTTAACAAATGTCAAATTTTATCCCTTCAGCTGTGAACTAATATTGAAGATTTAAATTTTTTAACTTCTACTTTGTATTTCATCTCTCCCCCTTCCTTGATCCAAAAACATTCTTGCCCTCTCCTTATTTCAGTCTCTGTACTTGATTTGCTATTGACTTCACTATTCTGACAGTTCATGCATTAGACAACACTGCTCATTAATCAGTTCCCAATCTAATTGTTTAGGTAAGTACATGGTTGCTTGCCTTGTTCACACAGATACACCACACCAGTTAGATACTCTGCTGACAACAACATCCTGACTTGATGGGCTGAATGTGTTCCTTCTACACTGTAGAGATTCTATTTTCTATGATTCTTGCGATTAATGCCCAAGTTGACTTGAGACTTCACGGCACAAGGTTAACTAGTTAAATATCAGAGCTGGTCTCCCTTCAGAAAATCCCTACAATATAGAAGGAGGCTGTTCGGCCCATCATGTCTGCAGTGAAGCTCCAAAAGAGCAGGGTACCCAGGTCCATCCCCCACCCCCTTGATCTCCATAACCCAGTGCATTTGCCACGACCAATTCTCCTAATCTACACAGTTTGGGAGACAAAGGGGCAATTTAACATGGCCAATTCACCTAACCTGCAAATCTTTGGAGTGTGGGAAGAAACCGGAGCACCCGGAGGACATGGGGAGAACATGCAAACTCTGCACAGCCAATCACCCAAGGCCGGAATCGAACCCTGATCCCTGCGCTGTGAGGCAGCAGTGCTAACCACTGTGCCACTGTGTTTTTGTTGAGAACACAATTAGATCAATTTTTGTGTCAAAACTTTGTGAATGGTAAGGTAGCGTATAAAATGGTTAGTTAATGCAAACATTTTGGTTTGAAAGGAAAGTTAGGCAGAGGCAATATAATTGTGAGGTGTAATGTTAATGGAGGTACAGGAACAAAGAGATTCAGATGTTTACATCCACAAGACTTTGAAGGTTCAGGGGAATTGATGAGGCTGTTTTTAAAACAAATAAAAGCTTACTGGTTCTTTACTTTATACATAAAGGTACATAGGAAAGAAAGGAAATATGCTAAATCTTTATAAATCAGCAGGGATAATGAGTCCAATTCTGGGCTTCACAATTTAGGAAGGCTGGCATGACTACAGAGATTTATGCGAATGGTATCAGAGATGATGGTCCTCAGTGATGTGATAAGAAAATGGATGCAGATGCAATAGAAACTTTCAAAAGCGAACTGGTTAAATATGTGAAGGGGGAATTTGCAGGGCTATAGGGAAAGCCCTGCCACAGGAAAAAAGCAGGGCTTTGAGACAACTAGCTCCTTCAATAGCCTTCACAGGCATCATAGGCCATGTGGCCTTCTGCTGTGCTAAATTGGTTGAATAATCCAAAAATAGTCCAAATAGTTAACAATCTAGAGTCATAGGGCGGAATTTGATCATCCCACCAGCCGCAGGAATCGTAGTGGGTGGAACACGGACAAAGCAAAAGTCCGTTGACCTTGCGTGGGATTTTCCGACCTTGGGATGAACGCAGCTGGAAAATTCCACCCCTGGAATTTGACAGCACAGAAAGGGGCCCTTTGGTTCCTAGTGTCCAAGCCAGCCATCAAACACCTATCTATTTTAATCTTATTTTCCAGCACTGGTCTGTAGCCTTGTATGCCATGGCATTTCAAATGTTCATCTAAATTCTTCTAAAATATTGTGAGGATTCCTGCCACCACCATCCTGTGTGCAGCACGGTAGCACAGTGGTTAGCACTGCTGCTTCACAGCTCCAAGGACCTGGGTTCGATTCCCGGCTTGGGTCACTGTCGGTGTGGAGTTTGCACATTCTCCTTGTGTCTGCGTGGGTTTCCTCCCACAGTCCAAAGATGTGCAGGTTAGGTTGATTGGCCATGTTAAATTGACCATAGATGCATAGGTTAGAGAGGATTAGTGGGTAAAATATGTACGGATTGGGGGTAGGGTCTGGGTGGGATTGTGGTCAGTGCAGACTCGATGGGCCGAAGAGCCTCTTTCTGTACTGTAGGGTTTCTATGATTCATCCTCTCAGGCAGTGAGTTATAGATTCCTACCGCCCTCTGGATGAAAAATCTTTTAGAACATAGAACACTACAGCACAAACAGGCCCTTCGGCCCACGAGTTGCGCCGAACACATCAACACCCATCTATAACCCCCAATCCCATAAAACCCCATATACTCATCCAGAAGTCTTTTAAAAGACCCCAGCGAGTTCGCCTCCACCACCACTGACGGCAGCCGATTCCATTCACTCACCACCCTCTGAGTGAAAAACTTACCCCTAACATCACTTCTGTACTTTCCTCCCCGCACCTTAAACCTGTGTCCTCTCGTAGCGACCATTTCAACCCGGGGAAATAGCCTCTGAGAATCCACCCTATCCATTCCTCTCAACGTTTTATAAACCTCTATCAGGTCACCTCTCAACCTACGTCTCTCCAGGGAAAAGAGACCCAGCTCCCTCAACCTAACTTCATAAGGCATGCCTCCCAGTCCAGGCAACATCCTTGTAAATCTCCTCTGTACCCTTTCAATAGCTTCTACGTCTTTCCTATAGTGAGGCGACCAGAACTGCGCACAGTACTCCAAATGAGGCCTGACAAGGGTCTTATAAAGTTGCAGCATTACCTCCCGACTCCTAAACTCAATCCCTCGATTTATGAAGGCCAGTACACCATACGCCTTCTTGACCACCTCTTCCACCTGCGAGGCCGATTTAAGAGTCCTGTGGACCCGGACCCCAAGATCCTTCTGCTCCTCAACACTACCAAGACTCCTGCCCTTGATAGTGTACTCGTTCATCCCGTTGGTTCTGCCAAAATGGACGACTACGCATTTATCCGCGTTGAAGTCCATCTGCCACTTCTCCGCCCAGTCCTGCATCCTATTTATGTCCTGCTGCAACTTTTGCCGTCCTTCCAGACCATCCACAACACCACCGACCTTCGTGTCATCAGCGAACTTACTTACCCATCCTTCCACTTCCTCATCCAGATCATTTATGAAAATGACAAACAGCAAGGGTCCTAGAACAGATCCCTGGGGCACTCCACTGGTGACTGACCTCCATTCAGAAAAAGACCCATCCACAACCACTCTGCCTTCTGCAGGCAAGCCAGTTCTTGATCCACAAGTCTTTTCCTCAAGTCCCCTCTAAGTCTCCTGCTCCTGTACCCTATAATGTGGGTATGCCGGCGTTGGACTGGCGTAAACACAGTAAAAAGTCTGACAACACCAGGTTTTAGTCCAAACGATTTATTTGATAATAATCTATTATCAAATAAATCGTTTGGACTAAAACCTGGTGTTGTCAGACTTTTTCCTGTACCCTATACCCAGTTTAGCCATAACTAAAACGCTTCAACCCAGCAATATCCTGGTGAAGCTCCTTTGTGCCCTCTCTAGAGCAATCACATCCTTCCTTTAGTGTGGAGACCAGAACTGCACCACCTGTGACCTAACAATATTTTATATAACTAAGTTTAAGTTTATTAGTGTCATAATTAGGCTTGCATTAACATTGCATTGAAGTTACTGTGAAAATCCAACATAATCTCCCTGCTCTTATATTTTATGCTTCAGCTAATAAAGGCAGGTTTCCTATGTGCCTTCTTAACCACCTTATCTACCTGTCCTTCTATCTTTGGACATGCGCCACAGGATCCCTCTGGTCCTCCTTTCTTACCAGCGTCCTACTGTTCGCTGTGTATTCCCTTGCCTTGTTAATCCTCCCAAGATGCATCACCTCATACTTTTCAGGGCTAAGTTCTATTTGCCACTGTTCTGCTCATCTAACCAGCCCATCCATATCGTCCTGTAAAGTAAGGCTTTTCTCTTTGTTATTTACCACACTACCAATTTTCGTGACATCTGTGAACTTACTGATTATAGCCCCCACGTTCCCATCTAGCTCATTAATGTACACTACAAACAGCAAGGGATCCAGCACTCATTCCTGTGGTACACCACTGGACACCAGGCTTCTAGTCACAGAAACAACCTTCAACCATCACCCTATGCTTCCTGCCACTAATTTTGGATCCAGTTTGCCAGACTTTGTTGGATCCCACGGATTCTTACCTTTTTGACCAGTCTCCCATGCAGGACATTAGCAAAAGTCTTACTGAAGTCCAGTAGACGGCATCAACTGCACTGCCCTCATCTACACACTTCATCTGAAGATTCAATCAAATTTACTGGATGATCTCCCCCTGACAAAGTCATGCTGACTATCCTTGATTAATCCTTGTCTCTCCGAATGGAGATTAATTCTGTCCCGCAAACTTTTTTTCCAACAATTTCCCTATCGCTAGTATTAGACTCACTGACCTGTAAATACCTGGTTTTTCCTTACTTCGAATCCAGTTAGCACTTTGGGAAAGCACAACTGTTGAACAGTTCCAATTTAATTTTGAAATACTGCCTTGAAAACATTGATCTTAATTTGTGAAAGTCTTTACATGGGCCAATGGCAAAGCACTTTCTGTGCAAATTTTTAAAAATGTATTTTACTTTCCACTATTTATCTCAGGATATAATGTTGTTATGACTAAAGGGGTTTGTCAATTGCTTTCATTCCTTTGGTTACCAAAATTGTAAATTTGTTGTGAAAACTCTTTATTAAGTGATGTAATTATCATAGAATTGCAACCTTAAATCCAGCTTGTCCCCCTACAGCTCGGATTGATTTTAAACATTTGCTTAATTTTTGTACAGCGTGACTTACGTTTCTGAGCCTTTTTGCATTGTAGGACATTGGACAATGTGACCTACAGTATCTAGAGGACATGACAGCCTGCTGTTCAGACCTGGAGATGATCAGTGCACTGCCAAATGTTACTCCCCTGCCTCAGGATGGCACCAAGACGCTCATCCAAACCAGGGTAAGAGAAAATATACATTGTAGATACTAAATTTGAAAACGTCTTTTTTTAAAATCTGCGTATATTAAATATAAAACTCTTGCCAAGCAAAGTTTTAATGGGCAGAATTTTACCCATTTTTTGGCAGCATGGTGAGCATTGCTGCCTCTCAGTGCCAGGGACTCAGGTTCAATTCCCGGCTTGAATCATTTGAGTCTGTGTGGAGTTTGCATGTCCTCCCCGTGTCTGCATGAGTTCCCTCCGGGGTCCCTTATTTCCTCCCACAGTCCAAAGATGCGTGGGTTAGAGTGATATACGCTCCTCGGAGTTCCTTCCCTCAATGTCACAGTCATAATTCACGCCAGTCTACCCTCACACCAACATGAATGGATTATCTTACAGTGCGGGGGGGTTGGTGATGGATGGATGGATGATCAAATGTAGAGGCCTGCTGATGATATTCAGATTTATTATAATGGTTCCCAATGTTGAACATGCTCTTTTTTTAGATTCTTTCAGCTTTTTCTCTATAGTTTGTGTTTTGCTCAGTGTGGGTGAATCCTGTTGTGAGGAAGGACAAACTGCAGCTTAACTTGTCCTGTTGCTCAGCTCTGGACAACTGGCTGTGGGATATGTAAGAGTTCAGATTCATCAGGGTATCTGTGGGGTTAACAGTCTTCAGTGAGTTCACACACCACCTGCACCCCACCAGAACCTGGGGACACACATCTTTCTCCATGGTAACCTTCTGGCTACATTTGCCTGCTATAGGTCAAATTGAGCACATGGTATACACTGGGAGAATCCAGAGCAATAAGTTCCTTGTAGCATTGGCTATTTTCAGTATCTCTTACTAAATAAAGTGTGATCACTCCCCCCCCCTCAATCTGATTGAGGTGTTATTTGTTCCTGTATGTGGGATATCCTGTGTCAGATGAGATGGGACCTGTTGAACCTTTGAGATGCCAAGTAGCTTGGGATGATTTGGGGGTCACACAACAAAAGCATTTGCCACCTGATGGAGGTTTAGTTTTGTTTATTTATTCGTGTCACAAGTAGGCTTGCATTAACACTGCAATGAAATTGCTGTGAAAGTCCCCCTAGTTGCCACACTCCAGCACCTGTTCAGGTACACTGAATGAGAATTTAGCATGGCCAATGTCTTGCTGAACTGTGGGAGGAAACCAGAGCACCCGGAAGAAACCCACGCAGACGCCGCACTGAGAGTGATGGAGAACAGTGGTGGAGAGTATTGGGAGAAAGACTTCCTTTTCCTTTTTATGATCTGTTGTTGTTTGCTGCTGTTTTTGCCCATCTTTGACCCCTTCTGATTGAGCTGTTGGTTGCTCTTCCCTGGATTTGCTCTTTCTCACCATTCCCAACTCTTTCCCTACCTACCTGTCGACAACCAATGTTGCCCTGCTCCATCTAGGAAGGGCATTTTCTGTAACTTGTCTAGGTACTTCAGCCATGGTGGGATCTATGGATTATGTACTATTGCTTCGCCCGTATTAGAGGAGGAAATACTTAAATGTAAGAAAGGAATGCAATTGCTGAAGGCACAAAATTTGAATTCTGGGACTGGCACACCCAAGGAAAGAGCCATGGCCAGTTTCTGTCCTTCCTGAAAGCTGTACTTCCTCAGTTCTGCTGTCGACTTTGTAATTACTATTTTGCACTTTTTTGCCAATGCTTCTATATTCTTTTTGTAAAGTGGATACAAGAACTAGAATAGGATGCCAAGTTTGTGAGCAATCTGATTCAAGCTGATAGAGGCCAGGGAGGGGAGTGAATCAGTGGCAGTTGTAAAGTTTGTGCCAAGGCTGATGACAATGGGTTGAATTTAAAGTGGGTGATGAGGGATTCGGCTACTGGTTGGAGAACCAATGAGAGGCTCGTCTCACTGAAGTCCAAAAAAATTAAGTGGCCCCTCAGGCATTTGACTGGCCAGCGTCAGGCCTTCCCTGGGATTAAGGACCCCAATTGCCAGAACTCATGCCTGCAAATAGCTGCTGACCAATCGGAGGCTGACAGCTCTCCATTGCCAATAGCACCACTGCCAACAGTAATGCATTGAAGCCTTTACTGGAGTTAGTCACTGGATCCCTGGACGCAGGTGAGTGAGGACAGGCTAGGGTTTAAGGGGGACCCAAGAGGGTCAGAGGCCAGGACATGGATAGTTTACAGCACCCAAACCCCTTCCCCAAATCTGAGTCCCTCGATCATGCACAGTGACGTACCCCTCCCCCATCAGCTTCTGGACGGCCTTTGGAGGCACGGGGAAACTATACAAATCCTATTTAATCCTGGAGCTGCCGTTAATTTGAGTTCAGGAATAATTGGCTCGTTAATTGGCCTTCACCTTGAGCGGGCAAGCTTCTCACAGGGGCCCCTTCCCCACCCCGACTTACTTGTAGTATATAGCTGGAAGAATTGTGATTGATCCAGAATAGGAAGTTGGACAAGCCACCCAACAATGCAGACAGTGGAGGGGTCATGAAAGTTGAAAGAAGATGGATTTATGAGGTGCCTATTAAAGCCATTGATAGCTACAGTGAATTGGGTACATTGGGAATCTGGTAGTGGTGTGTGCAGTGTCTCTGTCTGCCTTAAGCTGATGGTTGACCCCCCCCCCCCCCCCCCCCCCCCCCCCACTTTTGACCCTTGATCCGTGTTGCTTTGAAGGCCATTCTCACTGTGTGACATTCGGGTACAGTCAGTGACTAGCAGCAATTCCTGTATCATGTCTGTGATACCTTAGTTGAAGATTCCAGTTGCCTCAAGCTGAAAAGTTTATTATGTGTTCTTTATTTGATATATAGTCCATCAGCATTTCCATCACATGTCCCAGAAAAAGAAGGGTATACTGAAAAGCAGAAGGATCATGACATACCCCTACATCACACCACTTGTTATGTCAAAGGGGTCAATATATTCACCACAGTTGGTAACTCTGACCATCATTCCACCATGAAATTACTGTATCTGACTTACAACTCTACCAGGACATCCAAGTTTGGCTAAGATTTTCCACCAGGCCCCTTGATTGGTTGTGTCAAAGGCCTTCATGAGGTCAACAAAGGCACAATACAGACTCCTATCTGTTGCCCAGGGCACTTCTCCCATATTTACTGGAGGTGGAATCATATCACAGTCCCTCCATCATTCCTGAACACACTTCAACTTTCCATCAGCACACATTCTTCTATGTGGCTCATCAGGCTGTTGAATAGAACTTTTGTTGGAATTTTACCAGCTACAGAAAGCAGGGAGATTCCTCTGTGGTTGTCACACGCAGGTCTTTGTATTAATTAGCAATCAGGGCCTCTTGAAGCTCCTGAGGAATAGTTTGTTGATGCCACATTGTGTGATATAAGTGTGAGTTTGACGAGCAGATATACAAATTTCTCCTTGGATTCTGGACATTTCAGTGAGGTTAGGGATCTGATGGCTTTGACATGAGAGGTTTGCTGTCCAGGTCAACACAGTTGAGCCAATCTGAAAGTTTGTCTGTAGCTACCCCATTTACAGTGGATAGCTGGTTCAATACACCCCAAAGAGCTCAGCCAGCACCCTGATAACTATCCAGTCTGTCACAGGATTGATTTAATTTGATTTATTATTGTCACATGTATTAACATATTGTGTGCTATAGAGACAAAACATAACATTCATAGAGAAGGAAACGAGAAAGTACAGAATGTAGTGTTACAGTCATAACTAGGGTGTAGAGAAAAATCAACTTAATGCAAGCTAAGTCCATTCAAAAGTCTGACAGCAGCTGGGAAAAAACTGTTCTTGGGTCGATTGGTACGTGACCTCAGACTTTTGTACCTTTTTCCTGAAGGAAGAAGGTGGAAGAGAGAATGTCTGGGGTGCGTAGGATCCTTAATTATGCTGGCTGATCCACTGAGGCAGCGGGAAGTGTAGACAGAGTCAATGGATGGGAGGCTGGATTTTGAATTGAATTGGGCTACATTCGTGACGTTTTGTAGTTCCTTGCAATCTTGGGCAGAGGAAGAGTCATACCAAGCTGTGATACAACCAGAAAGAATGCTTTCTATGGTGCATCTGTAAAAGTTGGTGAGAGTCGTAGCTGACATGCCAAATTCCCTTAGCTTTCCGAGAAAGTAGAGGTATTGGTGAGTTTTGTTAACTATAATGTTAGCATGGGGGGACCAGAACAGGTTGGTGGTCACCTGGGCACCTAAAATCTTGAAACTCTCAACTCTTTCTATGAAGTAGAAAGGGGAACAAGTGAATAGCTGTGTGGGAGAGGAACAGTCTTCAGGGTTTTAGAGAAATTCCTCAGCTTGTATTGGTCAGCATAGACATGAAGCTCTCTGGCCTGTTGCACCCACCCTGTCCCTTGCATCCTGTGCAGCTTTGGAAAAAGGTGGTCTTCCCTCACCAACTCATCTGCTACCCTGGTCTGGTTTGGCCTGCAAACTGGCACAGTTACCAGAGTGTGACCACTGCTGTGTACAAGCAGCCATGGGTAAGAGCACATTGAATATGGAGGACAAGGTGACTCTTACAGAAGACACTACCACTGACGCAAACCTCACACATTCAATTTATACAGAGGCTGTAACGTAGCAAAACATCCCCAGGTACTTTACAGGAGCATCATCAAATGTCATTTCCCACTGAGCCACACAGGAGCAGTTAAACCAGAGGAGGTTTGACTAAAGGGGTAGGTTTTCTTTATATAGAGATCTTTGAAAGAGGGTGGAATTCCAGAGCTTTGCACCATGGCAGCTGGAGGCAAGAGACCTGTGGGGGAGCAATCCAAGTGAAGGATGTCCCAGAGACCAGAATGAGGACTGTGGGGTTGAAGGAGACTACAGAGCTAGGGAGAAACAGGGATAGTTAGAAAGCGTACTTCTCACCGCTTAAGCCTTCAGCAGGGAATTCCAGATAGTCTAGGTAGACAAGCAGCTAGCTCTTATTCTCACTTAACTGGTGTATTTATAATAGATTTCGGATCACTCCATAATTCTCTACATAGACAGGTTATGCCATTTAAAGTACCTTGTGCGATGAACATACATCAAAAGTATACTAAGTTTTCCAGGAATTAAGATATTCAAGATGGTGGAAATGCTTCATTTTGGAAAGAATTATCTGTACGTTAATTCAAGTTTAATAACTCCAGAAAGATTGTTTTTATCTGATCTCCATAGAATGCCTTAGTTCAAGCCTTCAAAGCCTGATTACTCAGTCACTTTCTGGCCTATTTCTTTTTGGTCCTTGGAGTGAGACTATTTCTGCTGTAAGAAAGCTCATTAATCATGGCTTCAGTCACCTAATTTTAGCCATGACAGAGGAGATTACATTGTGTTCTCTCAGACTGCCTGAGTATTCAGCACTTTCATCAGGTTTGTCCACGTTGTTAGGTGAGGCTTCTTATTCTGTAGTTTTTTTACTTCCTTTGCTTTGAAACCTAATACTGACATTTCATATTGTACTTTCTGGAACTTCAGAGGGAAACCATTAGAAGATTTTATAGCTTAAAATCTAAATTAAAGCATTTAGACAGGGCTGTTTAAAATCCTATATTCATTGGGCACAGTGATTAGCAGTGTTCATCACAGCTCCAGGGACACGGGTTTGATTCCCAGTTTGGTTGACTTGTGTGAAGTTTACACATTCTTCCTGTGTCTGCGTGGGTTTCCTCCAAGGGCTCCAGTTTCTTCCCACAGTCAAAAGATATGCGGGTTAGGTTGATTTGCCATGCTAAATTGCTCCTTGGTGTCCCAAGATGTGTAGTTAAGGGTAAAGACCTGGGATCGTGGGGATGGGGCCTGAGTGGGGTGCTCTGTGGGAGAAATGGTGCAGACTTGAATGGCTTCCTTCTGCACTGTAGGTGTTCTGTGATTAAGAAGTGCATCAAATTGCCAATCAGTGACTATATTTATTTATTTGACCAACAATGTTTACTCTCTGGGCATCACCTGAACTATTCAAATGTGTCAAAACATATTTTCTTTTTATTGTGTGGTCTATGTTGGGTGTAGCAACGTATCACAAATTCAGTCTCCGGTCCAGAGAGTAACCAAGCTCGACTTGAATCGAGATGGCAGAAAGAGACTTGCAGGAAGTGCCCTATTCAGTGGGGAAGGGTGGGGAAATTGGTCAGCTGCTTATTGTTCAATTCCACCTTCTAGACAGCCCTCATTTGCTGGTGGCCCATAAAATGGGTAGCGTATAGAAAGGGATTCATACCTTTTTGTATCAAGGAGGAAGACAACTATGTCCTCATTCATTTGGTTTTCCCATCTTGTGATTGGAAACTCCTCTGTTGTATTGAATGCGCGAACGTTGGTCATTCCACTTCTGTATTGAACATAGAACAGTACAGCACAGGAACAGGCCCTTCAGCCCACAGTGTTGTGCTGAACATTCCATTCTTCTTCATGTTCTGATCCATTTAAGTAGGCTAGAAACTGCATTCCTATGATGTTAAACATGCCAGCTTTTCTTTAGTTGATTTTCCTGTCCATCAGCGCGGTAATTTGCACAGCATGCTTTCCCCAGGTAGGAACTTCCTGACTTAGCTCACGCTGTGTTAATCAGATGAGGCATCTCCCTGGAGGGAGAGAAGAAATTCCTGAATGAAGAAATCAAATAGCAATTACTACCTCAGGGCAAGGTGGAAGGGGGAATGTTCTCAAAGTACGCTTGTGCAAAAATTGAATTACCATATTTGAAAGGTTAAAGTCGCCCTTGCTGTAAATGTTGACACTTCAGTACTGTACACTGTAAAGATCCTGCTGAGTTATATCCATCAGCTTTTACATTGTTTAATTACAGATCCCCGTCACCCCTCTCCCAAGAACTGGCCGAAGCTTTGCACATCGACTAGAGACTGTATTTATCCAGTGGTTACAGATGAATGGAAATCGAGTACGAGAAGTCCCAAGGATCAAGAGAAATTCGTTGTTTTTGTGACACACAATTGCAAACGTTCATATTTCATACTTTTCCCTCTAATTCTTTACTAACTTGTTTCAAACAATTTATCTAAATTTTAACTTTTTATATTATTTGGATCATTCAGCATCACATTTAAATTCTGTATACTTAACATTTCATTTTATTGGAATTCAGTTACAGCACAGGTAATTTAAAACAAGTCTAATTTACAAACGTACAAAGAATTGGGAGCAGGAGTAGGCCACTTGGCCCTTTGAGCCTGCTCCCCCATTCAATAAGATCAAGGCTGTTCTGATTGTTGCCTCAACTCCACACTCCGCCTTCCTCTGATAATCTTTGAATTTAACAGATTGCCTTTAACAATGAACTTTTTTCAGAAGTTTTTCATTCTGAGGATGTTGATGCCACTTGCATAGCTGTCCTTGTTTACCCATCCCTAAGTGCTGTGAGAAGGTTCAGGGACCCTTTTCTCAAACCATAGAAGCAGTTTTAAACCAACTGGCCAACTTACGCCGTCACTCCTGAGGGTAGCTCATTGTCAAGTTCACAAGCCAACTTTTCTTCCCGAGGGGACATTGGTGAACTGGTTGGCATTTTTCCAACAACCCAACAGCTAAATGGTTGCTTTTATCGATATTTGTTTGCAGATAGTTAAAAACTGAAGCCAAATTCTCAGCTGCCACGGTGGCATTTAAACTCAAGTTGCTGAGTTATCCATTCAGTTTCTGTATATGTAGGTCAATAACATAGCCATTACACGACTGTACCCCTATGATGTTTTGGGGCTTGATTTAATATGTGACTACTCATTTGCAATATTAATGTGAAGATTGGACTGTTATTTTATCAGTGCAAAGTGATTTTGAGTGCATATCAATGCAAAACTAGAAGTCTAACTCAGGAGAATACCCAACAGAATAAAGTGATGTCTGAGGTTCCCACTGTGAAAGGTGACTCTTCAAAGGTTTGGGGTTTTTTTTACAGAACCTAGTGTAACTTCAGTCTTACAGGACCAAAGTGCAGTTTCATTCTTATACTAGTGTCAATTTAATGGAGCTGCTTCATAATATAAGAACTTCAAGCAGTGAATACTTGCTGGTGTTTCCTGTATTTTGGTTTATGTTACCGCTGTACTAATAAAAATTTGTAATCACAATATTGTAAAGTCATTTGGTGCAAGAGAAATAAAATCAGAAGTGTTGGTTTATTTGGCTTCTATACATAATAAGTTCCTAAACCACAGCTACTGTTGGATTACACACACAATGACAAACATTTCAATTTTGATTTAATAGTAACAAAATACATGTTTTTCTGCAATTATATTATCTCCATGGGTCACTATGTATGAATTTTGAGTCGACTGATTCTGATTTAAATTTGGCTTCTGCATAAACACATCTGCAGTGGCACCGTGGTTGGCACTGCTGCTTTTCAGTGCCAGGGACCCAGGTCAAATTCCAACCTCAGATCACTGTCTGTGCTGGATCTGCTTGTTCTCCCTGTGTCTTTGTGGGTTTCCTCTGTGTGTTCTGGTTTCCTCCCACAGTCCAAAGATGTACATATTACATAGACTGGCCATGATAAATTGCCCCTTAGTGTCCCAAAATATATAGGTAGAAGGATTAGCAGAGTAAATACATGGTGTTATGGGATAAAGTTGATTAAGAGTTGGTGCAGACTTGTTGGGCTGAATGGCCTCCTTCTGCACTGTAGGGATTCTATGAATCAGCTATACCAAGATATCTTGCAGTTCCTTAATTTGTGAATATTAGCAAATTAAATTTCTGGTCTCAAATTTTAATGAAAAAAAACTGAATTTTTAAAGAAGGTCCTGGAATCATTTCCACATGTATTATTCCCATCTGTTGTAATACCAAATTTCCAGTATAATTTTTGAAATGTGAACGTGCTTTACAGGATGTGAGCAGATAGCAAATGTTACTACAGCTTTCTAAGTATGCAAAACTTTTCTGTGCATTTCTACGTAAAGCTGCTCACTGCTGGCATTGCAATGTTTGTTTGAATAGAATCAGTTTGGTAGACTGCTGGCTTATTTCTAGCAGTAGAAATGTAATGGTGTATAGTGAAATGACACTAACACTTTGAGTTCCAGCAGTGCTAGGTGGTGAAAGAAATTTGCGTTAATTAAATATGAAAATGCCCTCCTAAACTGACATTTTTAATATTGTTTAGAATTGTTTTAATGTCCTGTGAATCATTAACAGATTATGTAACGGATGAAGTTGTAACCCTTAATCCCAAATTTTCTGCCCTCTTCTGGCTTTTAGGAGACTAATGGATATCACCTTGCATCCAAAACACTATTTGGTATTCTCTTACTTATAAACTTTTCAATGTAAGCATCTTTCATGTTCTTGGAGCTGAAACATTCATCAGGAACAGAGCAATGCAAATGTTTACAGCCCATCACCTACTCAATTCATTTTAATATTTTCTGTAAGGCACTCTACTAATTGATGCGCACCAATTGGATTAGAATGAAAATTGAAGCAGTACACTAGCCCACCATACCACATTTTGGCATCTTTAAACAATTGCTCCAACTTCTACTTGAGAAATATATATATCCTGGTGGAAGGATATGTTGGCCTTGGAGGGAGTGCAGAGAAGGTTCACTAGACTGATACCGGAGATGAGGGGGTTGGACTATGAAGAGAGACTAAATAGACTGGGTCTGTACTCGTTGGAGTTTAGAAGGATGATCTTATAGAGATGTATAAGATAATGAAGGGGATGGATAGGGTAGAGGTAGAGATTTTTCCTGCTTAGAAAGGATAGCAGGACTAGAGGGCACAGCCTCAAAATAAGGGAGGGGGGGGGGGTGCATGGCAGTTTAGATCGGAGTTGAGGAGGAACTTCTCCACTCAAAGGGTGGTGAGTCTCTGGAATTCTCTGCCCGTTGAAGTGGTGGAGGCTACCTCGCTGAATATATTTAAGTCACGGGTAGATAGGTTTCTGATAGACAAGGGAATTAAGGGTTATGGAGAGAAAGCGGGAAAGTGGAACTGATCGACTTCAGATCAGCCATGATCTTATTGAATGGCGGGGCAGGCTTGAAGGGCTAGATGGCCTACTCCTGCTCCTATTTCTTATGTTCTTAAATCTAACTCGCCCAAAAACATCACCTCCTGTACATTGTCCTGAACATTGCACCTCTACCACCACATTGCTTCCCTCAGCAATCCCACTATGAATTACTTTCATCTTTGCTGACGTACATTGACTTCCTATCCTCCAGTAGATTACAGTATCAGTGGTTAGCACTGCTGTCTCAGAATGCTAGGGACCTGGGTTCAATTCCTGGCTTGGGTAACTTTGTGTGGAGTTTGTAAGTTCTCCCAGTGTCTTCATGAATTTCCTCTGGGTGCTCCGGTTTCGTCCCACAATCTGAAAGACGTGCTGGTTAGGTGCATTGGCGATGCTAAATTCTCCCTCAGCGAACCCGAACAGGTGCCAGAGTGTGGCAACTAGAGGATTTTCACAATAGCTTCATTGCAATGTTAATGTAAGCGTACTTGCAACACTAATAAAATAAATAAAATTAAATATTCAGCTGAGAAGTATTTTCGCTGCCTTGTCCCAAACTGGTTTTGCAACCTTCACCAGCTTTACAGCCCATCCATTCCTCTGACTCTGACTTCCTGCTCAAGCTTCCCTCCTCCTTCAGCTCCCTCTTTGAAACTACACCATGCAAATTACACCACCTCTGTTCTTTCATCTTCACCTTCAATAGCCTCCCAAAATAGATCTTTGCCCAAGCTTTACTAGCTTCTCACAACTCACCTACAAAACTACGTACTTTTCCTCCTCTCACTGGCTTGGGAAACTTTTCAACATTAGGGGTGTGGGAGTCTTCAGTGTGCATTTGAAACTTGACTGCATAATTCTAGGTGATGTCACTGAGGGCCAGCATATGGATGAGAAATGGAAGGATCAATTCCAGATGTAACAATTCAGGAGTGGGAAGAGAATTTTTTTTATATGGTAAGTTTAGTATTCACTATCCATCATAAATGTCCTTCAGAAAGTAGTGGTAAACCACCACCTTGAATTGCTGCAGTCCTAGGACTGAGTTTTCCCACCCAGCCTTCCACAGGAATCATAGCTTTCGGGACTGTTGACCTCAGATGGGATTTTCAGACCTTGGGGCGAGTGTGACCGGAAAATTCCGTCCCATGTGTTGTACTTGCATCCAATGTGCTGTTGGGAAGGGAGTTCCAGGATTTGTGACAATGAAGGAATGGCAATATAGTCCCAAGTCAAGATGGTGTGTGGCTTCAAGCAGAACTTGCAGATGATGGTCCTCCTATGCATCTCTATCCTATCATAGTTATTGTTACATCATGTACACATAAGAGTGCATCTGCTGCCCTTGTCCTTCCAGGTGGTAGAGGTCACAATTCTGAAAGGTAATGTCAAAGGTACATTGGTGAATTGCTGCAGTACATCTTGTAGATGATACACATTGCTGCCATTGTGCGTCAGTGGTTGATGGATGGGTTGCAACTCAAGTGGGCTGCTTTGCCTTGGATGATGTTGAGTTTCCTGATTGTTGTTGGAACAGTATCCTTCCAGGCCAGTGGGGAGTATTCTATCACAGTCCTGACTTGTGCCTTGTAGTTGGTGGACAGGCTCTGGAGAGTCAGGAGGTGAGTTACTTGCTGCAGGATTCCTAGCCTCTGACCTGCTGTTGTAGTCACAGTGTTTATGTGGCAGGTCTAGTTCTGTTTCTAGTGTACAGAAACTCCCGGGATATTAATGGTGTGGTTTTCAGTCAAGATAATGAATGTCAAGGTGAGATGATAAGATTCACTCTTGTTGGAGATCTCTGGCACTTAAGTCGTAAATAACACTCTCACCACGTATCAGCCTGAAAGGTGTTCAGGTCTTGCTGCGTGTGGCACAGATTGCTTCAGTATCTGAGGAGTCGCAAATGGTGCTGAACGTTGTGCAATCATCAACAAAAATCGGACCTCATGATGGAAGGAAGATCATTGATGACATTGCTGAAGATGGTTGAGCTCAGGGCACTACCCTGGGAGAGAGATGATTGATCTGCAATAACCACAGCCAATTTCCTTTGTGTTAGGTCTGACCCACCAGTCTTTGCCCTTATTCCCATTGACTCCAATTTGCTCGAGCTCCTTGATGCCACACTTGATCAAGTGTGGCATCCTCGATATCAAGGACAGTAACTCTCACCTCACCTCTTGAGTTCAGTTCTTCTGTCAGGTCAGGAGCTGAGTGGCCCTGGTGGAACTCAAACTGAGCATCAGTGATCGGGTTATTGCTGAGTAAATGTTGCTTGATAGCACTATCAATGACACCTTCTACCACTTTGCTGATGATTAGTAGGAGACTGAAGGCGTGTTAATTGCCAGGTTGGATTTTTCCTGCTTTTCATGAGCCGGAAATACCTGGGCAATTTTCCATACTGTTGGGTAAGTGCCAGTGCTTTAGTTGTACTGCAACAGCACAAGTCTTCTGTACTAATGCCAGAACATTGCAGGAGCCCATAGATTCTGCAGTATCCAGTGCCTTCAACTATTACTTGATATCAAGTGGAACTAATCAAAATGGCTGAAGACTGGCACGTGTAATGCTGGGGACCTCTGGAGGAGACTGAGATGGTATTTCTGGCTGATTGCAAATGCTTCAGCTTTATTTTTTGCACTGATGTGCTGGGCTCCCCGATCACTGGGGATAGAGACATTTGCAGAGCTTGCTCCTCCATTTAGGTGTTTAATTGTCCACTGCCAATTACAACTGGATTTGATAGGACTGCAGCGATTAGATCAGATCTTTTGGTTGTGGGATCACTTAGCTCTATCAAATGCTGCTTCCATTTTTTTGCTATGCAACACAATAGAGGGTTAACGTGAAGATGGGATTTTGTCTGCACAAGGACTGTATGATGGTAACTCCTACCAATACTGTTATGGATAGAGGCATCTATGACAGATTGGTGAGGAAGTGATCAAATAGGTTGTTCCATATTGTTCGGTCCCTCACCACTTGTCACAGACCCAATCTATGACTTTTAGGACTCAGCAAGCTCGGTCAGTGGTGGTGTTACCGAGCCATTCTTGATAATGGACATTGAGGTCACCACCCGGGATACATTCTGTGCCCTTGTTACTCTCAGTGCTTCTTCCAAATGATATTCATTATGGAGGATACAGATTCATTAGCTGAAGGGGGGCAATAGGTAATAATCAGCAGGAAGTTTCCTTGCCCATGTTTGACCTGATGCCTTAAGACTTTATGGGGTTCAGAGTCAATTTTGAGGACTCCCAGGGCCATTCCTTCCTGACAAGTATCCCAATTTCCCCCCATCTCTGGGGGGTCTATCCTGGCAATGAAACAGAACACACCCAGGGATGATGAAGTTGGTATCTGGGACATTGCCTGTAAGGGATGATTCTGTCAGTGTGACTATATCAGGTTTGGCTAGTCTATCGTCATTCCAATTTTGACACAACTAACCAGCTGTTAATAAGGAGAACTTTGCAGTGTCAACAGGGCCGGTGTGCCATTGGTGTTTCAAATGCCCCAACTGATTCTTGGCAGGCTGTCTGGTTTCATTCCTTTTATACTTTGTAGTGATTTTATTGAGTTGAGTGGCTTGCTAGAGGACATTTTTGGAGCCAACCACATTGCTGTGGGTCTGCAGTCACAGGAAGGTCAGATCAGATAAGCATGGATGATTTCTTTCCCATAATGGAGGGGGCATCAATGAACCTGGTGGGTTTTACTGTGACCTGATTTTTATTAATTGAATTTAAATTCCATTAACAGCTGGGATGAGGTTTGAACCCACATTTACCTGGGCTTCTGGATTGCTCATCAAGTGATATTAGCCGTATGCCACTATCTCCCTATTGTTGGAGCTCCATTCATTAGAAAATAGAGAGTGCCATTGCACTCCTGACCAGCGCCCCTGACCTATGCCTTGTAGATGGTGGTAAGACTTTGGAAAGTCAGGAGGTGAATGGCTCACAACAGGATTCCTAGCCTCTGATCTGCTGTTGTCGCCACAGTTGTTATATGACTGGCCCAGCTCAACTTCTGGTGAATGATAAACCACCTCCCCCTCCCCCTCAAGGAAGTTGTTAGTGAAGACTTCAGCAACTGTAATGCCACGGAATGTGGAGGGGAAATGGTTAGATTCTCTCTTGATGGGGATGGCTATTGCCTGCTACTTGTGTGAAGAAGGCATATATTGCTAATGGATACTTTGAGTGAGTGGGCAAAAATCTGTCTGATAGAGTATAATCTGGGCACTTTGTTCACCGTGACAGGAAGAGTAAAAAAGCTGAGTATAACTGAAGCAGACAATGACTGCAGAATGTGAAGATGCAGACGGATTGAAGTGTTTTCATGCATGAGTCACAAAAAGTTAGTGTGCAGATGCAGCATGTAATTAAGAAGGCTAATGGAATGCTACTGTTACTACAAGAGGAATTGAACATGAAGGAAATGATGTTATGCTTCAGCTATACAGGGCATTAGTGAGATCACATCTCGAATACTGTATGTTGCTTGGTCTTTTTTAAGGAAGGATGTAAATATATTGGAGGCCATTCAGACTGGAATGTATGGTTTATCTTATGAGGAAAGGTTGGAAGGCTGGGCTATTTTCCACTGCAGTTTAGAAGAATGAGGAATAACTTGATTGAAGTATATAAGATACTGAATGGTGCTGACATTGTGGACATTGAAAAAAATGTTTCCTCCAGTCCAGAAGTAGAGGACACGGTTCTAAAATATCAGATTAGCCTTTATAGGATAGAGATGTGGGGAAATCTTTTCACTCGGAGAGTTGTGCAACTTTGGAACTATGCCTCAGAAGGCAGTGGAAACAGACTGCCTGCATTTTAAGGCTGAGGTAGATAGATTCTAATTCAGCAAAGGATTGAAAGGTTGTGTCAGTGCTGCCCAATGGCACCATCAACAACAGCTTCCATCACTTTGCTGATGATCAAGAGGACATTGAGGGGGCTGTAGTTAGTTGGATTGGATTTATCCTGCTTTTTCTGGACAGGACATTAAAATCATTGAGTTCCCCTATGAATTGAGTACAGCAGATTTTCCCTAACATGAGAACTTTCATAAATAAACAAGAAGGATAATAACTATAAGAACTAAAGTCTGCAGGTGTGAATGTTTGGAAGCTGTAGCCAGGAGTAAGTAAAACTATTAGCTGTAATTGGATATCAATGACTTCAGAACAAATGTATACTTGTAATTAGTATATGCAAAATACTTGTAAGGTAACCAGAAGTATAATTACTTATGCCACATATCACACAAGTCGTCTGTACACCATGTTATGGGAGGCAGACTTCCCTGCTATAGCTTGAATAAAGGCTGATTTAAAACTCCAAAATCTCTGTCTGATCGGTTGGTGAGAATGAGGGACAGGGATAGCTGGACTGTTATTGTCTGCTGCCAAACAGTCATACTAAGGACGTCCCTGGAAAAGTTTCCACATTGCTGGGTGAATGCCAGTATTTTATTGTAATGGAACCACTTGGGTAGTGGCATGGATAGTTCTTCAACACTATTATCAGAATATTGCCTTTGTTTCTTGATATCATGTGGAGTGAATCAAATTGGCTGAAGATTGGCATCTGTGGTGCTGGGGATATCAACTGGATGATGATGTTTGCAAATGCTTCAGCCTTATATTTTGGACTAACATGCCAGGCTCCCCTATCTCTAAGGATGGAGCTATTTGTGAATTCTCCTCCTGTAGTTAGATGTTTATCCTCCACCACCATTCTTATTGTGGCAGGGCCACAGATCCAATCTGTTGGCTGTAGCAGAGCTTAGTTCTGTCTACCACATTCTGGTGTTTGGCATGCAAACAGGAGTTGACTATTTGCAGATGACTATGTGGTTATACATCAAGGAAAAACTCAAGACCGTAACAATATGCTGCATGATGATCTGATAGAATTGCCCGTATGGCATGATCAATGGGAGATGGCATTCAATGCCAAAAATACTACGTCCTGCATAACACCAATAAAAAGGATCCGCCAACAAAGTTCGGTTATCTAATTCTCCAATAGATCAATCCACATGCAAACTTGTGGGTTCAACGTCAAATCAGTCTTCACTGGGGATTCGACACTCAGCAGATAACATCCAAAACACACTGGGTTCTTGGATTTCTGGGGAGGAATCTTTGCTATTAGAACAAAAACATCAGAACTATGGCATACCAAGACATTTATCCATCTATTCTGGTAGGAGGCAAGTTGTGTGCAGGATCCTTGTTTGCTGACAAATATAAATAAGATTGGAGTGGTCCATAGACATTGTGACAACACTGAACCTTTAAGAATAGTATTTTAGTGTTTCACTGCAGGATATTTCAAGCAGGCCCTAGCATTTTATTGGTGCCATGTTGTCTGTAACTGGTATCCTTTATTGCTACTAAGGCCATGCAAATGACGTCATGTTTATTTTTAATCTGGACTAATATAGGGTCCTGTGGTTTTTAATGTCCTTTGGGATTGCTGAGTGGAACCTGACTGAGGATCATTGACAGGTCAGGTGATATGCCTGGGAACAGCTTTTTTTTTCTTTTACGGAGTGTCCCAGGATTTTAGTTTCATTGTTCAGTCACTACTAGAAGCCGGTGGAAGAACACAGTATCTCTGTCTCTCCAGATGCTTTCTGGAAGTTCCAAGACTGTTGAGCCTTGGAGAATTGATTCAATAGTCAAAGGAACAATTCACATAGATGTTAAAAAGCTGCAAACCCAGCATCCCGTCAGCATATTAGTTCTGTGCCAAGACTGAAGAAGGTTGTATGTCTGTGGGATGGTGTTTAACTTGGAATAGCAGAGATAGGTCAGCTGTTAGAAGTTATACTGTGTCATATTTCAGTTTCATAATTGGAAAAATTTGTGCTTATTCCTTTTGTTATATTATAATATGGGAAATACATCAATGTCACATCCTTCACCAAAGATTCGGAATGGAAATCACTCCAGTAAAGAAGGGAGAGAAATAAATGGACCAATGTTCTGTAACATATAGAATGGACTGGTGGGAATTGACAGAATTAAATACACAGTGCCCTCAACAGAGACAAAACATGAGGGGGTCGTTCACACAAACTACAAATACCATTTGTCCCCAAGAGAGTGTATCAACAATCTTCCTTCCCAATGACAATCCCACAGTGAAACTTGTCACAGTCCCATCACTGGAAATCTTCAGGAGTTATCTTTAGATCATTTCTATTTAAAGGTTTTTATTATCAGGATAACCAGTTCAGCAGGTCCTGCCTGGTTTAGTTAGCGTTAGCCCTGTAAATGCTAAGTTTTAAAGTATATTTATTAGTGTTACAATTAGGCTTATATGAACATTGCAATGAAGTTACTGTGAAAATCCCCTAGTCACTCTGTCTGGTCATTCAGTGAGAATGAGGGTCAGGGATAGCTGGATACTGAGGGAGAATTTAGCACGGCCAATGCACCTAACCAGCATGTCTTTCGGTCTGTGGAAGGAAACCAGAGCACCCGGAAGAAACACATGCAGACAAGGGGACAGTTTGCAAGCTCCACACCGCAGTGATCCAAGCCAAGTGAGGCAACAATGCTAATCATTGTGCCACCATTTCGCCCATATGCTGGCAGAATATGGATATTAGTCTATGATGCCAACACAACTAAAGAAGCATGCAGTTTTGTTTTAGTTTCACCAGATCAATACTTCAATTTTACTTGTGCCTGATGGAACACCCTCCTGCACTCCTACTAAAGCAGGGTTAATCCCTTGGCTTGATGGTGCGATGGTATTGAGCCATTTTCATTTAGCAGCTGTTGACTAACTGGATATTGTAGCCTTAAACTTGGTACACATTGTACCTTAAAATACATCAGACCCTGCCTTAGGGCAGAGGTGGAACCCTGTTGAAAGATTTTTAACAAGATACAGATCAGAGAGATAGTTGTTGGCTGCAACTCAGCTGGAAAAGCTGGGACTATGTCTGTGTATAAAGGCTGCTGTGTAGCCTGGACAACACATTGGGACACAGTTTTGAAGAAGGTCGGCTCACATGGAAAAGGTAACTAAGAAAACTGGATCTGGGAACAAAACTGAGAGGTCCAGAATAATGTGCCTTTTGGTGAGGATCGTACCTGTGGGGTTCAAGTTGATTCAAGCCACTGTCAGCTGGAAATCAGATTGACTCTTTGAAGGAGAGGAGCTGAAATCCTTCATGAGGGAGACAGAGTCTGAATGGCTTTGTAACTCTCACTGATCCCTGAAATCAGAGTGGGCTACTAAGTAAATTAGCATAATTGGTCTTTGCTTTCTCTGCCATTTAACGTGAGTTCGTCGTTCATATTCAACCACAGTTTGCCAGTTAATGCATGTTTATTTCATGTTAATTCTAGATGTTAGAGTATAAGATAGCTAGTATTGAATGTTTGCTCTGTTGACTCTTTTATAGTAAAAAAATCTTCTGTTGTCTAAAACCTTGGAATTTTGAGGTTTGACTCTTTTAATTAAGAAACTGGGATTTCAAATTTAGTCTATTTTAAACAAGTCATTGGTCCCTAGCCAGATCATAATAATGGCAATAAGTGACGCTTACATTAACACAGCAATGAAGTTATCGTGCAATTCCCCTAGTCGCCACACTCCGGCATCTGTCTGGGTCAATGCACCTAACCAGCACATCTTTCAGACTGTGAGAGGAAATCGGAGCACCTGAAGGCAACCCACATAGACACGGGGAAAACACGTAAGCTCCACACAGACAATAACTCAAGCCGGGAATCAAACCCAGGTCCCTGGCGATGTGAGGCAGCAGTGCTAACCACTGTGCCACCACGTCACCCTGAGGTGTATAGGGTGAGGGATTCCAGGCCATGAGGTTACAGACAATGTTTGAATACACTTCTGCTGCTGGCCCAAAGTGCCTTATGGATGCCCAGGTTTGAGCTGCCAGATCAGTTTTGAATTGATCCCATTTAGCACAGCAGTGGAAGATATGAAGATGAGACTAGGCCTTCACAAGGACTGTCTGGCAGTCACTGCTACAAATACTGTCATGCATCAGTCACAGATAAGTTAGTCAGGTCCAGATCAAGCAGGTTTTTCCCCTCTTGTTGGTTGTCTCATCACTTTTTATAGGCCCAGACTGGCAGATACGTTCTTTAGGGTTTACTCAGCTTGGTCATAATGGTGCTACTGAGACACTAATAGTGATGAACATTGCATTCCCACACCCAGAGTACATTCTGTACCCTTGCCACCCTCAATACTTCCTCCAAGTGCTGGAGGAGTATTGATTCATCAGCTGAGGTAGAGTGGATAGGTAATAATTAGTAGGCAGACTTTTCCAGCCGGTGGAACAAGATGGTGATGGTGGTGACTGGGGCATTGGCTGTAAAGTATGATGTAGTATGACTATGTCAAGCTATTGCTAGACTAGTCTGTAAGATAGCACTCCCAACTTTCGTACAATGCCCCAGATATTAGTGAGGACGACTTTGCAAGGGTGGATTTGGCATTATCATTTCCGTTAATTCAATGGCAGGTGGTCTGTCCAGTTTTTAAAAAGATGTTTCTGTAGTTAAGAGTCAACTGCAGCACATGGAGGCCAGACCAGGTCAGGATGGCAGATTTCCTCCTCCTAAAGGATATTTTGAGAACCAGAAAGGTTTTTTTTTTAAACAACAATTAACAATAGTTTCATGTCACAATTACTCAGATTAGCTTTTAATTCCAGATTTTATTAATGAAATTTAGTTTCCACCACTTGCCATAGTGATATTTGAAGTTGTGTCCCCAAAGCATGAGCCTGGGCCTCTGCATTGCCAGTTTGAGACGTTATCACTATGCCACCATCCCTCCATTGCAGGTGATTCTCTGACTATAACTGGAGAGATAAAATGAAAGCAGACATGTTTACTCTCACCAAGTGGGAAAATGGAGCAAAAGTATCCGGGGAGAATGGTGTGGCTGAACATGTCAAAAGCTGCAGGCACGTTGAGAGGAACAGCTTACCATGAATGTATTTTGTGATTTTAATAAGGGCTATTGCAGTACTGTGGCCACAGTGCATTGACAGCAGAGGAAACAGATGTTCATTTTGGTAATATGAAATCAATGAAGTGAACCACACTACCTTGGGTGGTATTGTACATTCTTGCAGCTGCACTTGTTCAATCAAGTAGTACATTTTCCATCACCAAATTTCCGAAGGACCTTGCTGTGATGGAGAGATGAAGGGTGGGAGGTGAACCAATCAACACAGAGAATCCATCTTCTGCTCTGATTTTATGGCTGATATCACTAGGCCAGTTAAGTCATTGATCAACGGTGACCACCAATATGTTCATGGCAGGTGCTTGGAAATGCTGATGCCTCCCTTATTACCTGGCACTTAAGTAGCACGAGTATTACCAGTCTCTTGACAATCCAAGTCTGAATGTTGTCCAATTCTGCTGGACGCTGAAGTGTGCAGTTGCACTTATGAACTGAGTTAAGCGATATGAACAGCTTCATTCTTGATAGATAGAAGGTCTTTGATGAAATAGCCGAGACTATTCTCTGAAGAAACCCTCCAATCTTTTAGGGCTGCAATGATTGAACTCCAACAACCACAACTCCTTGTCTTAGGTATAACTTCATGCACTGGAGTGTTTTCCTATTGACTCATTACATCACCTTCACTGCCCTCAGTTTTACTAGGGCTCCTTCACTGTTTGAACAATACTCTAAGTTGAGGGTATTCAGCTCTTGTATCCAAAACCTGGATCAGGATTCAGATGAGGTCTGGCGTTGAGCAGCTCATTGGTGAGGCGGTGCTGCTTCATGGGGAATTATCATTGGGAGGAGACTGTTTAGTGGAGTGATTGGTTGGGTTAGACATTGTGGGTAAGGCATAAGTATTGGATAATGCTATTGGTACACTGGAACAACTTTGCTAGGGACTGGGGAGCAATTCAGTCAAATGTTGTTCAAAAATAGTGTAGCATTGGCAAGCTGCCTTCCCTGAAGAACATGGGTGAACCAATAGGTTTTTATGACACTGGTGCAATTACCACAATGGGTGAAAACTACTATTGTTCACTTTATGAAGCTAGCCTACAAATTGCAAGATTTATTGAATTTTATTTCATAATTGGAGCATTCCAAAGAGCTACTATGGCACTGAGAGTCTAACCACACCAGCTGAACTGGAATAGTTCAAGAAGTCAACACATCCCATTAAAGAATTTAAAAAAAACATCCAAACTGGCCTCATACATGCTGCAAAATTCTAACTTACACCAGTAGAATTTTAACCTCTGTGTTGCTAGTTCAACATCATAACCATTAAGTTATTATGTCCTAGTCTGTTCCACCTACGTAATTGTATGTGCAACAACAGTGTAGATGTGAATTTACAAAAACATTCATTTTTCTTCAGGTTTCTGGGGAGGGAGTAAGAGGGGGGGAACCCAGCAGCAGAGGGATGGGGGCTGACGTGGGGCCAGCAATCAGAGGCCGGGACTGGCCATCAGGAGATCAGCGATAGGGTGGGGGAGGTGTGGAGATTGGGGGCAGCGATTAGGAGGCAGGCAATGTCAAAGTACAGGGGATGTCAACCTAAGGCCCCTCCCCCAAATACACTGCTGCCAGCCTTGCCAGTAGATTTGGGTGCTGCCTTTTGATCCTGTACTACTGCCCCCCCCCAAACATGAATCATCCAACAGCGTCTCTAATGCATAGTGCACCCCATAACTTCATTTCAGTAGCTCATCCAAAAACGAGGGGGAAACAACATCCTGTTCCTCCCCACTGGGCACTTAGAATGGGGAAAAATCATACCTGCAGTCCTGGAGGTCATGTGTACATGGCAGTGGAATCATGTCTTTCAGGCAAGATTCCACACATCCTGCAAACAACTCAACTGAGGAAAAAGGCTGCAACGACAGTGATTGTATCCATAAGCACCGATTTACAAGCATGAGAGAGTGTTAAGGGTATACTGCCACGTGGCAGTCAGAGATTACTGGCATTATTTTCAGTGCACAGCCCATTGTTCATCTTGGAACTTGCAGTCCCACTTTATTTTGCACTTAATGTCACATTTCATTTCATAGCAAGTGTGGGCTTGTTTGTGGATGCTTGTCTCACAACCTTAAAAGGGGTGAAAAACACAGGTCTGGCAGCATGTGTGGAGAGAGAAAAACAGAGTTAACACTTCAAGTCCAATATGACTCTTCTGCAGAACTTGTGTTGGGCACAAGGAAATGTATCTGAAGTGAACTTAAAAATCATACAGATGCACTCATTTGGTAACTTTTTCAACAAGGTGCTCAAAACATGGAAACAAATTGTGTTGAATATTAGTTGATAGAACCTGCACAATCCACTCATTTTGAAAAAAATATTTTCAATGAGCACGGCAACGTTCCACCTCATTAGACCATGTCTTCCACCGCGATGATTAACTCTGTGGTAAGCATCACCTCATGTGGCTCAGGAGCCCCACTCTGGCACGGCTGTATCTGCTGCATTTCCCCTGGGCTGAAAAGGTGCATGATTCATTGGCCTCTGTTTTCTTTGGGCCCTCTTCTCAGCCAATTAAATTTTTTTGCTTCTGTTCTCCTCTTCCTCTAAACAGTCAGCCTCCAAAGGCCATGGATGTCAGCCACTGTCTCCCAGTTGTCAGTGTCAATGTCTACCATCTTCATATCTCACTTCCAGATGGCCTTATGGCAGAGATATGGACATCCAGGAGGTCATACCCCATAACCAATTCACCATGCAGGTGATATGGCTGTCATCTATCTGACAAACAGGTACCACTGACTTAGCAATGAGTGTATGCTTTTGAAATTAGCACACCCCAGGACCTTTGGCTTGGTAACGCTGGTCTGCCAAGAGATGCCAAAGATACAGCAGAGACAGAGAAAGTGGAAATTGTTCAGCCTTTCCTCCTGCCTAGCAAATATTATTCAGGAGTCACCAAAGGAAGCAGGGCACTGAACTCAAGCTTGGGAGACTCTCAGTTTGATTTGTTGTCACATGTATTAGTATACAGTGAAAAGTATTGGTTCTTGCATGCTATACAGACAGGGCACACCATTCATAGAGAAGGAAATGAGTGCTTGCAGTGTTACAGTCAGAGCTAAGGTATAAAGGTCAACTTCATGGAAAGTAGCTCCATTCAAAAAGTAGGTGGCTGTTGTTCCATATTCAACTTGGACATAACAGCTGCAGCTTTAACAATGTGTGTATCGGCTTCAGTGTGATGTGACAGACTGTTGGTGATTATGCAGTGTAGGTCTGTGAAGCTATCAACCACCTCTAGTATCACATCAGAAATCCTGATAGAAGACACCTGGATCGTGAAATGAAAGGGAGGGAAGAACGCAAGAAAATTACAACACCAAAAGGAAGTGCTACTGGACAAAGCACTGGAGCTGCAATCTGACATTCCCAGGTCTTGATATACTTCAACTCTAGGGTCTTAAAATAACTGGCTCGTGAGACAGTTGATGCACTAAGAAGAGCAAGAACTGATTTGATTAAAACATAGCGGAGTGGGAGGGATCGTAACAGGGGGCTGGGGAGAGGGCGTTTCCTGTTGTGAAAATAATCTACAACTAGATGTCACTGATAAATATAAGGATTTATTCATTTAAGTCAGATGAGGACTTTTTCCCTTTTCAGAGGGCCACACGTCTTGAAGCTTTAAATATTTTAAAGGCAGAGGTAAGTAGATTCTTGATAAGCAAGGAGTGGGGGGGGGGGGGGGGGGGGGGCGCGCACAGAAGGTGAAGCTGAGATTTCAATAAATCATGGCTGATCTGATTGTATGGTGGAGCAGGCTCAAGGTGTTGAGTGGCCTATTCCTGCTTCATATGACATTTTTCTTCCTGAAGCTGATGTCAAATCAGACTCTTTACAGGTGTGAGTCAGTACATTTGCCACTGCTTATTTGCCCCAGTATGAAATGTTAGCACATTGTCAGCATAGGGCAACTATGGAATAGAAAAAATGGCACATCTTTTCCTTGGATCTTGAGCTAACGAGGCTGAATAGCTTCCTGTTAGTTCTGGGAAGTCAACATGCTCTGTAGATTGCTTGCAGGCATAGGGTAGCAGCAAAGTGAAGAAAACGCAGAAGTGTGTCAGCACCAGAACACAACTTGTCTGACTTCACTGTGGATCTCAAAAGTTTCCAATGCTGCCCCATTCTTGCTGACAATTTTGTCATGGAGAGAGGAGATCACATCCAGCAGCTTCTGCAGGCAACCAATTTTCTCCAGCAGCTTAAAATAGACCATCAGTGCTCACATGGTCAAAAGCCTTAGTGAGATTGGCTAAGGCAATATCTAGTGGGTCTCCTTTGCTCAAAGCATTTCTCTGACGGTTGCCAAATTAAGACAATCATGTCAATTGATGATGATCTTCTAGTTCAAAACCAGACTAGAAGAATTGGGGATAGACGTGCTCTGCAAGGACCAGCAGGCTGACAAGGTAAACATGGGTAAAATGTTTTTCCCCCACAATGCTCAGCAGCGTGTTGGCTCATTAGTTGTTGCAATCACTGCAGTCATCCTTGTTCTTGTACAGGATCACATATTTTTGCATCACATACATCCTGGGGAACTACCCTCTGCCCTCCAGCAGCAATGGAGACATTTGTGCAGAGGCTGCAGGAGTGCCAGTTTCCTGTGCTTGATGAGTTCTGGTGTATAGCATCAGCACTTAGAGCTTTGCAACCAAATCAATAAGCTCCTCCATTACAGGTTTGATATCCAGCTGCGCCATGACAGGAAAGCTTCTTATAGTGTCTAGAGCTTCCTCAGTGTTGGCATTATCACTAGAGTAAAACTCAAGGTGGCATTCTACTCATCTTACCAACTGTTTATTTTAATCAGTAATGACCTCCCCCGCCTTTGTTTCCAATGGAACCATTTACTTTGCCGATTTTGATCCCTTCATACATTGCCCAAACATCCTGTTTTGAAAAGCAAATGGATATTCTAGTAGAGTTGTAACCAGCAGTCACTGGCATCTAGTAGCTGGTTGGACTTTATTCTGAGTGGCTCTTGGTGCATTCAGTTTCCTTGCTCAAATCTCTTGTAATTAATGAGAACAGGCTGCTAGGGTTCAATGATAGGTTCCATCACAGTGATGTTAGACTCAAACCAGTCAACATTTTTCCACTCTTGCCTTCCATTTGTTGAGAATTATAGGTATTATAGATGGTGTCTTGAACTATGTTCCATTTTCTTCTATTCTGTGTAGGAATGCCTGAGTGCTAGCTTTTATCTACTTAGGCAGTATGGGCAATGTTGATACAGGGGGATGGTATTTCTGCTCTGAATGAAAAACCAAGGGTTGAACCCACACCCTGGTATATCCCAGGAGTAATCTATATCACAGTCAGTGCTGTGGTAGCTGCAAGATGAGAATTCTGCTCAGGGTGATCAATGTTCTGATCTTGGATATCTCCAGGACACCTTGTGGCATGGTTTGTGCTGAAAGGAAGGTTTAGTTGCACAAAGCTCAAGGTAGCAGCAAAGCTCAAGTCATCTCTGTCCATTCCCATTTACCTTTACCAAACCACAATGTCCAAGCAGGAGGGCCATGCCTCATGGTCTGCACCCCAACCCCTGTTGAAATCCCCCAGTAGGTAAAAGGTGTATGAAAAACATTTTCAATCACAAATTAGCGATTTACCTAAACTTTATTTTGAACAAAAAGTTTGAAAAAAATAGCAAGTTTTTCAGTAAACTGACCTGTTACAACAGTATTGCAAGAGGAGAAAATGAATACACAAATTACTTTGAAATTTCTGCAGTTGTCATTCAAAACTTCTCATTTAAAAATAGAACAGTTCATGCAATAAGAACTATAGTCACACCACACATCTCCAGCAAATCATAATTTCCATGGCATCATATTATTATGATTTACAACATAACTTAAATCTCAGCTCTGCTGGAATAAGCGGGAACCAACCAAAACAGAACATTAATGCAAACATGCTGAAAATTCTGTGTAGATTGCAGTCTAATAATGGAATTGGTCTTGCCTTTTTAATTCCTGTTTTTCAGACATTTTCATCAAATGTAAAATCCCGAATAGTGAAACTACAAAAGGCAAATTTATCCCCTTTATGTAAGTAATGACATATGGTTTTGGTTCAATCCCCAATCCATTTGATTGGTAGTAGGCGTTCAGCATGAACAAAATGATTTAAACTGGTTAAAAATCTGGAAATTTAAAACTGAAATGATGTACGCAGAATGGGACTAGGATAGAGTCCTAAATGGTCAGTTAAAAGAGTACTGTTTTACATACCTCAGGAAACTTACATGTTGTCACTTCCTGATGACGCATAGTCATAACTCCCACAGACTTCCTCTCAACACTCATGAGGTTATTTTTATAATTATGCACAAATTGAACAACATATCGAAAGTTAGAGTTTGGACATTTGAGCCTTCACCCCAATTGTTCCAAATATTTTAGTTTCTCCAAAATGTTGAATATGCGAGTTTCTTTAATTTTGAAAGACTTGTCACATTCCAGAAATATTTTTCTTCTAAATAATCATTTTTTTTAAAATCAAGACGTTCTGCTTTCTCCACTTGCCATGGTAAAACACAAAAATCGATTTAAATATTTCAGAATAACTTCCTGTTAAATACCACAACTAAATAAACCTTACTTTGAAGAAAATCTTAAGCTACGCTAAGTTACAATATATTATCATAATAAATGTTCCAATTCATACTGTGCTGCCTCCAGTTTCACTGAAGCAATCATATATATCTAACCAGGTACATGAGTTTCAACAAAATCTTCAATTTTAAATATCTAATCTAAAAGTGTTTAAAGCAACCGTAGGTAAGTAACTAATGAAAACACACACAATTCTATGAAACTCAAATGACACTGAATACCATCTGTTGTAAATATAAGTTACCTCAAGTTTGATACCACAAAAAAAATGTATTAATTTCACTGAGATACTTGTAACCAAATTGAGAGATCAGACATGCTTTTAACATTTGACAGAAAGGAACAAACATGCATCCAAGTGAACTGAAAATAAAATGATACAAGTGCTTATAGTGGTCAAATGTATTATTTAATTATTTGGGGAGGGTGCGCAAGGGGATGGTTGATGATGATGGGAAAGAGAATTTTGGTTCCAGCATGATAGAAATCCACTTAAACAAAAAAAAGTCATAATTTGACCTTTAATGTATAATACACAATCCCAATAATAGCTGCTGATCTCCCACTATAAGGGAGGATTAAAGGTGAAGTGTAATTCACACCTCAGTCTGACGCACTACAATAAAGATGCCAATTGACTTCACACTAAATATACTTGCCCAGAAAGCTAAATATCCAAATATCATGGATTGCACTGCAACTTAAAAATGAAATGAACCGCAATATAATCAAATAATTCATCTGGAACTGCCTTGTTGATATGCAACTGGCTGATGAATGGGTCACTTTTATCCAAGATTCACTGCTGCTCCCAACCCTCCAATAGAAATCAAGAAAGGACCATCCAGAATTCAACCAAACAGGGTTCAGTTAATGCTATTATCCCATTACTATTAAGATTATCCTTTCACTTATGCCACAGAGACTCGGATAACATCACCTTTCAGTCAGACTGTCATGGATGTGCCCGTTAGGTAAAAGAGAAGTATTGCCAAGTCTTGAGAACTTTACTAAGGAAGCATTTGCATTTAGAGAATACCTTGCTCACTTCACAACTTTTGACTGTGAATTCTTTTGTATCCTGTTCCATGGTGTGTAGCAAGGTCCAGGCAACGATGTCTCCAAAAAAAGGGGGAAGCTAACCTTTCCCTTTAACATTCAAGGGCAATAACATTGCTGAATTCCCCACCAAGCACCTCCTGGGGTGACCAGAAACTTAACTGACCCATCCACATAAATACTGTGGCTACGAGCGCAGGTCAGAGGATGGGAATTCTGTGGTAAGTAACTCGCTTCCCAACTCCTCAAAGCCTGTCCATCATCTGTAAGGCACAAGTCAGGAATTTGATGGAATATTCTCCACTTGCATAGGCTCCAACAACATTCAAGAAATTCAACACCATAGTGGACAAAGCGATAAGCTTTATTGGCATTCCATCCATACTTTAAACATTCACTGCATTCAACACCAACACACTATGCTGCAATATGCACAATCAATAAGATCCACTACAGCAACTTGCCAAGCTTCTTGCTAAACACTCCAAGCCCAGATCTCTAACCTGAAAGAATAAAGTTAGCAGACACATGGAAACACCATCACCTGTAAATCCCTCCAGTAGCCACTCACTGGCTTGGAAATATATCAGTGTTCCTTCACTATCACTGGGTCTAAATCCTGGAATTCACTTCCTGGCAGCACTGTGGTGTATTTACCATACAGACTGCAGTAGTTCAGGAAGTCAATTCACTACCACCTTCTCAAGGGCAAACAGGAATGGGCAATAAATTCTGGCTTTGCCAGCAACGTCAATATTCCATTAAAGAAAAGACTTATTAAACTGTTTTTAGTTATTTATACGAATGATAGATATCAGGTAGATGTCGCAAGTGAGAATCTAGCTGAATATGGAAAAGTTCAGAGGGAAAGTAACATAAGCAAATAGAGAGCATGCAAAGAACCTGGCAGCTAGTATAAAAGTCTTCTATAGTAGTAAAATAAATTTTTTAGTATAAATAGTAAAAATGATAGTAAAAGTTGGGGCGGTGCCTAAAAGCGTATTTAAGCAATGGTGAAAGAGGACATGGCTGAGGTACTAAATGAACATGCTGCCTCTGTCTTTACTAAAAAAAGGTGTTGCCAAAGTGAAAGAGGAAATGGCTTTGATGCTCGATTGGATGAAAATTAGTTTTGGAAAGAGGTGGCCACAATCATTTGATGTTCCTAAATACAGGGCTGGCGCCAGAGTATTGGAGAAATTTAAATATTTATTCAAAACAGACTGCAAGGCTACCAGTCAGTTTAGTCTCAACGGTAGGAAAGCTTTTAGGAATGATAATCTTGGACAAAATTAACAGTCACTTGGACAAGTGTGGATTAAATCAGAGAAAGTCAACATGGATCTGCTTAAAGGAAAATTGTATTTAATTAACTTGACTGAGTCGTTTTGCTGAGATGACAGAGCACTGATGAGGGTAGTGCAATAGATGTGGTGTACATGGATTTCCAAAAGCATTTGATAACAGGTTTGTCAGCAAAGCTAAAGCTAGCAAATAAAAGGGACAGTGGCAGCATGAATACAAATTTGGCTGAGTGAGGAAACAGCGTAATGAGGAACGGCTCTTTTTCAGACCAGGGGAATATATGCAGTGGGATTCTCCAGGGGTTGGTACTTGGATCACTGTTTTTCTTCATCTATATTAGATCTATACGCAGGGAACATCTCAACATTTGCAGACAATACAAAACTTGGAAGTACGATGAAGAGAATAGTGATAGACATCAAGAGGACATCTGCAGGCAGAATGGACAAACATTTAGGAGCTGAGCTTAATGAAAGGAAATGTGAAGTGATACATTTTAGTAGGATGAACGAGGAGAAGCAATGTAAAATAAATAAAACAATTCTAAAGAGGTGTCAGGACCAGAGAGACCTGAGATATGGGCATAAATCATGGAAGATGACAGGGTAGGTTGAGAAAGTGGTTAAATAGACATTTAGGATCCTGGGTTTCATAAACAGGCAAATAGTACATAAGCAAGGAAGTTATGACAAACCTTTAAAAACACTGGCTGAGCCTCAACTAGAGTAATTTTGTTCAATTCTGGACACCACGCTTTAGGAACGATATGAAGTCATCAGAGAAGGCGCAGAAAAAAATGATGAAAATAAGTTCCAGAGATGAGGGACTTCAGTTAAGTGGCTGGAGGAGATAAGCTGGGGCTGTTCTTCTTTGAGAATGTTGAGAGAAAATTGATAGATAAGTTACAAAGTCATGAGAGGTCGGTAGATATGGTGAATGAGCCAAGGACCAGATGACACCAATTTAAGATGACTGGTAAAAGAACCAAAAAGGCAACATAAGGAAAATCTGATTTTTAAAAATGCAGCATGTGGTTAGAATCTGGAATGCAATGCCTGAAAGCAAAATGCAAGAAAGTTTGGTAATTCCTTTTGAAAGGAAATTGGATAATTATCTGGAGGAGAAAATATTGTAGGATTTCAGGGGAAGGGCAGCAGAGTGGGGCTAGTTGAGTTGCACTTGCAGAGAGCCAGCATGAACACAAAAGGCCAAATGGTCTTCCCTGCGCTGTAACCATAGGATTGAAGGATAAAAGTTAGTTGGGATACCAAGAGAATGCTTCTGCTCTTCTTTGAAGAACAGCATAGAAACTTTTGCACTAAAAAGCTAAGCTGGTTAATGAATGGAGCAGAAGGCCAGAGTGAGAAAGAAGGAACAACAAATATACAGCTCGACATCCCAAAGTGCTTTACAATTAATTACTTTACGAAGTGCAGCCACTGTTATATAACCAAATGTAGCAGCACAATTTAAGCACAGTTGGACCTCACAATTGCTAATTTACTAGATAATCTGGTTAATAGAGGAATATTGGTCAGAATGCTACAAGAATGCTCTGCTCTTATCCAACTAATAACATGGGATCTGCAACATCCCTGAAAAGGCCAAGGTTTAGCATCTTACCTGAAAAATCTGGCAACTCCAAGAATTTCTCTCAGTATTAGGGTAAACTGTCAGTCTAGATTGTGTTCAAATCTGTAGGGTTTTGTGGTGACAGGGGAAGGAGCTAGGTAGATAATTGTAAATGTTTACATTAAATGTCTTTATAATGATTGGGGATATCCTCCATGTTGCTGGCTTCATTTCTAAACACCACATATCAATATAACGGAGGAAAGAGACACCATGTTTTAGGACATGCTGATATCAGCATCAATCTTATGGTGTAATTCAATTTTGTTTCTACACAATTAAACACCATCTCTCCCCTCAGTTATATCTGTTCCAGGATTTGACAGTAAGTCCAATCAAGAATTTATATTATTATTTCAGAACATAAAGAAATATAAATCTAAGCAAGAAAGATGCAACATTAAATCAGCAAAAATTTTCATCTCAGCATTCAATGACAATGTGATAGCTATATTTGGGGCACTATATTAGAACATCTAGCTCAGTGCACAAATTGTGAAAACTGGTTCACCCAAATAATTACAATTGCCACACGTTAGAGCTCCTGAACCAAATGATATCTTTGTTCAGGGTTCCACATGTATTTCCTCATTCCCACCATCATGTACATTCCTTTATGGTAGTCTTTCATCAACAGAATGGCTTTGGGTAGTTGGACAGTTAATCTCACAGGAAATACATTGAAATAAAAAAAAGCAATACATTTGTTTACAGGTCAGATGTCAGAATATCTACAATTACAGTACTGAAAAAAAACCAAACAAGAAATCTTCTGACACAGCTGAAGAAGATTGGCCACAATTCTCCAGCCGTTCATGCCGGCAGTGCACCCCCGCCCGCGGGTTTCCCACCGGCGTAGGGGTGACGTCAATGCGAATTCCCATTGACAGTAGCAGGACCAAAGAATCCTGCCACTAGCAAGTAACATGCCACCTCCGGCTGGTGGGACACAGGCGACTGGGAGGCCAGAGAATCTCGCCCATAGTTGTTGAATGTGCACAGTTTTAATTGAACATAAATACTCAATTCAAAATAAATCCCAAAATCAAACAAGTCACTGTTGAGTCAATAGGTTTTCAGATAACTGATGAGTTACAAATAGAATTGGAATAAAACTAATCTACGTCATAAATATTTAAATCTATCTTCACATTTAAAGAAGAAAAAAAATCTTTTTGCTCTGGATAAATTAAATTCCACTCCCCCTTGAACATTTATCTAAATTAAAAAACAGAAGCTGCATCTGCTCATGTACAGCACATTCTTAAAAAAAAAGAATGCTTTATTGTTAGATCTTGGGAGAGGTAGTGTAAGTGAAATCCAACAGCAAAGTCTGTCAGACTGGAACTAAAGACCAAACAAGACAAACAACAAACATAGAGATTTAGAGTATAAAATTCTAAAAAAATAAATAGTTTAAATGTAATATAAAACATTCTTGTAACCTTTTGATAAAGGTGCCTTTGTTGGTACAAGAATACCATATAAAAACATTCTGCAAGGAAACAAAACACACCATGTGCTTCAGTCAATAGAATAAAACTGCTCATCAAAAATGTCCTTCGGAAAATTAGTTCCGTCCACACTTCGGATCTGGATGCTGTAAAACCGTAACTATCAAAAGATGTACAGAAACACAAAATACTGCTTAGTCTCTATTAATGGTTTAGTTGATTAAGTTAATGTTCAGTGTGTGGCAGCAGTTCATTAATTTCTTAAAAACAATCTTATCCCATAAAAAAATAACCTAAACGGTTACAGTCACATTTCTGGATCTCAAGCCAGAAGTTGTCATTACTAGCAAAGAGTTCACTTGTCATGATTCACGTGCTAATTATTTGCTTGTTTTCTGGAGATTTTTGTATATGACCTTTAAAAAGTTGAAAACTACACTGTTCAAACTCTTCCAAGATTTATAAGATTGAATGCAACTTGCTATACAGTGGCTGTTTTCATCACTAATGGTACAGATGAAGCTGTTTTAAGTAAGTAGGAAGACAGGCATCCAAAATGTTGAAGCACCTAGTGACGAATTAGGATCCTACAAGAATCTCCATGATATGGTCCAGGTCACTCAAATCCACTCTGCAGATCTGAATGGCATTCACAGATGTAGAGTTGCATAACTGAAAGGGTTTAGAAACTTCATCCACATTAGCTGGTGGTGATCTAGCAGGTGTCAATGGAAGTAAGCACAGATCTGAGTCATACATGGATGTGTCAATGTCTTCAAATATGTCATCGAAAGCAAGGTCTGTTAGGTAACTCGTTGAATTTGTGATTTCAAAAGATCCAAACACAGTTTCTGCAGGCTTAATTTCCTGCGGTCTGTCTCCCAAAGATATCTCTGTGTTTATGTCACCCTCGCCTGCAGATGTTGGACAGGGAGATGGGCTAATATCCTCCATAAAATCCAAGTCTTTGAGGATTGATGAAATGGCAGATGACATGTCATCATCTGAAACCACCACTAAAGAGTTCTCAATCTGACTCTCTGAAAAATCTGAAGAACTATTCAAATCAAGAGAGTTAGTTTGAACAGATGGTGTTCCAGTTAATTCAATACTTGCCTGAGATGCTGTGTAAGTATCTGGAATTGGACTTGTTCCATTGCAAATGTTAGATCCTTCATGGCTGCTTTCTTGTCTCATTTCTTCCTGGATCTGCCGTACAGTATTTGCAATGAGAACAGAACGATGCAGGTTTGGTTCTACCAGCATCCTACAACTTTGCAATTTGATGAGGCACATATTGAGTACTAACTGTCTCTGCAAAGTATAGGGCAGCCCTGGGTTCGAATCAAAGGCACCAGGAACACCAGCCATATTTTCTTCGTAATCACTAAGCTTGCGCTTCAGTCCTTTAGCCAACATGAATCTAGGAAAAAGGAAAGAAAGTGAATAATTGTTGTCAATTTATTTTAATTAATGTGACCTGAAGAAACTATATTCAGCAATGAACAGTAAACTGGTATTTCAATTAGCATCACAGACATTTAAAGACATTTAGTTCATAAGTAATAGGAGCAGAATTAGGCCATTTGGTCCATCAAGTCCACTCCGCCATTCAATCATAGCGGATATGCTCCTTATCCCCATAACCTTGAACCCATTACCAATTAAAAGTATGTCTAACTCCTCCTTAAAATTTACTCACTGTCCCAGTATCCATCGCACTTTGGGAAAGTGAATTCTACAGATTTACAACCCTTTGGGAGAAGTAGTTTCTCCTTAACTGTGTTTTAAATTTGCTACCCCTTATCCTAAGACTAATGACATCTCATCCTAGAATGCCCCACCAGCGGAAGCATCCACCCCACCTCTACTTTATCTATACCTTTTTATCATCTTGTATATCTCAATCTGATCTCCCTTCATTCTAAATTCCAGACAGTATTGGCCCAAGCCGTTCAATCTCTCTTCTTACGACAAACCCCCTCATCTCTGGGATCAATCCAGTGAGCCTCCTCTGAATTGCCTCCAATGTCATTACATCTTTCCTCAAATAAGGGGACCAAAACTGTGCACAGTACTCCAGGAGCAATCTCACCAATGCCTTGAACTTAGTGCAATTTTCAGGTCATAAACCTGAAATATTGGACAGGAGTTTCCAGCCTAGCTCGCCCGAAATCAGAAAATCCCGTCTGATCGTGCCACGGTCTGCCCTTAGCCCACCCCAATCCCCATGGCGGATGGGATGGTAAAATTCACCTCATTAATCCTGCTTCTATTTCCACAGGTGCTGCCAGACCTGCTGAGTATTTTCAGCATTTTCTGTTTTTTTATTTTAAGATAATAATTTTGTCTGTTAACAAAGCACGGGGAGTAATCACTTTGCAAGTTTGGACTCCCAACAATGAGCATCTCACAACAGGAGTTGATGTTAAGACGTTCAGAGGCATATCTGCAGTTAATCTTCTGTCTGTTTAAGTTAATTGATAACTGCCCCAAATACACAAAGCTCACAGAAAGTACAACTCAAAAGATGGCTGCCTTTATAAAAAAGAAAAAAAAAATCAGTCTATCATTTTCCTACACCAGATTCAGCGTTGCCTAGTCCAGTGAGTTGCAAACTTTATTGTATTGGGAAATCATTCCTGGGAACGCAAGCCCTGACTTTAGAAGGATCATCAGCTTTTTAAAAGGATATCAATGCTCTCATTAGTAAACAAATAACAAGAATAACATGCTAGTACATCAGAAAAACTGAAATATGATCACATAGCTGAAATCTGATGACACTGCAGTCCTTAAGAGTCAGACTGAAAATTGCAGTGATATCAGTTCAACTTCTTCAAACGCATATTAATTGACTCATTGTACGCCATTAGAAGATTCTTCATTGAGCCTCTTTAATGGATGTAGGAAAGATTTCAATCTAGAGATAGCTAACAGTCTAGCTGCATGCAGCACCTGGGTACATTCCTGCTGTCACATGCGATATTCTTTTAGTTATAATCATCAGACCACAATGGGAACTAGTTTTGACTTGTATAATGTTACCTTACTACAATTTATATTCTAAAACCTTTTCCCATGAGCATATTACAAGGTTGGATCATAGTGGAGTGGCAGTATTATGATCCAGAAACCATAATTCGACACTTTATTTGAAATGAATTAATTATAGGAAACATAAGAGAGTGAGCTGCATTTGCATTTGTTAGTGCCATTCCCATTTTAACAATCAGCAGTAAGTATCCAATATACAAAATTGATAACTAGGTAAAGGCCAACTGGTCCAACCAGCCTGCTCCACACATCCTAAATAGACAGTTCTTGCCTCTCTTTATGTAATGCACGGAAAGTGGTAAAATAACAGAAAATACCAGGGCCAATAAAAGGAAAAATAATCCAGGAAATTTCTCTCCTACTGCCAATAAACTGGGTCCAGGAGATCATTTGAACCATCTGTTATCTGTAAATTCACTTACCTATGATAAGCTGTGATTACCCCAGTCAAGAATTGATCCATCTGCCTCTTGAAGGTGTACAGAGTGTCAGCAACCACCACATCCACCAGCAAAGAGAAACTGCCTAACATCCAGTTTATTCCTATCTTTATGTTCTTTGAACTCATGACGCTGCTCCCCCTCAATCTGTTAAATGGGGTTAATGTGACAACATTTTTATTTACTGGGCCGGCAGACAGCAAAAGTCACGGAGTGTCTGTAATTCAGGATCGGGAGGCAGTGGGGTTTGGGAGGGATTGAATTCACGGTGGTTGGAGAGGGGGACGAGGTGGGTTGTTGTGAGATCAGAAGGAGATTGATGATCTGAGGAGGAGGATGGTCAGGTGTCTCAGTGGGGGAATCAAAAGGCCCAGAGACTTTTGATTGGGAGGAGTTAGAAGCTGCACAGGGAACTTGAGGCCTGGTATGAGTGTGTGTTTGCATGTTGGGGTGGGGTGGGGTCACTGGCCTACTTTTCAACCTCAAAAGCACATATGGGCGGGTTGGAGGCGGATTTGAGTCAAACAGACTTCGCAGACACCTCCCCATCAGCTAAACCATATTTGCCCCATATTTGAAGGGGTAGGGGACAGAAAATTCCACCTCCACATCTATGTTAATTAAGTGAATTTAAACTCCTTTGCTGTCATCATGGGATTTGAACTCATATCCACAGATCATTAGCCCAGATCCCTGCATTATTAGTATAGTAATCGAATTGCAATGGTAGCATAATGGTTGGTGTATAAATAAGTAAATAGGCCAACACCTAATGTCAATTAACAAAATATAGACAAACAAACAATCTGGTCATTACCAAGGCTGTCGCTATGCAATATTTATGCAAGAATATATGATGGAAAGCAAGTGAAAAACTGAATCTAGTGCTGTTTAGTTGCTGAAATGGTGTGGCAGCAGATGTACTATTGAGGCTATGAGGCATGGAAATTGAATCATCCTTCATTTTTTAAACCCAGAATACAAGATACATTCTGGATTTCTTCCATTTTATATGTAGGCCAAAGAGCCCTGGAGATTACTGCGAGCAACCTCTTAAAAGGAGTTTCAACCAACCATGATGTATCAATCGTGAATTCAGTTTCTTCGTTCCCATTTTAACAAAATGATTCTCTCTAATACTTTAAGAGACCATTTTCCAGTCCCATTGCATTAATCAAACAATTGTGACGAAGGTTTTTTCTACACAAGAACCACATTGGGAGCAATGTGTTCCTTCACTATGCACAGTCCGTTATACTGCGTAATCCCTTAAAGATTGCCACACAGCCAGGAATATGCACATTTTATGGGAAATTCTGCTGGAGTGTGGCCTGCTTGTTCCCTGGGTGGTACAATTCAGATTATGGTATAGCTGCGCATCCATACAGCCCGGATGCTTTGAATGAGCCTCTTTTATCCACGATTCTTAATCAGGAACATGACCACAGCAAATCAGGTGGCTCTTTACATAAGAAAGTGTTGTGACCAAGGCATATACTAGATAGCTGAGACAGCAATTTAACAGTTGCAAAATGCAGACAATGTAATGAAACCAATTCAGGATCATGTATATTTTACTCTGTATAATATCCATTTCCTCTTTGGGCACAATTGGCAATCTGGGCATAAATTGTGCTCAAGAGTTGTGATTTTCTGAGCCAAACTGTTTGCTTAAACAATTTGTACGTCACCAAATGTGAAACTTTCCTTCACACAATTGCAATTGGGCAACATTTTAGGATGTGAATTTTTAGTGTTAAAAAACTGTCCTTGATACATTAAGGTGCATTGTAAAATCAGAATATCCAGTCCAGCACACAATTTTAACCAACTGAAAAAGGCTTAAGGAAAACCAGACAAAGCAACTTACCAGTATCGTTGGTACATAGTAGTCTCTTAGCAAATTAAGAACAAAATATTTTTAAAAGCTTTTAAAAAGATGTCTTGAGTCTGATAGAAGTTTAATTTGAAGGGCTGCTGATTGAACCTGTTTGCAGACAATTAATGGAAACTCACTGTTGTGATTAACTCGATTGGGGGGCATGGCTAGTTTCATGGGCAGTGCAATATTTTTAAACGAATACACAAGATTGTAGAAACTCACACATGCTTTTGTGCTGATTTGGCCAATTATCAGTAAATTGCACTAGAAGTATCAGCACAAACTAGTGGAAACTCGACTACTAGGTACATACGCACTTCACTGAGTGAGTGGAAGACTTAAGATTAAAGCAAATGTTCTTAAGAGCAATTGATAACCATTAGTCTGATATCCATTTGATATAGCATTGATCAGAAGCTTTCAAATGCAAGATATGTTAGGCACAATTTATTATTTTTCAAGAGATTTTAAGACAAAATTCTTATTGCTTTTCTTTTATTTATTATCTGCTTGCTGTACGAGAGGGGAATTTGTAGCATTTATCCATAGTAAATTAGGTATTTCCAGGACATGATTCTTCTTGCAATATCATAAACACACTACTATTTAAGATTAAGGACTCACTTTTTGCTGACGATTTTTAATGCAAGCTTTACAAGCATCTCTCCTGTAACAGAAAAAGTAATTCTAACACCTAATTTAATCAATAAATTATCAAATCGATCTGTAGTCGTAAAACAGAAAATGAGTACTATAGAGCTTTCCACCAATCAGTATAGCAAAAATGAGATGACAAACACCTTGATATGTTTTGGCAACAGGATAACAGAAACTCACTTGTTATAGTTTTACTGACAAGTTCTAGGGAAGTTGCCCCATCTCCAGTGATAACAGACAATTGCGGTGAATAAAAAGGATGAACGTGCACGTTTTAATTCAGATTCAAGACCAATAAAGTAACCTTAAAAAAGGAGCATAATTTGGAGAACTACAAAATTTAGATTCTTAAATCACCTGTGCTAATCATGTCACTAGCCAAATCGTAAAAAGCTAATAAGTTGACTGCGTGTACATTTAGTTTACCATACAACCACTATCAGAAACCTGGAAAGAAGTGAACCCAGACAGTAAGATGAGAGAGTTTACCAAAGCGCTAATTTGCTTAATTCTCGCATTTTCACCACTTCAGTGCTGAAGCTATGTTGCTTGCTACAGTTTATAAAGTTAAGTATTTGATAATAAGGAAAAATAAAACACGTTACGCAGGACAGTTTTGTTGGAATCTCAAAAGCCCATTTAAATAGGTCTGTTACAAACACTGGAATTCAACAAAGCACTTAATGCAGACCGGGTAATGGACTTTCAGAACAGAGCCTCAGAATACTTTCACTGAATTTCTACGCATTTTCCAAATTAATCACAAAACAAAATTCAGTAACTCTGAACTTCACATGATAATAACTACAAATAATCTGGCCTGATACATCGAAATCAAGGCAAACAGTAGTTAGGTAATTTAAACTACTTGATCTTTGTTTATGACTGATACTTAGAGGTTACTCTTTACTGCCCCTATGCATATTTACCTAAATCAAATAATGTTTAAATCAATACTGCTCTTTCCTACAAAAGCACTCCCCTTCTTCTTGTAATTATCAATTGTTTATAATGTCCAGGCAGAACAATTCCTACCCAGATTACTGTATGCCTTCACATACATGGGGTGTACAGTAAACAAAGAAGTCTGTCTGACTGAATCTTTTTAAAGCCATAACAGAATTTGGACTAACCCTTGCTTGCACCACCGTCTCTTTTTAGGTCTCCACACGATCTTATTATAAGCAAAGTAACAATCTAACAAAGAAACAGATATTTTTGATAATTAGTGCAAATGCTACACAATAAAAGCTTACCTTGCTCCAAAGTGCCACAGTTTTTATTTCCAAATCTTTGGAGTTAGTGTGGCAGTACATTCTGAACATTTCAAATAAAAATGAATCAGTCCTCGGTTGGTTTTTAGAGCAGTTTGTGTGTGCAGGCTAGAATTCTCCACTTGCACTAACTGCCATGCAGCTGTCCTGCTTTTTTCAGACAGCTGACAAACAGCAACTGCACAAGCACAATGACGCAGAAGACTAAGCTGCCGTGGAAAGGAGTGGGCTTGAAAAAGTAGGTGGAGCTTTGTGGCTTGCAGTAGTGTCCATCTCCAGCTTGGTGAAACAGTCGGAGAGAACTGCTCAACAAGCAGACAGGGCCCCAACTGCGCTATTCCAGAAATGCTGACAGTGTCTCTAGCATGTCCACTAACAGCAGCTTGTTTAAGCAATACACACTGCAATCCACTTGGATACTGTATAAAGATTACTGAAATAAAAAGAGCTGGAGACAAAGAAACAGGACATTTAAAAAACTTATTTCACAACTGGGCTCCCATTTAGGATGTTTCTGTTTTAGTAGAAAACATGCAAGGCAGTTCCACTATACAAAATTCTAAAAATATTTATTTAAAGAAAGAAATCTAAGAATTGTAAAGCATTCATGGAAAAACTCTTGCTTTTGCTCTGTTTAAATAATGTACAACTCTGTTAACAGTAAAGGTCTTTTACATTGACGAGAACACTGGGTTAAATGAGATAGCTATAGTAACCAAACAGGTGAACTGAAATCAACAAGCAGACTCAAAAACAGATTATAGAAATGCAAAGATTCCATTATTTGTACAAAAGGTCTTCCATATGGCCAGCAGGAATACAAACTTGTCTCTGAGTGAGTCCATGTGTCTTTTTCATGTACCAGGGTGACACGGTGGCACAGTGGTTAGCCCCACTGCCTCAGTGCCAGAGATCTGGGTTCGATTCCCAGCTCATGTCACTGTCAGTCTGGAGTTTGCACATTCTACTTGTGTTTGCATGGGTTTCCTCCGGGTGCTCCGGTTTCCTCCCACAGTTCAAATAGGTGCGGGTTAGGTTGATTGTTCAATGCTAAATTAATCTTAGTGTCAGGGGATTACTAGCAGGGTAAACATGAGGGGTTACAGGAATCAGGTCTGGACGGGAATGGGTTTGTGATCGGTGCAGACTCAGTGGGTCAAATGGCCTCCTCCTGCACTGTAGGGATTCTATGGTGATTAACTCCACAAATTAATTGAGAGGTGTATGAATGATTACAGTCTGCCAGGCACAGTAACCATTCCAAGCCTGTACTCTATCTAAATTGTTAATGCCTGCAACTTATGTAAAAATATATGTTTATTTAAGAAAATGGAGAAATTGATGGAACAAGTACATTTAAAAAGTCACATGGACTCACCTAGAAACATGTATATATTTCTGCTGGCCAAATGGAAGACCTTGGTACAGATAATGGAATCTTCGCATTTCTATGAATTTGTTTTTAAAGGGATTATGGTTAAATTCAAATAGCTGAACATACAGTATGGTAGCACAGTGGTTAGCACTGTTGCTTCACAGCTCCAGCATCCTGGGTTCGATTCCCGGCTCGGGTCGCTGTCTGTGTGGAGTTTGCACATTCTCCTCGTGTCTGCATGGTCCTCCAGTTTCCTCCCACAGTCCAAAGACGTGCAGGTTAGGGTTAATTGGCCATGCTAAGAAATTGCCCCTTAATGTCCAGGGATGTGTAGGTTAGAGGAATTAGTGGGTATAATATGTAGGGATATGGGGATAGGCCCTGGGTGGGATTGTGTTCGGTGCAGACTCGATGGGCCAAAGGGCCTCTTTCTGCACTGTAGGTTTCCATGATTCTACATTTTAATGCAATTAGATTGAGGGAATGTTAAATGCATGGATCACTTGCCATCATAAAACCCTACCCTACTTTCATTCCATATATTTACAGTTTACTTCTTTGGTGGCAACTTTAAACATTACCCTCTAGGCATTAAGGAATGAAATATGATTTTTAATAGTTCATACAATTTAATTTTTTTAAAATTGATTAGAAGTTTACAATTAATAGGGTTCATAAAGATATTTGGGGTGATTCTCCAGGACCACTAGCCCCAGTTGTGATTCTGATGGCCTACTGAATCGGGTGAGGGAGCCAGATCAGGATTCTTGCCGGGTGCCAAGCCCATTGAGAGTCTCCTGGCCTGTTGCGCCTGGTGAGATCAGGTTATCACCCTGATCAGAACTCATTTAAATCCATGTCACAGAGTATCACAAAATCCCTACAGTGCAGATGGATGCCATTCAGCCCATCGAGTCTGCATCGACTCTCTGACAGAGCATCTTACCCAGGCTCAATTATAAATACTTCAGATTTTCGCAGCATGGTTTTCTTCAGTCCACACTGCAGTTATCTAATTGATTTGTCCTGCTCTTTCTCACGCCTTAATTTTTAAGGGTTTATCAATTGCTCCCTTAGTACATTCCCCTTATTACTCTATGGAATTAATCCTAGTTTTTGCGATTGATTAAACGTGCCATCTCGACGGACATCCCACTGAGTCTGTAATTCGACATAATTTCCATGGTTCCACCATTGTCAGAAGTCTCACAACACCAGGTTAAAGTCCAACCAGTTTATTTGATAGTAAACCCACAAGCTTTCAGAAACGCTGTTCCCTCGTCAGGTGTGTGGAAGGTTCTGTTCAGAGACGGGGCATATAAGGGCATACACAGTTTACAGAATACTGATTAGAATGCGAGTCTTTGCAGCTAACCTGCTATTCAAGTTAGCTGTGAAGACTCGCATTCTAATCAGTATTCTGTAAAGCGTGTATGCCTTTATATGCCCTTCTCTGATCAGAACCTTCCACACACCTGACGAGGGCACAGCGTTCTGAAAGCTTGTGGGTTTACTATCAAATAAACTGGTTGGACTTTAATCAGGTGTTGTGAGACTTCTTACTGTGTTTACCCCAGTCCAACGCCAGCATCTCCACATCATGTCCACCGTTGTCAACAAACAAGCAAGTTGTAGACTACTACAGAAGGCACCAAGCGTCAGCCATATACTTTGGAGCTGGAGTCACAGGTCAGACTGAGTAGGTTTCCAGTTGTTGAAGGGCAGGCATTAGTGGGGGAGTTGGGTTTTCGCAATAAATCGAGAAGCTATATCACATAAGCCTCAGTGACTCTGCAACTTCAGGACCACACCTGGAATACTGCGGACAGTTTGGTTCCCAAATCTAAGGAAGGATATACTGCATTGGAGGCAGTCCAGAGAAGGTTCAGTAGGCTGTTCTGGGTACAAAAGTATTTTCTTATGAGGAGAAGTTGAGCCTGTATTTGTTGAAGTTTAGAAGAACGAGAAGCAACCTTATTGAGATATATAGGATTCTCAAGGGTTTGACAGGGTAGATGCTGAGAGGTTGTTTCCCCTTATGGGAGAGTCTCGGACCAGAGGGCATAATCTCAGTGTAAGGGGTCACCTATTTAAAATAGAGATGAGGAGGAATTTGTTCTCTGAAGATAATGAATCTGTGGAATTCTTTACTGCAGAGGGCTATAGCGGCTGGGTCGTTAAACATATTCAAGGACGAGATAGGCAGATTTTTAATCCATAAGAGAATCAAGGGTTATGGGGATAAGGTGGAGTTGAGGATTATCATATCAGATCGGTCAAGATCTCCGAGTGACGAGTAAACTCGATGGGCCAAATGTGTTACTTCTACCTCTATGTCTTATGCTCATGTCTCAATCAGGTTTGAGCTTCTTGCACATGTCCTAGGCCACTCTCAGTTCCAGCAATCATCATGTTGTGCCTCATTTTACACTCTGGTCCTATTCTGTACAACAATGCAGGATCCACAAGACTGCACAATGGGTTTCATCCATTTGCCATGCACAAATACTAATTAGAATGCCTCCATTCATAAAGCAAAGGATAGGTTTAATCAAACAGCACTCCTAATAACTCAACAAGCCTTTACACCAGTCAAAATCACACACAGTCACACACAGCAAGTCTCTGACCCAGCCATAAATCTGAAGTAAATGAAGGATGAGTGGAACCTTAAGAGCTGGAGGATAATATATCCCATTACTAGGCTCCTGTAAGTTGTTAATCCTATTCACCAAACACCTGAAAAATCGTAGCATATTGTAATACTCCTCACACCATCTTCTCTGATCTATGAATTTCTGCAATAGTAGCTATAGCCCTTGAATAAAGATCCCCTCCAGTCAGCTCTCTGCCCATAGCTGCATTTCAAGTTACTAAGCAAGGGAAAAGGACTCCTTGAACACAAGAATTAGGAGCATGAGTAGGCCATTCTGCCCTTTAGGCCTGCTTCGCCATTCAATAAGATCGTGGGTGATATGATTCTGGCCTCAACTCCACTTGTTTGTCTGTCCCCCATAACCTATGATTCCCTTGTTGATCAAAAGTCTGTCTAACGCAGCCTAGAAATATTCAATTACTCAGCCCCCATTGCCTCACTGGGTAAGGGAATAACTTCCTCCTCAGAGAACCATTGAAAGGTTACAGGACAGAAGGAGGCCATTTGACCATCTTGCCCAGTCCAGAAAGGGCTCATCTGGGATTTCAATCCAGGACCTTGCACGTTTCTGATCTGAAATACTCATGTCAGTCTTAAATGGGAGACACTTAACTTTGAAGCTGTATCCCCTAGTTCAGGACTCCCCCACAGGAGAGAAACATCCTCTCAGCATCTGCCCTGTCAGTCCTCTCAGAATGTATGTTTCAATACAATCATCTCTTATTTTCTTAAATTCCAATGGATAAAGGCCAAAACTTTCCTCAGAAGATAACTTCTGCATCCGAGGAATCAGCCAAGTGAACTTTCCCTAAACTGTTTCCAAAGCAATTATATCCTTTCTTAAGTAAGGTGACCAAAACGGCACACAGTGCTCCAGATGTAGTCTCAATAAGGGCCTGCACAACTGTAGCAACACTTCTCTACACTGATACTCAATTCCCCTTTCAATACACACTGTTATGTCCAGTGAAGGCATGGCTTAGTCATCACTTTAAACAGGGACTGTGCTTGTATCAAAACTTCTGGAAATTTCTTTTTATCTTTTTTTAAATGCACACGAACCAGGTGGTTAAGATGGCTGCCCAGAGTCAGGTGACTTTTGGAAATTCAAAACAGACAGTATCAAGCTTCTAGAAAGTTCCTAATTGAATCACCCTGGGTGGGGAAAACCCCCACCACCCCACCCAGACAGCACTCTGTGAAATTCACAATAACCACTGTTCATATTTTACTCCAAACTCTCAATGAATGGCCGGTTAGACGGCATGGCCTGAATTTTGCAGATGGTGAGGGTTGGCCAGAAGAGGTACTGCAGCATCATGCCTGGGCCTACACGCAGAGAGCCATTGTGAGGTACAAGGCAGGGGTCCTGTCTGTGTGTGTGTGTGTCCCATGAGGGGAGGGTGCTCCCAGAAGGGGCTTCTGATAAAGGTGCTCCCCTTCTCCTTCAAGCTTGAGGTTCTTCATTTTTTCTGTTTCCCCACATCAAAATATCCAGCATCCACTAGCCTGAAAATTGAGGCTGTGGGGGAAAAGGCCCTTAAGTGGTCATTAAATAGTAAGGAGATGTCCTGGGCTAGGCACAAAAAAAAAGGTACAGCTTCCATAGTGTATGCATGTCCGAATCTTCCCCTTGCATGTGGATGTGCTCTGTGTTTTGGAGATAGGTGATTCATAGCCTCTGCCCAGTTTGCATCACTGATGATCGGCCACAGGACTGCACTAATTTTACGGGAGGTGGGAAGGTTGAGGAATGAACCAAAATGCAATTTCCATCCAGCATAATATGCGACGCCTCTCAAGCATTCTCTTCTTTGAGCAGAAGTGTCATAAGAACATAAGAAATAGGAGCAGGAGTAGGCCATCTAGTCCTCTGAGCCTGCCCCGCCATTCAATAAGATCATGGCTGATCTGAAGTGGATCAGTTCCACTTTCCCACTTCCTCCCCATAACGGTCAATTCCCTTGTCTGTCAGAAATCTATCTGCCCATGATTTAAATATATTCAGTGAGGTAGCCTCCACCACTTCAACAGGCAGAGAATTCCAGAGATTCACCACCCTTTGAGTGAAGAAGTTCCTCCTCAACTCTGATCTAAACTGCCCCCCCCCCTTATTTTGAGGCTGTGCCCTCTAGTCCTGCTATCCTTTCTGAGCGGGAAGAATCTCTCTACCTCTATCCTATCTAGCCCCTTCATTATCTTGTAAGTCTCTATAAGATCCCCCCTCAGCCTTCTAAACTCCAAGTACAGACCCAGTCTATTCAATCTCTCTTCATAAGCTAACCCCCTCATCTCCAGTATCAGCCTAGTGAACCTCCTCTGCACTCCCTCCAAGGACAATATATCCTTTCTCAAATGCGGTGACCAAAACTGCACACAGTACTCCAGTTGCGGCCTCACCAGTACCCTGTACAGTTGCAGCAAGACCTCCCTACTTTTATATTCTATCCCCCTCGCTATAAAGGCCAGCATCCCATTCGCCTTCTTGATCACCTGCTGCACCTGCAGACTGGGTTTTTGCGATTTGTGCACAAGGACCCCCAGGTCCCTCTGCACCGTAGCATGCTGCAGCTTTTCGCCCTTTAAATAATAATCCCTCCTACTATTATTTCTACTGAAGTGGATAACCTCACATTTGCTAACATTATACTCCATCTGCCAGGTTAAGCATAACTGACTTGATCAGGAGAAGACCAGAAGGACTTGACCATACCTGAACGTTCTAACGGAACTTGGAGAGAGCACGTAAGCATCAAGAGGGTCAGAGCCACTGACGATGGGGAGCTTGGCCATTCACTGAATAATGATTCCTCCATCGATTGGAAACCTTAGGGTGAAGTGTGCCTCCATCTTGGAGACAGCTGATGCTGTCACTTGCGCTCTCCCTTTTCACTTGCATGCATCTCAGGAAGAGACCAAGGCCTGCGGGGGAGGAAGAGGTGGGGGTGTTTGTCCTTTCCCAGCTCCAGCCAAAGCTAGAGACGAGCCAGGGGGGAGAAGCCCAAAGCATTTAAGGCAGCACTGTGCTCACTTGCACTCTCCACCAGTTCAGGTACGCACACAGCGATAGGGATTAGTGCTAGTTCAGGAGGACGTGCACAATCTAGTGGTCACCAAGAGAGGGCAAGTTAAGTCAAGCTTCCCAGCTCTTAGAAGTAGCATGTGTGAGGTTCCAGTCTGACGAAGAGCCTCAGGAATTGGCCTTCCAACTCTCGGTAGAGAGTCAGCAAGAGGCGAGGGAACAGCAGAAAGAGCTGTTGGAAGCCATCGACAAAATGGCACACAAGTTGGAGTCTGTCTGTCATCTCTTTGAAGTGGTCCACAGTTGTTCATGTATATTGAGGACTCCATGGGGAGAGTGAAAGCTGCCATGGATGCCCTTGTCCAGCAGCATGCAGACCTATACTCCACCGCTGTTACCATGGGCGAGCTCATGCAATAACAACACCAGAGAGGAATGGGGCGCCTTGACATTGCTCTAGGTATGCTGTCCCCTCAAGGGGGCAGGCCAGGGCCCTCCCACGTTCAAAGGGAGGAACGGCAGCAGCTGGAAACCACTGTGCCATTCACTCAGGGCTCTGAGGTAGTCTACTCCTTCAGAGTTCCCTCAGCCTATGATCCCTTCAACTTCATCCTCTGTTGGCATGGAAGCAGCAGCTGGCCCATTGGTGGAAAGCCAAAATAAGCCAGGCCCTCAAGGCCTCTGCTGTCCAGCGATCAGCCACCATGTCAAAGGTAACAGAGTCATCAACACCACAGGCTGCCTCCACCCCTGCAGCAGATTACTCAGCAACACTTAGAGGTACTTATAAGCCTAGAAAATATAGTGGTTGCACAGATGAACGTTGTCACTATTATATGTAAATATATTTGCAAGGCCCACCCTTCTCCCATTCCCACCATGCCCGCCCATCCACCCCATCTCAGAGGCACCCCAAGTGATTCTAGTAGGAGAAGGGTCTTTGACAGGGCCTTTCACAGCCTTATGCAAGCACTCCCCCAAGTGCAGATTCTCTGACCATCACACTCATCTAACTGTCCTGAGCTTTTGCAATGCTGCTAGTGGGGATTCGTGTCCAGTTTTTCATCTGACCTGCTCAGCATCTCTCGCCTACTCATTCTCCTGCAGTACCCGCGTCCGTCCAACAATGGCTGCAATTACTTTGTTTTGCGGCCAACCCCATCCACCCCACTCCCCAATCCTCCTCATCGCATTCCCCCCATCCTGCACCATCTAAGACCTTCCCTCCATTTCCCTTCTACCCAACCCTTCTTCCTCAGTGTTCTGGTGAACGTGCACATTGCCTCTCCAAAAACACCTCCTCCCTATCCAGTGACCTCCTAGACTGCCAAAGTACACACCAGCCTCCAAGTCCCCACCAACCATCCTCACCACCCGTCTGTCACTATTGACACGTACTCAGCCTCATGCCCCATCAGCTCTCTCTGTCCCCTCTCACACTTCCCATTTCTTCCTTCCATGCCCACCCTCTGTTCACTCCCCAGGAAGCAGACACTAGGCAGAACTTTCTCATTTTCTGGCAGAGTGGCCCAGCAGGTGGAAGCCACTGGTCCTAGGGGGCAGCTTCCCTCAGTGTATTTTTAGTGTCTTAGAGAAATCACAGTGAAAGGATGGGTCCAACCACATCACCCCAGTGGGCTCTGATTCCACCTGCATCTTCAGCAACTTAAGGTTTTGAAAGATCAGGGCACCATTTTAAAGGGCACACTGATACAAAGAATTAAAAACATAACCCCCAGCCCCGTAACAGAATTCCTTGCATCACCCCCATGGAGCCTCTGGTACATTGGCAAAGTGGTTAGCACTGCTGCCTCACAGTGCCAGGGACTCAGGTTCAATTTTGGCCTTGGGTCACTGTCTGTGGAGTTTGTATATTTTCTGCTTGGGTTTCCTCCGGTTGCTCCAGCTTCCTCCCACAGTCCAAAGATGTATGGGTTAGGTGGATTGGCCATGCTAAATTGACCCTTGTGTCAGAGGGATTAGTAGGATAAATGAGGGGTTATGGGGATAGGGCCTGGGTGGGATTGTGGTCAGTACAGACTTGATGGACCAAATGGCCTCTTTCTGAATGTAGGGATTCTATGGTCCATGGTCAGCCAGATAATTGACACCTCACCCATCACTGCCAAACTCTCCCACCATGTAACCCCCTAGAAGATGTTCTTTATTACATCAACTACAAAACTGGATGTAGTGCCTGGTCAAACTTAAATTTTTAAAACTGTCTGAAATGGAGAATGGATGGCCTGGGCAACAGAGGCTGGTAGTTTTGTGCGGAGAGTTACAGTACGAACTGCCATTATCAGTCTCAGGCACAACATAAAAATATTACCAATGATTTTCAAAAAAGCGTTTGATAGCTACTTAGTACTTAATAGCTTCTTAGTACAGAATAAATGTGTAAATTCTTCAGCATTTCAGCAGTTTAAGGGGTACATTTTCAATTGTATAATCTAAGGCGGCAAAGTAGTGAGTGACATTTCATTCACACAGCACTAACAATGTCTTATGTCACATTCCATCCATGGCAAACTGGAATAAAAATAGGAAGAAACAAGCTTGGGTTACGTGGCATTTTTCACGAAGACCTTACTTCATACCGTCACATTTTTGCAGTAGCTGCTTTCATTTATAACATGAACTGCCTGAGTAAATTAGCCATACTCTACACTCTCAATACTGGTGACATTATGTTTTGTATGCCACATGTCCTCACTCTGTACATCACAAAATATTTAATACTCTAAAACTCTACTTCTGTTTCCCAGACTGCTGCAAGTTTTACTCCAACTATTAAAAGGAGTATTAAATTATTCTGTGAAATTAAAGATGGAGTGTATTGGAAAGAAACAAATTTCACAGTAAAAATTTAAGAGTTTAGTATTACTGCAATGTACTTTGGCCCGATTATTTTAAACCTTCTAACCCACTTTACCTGAAGATGACATTTGGGATGGAACTTTACAGAGGCCCTGGAAGGAGACGGCAGGTTAGGTGGGGTGCAGGGACATAAAATTGGACACTATGGCAATGGCTCTATACCTACTGCCCACCCACCCCACTGTAATTTTAACCAGTGATGGGGGACATGTCACTTATCTGGCTGACCATGGACCATAGAATCTCTACAGTACAGAAAGAGGCCATTCAGCCCATTGAGTCTGTACTGACCACAATTCCACCCAGGCCCTATCCCCATAACTCCTCATTTACCCTGCTAATCCCTCTGACACTGAGGTCAATTTAGCATGGCTAATTGACCTAACCCACATATCTTTGGGCTGTGGAGGAACCCGATGCAGACACGGGGAGAATGTACAAACTCCACACAGACAGTGACCCGAGGCTGGAATTGAACCTGGGTCCCTGGCGCTCTGAGGCAGCAGTGCTAACCATTTTGCCACCGTACCAATTGAGGTGCTTAATTGGAGGACAGCGCAAAGAATTCAATCCAGCAGGTGAAACCTCCCACCCCCAAAGTAATTCTTATCCCAGTGGGGTCACAAGATGAGGTTTCGCAGTTGTGAGCTCCAAGGCAGCAAATGCTGCCAAGAAACTTAAACTGAATGTTAACTGTTGCAAGGCTCCATTAAACCCCCGTTTCTTCACTAATGGTGAACTTGGCCTGATGCATTGCTTTCTGAGAATGACTGCTACTTAAAATGCCTGTTTAGAGCTAAGTGTTTGATTTTGTAATTCTCTTTTGATTTTAAAGCTTATAGTTCTGTGTTCAAATGTTGCATTTTCCATACAACAATCGCCATTTAATTCAATGTACAAACAAATAGGTAACGGAACAGAAAAATGATTACATTAGAGATTTTATTCTTCTGGCCAAAAGATCTTCCTCATTTTGGAATTTTATCCTTTTAGATTAATTGAACATAAGGTTACTAAATAAGAGAGAATTGCTATCAAGGCTATTTTAGGCATGAAGTATATGGCCACAGATTTAGGCCACTCAAATATGATTTAAATATGTTTATTCTGCCATGTGAGGTGTTGTTGGGAAAGGATCCAGTTCAAAACAAATGAATGAGGCTTTGGAGGTCTCTTAATTGGTTCTGGTTAATCTAATGATTCCGTTATACAAGATGCCTTCATCAATCCGGTCTACTCCCTTTGCAGCCACTCAAATCAGTACCACTGCCATATACGAATAGTCCAAGACTGAATCCAAAACCAAGCTCCAAACTAGCAAAAGGCAAATTTAGGAGCAATATCATGATTCTTTTCAGAAAAAGAACACATGATGGGCTTCAGATGGAGCAGTGGAGGCAAAAACCCTGGAATAATTTCAGGAACAATTAGATGTTGAAATGTGGGGAATCTGGGGTCATTCAGTAGGAATGAGATACAATGGAAAAAAAAACTTTTCTTCATCCATATACATCTTGTGCAAAGCCTATGCCACCACCCACCCCACCTTCCCCATTCAACAGCTCTCGCAGCCTCCAAATTTCCACTCCAAAGTTTGAGGCATTAAAACGGGATACCAAGAAAAAGCTTAGGAAGCACTGGCTTAGGTAGGACATAACAGCATACACAACATAGGAAAATTTAAACTGATGGTACTAAAAGTTTTGAAAATGTTCAAAAATTGCCTCACTATTTACGTCTTACCAAAAGATATATTTATTCAAGATGTGATGAAGGATGCAGGACAACTGGAATAAATAAATGCACCATTGTGTAATAATTGACAATTGCCATGCTTATTAGCTTAGCTGCTTTTGGTGTCCAGTTACAATTCTGCCATGTGTGTGGTCAACAAATATGTCCAAGTTTGCCAAGTATCAACCCATGTTGCAGAAAATCCTAGAAAAACAATTCTTCAGGTAGGTTTCTGACATCATCTCTATTCTTAAGTTTTACATTACAAAAATGTAAAGCTCATCTGCTTGTCATTTTTTTAAAGCAGAAATCAATATTTACTAAGCCAAAGATTATCAACCTGTGGACCAACAGGCACACACACACACAACCATACGACCCACTTCCAGGTAGGGTTACATGACCTTGACCAGAAGCAGGAACTAATTTTCCTCTCCTTAATCCAGAGCACAGAAGTCAATTCGAACATTCCTACATCCAACTCAGTAGAGATCTCTGACTGGACCAATGTCGCTGTAGAGTTGATCATTTATTGCAGATTGAACTCGTTGAGCCACCGTAGAGAACTTAAACATAGAAACATCATTCGTTACGATCATGGCTGATCATCCAGCTCAAAAGCCTAATCCTGCTTTCTCCTCATTACCTTTGATCCCATTCGGCCCAGGTGCTGCATCCGGCCGCCTCTTGAATACATTCAATGTTTTGGGATCAACTATTTTCTGTGGTAATGAATTCCACAGGCTCACCACTCTTTGGGTGATGAAGTGTCTCCTCATTTCCGTCCTAAATGGTCTATCCTGAATCCTCAGACTGTGACCCCTGGTTCTGGGCACCCCCACCATCAAGAACATCCTTCTTGCATCTACCCTGTTTAGTTCTATTAGAGTTTTGTTCGTCTCTATGAGATCCCCTTCATTCTTCTGAACTCTAGCTAAAACAATCATAACCTAGTCAGTCAATCTCTCCTCATACATCAGTTCTGCCATCCTCGAAATCAGCCTGGTAAACCTTTGTCGCACTCCCTCAAGAGCAAGAACATCCTTCCTCAAAAAGCATCATTACTTCTGTAAAACTGTTACACATTTGAAACTATAAATACGGCACAAATTGCACAACTGTCAAATTCATTTGTGTTGCTTTGCCTGGGATTCAAATAACAATTTTCCAAAAATCAAATGATTTCCCATTCCAAAGGAATACTTTTCTTTAAAAGTAAAGTTAATACATCAGTAGTTGTCCAGTTCTCAAACCAATCAAACAAACGCACAGCCACACCTCAGACAGCAACGAGAATCTCGAGAATAAATGATCCACAATGTTATGGCAGTGGGATAAGTATGAACTAGCCACATGTAGTATTTCACCCTCTGATTTTAGCACATCTGTTCTATTTTTTTTTGAAAGTAGTAATGTAGGTGGCTTTGAATGCCACATGTTAAAGGCTTAATTTTCTCCAGCTAAAAATTTCAGTTAAATTTAGACACCATATAAAGACTTCCTACTGTGCATACTATTAGAGTACTTTTATTTTAACATTTTGTTGGTACAATTCAGTCACCTCACATGAAATATTGTCAAGCGTGACTCAGTGATGCAGTGGCAAGCAGTGGGCGTTTGGCTGTCTGACTCCCACGGATTACACACTTAGGGCAGGAGCATAGGCCAGCCTCTCACTGGCTGCAGCTCGACAAAGAAGCAAGCCATCGACAGGAAATAAGTGATGGCTTCAGCCACGTAGGAAGCTGCATTTGAGTGGGCTGCACTCTAGCTCGGGACAGGCCAATCACCAGCCACCCTTCTCATTAGGACTATTTTACCATTAAAGGAGAGTTAACAAGCTGAAAGACATTGCTGTCTATATCAGTAAGTGAAACAGCTGCCTATTATGACTCATCTACACGTATCACTATGTTAGTCACCAAGTTACAAATTCTTCTGTGGCTGTAAAGAAAAGTTTGAACTAGAAGTAATGACTGAGCTGGCACACACTTTGTAGGATACACAAACAGTATTTTTCATTATTTTTTGGCCAAAGAGGCACTATGTCAAAAAGTCATTTTCAAACAGAATACCTTGATGGAATTTTCTTGGGTACAGTAATACACTGAATTACAGTACCAGTGCGCACTATTTGATCTAACTGTTCTTTGTTGGTGTTAAACATTCACATGTTGTAGTTCAAATCCCAGGTGGCTACATCCTTTTACAGTCCCCCTGTGCTTCAACCAATTATTTAACCCAATCTTAAAAACTGACATTAGTCTCTGATTCAATTATCAATTCTAGTCACACATTCCAATTTCATAATCCGTTATGTAAAAAGGTTTCTCCAGTGTTTCTTCTGAATCTCTTTGCGTCTGATCTTCCATCAATTCCCTGCATTTCAGACCTTTCAACTACTGGAAACAGTCTACCTACCCTGTCATTCCCACTACACTCCCAATACCTCTTATTGTTTATAGTGCCTTAAACAGGCAAATAAATAAATATCTCCATCAGGAATACCCCATTTGCAATAACATTTCTCCCAAGATTGGGGATGTCAACGTGGCTGAAACCACAGATGAAAAATGCACATAATTGAAACACAAATGGCCCAAGTGTACAATTAAGTAGCATTTCAAGGTTCTAATGAGGATTTTTTTGCCCCAAGAAGTTTCAATGTTCATAGTCCATTTCCTAAGCATTCCTAATGAAATACTTGAACTTGCATATCAGTTTATCAGCGAACCCCCGCTCCCCACCTCATACATCACTCAGCCACAATTCAAGGAAGAAGATAACTGAATTGTCACAGCGCAACTTAATTACTGCCAAAAATCAAATGCTCGGTGGCTGGTCAGATGAAAAGGAAGTGTAAAATAGGCAAACTTACACATGGCCTCACTGTAAATTTTCTTGGAATTAAGATTTGCTTTACATTTGGTTTGTCAGTCAAATACACATTTTAAATATCTTCAACAGATGCATGCCATTTATTAGTTTTATTCTTTAATCATAATTCACCAAATCACATCTTGTTCTAAAGAATATTGTTCCGTACAATCAGCGCAGATCCATTCCACTTAACATTTTTGTGAGGATTCCTTGTACCAATTTCATGTGTATGAGTAGAAATCATTTACTCTAGTTCTTAATGGTTTAACATCCATTACATTTGTAGAATAAAAAATGTTAATCCAATGCACATTTCATTTGAAACTGTACGCAGTTATACTTTGATAATATCTGAAAATTTCAAGGGCCACTGAAATGTCCTTCCTGTACTCTGGCAGGACCATAGGATGTATGATGTTAGCCCTAATGCTTTGTCTTCCCTTAGCTGAACCAGTTCCTTTTATGTATAATAATATCACTAATCTCACTCGCAACCATTTCAGGATTCATCTCCTTCCCTGATACACTTCTTGTTTAAGACTGAATTAAATACCTGCACCAGTTTTTGATAATCATTTACAACACCCTCTTAAGAACCCCACACCAGTTAGCCATTCTCTTTCCATTGATAAACAGGCAACATTCAGTTCCTTTTGATTTTAAAACTGTTTTGCTCATAATCCCTCATAGGTTTTCATATCCCACCCTCAACATGGCGGCACAGCACCAGGGACTCGGGTTCAATTCCAGCCTTGGATCACTGTCTGTGTGGAGTTTGCACATTCTCTCCATGTCTACAAGTGCCCCAGTTTCCTCCCACAGTCCAAAAACGTGGGTTAAGTGAATTGGTCATGCTAAATTGACCCTAGTATCAGGGGATTAACAGGGTAAATATGTGGGGTTGCAGGAATAGAGCCTGGGTGAGATTGTGGTCGGTGCAGACTCGATAGGCTTCCTTATGCAACGTAGGGATTCTATGACCTCCTATTTCCTCATTCTCCTTTAGCTTTCTAATTATTATTCTTTGGTCCCCATAAGCCCTTTCTCCAACTGTTTTTTGTTTCTCACCTTTTCTCTATATTTATCCATGAAATTTCAAAACTACTTTCCTGCTTACCCCGTAGCTTTGCAATCTCATTTTAAAACCATTCCACTATTTCTTTACAGTCCTCTCTGTTAAGTTCTCATTCTCCATCTCAAATTAGGTTTTTCACCTTCCTAATATCTAATCTAAACTAATTTTGTGTTTTAGGTTTGTATGGCTATTTTCCCTTTATAGTTGCATTTTAAAGCTCATCAGTCCCTACTCCCAAGATGCTCACCCATATTTATCTCCTTGATCTATTTCATTATTCATAAACAGATCAAGCAGTGCCTATATCCTTGAAGGCCTATGAGAAAACTTTTTATGGAAGGTGTTCTGTGTACATTCTGTATATGGAGAGTAAGACAAAGCAGAAAAACAGTCAGGTGTCAAAAAGATAATACAATTAAGAACCTTTTTTTATTCATTCATGGGATATGGGTATCACTGGCTGGTCAGCATTTATTGCCCATCCCTATTTCCCACGGGCAGTTGAGAGTCAACCACACTTATGGCTCAGGAGTCATATGTAGCCCAGACCAGGTAAGGATGGCAGATTTCCTTCCCTAACGGACATTAGTGAACCAAATGGGTTTTTCCAACAATTGACAATGGTTTTATGGTTATCAGTAGATTCTTAATTCCAGATTTTTTTTCCACCATCTACTATGGCAGGATTCGAACTCAGGTCCCCAGAACATTAGCTCAGTTTCTGAATTAATAGACCAGTGATAATACCACTAGACCATTGCCTTCCCTAAACTAATTTGTTTGAGTTTTTTAATTAAGGAACAGAGGGCATCAGTGAGGCCAAAGAGGTATACAGGACTTCCAAAAAGCATTTGATAAAGTGCTACACAACAGATTTGTGAACAAAATTAGAGTTGATGGAATAAAAGCAGCATGGATATCAGTTGAGTGGCAGGAAAGAGTAGTGCTAAATAGTTGTTTTGCAGACTGGGGTACAGCTCCTCTGTATTAGAGTCATTGTTCTTTTTGTGATAGATTAAATGACCTAGATCGTTATGACCATGCCACAACTGCAAAATTTGTGAACAAAAACTTGGAAGTAGTGAGAACTGAGGAGGAATCTTCAAAAGGACATAGAAGCAGTAAAGGCTACCTCATTGAATATTTTTAAGGCAAAGATAGATAGATTTTTGAACAGTAAAGGAATAAAGGGTTATGGTGAGCAGACGGGTAAGTGAAGCTGAGTCCATGAAAAGATCAGCCATGATCCTATTGAATGGCAGAGCAGGCTTGGGGAGCCAGAAGACTTATTCCTGCTCCTAGTTCTTATGTTCTTATGAAAAGTTTGTGGAATGGGCAGACAAGTGGCAAGTGTAATGTTGAGAATTGTGAAGTGTTTCATTTTGACTGGAAGGAATGGAAAAGGCAATATAGAACAAAGACTACAATTCTAGAGGAGGTGCAGGAGCAAAGAGACCTGAAGGTGTGTGTGCACAAATCACTGAAGGTAGCAGGGCAGACAGAAAGAAATTGATATAGGATCCTGGGCTTTATAAATAGGGGCATAAAGTACAAAAGCAGGAAAGTTATGACAGACCTGCATAAAATACATGTTTGGCTTCAAATGGAGTACTGCATCTAAGTCCTAGGCACCACAGTATAGAAAGTATGTGAAGGCATTAGAGAGATTGTAGAAAAGATTCACCAACATGGTGAAACTTCTTTACAGGTTATGTCATTAGAATTATAGAGTGTGCTGCCTGACAGTGAGATGAAGTCTGGTTTAATCATGACTTTCAAGTCTTGGATCATTACATAAAAAGGAGCTCTGGGAAAAAGGCAGGGGAATGGCAGCTCAGTACATTGCTAAGACTGATCCAATGCAGACATGACAGGCCGAATGACCTCCTTTTGTCTATAATTCTACGACATTTTAGAAATTTCATTCCAGATGAAGTATCATTTTAACAGCTACACTATTCCAATGTGTCAATGCCATCACCTATACTGAGCTAATGGGACAGATCTGACTGAATTAACAGTCAGCAACCTTATATATAAGGTGTGGTGGGCAGAGTACATTGTCATACACAATGAATGCTTCAATTATCAATTTTAGGAGTACCACAGTTTTTGTCATGGCTATGGTCAATCCCAAGATGAGATGCAGTGTTTACGTTGTCAGCTTGGATCTTGGTTGTCTCTTTTAGAATGCATAAATTGGAATCAATTGGATTTTGAATTTGGTTTTTGGAGCAAGCAAAGAATGGATTTGGGTTTGCCTGGTCCACTTTGAGCATTGGCTTTATAACTTTAAGGATGGAGTAAAATTTTTTTTTAAAAATGTGCCTACTTATATAATGCCACTCCAGAGGTGACAGGAAGTATATATTGAACAACATCAGCATCCAAGTCACATGAGTAGAAGTTCCACTCTACAACCATGGGCTCAAAAACTGGTGTGCACCACACATTGGCCACACCAAGAGAATTTCAAAAACACAAAACTGCGCACCTCCAGCCAGCTATTTTCCATTCACTAGATTTATGGTTATTCCTATGCTGGTGGCAAAAGGTGGAGGGATTATCTCCAGTGGAAAGCAGCAAGCCGAGGTTTAATAATGCAAATGAATACATATTTAACACTCTAGCATAATTATTTTTGAGGATCACGCAGTATTTGTGCTGGACATTCCCTGTGATATGAGATGGGCAGACTCTAAGTTTATAATAACATAGATTATGCAGAATCATTGGACAGAGGAGACCTGAAAGCCACTTTTTCATTTTGATGATGCTCTTACATTAGAATGCACTTATAAAGGGGAGCAGATTAGCACATTGTATTAAATTAAGGTTTCTTCTGTTCAGTAAAATGTTGCATTTCAGGATCTCTCTGGTACTTTAAATAATGCTTAACACCAGCCACCCCCGCCCCAAATTATTCTGAAATCTTAATCAGTAGATAAATAACTGACTGCTATTATTGTCATTTAACAAGTTAAACTGAGTTTTAATTGTATCCTCCCAGCATATTGTTTTTATGAATAAAGTAATTTAATCACTTATTGGAAATCTGACTTTAAATATAGTTGCTCAAAAATATTGCGTGAAATAGCAGAAAAGAATACAAGAAACTGTACTGAAAGCTATTTACAGGAGACACCAGAATGTGATCTTATGTAACTGAAGTGGGTAAACATGGTTCCATCTGCAACCCACACGAGTAACGAGTGAAGGGTGATCTCCTGTTGCATACCGTAGCGACTTAACTTGATTTCATTCCTGTCATGGCAATGGTATCTCCTTAGTGCCTTAATGCTAGAGTTTATCTTTGGACATCAGGGACCTGAAATATATTTTAGTGAGATTTTCTCATAAACACTATAAAGTCAACAACTTCAGTGTTCAGTTGTGGCATCAGTTTCATGTCACTGCACATTTTGCTTACATTTTGAAAATGTTTATGTCATGACACGCAGCACACAAAAAAAAAATCACTACTTAGCCTTGTAACTTTGGGTAATAGGAAATGAAAGGAGTGTGCGCTCATTTATGGAACAGTTTGTGATGTCTTTCACATACCACAAGAAACAAAAAAAAAGAATCAGGGAAAAAACATATACACAGTGGGTCTCTTGACAAAACTATTGAATTTAAATTATTGATCTGCAACTTGTTCTATTTTATCCCATTTTTATAGGAATAACAAAAAAGTTATGGTATAGCCCATCATCTCTGCACTGGCCAAAATTTATAAAAAAGAAACCAGCCGGTCATTTTAATCCCATTTTTCAGATCCTAGTTTGTACCTTGCAGGCTGCAGCACCTCAGAGGCAGATCTAATTGCCTTTTAAATGAGTTGAGCATTTCAGCCTCAACCACAGATTAGGGAGCAAATCCCAGGCACCCAGAATGAAAACGCTTTTTCCCCATGTCCTCTCTAATCCTTCTACCACCTTAAATCTACCCCCACTCTGCTAATTGACCTTCATGATGTGGAGATGCTGGCATTGGACTGGGGTAAACACAGTCTCACAACATCAGGTTAAAGTCCGAAAGGTTTATTTGGTAGCAAATGCCACTAGCTTTCAGAGCGCTGCTCCTGTGTCAGGTGAGTGGGAGTTCTGGTCGCAAGCAGAGCATAAGACACAAACTCAATTCACATGAATAATGACTGGAATGAGAGTCTTTACAGCTAATCGAGTCTTAAAAGGTACAGACAATGTGAGTGGAGAGAGCTTTAAGCCTAGGTTAAAGCGATGTGTATTGGCTCCAGACAGGACAGTTAGTGAGATTTTGCGAGTCCAGGCAAGTTGTAGGGGTTACAGATAGTGTAACGTGAACCCAAGATACTGGTTGAGGCCCTCCTCACATGTGCAGAACTTGGCTATCAGTCTCTGCTCAGCGACTCTGCGCTGTCATGTGTCGTGAAGGCCACCTTGGAGAACGCTTACCCGAAGATAAGAGGCCAAATGCCCATGATCACTGAAGTGTTCCCCAACAGGAAGAGAACACTCTTGCCTGGTGATTGTCGAGCGGTGTTCATTCATCTGTTGTCGTAGTGTCTGCATGGTCTTCCCAACATACCATGCCTCGGGACATCCTTTCCTGCAGCGTATCAGGTAGACAACATTGGCCAAGTTGCAAGAGTACGTACCATGTGCCTGGTGGATTGTGTTCTCACGTGAGATGATGGCATCTCTTGCAGAGGTTGCTGTAGCAGGGTTGTGATGTCGTGGTCATTGTTCTCCTGAAGGGTGGGTAGTTTGCTGCGGACAATGATCTGTTTGAGGTTGTGCGGTTGTTTGAAGGCAAGAAGTTGGGGTGTGGGGATGGCCTTGGCAAGATGTTTGTCTTCATCAACGACATGTTGAGGGCTCTGAAGAAGATGTCGTAGCTTCTCCGCTCTGGGGAAGTGTTGGACGACGAAGAGTACTCTGTCCACCGTGTCCCGTGCTCGTCTTCTGAGGAGGTCGGTGCGGTTTTTCGCTGTGGCGCATCGGAACTGTCAATCCATGAGTCAAGCGCAGTGTCCTGTTTTTATGAGTGCATCTTTCAGCGTTTGAAGGTGTCTGTTGCGATGCTCCTCACCTGAGCAGATCCTGTGTATACAGAGAGATTGTCCATTGGGGATGGCTTCTTCAACATGTTTAGTGTAGAAGCTGGAGAAGTGGAGCGTTGTGAGGTTATCCTGTGGGTTTGTGGTACGGTGAGGTGCTGAGGTGACCGTCCTTACTGGAGGTGCGTGTGTCCAAGAATGCAACCGATTCCAGAGAGTTGTCCATGGTGAGTCTGATGGTGGGATGGAACTTGTTGATGTCATCGTATAGTTGTTTCAGTGATTGTTCACCATGTGTCCAAAGGAAGAAAATGTCATCAATGGATTTAGTGTATAGCATTGGTTGGAAGTCGTGTGCGATGAAGAAGTCCAGGCAAGAGTGTTCTCTTCCTGTTGGGGAAACACTTCAGTGGTCACAAGCATTCGGCCTCTGACCTTCGGGTAAGCGTTCTCCAAGACGGTCTTCACGGCACACGACAGTGCAGAGTCTGATAGCCAAGTTCCACACAGAAGGATGGTTGGGTTCATGTCACACTATCTGAACCCCCACAACTTGCCTGGACTTGCAAAATTTCACTAACTGCCCTGTCTGGAGACAGTACATATCTCTTTAACCTGTGCTTAAAGCTCTCTCCACTCACATTGTCTGTACCTTTAAGACTTGATTATCTGTAAAGGCTTGCATTCCAATCATTATTCATGTATACTCAGTTTGTGTCTTTATATGCTCTGTTTGTGATCAGAACTCCCACTCACCTGATGAAGGAGCAGTGCTCTGAAAGCTAGTGGCGTTTGCTACCAAATAAACCTGTTCGGCTTTAACCTGGTGATGTGAAACTTCTTACTGCATTGACCTTCAGCCAGAGGACAGCATCCCATATGTTTTCTTGACCACATTGTCTACCTGTTCTACTACCTTCAAGGACTTGTGGATATGCACTCCAAGGTCTCTCACTCCTCAACCCTTCTCAATATCTTCCTATTTATTGAGTATCCCTTGTTTTGTTTGCCCCCTCCAAATGCATTATTAACTCTCACTTTTCCACATTGAATTCCATTTGCCACTCTTCTGTCCACTCAACCAAACCATTGATATCATTCTGGAGTCGACAGCTGTCCTCTTCACCATCAGTTACACCGACAACTTTTGCATCAGCAAATTTTTCAATCATGCCTCCCACATTTTAAGTCTAAATCATTAATGCATACAACACACAGCAAGGTGCCTAACACCAAGCCCTGTGGAGCACCTTTGGAAACTGTTTCCTAGTCACAAAAACATCCCTGGACTATTAGCTTTTGTTTGCGGTCACAGAGCCAATTTTGGATTAAACCTGCCACCTTCCCTGTATCCCATGAGATCTCACTTTTCTGACCAGTCTGCCATGTGGGACCTTGTCAAATGCCTTACGAAATTCGTGTAGCTGATATCTACTGTATTATCATTGTTATTTCCTCAAAACATTCTACTAAATTGTGATGAATTTTAAACTGAACTATGCAAAATCTAGTAAAGCTTTGATGGAAGAACAATTTCTGGTTTGATTATCTGTGCCCTTCATCTTCCAACTCTGCCATGTTGTGGGAAAGAGAGAGAAAATTCCATCACCCCCAGACCACCTGAGCTGGAGTGAATGGAATTCTCACCAGAGCTGCTACAAGACCCTGGGAAAATACCAAATGAACAGCATGGAGAAGATAGCAAACAATGAGTTCTGCTTCAAATACAAACAAGATTAACTAACTTGAAAACTTTTCTGCTATGACCATTTATTTATCCCTTTTGAAATAAAATGACCCGATTAAATTGACAGTGGGCTAACTATACTTAAAAGTCAAAATATGCAAAACACCCAATATTGTGTGTGCGCAATCGGACTGCACGGTTAGTTCAGAGGGAGAGTGAATGGGATACGATTAAACAGGGCTTTGCCTACTTTATCTGGGCGTTTCCCAAGCGCTTCTATTGGCAACTCTGGAGAAAAAACTTACATTTCTCAGGCTGTCCCCAGCTAAGCTTGCAGTAAGTCAAAAATAGTGTGATGGCCCTTCTGTACACCAAAGGTGGGACATGACCAAGCAAATGAGGTTAGTGTGGGTCTATTTGATCAACGGCCTTCATATCAACAGAACATTCCTCAACCTCACCAAGGCAGTATTGACTTCTCGGTGACTCAGAGACCAGAGGGAAATCCTGGAGGCGAGCCTTCACCTGGAACTTAAATGGGTCAATGCCATCTACTCGACAAAACAAGGAATCAATGAATTTCAGCTCCTGACAAACATATTGAATACTCTGGGCCAAACGCAAGAATGGTCAATAACATGCTTCTTAAAGAGTCAAAGTATGTGAAATAATCCAGTATTTAAAGGGGAAATTTCTCTTCCATTATTAATAATCCCCCTTTTTAATTGCATGTTTATTTGTTTTCTTTTTCCCCTTCTCACATAAAACAACTTGAATTTTGCTGAGGTACGTTTCCCTGGCAACAATTCTCACTGGGCTATGGTTCCCCGGCACTGATTCTCATTTCAGTACAGTTATCTTCTCACTAACTTCAGCATGGTTTCCCTAGCATTGACACTCCCTTGGGGTGTTCCACAGGCACGTCTCTCCTTGGATACAGTACCCATTGCAACAAATTCTGAGTTATGTTTCCCCTGGGGAATTTAAGTGGACCTGCTATGGGGTACAATTCCATAGGCACTGACTCTCACTGGGGTACAGTAAGGACAAAGATCCCTCCGTCAAGACCTGCCAGCCAATCAGATGGCAGGCAGCTCTTCAGTGCCTGCAGGATCACCAGAAGTAATAGCCACTAATGGTACTACATCCTGCCCAGAGCAGCAATAAAATAGGAGGCCCTGGAATGGAGGTAAATGTGTGAGGCTCACGCCAATCGGGCAGCCCCTAAAGTGGATAGGCAAATCATCATTGTGGAGGGAAATGGAGGATGGCTTTCTGAGAGATGGCACTCTAAGAGATGTGCACCAGAATTATATCGCCCCACCTACCACAGGAATTGACACAGGTGAGGGGTGGACAGCAGTCACCAACTCATATGTGAGGGAGGCAAGGGCTGGGTTGCTGTCCTGTCTCATGTACCAAGTTACTGATCCAATACTTCCTAAACTAGGGAGTACAACTGGAGTTAGCTGAGAGATTCCTTGAAATGAATCTGCTGATTCCTACCTAGGCCCAAGTAAGCCACGGCCATTTCGACAGCCCCCAAGGATCAATATGCCAGTGAGGTGGCAATGCTTAAACTGACAGAGCAAATCTCCCTCCCATTTTACCAGCAATAAAATATGCCAGTCGGCAGACATATTTAAAGCAGCAACTGGTTTCATAGCAGTAATTTTTCTACTCTTTTTCCTCCACCCAGTTCTCTTCATTGCTTGAAGCTTTTGGCACAGTTCCATTGGTGCAGCAGCCCCAGAATATCTTGCTGAAGAGGCCACAGCAGTCAGCAACAGGATATTATGCTTATTTTTCTCCTCCAAGGCTCTGATATGAATCACCGCATCGCTACTGCTGTTGTATCTGAGACCAGATAACCTAACACAAACCCCTGAAATTTCACATGGGATCCTCCTGAGCTCTGTGATTTAATATTAGATCCAAGCAGTTTACCCAGCTCGGCCTTGGACAGCCAAATTTTTTTGAAGTAGTTGCTCTCTTCTTCACAAATCACAGAATCTTTAAGAATGCTGGTGGAGGAAGGGACTGAAGTTTCTCAGTTTTAAATTTAAGAATGTACACAATCTGAGTCAAAGAAATCAGTGATGTGATATACATTACTATGACGGCAATATAATCTACCCACTATGATGGGAATAGCTGGTGCCTCAGGAAGGCAAGAAGTACTGGGCCTGACAACAAGCAACAGCAGGCAGAATTTTACATTCCACCGTTGACAGATTTTCAGGCGGAGGAGGAGAACCGCAAGATTCTTTCAGTATCGATACCCCCACCCACCTTTCCTCTATTTTGCTGCAATTTTACGGGGTGGGGGGGGGGCAGGGCAAGTCCCTAGCAGCATGCCCAACTCATCTGCAATTGAGGCTCTTAAAGTGGCCAATTATTGGCCAATCAAGGGCCAGTGAGAGTATCTGCTCAGATTTCAGGGAGATGAGGTGGCTCCCTCTTGGGCCCACCTCAAAGCGGTGGAACACCCACACCCCTCCAACCCTAGCCTTTGGAAGATGACACACACCCCGTCTCCTGGGTCTAGTCCTATCAGTGAAGGGACATGCTGGCCATTCATAATTTTCTCTCCTGGTAGGTTCTACCTCCAGCTAATTAATGCTCCACAGAGCCTTTCAGAGGGGAAGTGCATTTCCATGAGTCCACTATCCAAAAAATCCTGCCCCAGAACTCTCACTTCCTCGATGCAGGACATCAACAGAATTGGAAGTTCCAATCACATGGCTCATTCAGACAAAGGAACATTCCTTTCAAAAAAAACTAATAACAAATCATATGGGTGTCAGCCATGGCTTGGTTGGTAGCACTCTTGCCTCCGAGTCAGAGATGAGCTCCTGAGGGATTACTGCACTCTAAGAGATGTGCACCAGAATTCTATCACCCCACCTGCCACGGGAATCGACACGGGTGAGGGGTGGACAATGGGAAGGTCTGTTGACCTTGGGCAGAATTTTTCATTCTCACATTCAGCAAGTCCATAAAAGCCTGCTCGTAATCTTTTGGGTGAGACGTTAAACCAAGGTCCTGTTTGTTTTCTCAAGCAGATGTAAAAGATCCCATGGAATATATTTTAAAGAAGAGCTCGAAAGTTGTCCCTAATGTCCTTTATCCCCCAATTATCTGCAGGGAAACAGATTATTTGGGTCATTAACACATTGTTGTATGCGGGAGCTTGCTCTCTGCAAATTGGTTGCTGCGTTTCCTACATTTCAACAGGTAGTACACTCAAAGTATTTCAGTGACTATGGAGCGATTTGGGACATCCTGAAGTCAGGACTGAAATTTTTTGGGTCCTCCCCCGGTGGGATCGTCTGGTCCTGTGGATGGTGACCCCATGGCACATTTGCCAGCAGCAGAGGGTACAATGCCCGCAAAACCCCGTAGACATCGACGGGACTGGAAGATTCCCCCTACCGGTCAATGGCAGGCCACCTCTGCCACTGGAAAATCCTGTTCTATATAAATACAAAACCTTTCTATTTGTTTCAATCTAGGGATATTGATTTTCCTGAAGATTTGACTTATACCCAACCCGCGAATGTACATGATGTTAAATTCCAGTGTACTACTGAACCTGCTTTCATTTGTTGTTGAATTCTGCCTAATGTGGAAGGAGGTGGCCTTGTGGTGTTATCGCTAAGATATAATCCAGAAACTCAGCTAATGTTCTGGGGCAGCACAGTGGGACAGTGGTTAAGCCTCACAGCACCAGGGACCTAGGTTCAATTCCCAGCTTGGGTCACTGTGTGGAGTTTGCACATTCTCTCTGTGTCTGCATGGGTTTCCTTTGGGTGCTCTGGTTTCCTACCACAGTCCAAAGATGTGCAGGTTAGGTTGATTGACCATGATAAATTGACCCTAGTGTCAGGGAGATTAACAGGGTAAATATGTGGGATTACAGGATTGGGCCTGGGTGGGATTGTGGTTGTTTCAGACATGGGCCAAATGGCCTCCTTCTGTACTGTAGGGATTCTATGAACGTCTAAATCCTCTGGAAACCAGCATCTGGAGTGAGGTTCCCCTTTCCACCATTCTAAAATATTAAACAGTTTAAAAACTAGCTCAGGGCACATAAACTTGACACAATGTGGGATGATAAATACACAGACATTTTAAAGTTCATATATTTGTCCAATTGTAGTTTCGCACGATGAGAAAAGGAGCCTCAGTCAAGTTAAGAGCAACCAAAAGTATTGAGGGGGAGATCTGGAGGATAACAGCAGCCATGCATTTTTCACTTTAGAAACAAACACCCTTCCCTTAATCAGGAAGCCATTTGCACAACAAACAGTGCAGCCTCACAAGAAGAACATGGTGCTGCTGAATGTTTAGACTCTTGCCAATTTCAGGTCTAAGGATAAATGTGGTAAACACACCGAGACTGGAGGGGAAAAAAAATAACTGGAATTCATGACAGGTTTTTCTTGTAATGTAGCTACAGTGCACTCAGTCATCAGATTAATATAACATATTATTGTACAGAAATTTTAAATCACAGGTTACACACTCCACAAGTGCTTACAAATAAAATGCATTTATTAATTCAAATGAATTGCTTTGTTGGAAAATAAGAATTCCTGTGATAACATCAAAGTGGCTTAACCAACTGGATTCTGAAATCCTCATAATAAACAACTAAAAAAAAATCTTGGTGAGCCAAACCTCACATAAAAAGGACCTTATTTCACTACACCATTGCTACAAAGGCATGACATTCAATTTCCTTGCTCCCTCTACCAGCTTATTCTTATGCAACCACAGTTCAAATACCAGATTGCCCCAATTAACTGCTCCCCTATTACTGGTGTTCGGAAGAAAAACCATCCAAACTGGACAGATGGAAGTGGGGCCTTTGGGTTGTTTCAACTGCAGCACTGCAACTTCATGCGCCTTATGTCCACTTTAACATGCACTTTTGATCAGGGTTTCAGGCTGTACAAATCCTACCAAGGATAAAACACTGCACAAAACACTTTTGATGAGGCCAGGTCTTTGCTGGATTTTTAACTACTAGTTTGATGTGAACTATCAACCTGGAAATCTGAAATTACAGAAATCATAGAAACCATACAGTACAGAAAGAGGCCATTCGGCCCATCAAGTCTGCACCAACCACAATCCCACCCAGGCCCTACCCCCATATCCCTACATATTTTACCCACTAATCCCTCTAACCTACACATTTCAGGACACTAAGGGGCAATTTAAACATGGCCAATCAACCTAACCCGCACATCTTTGGACCGTGGGAGGAAACCGGAGCACCCGGAGGAAACTCACGCAGACACGATGAGACTGTGCAAACTCCACACAGACAGTGACCCAAGTCAGGAATTGAACCCAGGTCCCTGGAGCTGTGAAGCAGCAGTGCTAGTCACTGTGCTACCGTGCTGGATGGAGACTTCTGCGGTATTGGACTTCAGTGATCCCTGGGAGGGAATTCTTCAGTGTAGAAGAAATTAAACTTCCATTATAAATTACTAACGTTGAAGTGCTTAAGGAAAAAAAAGTGGAAGGAGATTTTGCTTGCAAACATTTAATCTTTCAATCACAGAAGCAACTTATTAATACTATCCAAGCTGTAGAAATAGTATTTAGCAGTTCTGTTTGTAAAACAAGGAATAGGATGTTACATTTATGAACAGACTCTAAGAAGTTATGGATTTTTTCACTAACAACTTGCATTTGCACAAATAATTTAACATTGGAAAACATTTCATGCTACTTCATGACAACCTGAACAAAAAATATTTGCAGATGGAAGACATTAATAGGAGAGATCATCAAAAGTGTTGTCAAAGAAGATGGCTTCAGTAAGAGGAGGACCAGAGTTTTAGGGATGGAATTTCACAGCATAGGCAGAGATACTGATGTAAAGTGTTAGCTGAAGAGGACTTGGGGTGGGGATAGGACATGTTCAAAGCTTTGGCAGGACTGAAGTTACAGAATGTGGAAGCCAGGCAAGCAGTGGAATAGCCAAGACTATTGTGCCAAAGAATGAATGAGTTTAAGCAATAACTGGGCTAAGACTTTAATATTGTGGAAGTGGGCAATATCTATGATGAACCAACAAGAGGGTGAAAAGCTTTGCTCAGGGTTGAGATGACACTAAGTTGTAAACAGCATAGCTCAGTCTGAAAAAGTAGGCAGGACGGGGAGTGGAATTGGTACTGACGTGCAGCATTTGTGGCAAAGGTTGGTGGCATTTGTCACCCCAATGGAGGCAACTGCAGCTCAATGAAGACTGGATGTGGGATCATCAGTACAGTAACAGAAGAGTCCAGAGAGCTATATATCATCAGCGTACATCTGAAACCTGAGCCTACATTGGGAAATGTTGTTGCAAGTAGAAGAAAAAAGGATAGATCCTTGGGGGACTCCAGTCGCAACACTGTGGGGACAGGAAAATAAGCCATTGTTGAAGAAGCTACAGTTTTGACTAGAGATGTAAGAATGAAGTCAATCAAGGGCAAGAGAGGTTTCAGAGATTGACAGTGTGACTGAGAAGTAGAAGGAGGGCATCATTGAGGATGCCACTGGTTTGAACAGTTTTGTTGTGATGGTTACGGCAATGCAGAGATTCAAACAGGGATTTGCTTTCCATTCTGGGCCTAAGTCTTGTGATGAGGGTGCGAACTGGGAGTGTTTCCCGCTGCATGCGGGAATTCACATAGAATTGTGCAATGTTGGGCTCATTAATTATGCAGCCAGGAGACTCCTACATATTGCAGGGCAGGCAGACTGCATGAAGCCATCATATCCAGGCGCCATATATAAAAAGGTGCCTATACATCAACTTCTTTGTCACAAGCCCACAATGGAAAGAGGGTACGGCCAATCCCAGGGAGCTCTAGCCCCCAGATTCAGCGATGCTTCCCTCAGTGTGCTGCTCAGGGCAGTAGAGGCCAAGAGGAGCATTCTGTCCCCTGAAGATGGAAAGAGGGCAAACTGTGTGACCTATCTGCATGGGAAGAAGTTGCCTGGTCAGTGTCTACAACCTCCACCTGAAGACTACCCTGCAGGGCCAGAAACGGATGAATGGCCTCATCCGCATCACCAGGGTAAGTGAATCTTCAGCTGCTTACCTCACTGAATGGTATCAATGATATTAGCCTCAGTGGCAAAGGCACTATCTGCGCACTCCATACACTAAAGAACTACTCAACGTGATAAGATGATGCGTCATAGCCCCACTGCAGTCCATCTAAATCTGCAGGTGGACAGGCCACTGCAGGTCCCTGAGCCTTCCATTCAGACTGCATCTGCATTCTCTGTATGGCAGCAGGCGCCACTAATGACATGCCTTATAGTTCTACCTGAATATGCTCATCAGCTCGGAGAGTGCTGCACCAGAACCTTGTGGATAATTCGCAGTGTATCAAACACAGTCCAGTGGGTCATTTGTAAGACTGGAAAATTCATAAAACCCAATTGCTTTTAACCCCATCTTCTCTCTTTGTATGGGAAAACTCACAGCACAAAAGGAGATAGAGAGAGAGAGAGAGAGAGCGTGAAGACCGCCTGAACGGGGGAACCTTACTGGGTTTGACGAGCAGGCAGCTGAGCTGGCGGGGGGGAAATCAGCCCAAGATAGTGCAGACTGAGAGGCCAGCAGGCAGCCTCCATGCAGTAAGAATCCAAACATATTGTGGTCATATAGAAACCTAAGCGTCATGCATTCCTCCATGATGGAGACAGCTCATGCAATCACTCATTATCTCCTCTCTCTCTCTCTCTCGCAGGTGCCCAGCACGAGCCTTTCTTTGCTTCTCATGTGCCCATCCGTTGAAATGCTTCAGTACTGTCAGTACTCCGTGCTGACATTCCCCTCCAGTTGAGCTAACCTGCCACTCTGCCCATTCCCGACAACCCAATGTCATTTCACACTGGCAGGAAACCAGTTTTTCAGCTAACACTGCATTGTAACCTCTCCACCACTGCCATTCACCATTGCACCCACTGCCATTAAGACTAGAAACTCCCAGCCAGAATGGGAGCTGGGAGAGGACAAGTGGTTCAAGGACTTAAAAGGAAAACAAAGTTGGAGATGAAGGAGTGGCTTGTGAAGATTGGGGGTTTAATAATTTTTTTTTGGGGGGGGGTGATGAAAATTGTTACAGCACGAAGGCCATTTGACCCACTGTATCTGTACTGGCTCTGCTATGGATCAATTCACACAGGGTGACTTCCCCATTCTCTCCCCACATTTCTCCTTTTCAAAAATTTGGAAAATTTAGAAAAACGTGGAAAAATCTATGGAACAGAAGGAGGCTACTCTGCCCATCATGTCTGTGCTGGTCAAAAAACTCAGCACCACCAGCACCACCCCCCCCCCCAACCTAATCCCATTCTCCAGTATTTGGTCCAAAGCACTGGAGATTCCAGAACTTCAGGAGCATATCCAGACACCTTTTAAATGAGTTGAGGGTTTCTGCCGACACTGCCCTTTCAGGCAGAGATTTCCAGACCCCTTATCACTCGGGTGAATTTTTTTTTATATTTCTCTCTAATCTTTCTACCAATCACTTTAAAACTAATGTTGACATATCTGATAAGGGAAATCCACTCTGCCCAAGCCCCTCACAAACTTGCACCCTGAGTCTCAGTTAATAAAATATTCCATATGCTTTCTTAACCATGTCATCAACCTGTCCTGCTATCTTCATGGTTCTGTGGACACGCATTCCAAGGTCCCTCTCTTTCTCTGAACCTCTCAGTATCCTCCCATTTACTGTCTTCATTTGCTTTGTTTGATCTTCCGCAAATGCATCATCTCAGACTTGTCAGCTTGAATTCCATTTGTCACTTTTCTGCTCACCTGACCAGTCCATTGATACCTTCATAGAATCCCTCCAGTGCAGAAGGAGACCACTCGGTCCATTGAGACTGCACCAATCACAATCCCACCCAGGCCTTATCACCATAACCCCATGCATTTACCCTAGCTAGCCCCTTGACACTAACGGGCAATTTAGCATGGCCAATCCACCTAACCCGCACATCTTTGGACTGAGGAAACCAGAGCACCTGGGAGGAAACCCATGCATACATGGGGAGAATGTGCAAACTTCACACAGTAAACCAAGCCAGAAATTGAACTCAGGTCCTTGGTGCTGTGAGGTAGCAGTGCTAACCACTGTGCCACCATGCCACCTATTTCTGCAGTTCAACAGTTTCCCTCCTCATTATCAACAAGCCAATTTTTGAGTTGTCTGCAACATTCTTGATCATGCCCCCTATATTTAAGTCCAAATTATTCATATATACCACAAAAAGCAGAAGACCTAGTTCTGAACCTTACAGAACCCCGCTGGAAACAGTCTCCCAGTCACAGAACAAGTTGTCTATTACATTTTAATTCCAGCCACTGAACAAATTTTGTATCCAACTTCCTACATTCCCCTGGATCACTGGAACATAAGAACATAAGAAATAGGAGCAGGAGTAGGCCATCTAGCCCTTCGAGCCTGCCCCGCCATTCAATGAGATCATGGCTGATCTGAAGTGGCTCAGTTCCACATTCCTGCTTTCTCCTCATAACCCTTAATCCCCTTGCCTACCAAAAACCTACCATTGTCAAAAGCCCTGCAAAAATCCATGTAGACCAGATCAACTGCACTACCCTCATCAATTCTCCATGTTATCTCCTCAAAAAAATTCACTTAAATTAGTCACACACAATCTTCCCTTAACAAATCCATGCTGATCATCCTTGGTTATTCTATGCCCTTTAAGTGATACTCTATCCTGTCTCTCAGAATTGATTCCAATAATTTGTCCATTACCCCGGTTGAACTGACTGCCCCGTCATTATTTGATGTATCCTTCACTCAATTTTTAAACAAAGGTACAATCCTCCAACACCACACATGCATCGAGTGATAATTGAAAAATGACAGTCAGAGCATCCGTTACTTTTTCCCCTGGCTTCTTTTAACAGCCTGGGGTTACTTTTTAATCTGGACCTGGTGGTTTATATGTTTTCACGAATGTTAATTCCCCTAATAATTCCTCTTGTCCTATGTTTATTCAATATTTCACACTAACTACAATATCTGCCTCAGTCCCCTCTTTAGTGAGGTCAAATGCAAAGTATTCATTAAGAACCACACCCATACCCTCCACCTTCACACTAGGTTACTTTTTCGGTCTTTTATGGACCCTACTCTTTCCTTAGTTATTCTCTTACTTTTAAATGTATTGATAAAACATCTTTGAGTTCTCCTTGATTTTGCTTGTCAATTCTTTCATGTCCTCGCTTTGCTTTCCTAATTTCCTTTTCAGTTTCACCCCTACATTTTCTACACTCCTCTTGGTTTTCTGTAATCGAATTCCTGGTGTCTGCCTTTCCTTTTTTTTAAACTTTATCTTAACATGTATGCTCCTCGACATGCAGCGGGCTCTAGATTCGGCCATGCCACCTTTTTGCCTTTTGCTATATGACTCTTCAGCTGAGTAAAATTAACCTCACCCCAGTTTAAAACTCTAATTGCTGCTTCATCTTTGTCCTTTTCCATAATTATGTTAAAACTAATTGGACTATGATCACTACCACCAAAATGCTCACTCACTGCCACTCCTTCCATTTGTCCAGCTTCATTTCCAAAAACTTATGTCCAGAACCATGCCCTCTCTTGTTGGACTTGCCACACACTGGCCAAAACCTCCACCTGACGGCACCTCAAGAATTATATTCCCTCCATTCATTTCACACTGAAGCTATCCCAGTTAATTTGGAGGAAGTTAAAATTCTATTGTTTTTAAATCAGAGATTTGTCTACATATAGGTTCTTCTATCTGACTTTTTGAAGGCCTATAGCATGTTCCCAGTAACATTTTGCCCCTTTTTGTTCCTTAGTGCAACCCCTGTAGCCTCATTTGATAATCTTTCTATCACATCAGCCCTCCTCACAGCTGTCACTGATACTCTTCAACCAAAATTGCCAACCCCTCCCTCTGTTTTTATCCCCTTTCTTTTTTTTCTGGAAACTCTGTAGCCAGGAATGTGGAGCGGTCATTCCTGTCCCTCTTTAAGCCATGTTTCTTAATGGTTATGTTATAATAATGCCACATTTCTATCTCAGCTGTGTGCCCTCAGCTCAGCTGCTTCATTTGCTATTCTTTTTGCATTGAAGTAGATGCCTTGAGCGCTACAAACTCCTTTTTTAAAACTTCCCTCACCTTTATTTCCTCTGCCTTCCAGACTCATTCACTAATTTGCAGGCTTCCATTTTTGATGTTGTGTCCTATCCCCCTGCCCAATTAGTTTAAACCCTTCCCAACAACACCTACAAGCATCTCTGCAAGGATATTTGTCCCTGCCCAGGTGAAGAGAAAACTGTCTGGCTTGTACAGGTCCTACCTCCTCCAGAACCAGCCCCAAAGCCTCAAGAATCTAAGGTCTCCCTCTTACACCATCTCTTCATCTATGCTTTCAGCTGCTCTAACCTCCTATTTCTATGATCACTAACATATGGTACTGGGAGTAATCTGGAGATTACCACTTTTGAAGTCCTGCCTTTTAAAGTCTTCCCTAACCTCCGTCCGCAGGACCTAATCCCCTTTTCTACCTACATCGTTGGCACCAAAATAGACCGTAACCTCCCCGCCTCCAGAGTGTTCTGCAGCAGCTCAGTGACATCCAGGATCCTGGTAACAGGAAGGCAATATACTACCCTGGATTCATGTCTGTGCCCACAAAACCGCCTGTCTGCTCCCCTAACTACATAATCAATATCACTATGGCTTTTCCAGTATTCTTTGTACCCCCTCTACACCAGGGTGGGGCGGTGGCCCAGAGGTTAGCACTGCTGCCTCACAGCACCAGGGACACTGGTTTGATTCCTGGCTTGGGTCACTATCTGTGCAGAGTTTGCACATTCCCCATGTCTGTATGGGTTTCCTCTGGTGCTTTGGTTTCCTCCCACAGTCTGAAAGACATGCTGGTTAGGTGCATTAGCCATGTTAAATTCTCCCTCAATGTACGTGAACAGGCACCGGAGTATGGTGACTAGGGGATTTTCACAGTAACTTCATTGCAGTGTTAAGGTAAACTTATTTGTAACAAATAAAAATTCAAAAAATATATATACTTGTGTGGCTGCATCCTGCAGATAAACCATCACCCTCATCAGTATTCAGAACTGAATACTAGCTGGAAAGTGGGATACACTCAGGGCACTCCTGCTTCTTTTTGACCGCCTGGTGTTCACCCATTCCTCGTGTCCCTGTATACCCTGAAGGGTAACCAATTAAAAAAGCCTGCTATCTATGCCGTTCTTAACTTTATAGATGCACCACAAATGTTAACTGCTGCTCAAGTTCTGAAATCCAAAACTCAAGCTACTGCAACGGATGAAATTTCCTACAGGAATGATTATCCAGGACATGGGAAACATCCTGGAGTTCCCACGTTGCAAAGGAAGTGCATTCTCAAAGTTGGAGTAGCCTGCCATTTATTAGCTAATAACCTTGTTACTGCGAATAAACCTTACTACTGCAAATCAACCATGTCAATACTAATAAACCTTCCAACTATTGATAAACTTTACTACTGTTGGTAATCCCCACTAATACTCACTCTCTCTTGTTGTTTCCGAATCTGCTGTCCCCACTTTCCCCACTCTCTCACCCATTTCCGCACTGTTTAATCCTCCAAAACCTTACTGCTCTCTCTTCCCTTCATGTGCTGATTAAGAATCCAGGAGTCTCGCTATTCTCTCTCAGACTCACAGAAAATTGACCAAACTCTCCCCACCTCACGCTCTTAAACCCTTCGAACTCACCGCATTCTTTCCTTGTCTCACACTGTTTAACAGTCCAAAGTCTCACCCTAATATATTGAAGCACGGTGAAGAACCCTTTTCTGGTTGTCTTTATTTATAAGGATTTGAAACTGATTAAAATTTAGAAAGCATTAATTAAACTCGTACAAGCAAAATACAAGAACAAGTGACTGCAAATGTAAAGTTTGCATTTCTGCACTTTGAAGTACCAATGTGCATTTATCTATGAGGTACATTCCATTACTAAACATCTGTAAATTAGTACAATGTTTCACTATAAAGAATGAGCTAAATGGAAACTGCTGGGGATCTTTGAATTTTCTCATAAGTTTAGACCTTGATTTGTACTCTGGTATCAGGATACCACTTTATCTGCATGTCACTATGCCAATTTGACAACTGTAAATTAGTCTACTAATTCCTACTATCAGTGCAGTGCACAATTCAGATCAAAGATATTTTAGTTGTTCAGCCAAAGAAAATATTTTGCTAAACTTGACAATTAAAGAATAAATTTGCATTTATATAGCACCTTTTGCAATCTGAGAACATCCCAAAAAAATGTCATGGCCAATTAAGTACTTTTGAAGTGTAGTAATTGTTACCAAGATTCTGGTACCACTATTAATCCTGTATTGGTACTCTGTAAAAGATACTTAATCTCAGTTAGATATTAATACAACGTTCTCTTTATGGTAGAGTTAAGGGAAAAAAAACAGTTCACTGGTAGAAACTATTCGTTGTAATTTTGTTATAAATGTTTTGATGATTTTGGTAAACATGTTTAAACCATCAAATGGCAATTTATTTTAAAATAGAGGTACATAGAAGAAAATAAATCTGTAACTTAATATAGTTGTGGGATCTATGATTGAGAAAACAAACAATAATATAAAGAGAAACCTCTATCAACATAGAAGCAATATAAACTTTTTTCGACAATACTACAGCTTCCTTAGAGAATATTCAAAACTTGTAATCAGTGCAGACATGTAGATCACAGACATTTTTCATAATATCTGCATGTAAGAGTTCCAAAGTGTTATTTTGCAAGACATTAATTTTATATAATAGAGTACAGTGAAGTATAGATTTTGTGTTGCTCATATCCCAATAGGCACCATGGCCTATGCACTCATCACACCATTGCACAAAGGACTACACTGGTTTCCTATCCAGCAAGGCTTCAGTTTCAGAAGCCTCATCCTTGTTTTCAAATTCCTTCAAGGCCTCATCTCTCATCTCTGTAACCTCCTCCAATTTTAAAATCTTCTCGGATCACTTCTCCAAATTCTGGTCTGCTGTGAATCCCCAGTTTTAATCATTCCAATATTGCTGACTGTCCCTTCACTGCCTGGGCACTAAGCTGTGGACTTTTTTCCCCCCTAAACCTCTCTTCCTCTCTCTCTTCTCCTTTACAATGCTCCTTAAAAACTACCTCTTTGACCAAGCTGTCAATCATCTGCATTAATATCTCCTTATGTGGCTTGGCGTCCCATGCTGCTCACTAATGCTTCCAAGTAGTGCTTTGGAGTGTTTTAATATGTTGAAGGTGATACACAAATACAAGTTGTTGCTGTTGTTTCCATTCAACTATCAAGAGGGGAACCAAATCAACTAATGTAAATAAAATTAAAAAGGAAATCTCTCTACTTAAAGTCTTTCAGGTTAAAAGCAGTACTTCTGAACTGCATTCACTGTTATTACATAAGAGTGTAGTGCTATATAATCAGCAGCCATGCCTTCAGCTACCAAGGTTTATGCTCTGAAATTCCCTTCTTCAACCTCTGACTCACTCTCCTCCTTCAAGATGTCTTTAAAACCTACCTCGCCGACCAAGCTTTTAGTCACCTGATATCTCCTCCTCTCATTTGGTATTAATTTCAGTCTGATTACACACGTGACGCATCTTGGGGGCGTATTGGTGCATTAAAGAGTAATTATTGTTGTAAGTTGTAGTTGTTAGCTAATTCTGCTTATACTGTTAACTACTTGATCACACAATGTTAACTGTGAAAGTTAAAGGCAAGTGTATACAGTGGGGCACTCATTAGGTAATTACATGGCCACATATAAAGGGACACTTATTGACACCAGTATGAGGTGCTGTACATTTTTAAAGTCTCACTTTGTGAATAAATATAAAACTGAGTAAGGACTGACAATGGCCTCCTCCTTCACCAACTGACTGAAGTTTAACACAGGACACTTAAAGAACAGTACAGTCCACCTTCATTTATCCATCCAAAATTCTAAATAACACAGAAGATCTTATGTATGTGCTTGCATCACAAAAATAATGCCAAACAGATCACAGAATTTAGAAAGAGAGCCTGACAAGCAATTAATTCAGGAAAGTGATTTGTGCAATTGAGTAGTTTAAATGAAATATAACTTGAGCACCCACTTGGCTCAGTCAAAGAAAACAGAGGATAGCAGCAGAAGGATGCGTTTCTGAATGGAGGGCTGTGACAAGTGGCATTCCTCAGGGATTAGTGCTGGGACCTTTGCTGTTTGTAATTTATGTACAAATGATTTGGAGGAAAATATAAGTGGTCTGATTAGTAAATTTGCCAAAAGCACAAAGGTTAGTGGATTTACAGACAGTGATGTGGACCATCAAAGGATACAACAGGATATAGGTCGGTTGGAGACTTGGGCAGAGAGATCGCAGATGGAGTTTAATCTGGACAAATGTGAGGTAATGCATTTTGGAAGGTCTAATACCAATAGGAAATATACAGTAAATGGCTTGAGAGTATTGATAAGCAGAGGGATCTGCTGTACAGGTACACAGATCACTGAAAGTGGCAATGCAGGTGGAGAAGGTAGTCAAGAAGGCATATGGCATGCTTGCCTTCATCGGCCAAGGCATTGAGATTAAGAATTGGCAAATCATGTTGCAGCTTTATAGAACCTTAGTTAGGCTGCACTTGGAATGTAGTGTTCAATTCTGCTCGCCACACTACCAGAAGGATGTAGATTTGGAGAGGGTACAGAAAAGATTTATCAAGATATTGCCTGATATGGAGCGCACTAGCTATGAGGGGTTGGAGAAACTCGGTTTGTTCTCACTAGAACGACAGAGGTTGAGGGGCAATCTAATAGAAGTCTACAAGATTATGAGGGGCATGACAGTGTGGATAGTCAGAAGCTTTTTCCCAGGGTGGAACAGTAATTACAAGAGGGCATAGGTTTAAGGTGTGAGGGGCAAGGTTTAAAGGAGAAGTACAAGGCAAGTTTTTTTTTTACAGAGGGTGATGGGTGCCTGGAACTCGCTGCCAGGGGAGGTGGTGGAAGCAGATACAATAGTGACTTTAAGGGGCATCTTGACAAATAGGTGAATAGGATGGGAATAGAGGGATACGGCCCCGGGAAGGATAAGCAGCTTTAGTTCAGTCAGGCAGCATGGTCGGTGCAGGCTTGGTGGGCTGAAGGGCCTGGTTCTGTGCTGCAATTTTCTTTGTTCACTCATGTGGTACTCTAGTTTGGAACCTAGTGCTAAATTACATTTGAGCCAAAAAATTAATGGAGTACCAATTTTGATTTGATGCACACTACAGTACAGGTGCATGCCATCCAAATAATTCTTTGGAGAGGCTGCATCACATTATACTCCTAAAACCCAGGCTTGCATTTAAACGTTTCAACATTAACATTGTCAGTGGCAGTGGTTGTCTTAAAAAAATGTTTTATGTGACCTTACAGCTTTGAGAAATTATCAATAATGAACTTCATAAAGGGATTTCATTTTCACTTTTCATGAGGGGCCCACCTCCATAATCATCATAGAAACCCTACAGTGCAGAAAGAGGCCATTTGGCCCATTGAGTCTGCACCAACCACAATCCCACCCAGGCTTTACCCCATTATCCCTACATATTTTACCTGCTAATCCTGCTAACCTACGCATTTCAGGACACTAAGAAGCAATTTTAGCACGGCCAATCAACCTAACCCGCATATCTTTGGACTGCGGGAGGAAACCCATGCGGACACAAGGAGAATGTGCAAACTCCACACAGACAGTGACCCAAGCCGGGAATCAAACCCAGGTCCCTGGAGCTGAGGCAGCTGTGCTAACCACTGTGCTACCGTGCCACCCAAATGTTGTTTTAACTTATTTTATCAGTGTGTTTGTGATCATAGAACTGTCTTATTGCAAAGATTGAATATAGAAGGAAAATGTCAACATAAGACTTGGTTACAAAGGACAACTAACTGCATCAAGCAAAAAGCCCAAAAGATTATAAAATTCTTGATTTTTTATATTGTTCCTGAAGCAACTTCCATTTTAATGAAAGCATATAATAATAATCTAACATGTTTTCTTACACAAGTAAATTTAGCAGGCACTATAAAGACAATACCTGTCACATGGAATCCCACCACCAGCAGGTACATTCTTGATTTCTCAGACATGCACAATTTATTTAAGGCTCCAGTTAGACTGCCACCTTTGAATCAATGTGGAACAGTTTTGGATACATGCCAAAACAAAAATGGCAGTGAAGAATGAGCCCCCTTCATGAGGCCATCTCATACCAAGTTAAAGTTATATTGCATGTCTGAAATGTGTGCATTTTTTGGCAGTCTTAGTGTAGACTGTATAGAATCAGACTGCAATCATCTGAAACTGTTCAGTCAGTAATCATTGCCCACCCCAAATGTCTGTCAACCACTCAAGCTGAATGGGTAGCAGCAATCCTCTAAATCTGTCCCAAAAGGTTTTTGACCATGCCAGGGCCGAGACAGCAACTATCAAAAGGCTATTCAACCTGAGGAACAAATAAGTGGCCATGATCAATTTTATCCTTACTGTTCATTGTGTCACACACAGACATACTTTTCAGCAGTAGTCATTAGGTGAACAACAGTCAGATCCCAAGTTAATGTTTACACTTTCTTACAGAGTACAGTGACAAATATATGTCTGCTGTAGATACCTTCTTAGGTTCAACAGCATCAGTTACTCTTTTGATGAGTCTGAAATCATTTTATATTTCCCACCCACCTGTAGGGTGGTAAAATCTGAGAAGAGGGGAAGGAAACCTTTGGTGCAAAACATGTTAAAAGGCTCTGACAAAGGGTCATCCCGACTCAAAATGTTGGCTCTATTCTCTCTCCACAGATGCTGTCAGACCTGCTGAGATTTTCCAGCATTTTCTGTTTTCATTTCAGATTCCAGCATCTGCAGTATTTTACCTTAATATTAAAAGGCTAATCTTGGCCTCTAAAGTGGATCTCCAAATAAAAATTAGTTTTCAGATAAAAGGGCCTTGCAATCTGGACCAAATACTCGTGCTGCTTTATTTTCATTCAATCCCACTAAAGTTGGGGCAAATTTCCTTCAAGTGAGTCAGGACTCGTGAAATTTGCTGTTTTATTCTACCATAAGGTGAAGATACAGAACCGTTAGAATCAGTTTCACTTACTACCATTAATACAACTTGTTGTTGCATAATGAATAAAAGACACGCTGCTCAGAGGCGTCTTTCTTTATTTAAAGCTAATTTTCTGACTCCGCCTCCTATATGACCCATCCTCCTCACTGCTGCTCCAATGGCCCTGTTTTTTAAAGCTTAACTCCAGTGTCAGCTTTAAGTCTCCACCCTGCACCCCACCCCCACCCCGGCCCCGCCAGGGAGAGAAATCCACCAGCCTAACTTGCAGATATCGAGAGAAATAGTCCTCCCCAACAGCAATCAGTGTGGACAATCACGAGAAGAACCTAAAAGGATCTTTCATTGTCTCCAGGGCACAGGCCCAAAATACTCCAGCTAAAAATTCATTTATATTTAGAAATTCCCCCCACCCAGAGGACAAGATTGGCGTGTTTAAACATCAAAGTTTCCTATCCCTTCTTTTCACAGCATCCAGTGTGTCCGATTTGGAAGAGTTCTGGTTGACCTCAACTTACTCAAGGCAGGCCAGGATCAAACAGGTATCTTCCTGGATTATATGCTGTCTTACATGTTAATATCATATAACATACATACAGGCATTAGTTATTCAAGCTCCTTTCAATTAATCTTCATGATAGACTGATCCCACCTCTCCCCAGTCCCCATTCTGCCTCCCTTATTCTTTCCTGAATCGGGACACTAAAAGATCAACTCCTTCATCCGTCAAACTGTCATGTTTGGTCAAACCCGGTACATCAAATCAAGCGGAACAACCAGTTCTCCCAAAAAGCACTTGGGGAGTCGGATGGGCTGGAGCAGCGAGACAATGTGCCAGAATTTAACTCAAGGAGCTTCGCGATTTTGGAGAAACGTTAGTCAGTGAGGGATGGTAAAAATGCAGCGCAATGTTTAGCGCTGGGAGGACGGATCCCAGCCAAGTGGACGCTGAGAAACAGCTCCTTTCCCCAGCCGCTCGGAAACATCGCGTCCACTTTGGGCGAAATGAGCTTGGCTGAATGGGTTCGCTTCGCCTTTTGCTGCTGGAACCTCAAACACAAACCTGTCAGGATGACTTTCTGACTTGTATAATGTTACAGACACAGTGTGTCTGAAGCATTTTAGCCCCACTGTAAGGGACGCTTGCACACCAGAGAGAGAGAAAAAAAACAAACCCGGAGCCTGTCCACAGTTCCGACACCCACCTTAATACAGAGGAGACTTTTGCAACTTCCTTCTGTCGAGCACTCGGACAGATTTCGGAGAGATTGCCTATATTTTCGCGGAAAAGTGTTCCCTCGGAGGCATTCGCCCGGATACATTTGGGACCTACATGGTTAAAGAGCCCTCCGTTAGCTCTGCAGACACACACACAGACTGCGCTCCGAACCGCGATCCCCCTTCCCGAGCTGCCAGTCTCGCCACTCCGGGGGCTCGAAGCCTCGAAACTACGGGAAAGGATACTCGGCTGATTGACAGCTCGTCAGGTGCGCGCCCCGTGATTGGAGGGAAACGTCGTCCGGGCAACAAGATCCGGCCGCTCATTGGTCACCGGGCTTGTATCAGTCGCTGGCATGGCCCGCCCCCTTTCCCGGCTTTCACCAATCAGAACGACGGGAGAGTGTGCGGCACGGCGGCGCGTGCCCGCCCGCCCCGCCCCACCCAGCGGAAGCGTGGGCAGCTCCGTCAGTATATCGCAGCATATACTGTCAGCATATACCATCACCCTAACCAGAGTGTACTGCTGCTGTTCACAATGTATACCTCCCAGCATATACTATCACCCCAACCACAGAGTGTACATTCCAGCATATACTATCACGCTAACCACAGGGTATACAGCAGCTGTTCTCACGGTATACACCTCAGTATATACTCTCACCCTAACCACAAGAGTGTACTGCTGTCCACACAGTGTACCTCCCAGCATATATTATCACCCTAATGCGAGTCTTAACAGGTAATCAAGTCTTCACTGCTGCAGATAATGCAAGTGGAGAATGGGTTAAGCACAGGTTAAAGAGGTGTAAATTGTCTTAAGCCAGGACAGTTAGTGAGATTTTGCAAGCCCAGGCATGTTGTAGGGGTTACAGATAGTGTGACATGAACCCAAGATCCCAGTTGAGGCCATCCTCATGTGTGAAGAACCTGGCTGTCAGTTTTTGCTCAGCAATTCTGCATTGTCGTGTGTTGTGAAGGCCACCTTGGAGAACGCTTACCCAAAGATCAGAAGCTAAATGCCCGTAACTGCTGAAGTGTTCCCCGACAGGAAGGGAACACTCCTGCCTGGCGATTGTTGAGCAGTGTCCAAGGAGCAGGGCTCCAAAAGCTTGTGCTACCAAATAAACCTGTTGGACTTTAACCTGGTGTTGTGAGACTTCTTACCATGCCCACCCCAGTCCCACCCTGGTCCAATGCCGGCATCTCCACATCATGGCTGTCCACACAGTGTACCTCCCAGCATATACTATCACCCTAGTGTACTGCTGCTGTCTGCACAGTATACATCTCAGCATACACTATCAGTCTAACCACAGAGACAGCGTATTTCCACTCTCCACATAGTATATCTCCCAGATATACTAACCACAGAGACAGACTGAATGTGCTGCATACAGTATCACCCTAACCACAGAGTGTATTGCTGCTGTCCATACAATATACCTCCAAGCGTATATTATCACCCTAACCACAGAGAGACTAAGTGTACTGCTATTGTGCATACAGTATACCTACAAACATACATTATCACTCCAACCATAGAGGGGCTGAGTGTACTGCTACTGTCCACACACTATACATTTCAGTGTACACTATAACCCTAACCACAGAGAGACTGAGTGTACTGCTGCTATCTACACAGTATACACCTCAGTATACACTAAAACCCAAACCACAGGGACTGAGTGTACTGCTGCTGTTCACACAGTATACTGCCAAGTATACACTATCACCCTAACCATAGAGACACAGCAGATCATGGAATTTGAAGTCAATAAAAAAAATCTGGATTAAGAATTTACTGATGATCATGAAACCATTGTCAATTGTCGGAAAAACCCATTTGATTCACTAATGTCCTTTAAGGAAGGAATTCTGCCATCCTTACCTGGTTTGGCCTACACATGACTCCAGAGCCGCATCAATGTGACTCTCCAAGGGCAACTAGGAATGTGCAATAAATGCTAGCCAGGCAGCGGTGTCCATGTACCAAGAATGAATTTTTTAAAAAGTACATATTATCACCCTAACTACAGAGACTGAGGATACTGCTACTGTCCACACAATATACACCCCAACATACACTATCACCCTAATCACAGAGAAACTGAGACTGCTGCTGCCCAAATAGTATACATCCCAGCATACACTATCATTCTTTCACTCAGTCTATACTATCACTCCTTTACTCAGCCTACGCTATCACTCCCTCACTCAGTTCACACTATCACTCCTTCACACTTTCCTGTAATTTGATTTATTATGGTCATATATATTGTGATATAGTAAAAAGTATTGTTTCTTGTGCACTGTACAGGCAAAGCATACCACTCATAAAGTACATATGAGTGAAGGAAAGGAGAGGATGCAGAATATAGTGTGACTGTCAGAGTTAGGGTGTAGAGAAAGATCAACTTTATGTAAGGTAGGTCCATTTAGAAATCTGATGGCAGTCAGGAAGAAGCTGTTCTTGAGTCGGTTGGTACATGATCTCAGACTTTTGTTTCTTTTTCTCGATGGAAGAAGGTGGAAGAGAGTTTGTCTGGCGTGCATGGGGTCCTTGATTCTGCTGATTGCGAGAAGTATAGATAGTCATAGGATGGGGACCAAAAGAGAAAATACTGGAAAATCTCAGCAGGTCTGGCAGCATAAGAAACATAAGAAATAGGAGCAGGAGTAGGCCATCTAGCCCCTCGAGCCTGCCCCGCCATTCAATAAGATCATGGCTGATCTGTCATGTCTCAGTTCCACATTCCCGCCCTCTCCCCATAACCCTTAATCCCCTTGCCTATCAAAAACCTATCAACCCGCGTCTTAAATATATTTAGTGAGGCAGCCTCCACCACTTCAACGGGCAGAGAATTCCAGAGATTCGCCACCCTTTGAGTGAAGAAGTTCCTCCTCAACTCCATTCTAAACCGTCCCCCCTTTATCTTGAGGCTGTGCCCTATAGTCCTACTGTCGTTTCTGAGCGGGAAGAGCCTCTCCACCTCTATCCTATCCATCCAATTCATCATCTTAGCATCTGCTAGGAGAGAAAAAAGCTGATGTTTCAAGTCCAGATGCCCAAAGCTGACAAAGCTCAATGGCTGGAAGACTGGTTTGCATGATTCACTAGACTATGTTCACAACCCTTTGTAGATTTTTTGTGGTCTTGGTTAGATGTCAATGCTGCTACATGTTAGTGGCTTCATTCCAATTTTTTTTAAAGTGGTCAAACGCAAACACAAGAGCTGAAATAGTTACCCCTTTTGGAAACTGCATGTTGAAGGACTACAATTTTGATCAATAATTTGCAATTGCATTCAAAGATTTAAAAAAAAGGTGTAAATAAAATAAAGATAGAAGTGTCAGAGGCAATGGAAATTGAACTCAAAAGTGAAAACTTGGGAGAACTTAGAAAAAGCATTAAGGAAGGCTAGTTAGTTGAAAGCAGGTAGAAAATCTGCTGTTGGTGTTCTGAGAAGCTGTTCAGACTTCAGACTGTTCTGAATGCATCAAGAAAACTGCAGCATTCATCCAAAGGACTCAGTTCCAGTATCACGTGAGCAACAGTCTTTGCTGTGTAAAAGATGTGGAAGGGTTTTGTTTACAGGATTGGTTTGGTTGGAACACCTTAGATATATTTGTTAAAGTTTATACATTGTTGTGATTGTTTTGTTTTGTTTGTGATTGATAACGGTTATTAATATTCTTACCATACACGTCAACTATATTCTTAAATAAACTTTGTTTGATGAAAGCTCCCCAGTGGGTCATTTGAATCATACCTGAGGTGAACCATATCATGCTTATCCTAGCCAAATTCAAGGTGCAAACTTTATGATCTAGGCGGGCTCCATCAAACGCTTTGCAGCTTCTGATCTGAACCATAACAGATGTGAGAGTGAACAGTCTTTATGACAGGAAGGGAAGCTCAGTTCTGGGTTGAACTGGACACTAAGGTTGTGAATACTTTAGTTAGTACAACACCTGAGACAGTGCCTCGGGATAGAGGTAAAACTGATGGTGATGGTTCTTGCTTGCGATGGCAGATGGTGACTACAATCTTTTCAAACTTCAGCTCAGTGAAATTATAGTTCATCCAATGTAGGGTGTCAGGTCAGCATTTGATAGCACAGAGATGTGGTTCAAGAGAGATAGATTTGGGTGGCTTTGTTGTAAAAGCAGAATCTGTCTGTAAAAGACATTGTCACAGATACATCCTTGGGATACTCCTTAAGTGACAATATGGAAGTCAGAACAGTTACTGGAGTTGCTCTAGTTACAACTGGGTAGATAAGAGTGGAAGAAAGCAAAGGAAGTCCAATGAAGACGGACAATTTTTTTTATTTTTATTTGTTCAGAGGTTGCGGATGTTGTTGGCTAGACCAACATATTTGCCCTTTCCTAAAGCCTTGAATGTGTTCGTGAGAGGTTTTCTTGAATTATTGCAGTCCAAATGTTGAGGGTACACCCACATTGCTGTTGGAAGGAAGTTCCAGGATTTTGAACCAGTGACAGTGAAAGAGTAGCGATGGAGTTCCAAGTCACAATGACATTGATTTGGAGGGAACTTGAAGCTGGTGGTGTTACCAAGTATCTGCTTCATCTGTCCTGGGTGGTAGAGATCGCAGGTTTGGAAGGTGCTCTATAAGGAGCCTTGGTCAGTTGCTGCCATGCAACTTGTAGATGGTACACATTGCTGCCAATGTGTCAGCAGTGGAGGTACTAAATGTTGAAGGTAGTGCCTATTAAGTGGGCTTCTTAGTGTTGGACAATATCCAGCTTTTCATGTTGTTGGAGCTGCGCTATTCCAGCCAAGTGGAAAGTATTCCATAACACTCCTAACTTGTGTCTTGTAGAAGGTGCATAAGCTTTGGAGGGTCAGGAAGTGAGTTACTTTCCACCAATTCCCAGCCTCAGATCTGCTCTTGTAACCACGGTATTTAGTTCAGTATCTGGTCAATGGTCACTCCCCAAGATGTTGATAGTGGGATTAAGTAATGGTTATGCCATTGAATTTCAAGGGAAGTTGATTAGATTCTCTCTTGTTGGAGAGAGTCATTGCCTGTCACTTCCGTGGTATGAATGTTACTTGCCATTTATCAGCCTAAGCCTGCATATTGTCCAAGTCGTATATGGACACAGAAAACTTCAGTATCTGAGGAGTCACTAATGATGCTGAACATTGTGCAGCCATCCACGAACATCCCCACTTCTAGCTTTATGATGGAAGGAAGGTCACTGATGAAGTACCTGAGGCGGTTGAGCCTTTGGAACTAGCCTGAGGAAATCTGCAGTGATGTACTGGGACTGAGACGATTGACCTCCGACAACCACAATCATCTTTGTTGTGCTAGGTATGACTCCAGCTGGGGAAAGCTTTCCCCTGATTTCGATGCACTTCTATTTTACTAGAGCTTCTTGAAGCCTCACTTGGTCAAATGCTGCCTTGCTGTCAAGAGCAGTCACTCTCACCTCACCTCTGGAATTCTGCTCTTTTGTCCATGTTTCGACCAAGATTGTACTGCGGTCAGGAGCTGAGTGATTCTGGTGGATTCAAGCTCACATCAGTAAGCAGGTTATTGCTGTGTAAGTGCCACTTGATAGCACTGTCCACCATCCCTTCCATGATTTCGCTGATGTGAAGAGGAGATTGATTTGCCAGGTTGGATTTGTCCTACTTTTTGGGAACAGGACATACTTGGATAATTTTCCACGTCGCAGGGTAGGTGCCAGTGTTGTATCTGTACTGGAACAATTTGGCTAAGGTGACGGCTAGTTTTGGAAACAAGTTTTCAATACTATTAATAGAATGTTTTTCAGGCACGATAGCCTTTGCAGTATCTAGTGCCTTCAGCCATTTCTTGATATCAGATGAAGTGAATCGAATTGGCTGAAGACTTGCATCTGCAATGCTTGGAACCTGAAGAGAAGGCTAAGGTGGATGACCTACTTGGTACTCTAGGCTTGTATTTTGCACTAATGTGCTGAGCTCCCCCATTATTGAGGGTGGGGATATTTGTGGAGCCTCCACCTCCAGTTAGTTGTTTGATTGTTTGCCACCATTCATGACTAGATGTAACAGGACTCCAGAGCTGAGATTTGATTTGTTGGTTATGGGATTACTTAGCTCTCTCTGTCGCATGCTGCTTTTGCTGTTTGGCATGCAAATGGTCCTATTTTTGTAGCTTCACCAGGCAGACACCTCATATTTAGGTATGCCTGGTGCCGCTCCTGGCATGCCCTGGTGTGTTGGAGAAGTATTGAAGAAGGATGGTGTTCTGCATGGTTGCAGAAAATGTTGACAGTGACTTTTGTTAGTGCTGCTTTGGAGCTATGATAGAGTCAGAAAGCAGATTGGAGTGGTTCATGTAGAATCCAGAGAGAATTGAGCATAGATCAGAAAGGTAACAATAGGCTTATATTTTGGAAAGGACAAAGGATTGGAAGTAGAGGCATGGAGGCAAAAGTGTTTTTTGAAGGAGAAGAGTGAAGGTGATTGTAAAAGGAGAAAGCACTGTAATAGCAGGTGTCATTTACAATATCAGCAAGCATGGTAAGAAGGAAGGGAAGCTGTCTGATTAGGTGTTTAAGAAGGATGGAATCTAGGGAGCAGGAGATACATCTCCTGGAAGAAAAAAGCTTGAAGAGGCATGGGAATGGGAAAAAAAAAACTAGGAAAGGGAGAGAATCCAAAGTTAGGGTCAGAGGGGATTGAGGGCTAATTTGATTATGTGGACAAGAAAGAGGGAGCAACAGTGGCAGCCGAGTAGATGAAATCTACCTTTGTAACCAAGATTTCTGTGAGATTCTTGCACCAGTTCTTACACCTGAGGATGGAATATTTAGGAAAGTGATCAGCAGTAAACCACTGAAGGAATGGGTTTAAATGTTAACTGAGAGTTCATGGACTTGTCTAGACAGAGGGACTCCCAAAGATTTCATTGTGGCTACTATTTTTGGAAAGCTGCCAGGTATCGAGGGTTTTACATAGCAATGCATGCACTCTGTAGAGAACCTGTCCCAGGCATGCCTTTCAAATAAGGCTCAATTCCGTGATTCTGTGAAAATCTACATCCATTTAAAATGTCAAGAATAGTAAACTCTGGCCACTGATCATAACATAGGAGGAATAAAATGAACAAAATTTATTTCTCAACTCTTCTGTAAAAGTTTTATGGAACAATGCTGAATGTAATTAGTCATCAAATACAAATATAATGTACCACTCCCTGTACAAAATCCTCTACCTGTTACTTTCTTTTGTTTTCTGAATATTTGAGAACTGATTACGTATGCATACAGATACCTTTTAATATCATTCACTTTCCTTTTTAACAATGGTGGTTTCTTTTATAATAAATTAGAATGTATTGCTTTTTATTTATTGTTCTTCAGAAGCTTAAAGAATGTTCGATTTTGCATTTGATTCTACGTGAGGTTAACATGTGCGATGCATTTAAAAATTATTATGCAAGACAAGGAACATTAATCTTTTCAATATGCAATTTATCAGTTTGGAAAATCTTTATTGTCTGATACATTTACAGTAACACAGTGGTTAGCACTGCTGCTTCACAATGCCAGGGATCCGGGTTCAATTTCCAGCTTAGGTCAGTGTCTGTGCAGAGTTTGCACATTCTCCTTGTGAATGTGTGGGTTTCCTCAGGTGCTCACATTTCCTTCCACAATCCGAAAGACATGCTGGTTAGGTGGATTGGCTATGCTAAATTTTCCCTCAGTGTCCCCGAACAGGCGCTGGCGACTAGAGGGTTTTCACAGTAACTTCATCTCAGTATTAATGTAAGGCTACTTGTGATTAATAAATAAATTTTACTTTATATTTCTTATTTGTAGGGCATTTGACAACTTACCACTTGAAGTCTTTGTTTGAATTGATTTTAAAAACATCTGATCAAAATATTCTAAAGTTAGTATTCTGTCAACTACAATTATTTGATTATATATCTTCCTTATTTTTATCATTCCAGTATGAAAGGTGAGCAGATAAAAGGTAAATACTCAACTAAGAAATTAAATTCCAGGTCCAATCCTTGATTCTCCTACTTTCAATGCCCTCTCTGGCTCTGATTTAATGTTTGCAGGCTCTTAGGCAGGAAATAATGTAAAGGTGGTACAGAGGATCTCTGGTTTTCCTATGATTCAAATCATATAATTACTGTTCTGAATTTCATTTTTTAACAATACAAAAACAAAAACATTTCATTTGGTGCAAATGAATGTATATGGTTGATCTGGCCAGACAGACCCCCATCATGCAGTGTTGGAATGCACTATTGGGCCCAGCTGTTCTCTCCCAAAATGTGTTCATCTTGCATTTCCATGTTTGAATCCATCCTTGACAAGGTTGGCTGAAGACATGATACCAGGTTCCACATACATGGGGACAGCAATTAGCTCCACCTCACCATCACTTCTGTCAGCTCATTGCCAGCTTTGTGTTGTCAGATTAAATGCTCAACATCCGACATGATGAACTAAAATTTTCTCAAGTTAAACACTGAGAAAGCTAAAACCTTTGTCTTTTAGCCACACACAAACCCCATTCTCCCAGCTCCAATTCCATTGTTCTCTTTAATCACTGTTTTACATTATACCATGCAGGTTACAATCTTGGCATCACCCTTGACCCTGAGCTGAGATTTCAACTCATGTCTTCCCCAACACAAAGACCATTGAGTGGTACCACTCTTGTGCTTTGGGACCTACATTGGCTCCATGTTCATCAATGCTCTGGTAATAAAATTTCTGTTCTTGGTTAAAATTGCCCATGCCATCAGGAACTACCACCTTTCCTCCCCACCCCCTCCCCCACCCCGCCACACACACACACACACACACACACACACACACACACAATCATGTCATATTACCAAAAACTTGCCTTTCTATAGTGCCTTTAACATAAATCAGAATTTTATGCCTCCTAACTCATCAAGAGGAATGTCAGGTGAGGGGTAGCTGTAAAATTAGCTATCATAGCAGTGGGAATAGGTAGCCTTGTTGTATCTATTGCCTACCTGCCCATCTGCAGATGTACCAATGACGGAGGCTTAGGGCAATCCCCCTTGCACTTGGGCCAATTGAAGCTCTTAAATGGCCAATTAACAACCTCTTCCCACTGCTGCTGAGATTGGACTTGTGGCAGGAAAGGTTGACAGGAAGTGTCCACCGTCCAGAATGTGCAAGTCTGGCCAAGAGTGAATTGAAATAATCAAGTCTAGCAGAGAAAAAAAAATCCTAGATGAGGATTGCAACAGTAAGATGAGGTAAGGTCAAAGTTGAGTGATGTTACAGAAGTGGAAATAAAAGTTCTTCACGATGATGTGGACATGCAGTGGGAAGATCATCTCAGGGTCACATATGACACCAATATTGCAATCAGTCTGGTTAAGCCTCAAAGAATTGCCAGGGAGATGGTGTCAGTGCTGAGGAAACAGTTTGTGACAGACACCATTTTATAATTCATTTTTCTTTGCTATTTCTTTGACGTAGTTAATTCTATCGTTACTGGCTCATTTAAAGTGTAATTTTAAATTTTATTTTTATGGTTAAAGATGACTATTATTTAATATGTATAAATGAACATTGGTTTTGCTATTTGTTTTAAATCTGTGAAACTACTATTTAAATCTGCATTATATTATTAAATAGCTCAAAGTGTTTGAATTGTAATTTAAGAATATGGAAACTGAAAATGTAATTGGAAAAAAGAGAGGTCAGGACTTCTTGGACCATGATTTTGATGCCTTATTGCATGAGGTTGAATAAAGGAGAGTTCACATTTGGGCCGTGGAAAATCTAAACTACCATGTGTTTATCATTGAAATTCTTTGGCCTTGTTTACTTCATTTATCATTATCTCGCATTTAATTGTTGTATTTTGATGTTTATATAAAGTATTTGTTTAATTTCAAATTTAAATGTCTTTGGATAGAACGGAATAGAATCCCTACAGTACAGAAGGAGGCCATTTGGCCCATCAAATCTGTACCGACCACATCACATCCAGGCCCTATTCCCCTAACCCCACACATTTACGCTGCTAATCCACCTGACATTAGGGTCAAATTTAGCATGGCCAATCAACCTAACCCGCACACCTTTGGACTGTGGTAGGAAACCAGAGCACCTGGAGCAAACCCACACAGATACAGGGAGAATATGCAAACTCCACACAGACAGTGACCCGAGGCTAGAATTGATTCCGGGTCCCTGGTGCTATGAGGCAGCAGTGCTAACCACTGTGCCACCATCTTGTTTTAATGTTTCAATAAAGCTTTAGTAGAATTGTGTAAAGTTTAATGAAAAATGTTTATTAACAAAAATAATGTTATAAATACAAAACTTTGATACCATGCTAACATTTAACTAAACATTTTACTTTAGCAACTGCACTATGACATTTTGTTGAATTGCCTTACCTTTTCAAATTTCTGTTCAAAAATAAAATATTTTTTTTTCTTTAACACAATAATCAGTTTTTTTTAAACTTTAACACAACACTTCTATTGTCTCTGTAAATAAGGAGATAAAGGAGGGAGGGAGGGATGGATGTGAGGGATGGGGTAAGGAGGGGAAGAGATGGGATGGGTAGAGATGGGATTGTGCTTTTTACATGTAGCCTGACATTTCTCTCACGATCCATGCACCCACGTTGAAGCCTCAAAAGAACTTCTGTGATTTTAAAAAGTCAAGTTAAAAGTGTGATGTACCAGCAGTGGTAGGCCATGACTCCAGATTTTCAATCTGCACTGGATTCTGCAATACCTATCAGAGATAGTTCAGATCAGTTTACAGGAGACTTGCATATGTCTTAAGGAATACACTTTCCTGAAGTATTTGAAATAGCCAAGTTGCATACTTCCACTCTAAGTGGAAAACTCATTTCACCCTATATCTTAAGAGGCTTTTAAGGATCAACATTGCATCAAGGAGACGCTTAAAATTTGGACAAACAACATGCTTAAAATACGTAGCAAAGTCCAAATGGACTTCAGCTGAAACTTATTACAGACACTGCAAATCCACTTTGTTATATATGAATGCACTGGAATTAACAGTATGTCAATGACAAAGTTGTAACAAAAATAAATCTTTCACTTTCTGTGCATTACATACATTTTAAACATTTTTAAACGTATTTACAAAAAAATTAACCCACTCAAATAATGTCTGCTGCCTCTACATGGTGCAGCTAGAGCAGAATAAAAAGTGATAAGCAAATAAATAAGCATAACTACTCACCTAACATCAGGGTAACTACTCACCTATCATTGGGGCAAATAAGTGAAGTCAGGGACAGATTTCATTTCTGATGGCTTTAAAAAACAGAACCAGAAGTTTAAACTTGGCACACTTTCAGCGTGTATGTCTGCTCATTGGGATGTCCGTATTGTCCTGACATGCATCCCATATCTCGGGATTCAGGCCAGAAGTTATGGACCATTAATGCAGCAGAGTTCAATAAGCCAATAAGAATTAATACAAATAATAACATTCCTTTCCTCCTTAAGTTGAATGTCTCTAACAAGACAAGCAGCACAGTGGCACATTGGTTAGCACTGCTGCCTCATAGTGCTGGGGACTCGGATTCGATTCTGTGCTTGAGTCACTGTGTAGAATTTGCATATTCTCCTTGTTCTGTGTGGGTTTCCTCCAGGTGCTCCGGTTTCCTCCCACAGTCCAAAGATCTGAGGATTAGGTGAATTGGTCATGCTAAATTGCCCTTTAGTGTCAGGGAGATTAGCCAGGATAAATGCATGGAGTTAGAGGATGGGGCCTGGATGGGATTGTAGTTGGTGCAGACCCGATGGGCCGAATAGCCTCTTTCTGCACTGTAGGTTTTTATGATTCTATGATTCCAAGTTCGACATGAACAATAATCAGTAATTGGTTACTATTAATAAGTCTCACAGAATGGAAGTCATCACTTGTGAAACAATTGATAATGAATCTCTGGTGTCTTCTTCTTTACAGTGGTGATAACCTCTTGCATTTTTGACTTGCCATTAACATCATTGATGGTGGGTTTAACTGGCGTTGAGGTAGGAACTAGAGGTTGTTTCTGTGTGTGATCACTAGATGAGGTGTTGCTGTCCTCAGCAGTGTCTGTGGTGTTGGGGTTGTAGGAAGGTTCAGGTCAGGATTTTTGTATGATTGAATCTAGAATCTCAGCAGGTTCGAATTTCAGCGGATCTCCTCTTCCAGCCAACAAACTGGTCTGCAAGTCTCCTTCAGATATCACCATCTCTGCTCTGGACAGCATAAGACACAGGTCTAGTCTGTGCAAGGATTGTGGCAAGAACACATTTCTCTCCTTTGGAGTAATTCCTAGCCAACACTCCTTCTCTTTGGTGGAAAACTTTATGCTTTGTTTTGCTTTCCTGCCATTCCATTTGTCCTTGTTGTTGCTGTTGAATGATCTATTGAATTTTTGGTGGTTTCAACAGATCAAATGCCAATCATAATTTTCTCTTCATCATTAGTAATGTAGGAAAGGTCTTGGTCATGGAAAGTGCGGTATTCCTATGCATCAGTAGGAATTTGTTAAGATGCTTGATCAGTGAACCTTGTTCTCTGGTGGCTCTCAAGGTATGTTTCATAATTTGGACAAAATGTTCTGCTAGTCCATTAGCAGCTGAAAGATATGGTGCAGATCTAATTTGTTGAATACCATTATCTTGTAAGAAATTTTAGAATTCTTATGCGACAAATTGAGGTTTGTTATCATTTATCTCTCCTAGCTTCTTGATAGTCTTCTCCAATTAAGCAGATTTCATCACAATGGCCTCTGGCTCTATGAGCATCGACCATTACTATAAACATATATCCTTTAAAATATCCTGCAAAATCCACATGCACTCATTCCCAGTCTCTTCAGGATACAGCAGTGCTAAGGATGGCAAGTTTCTTCCCTTCGCACAGAAGGAATGTGCTGTAGCTTTCTCTTCAATTTCTGCACCCAATCCCAGACACCAGAAATAACACCTCACTATTTCCTTTATGTATGCAATTCCACAACGACTCTCATGTAGCTTCTGCAATGCTCATGTTCTCAATGCTGGCGGTATGATCACTCTGAGCGCCAAAGAAGACATCCTGACTGTACTGACAGCTCCAATATCCTAGAGTAATACAGCTTCAGATTAGTCTTAGTTCTGAGGTCTTTTCTCCTAAAACGGAATCCATTGCTTCCAAGAACACATGATCGCTGCAAATGTGTTTTCTCACTTGCTTACGACTGACAAGAATGTTGTCTACTTGTTCAAAGAGGAAGATATTCCCACTAAAGCAGTCTGACAAGATACCTGGCAGTGGCAATCTTGAAAGTCCATTCATGTTACATGAAGATTTGACTGTCAATACTTAATGGTGTAATTGTTAAGAATTTGGAAGTTAATGAGGTTAACAGTGAACTTGAGATTAACACAAAATAACAAACAAGTAACAGGATTAGCAGGCATCTAGAAAAATACAGAGATGTGATTTGCTCAGTAACAAGATTAGCAGGCATTTGGAGAAGATTGGTGCGAATTACCATATCAGAAACCCGTTTTACCAGAGATCAGCAGAGCTATGCAAAATAAATAATTTCTAGAGGCAAGGAACTTGAAAATTTGACAATTGAATCCACAGGGTCACCCCATGATTTGCTCGACCCTTTTGTACAGCATTAACATTTCTCCTATTGTTCTGTTTAAATGATTGTCTTCGTTCTTGTTTCTTATTTTTACTTCAAGTTTTTTTTTTCTTCCGGCTCTATGCCTCCTTTTCTTCTACAGCTTCAACATACCATGTCTTTACACCAGCATTCAGCTGCAGAATGCCCTGGCTTTGCACACCGGAGATATATGTGAATCTCAATGCTCTTCGGTGTTGATTCAGCTGCTATTTTGTGTACTCAATTTTTGAGCTCCTTTTGCAGGCAGTTCTGGAGAAACAATAATTTCCCTGGCCTTTTCCAGACACATTTATTCTCCATTTGCAAACGTTTCTGCATCACTTTGCTGCACAGGCCACAGAGGAATCTGTCCCAATTAGTGTCATTAGCACATCTCCAAACTCATAATGCTCTGCAAGTCTTTTAAGCAGGCATTGCACAATTGACTCCCCCTTTTGGTTTCTTTTGTGGAATCTAAAATGCTCTGCAACCATCAAGAGTTTTGGTGAAAAATGTGCTGACAAAATATTTACAATCTTTTAGAATCATAGAATCCTACGGTGCAGAAGGAGGCCATTCGGCTGGTTGAGTCTGCATCAACCACAATCTCACCCAGGCCCGATCCACATAACCCCATGCATTTACCCCTGACACTAAGCGGTAATTTAGCGCAGCCAATCCACTAAACCCGCACATCTTTGGACTGTGAGAGGAAACCGGAGCACCCAGAGAAAACCCATGCAGACACGGGGAGAATGTGCAAACACCACAAAAACAGTGACCCGAGTCAGGAATCGAACCCAAGTCCTTGGTGCTGCGATGCGCCAGTGCTAACCACTATGCCACCGTGCCGCTCCATAGCATCTGTTTCATATGTTTTAGTGCCTGGCTTCTTAGGTCGCACTAAACCATGGAGGAGATTAAATGTATTTCCCACCCCAATATGCTCAGAAAATTGGACATCTTAATATCTTCAGCTATTTTGTTTGCTTGCGTAAAGTAGTCAAAATGTTCAGTATAGGATCTCCATCACAGGATCCCACGACACCAAAAATTCACGCCATTTTTCTACTAGTGAAGTTTTCCCATCTGCATATTCCACAACACATTTCCAGCAGCTAACTGAGCTTTCTTTCACAGAAGTCAACAACCTGAATATCAGCTTCTTATTTAACACACCTAGGTCTATACCTGCTGCAAAGTATTGTCACTCAAGTCCATCGAGCCCGTCAGGTCTGCTTCTTTTCCATTGTTCCCAATACTTTCCTGGATAAATTTGTCTTCCAGGGTGGCTAGCAAACATCATCCACCGTCCTCGTTGCCAGTTTTTATGTTATATATTAGAGAATTACACTAGGAAACATGGAAGGTTTAAGATAATGGAGTTATACTTACAGTGTGGGTTCTCTTACATGGCTGCTTCTTCTGTGCTTGTTTCCCATGCTAGGGACTTATGATGTCATTTCTGGTAAATACATTAATATAGCAAATCTCAGTAAGCGAATAAGAATGAGTGTAAATACATAACTTTTTTTTTACTTCATGTGGGATTTTGATACTCATTCTACCCACAGTAAACTCTATTGACATCACTTCTGTTTCACTGGTCCCTCTCAACTCCCCATTGGATTTATTATTAAATTTTTCAAAACCCTTACCCTATTCTGCCACCTCCAGCCATGTGTTCCAGCATGCTCTGCTGATCTGACCATGGTCTATTGTATATTCCTGCACTCTTTCTCTCTGTTTCACATATTTAACAAAACTTCCAGCCAAAACCCTCTTGAAGTTCAAATACTCTTTATAAATCCCTCAGCCTCATTACTTCTTTCCCACCTTCAAAAGTTACTTACTGGCCTTCATTCCTTATTATCATCATCACCTTTTCTTTCACTTCTTGTTCATAGTATCCCATCCACTTATACAATGCCTTAGGACGTTCTGTAACTTTAAAGATGCTATACAAGTGGAGCTTATTTGCACATCTTTGTGAATAGAAATGGACAAAGATTCCGCTTGTAAAATGTTTAGGTATTGCTTCAGATGTTCTCTTTGGGTTTAGCATTACTGGTGATACCTGCAAGTACATCTCACATCCCCCACAAACCATAGTGGGTCTTTACTTCTTTAATGTGCAGTTATAAAAGTCCAAGTTGCAAGTCATATCCAGCTAACTGAAGAGAAGAGACCCCAAAGGAAATAAAGAAAAGATCTGATGCACAGTGTGTGGGAAAATATTGCAAAATTTAGACTTTATTTTTGTGGTATTAGGAAAAATCATATCCTATATTAAACTGTAAGAAGTCTCACAACACCAGGTTAAAGTCCAACAGGTTTATTTGGTAGCACGTGCTTGCGGAACGCTGCTCTTCCATCAGATGAGTGATTCACCTGATGAAGGAGCAGCGCTCCGAATGCTTGTGCTACCAAATAGATCTGTTGGACTTTAGCCTGGTGTTATGGGACTTCTTACTGTGCCCAGCCCAGACCAACACTGGCATCTCCACATTACATATTAAACTGGATATGAATCATAGACTGTTATTATTGACAATGATGCCAAATCATCACCATCATTTAGATCAATGATAGATTGAAAGATCATGCAGAGAGCCCCAACATCATATTGAGTATCATGGGGTTCCTCGTCTTTGGTAAATGGATTGAAAGGACATGATATTAAAATATGGCTCAGGCTATAATGAGAGTTTATTTCACATAAAGATAAACAAACAGTAATCAATGCAGTCATTCACAAACTTTGCTAACATTACTACTCTATCAAAACAACAAAGATTTTTCTCCTGAGCTATCATTCAAAAAAACAAGATTGCTGAAAATGATTGCTCGCCACCTGTTTGCCAGATCTCTGCCACGGTACCCGGTGCCTGATAGTGATCTAAGCACTTCCACTTAAAGACATACTTGCATTAGAAGTTTCTAGCTGTAGTGTTTTCATCGAAGATCACAACTATTCAACGCCCCTGTTCAATCCCTCATATCTAAGATACACTGCTGCTGATTAGAATAACAAGCTGGTTTGAACCTTTGAGCCATGCCAGGATACTTGCCAGTTTCAATATCTTTTGATGACACTTAAAAATAAAAATCATTACCAGCTAGTCATTTTTAGCTGCATACACAGTCTAATATTTCACACTATATTCCAACACCATGGAACAAGACTAGATTAGTTTGAGGTTCCAAAGCTTTTTCATGAAAAGCTTGGCCATTTAAACAATTAACATATTTTCACTATATTATTCAACAGAGTCACTTACAGAATTGTTAATCACATGAATAGATTTTATAAATAATTACAAATTAAAGGCAGGAGTTGGACACTTGGCCCCTTCCACCTGCTGCAACATTCAATAAGAGTGTGGTCTCACCCCCATGCTTTCATCCATCCCTAATAACCTTTGATTCCATGTTAGTCAAGAATCTACTGTTCCATTAAAATTATTCTGCCTCCACCACTCTCTAGGGAAGAGAGATGTTTTAAGTTTATTTATTCGTGTCACAAGTAGGCTTACATTAACATTGCAATGAAGTTACTGTGAAAATCCCCTAGTCGCCATGCTCTGCCGCCTGTTCGGCACCAGAGTATGGCGACTAGGGGATTTTCACATTCACATGAGGGAGAATTTAGCATGACCAATGCATCTAACCAGCACACCTTTCAGATTGTGGGGGGAAACCGGAGCACCAGGGGGAAACCCATGTAGACACAGAGAGAATGTGCAGACTCCACACAGACAGCGACCCAAGCCAGGAATCAAACCTGGGTTCCTGGTGCTGTGAGGCAGCAGTCTTAACCACTGTGTTACCGTGATGTGAACATATGATTAACAGTGAGGCTATCACAGCTCATCGTTATTCAGGAGTGAATAAACAAGCAGCTTCTAGCCTCCCCACATGCTCAGTTAAATGTGGAAATGCTATTGGATTTGCCCTGCATCTATAAAACTGGCATTCGGGCTTATGAAAGGCACAGGTTGTGGTATCTTACCCCACAAGATACCTACTACACATGCCAGAAAAAGTTAGGATTTGTCTGTTCTGGCATAAATACATATTGTAATAGCATGATAAGTCTTAATAACTAAAAAGGTAACATTTCTAACTCTGAAAATATACTTTACAAATGTGGAGTTGAATTCATTCAGGTTTAAATTATTGTTGGAATTTAAAAAATAATTACATTTTATTTCTGTCTCTTTTCCCTCTCTTCATCCCATTTTTCTCTTCCTCTACTTTTCTTTCCTGGTTTTACATTGAATCAGACATTCTAAGTTATACTTCCTAGTTCAGACTTTGCGTGCCTCAGAAAGGATTCTTTAGTCTGATTGGTTGAAGAAACACTATGCTTTCTCTATTCACACAAGTCCCAAGTCCCCTGTAGAGAACGCCGCACTGCATCAAACTCTTCATCACCATAAATTCTCTCAAATGCCTGTTAAAATCTGCAGGCAGCTGCAAGCATAATGAACAGATGTTCACTAGCCACGGACTGCAAAATCCTGGCAGTTTTTTCCAAAAGGCCATTTTCTGAATGAACCTAGGCTTCTAATGCAATGTGTTGTTACTAATTATAAAATAATTAAATCAACAATCTCTCACATACAATAACACTTAATTTTTGTCACACTATCCAAAGTTTCCTTAAAGAATACTTTAGTATTGCTGCCTGCAAATGTTGGTTTTTTATAGATAGAATTTATTTTGTGAAAATTCTGGTGGGACTTTTTGTAACACTTACATTTGTTTTTTATAGTTATTTTTGAACATAGTTGAGCTCTTTAAACATAAGTATAAGTAGTGACCAAAATGTATAAAGTTGCTAAATGATTTGAAATGTTAATATGAGAATGACATTTCAGAGTCATTTCAATGAGTGCACAAGGGACAAAACAGTGGGAGGGTGACTGAGTGATTGGAAGGATAGGTGAGTCATTTACTGCTGACTCAAATACCAAATAAGGCATGCACTAAACATGAGGGATGGATGTAAGATAGTGTTTTAATTCTGACATGTATCTTTGGGATATGCTCTAAATTGCATTATTTGCATTCCAATGCAAAGTGTTATGCTTTTTTAGGAAAGACGTAATTTCCATTACCAAAGCAGCTCAGAACAATCAGAAATAAAGCAGAATATCACCTGCACAGTAAATTCAGACTGTGCAACAAAAATTGCAACCTGAGTTAAGAAAAGCCCCTGAAAAAGGTAGACTCAAAAAGCCAGAATGGATTTAACAAGATCAAAAATATGTATTTATATGGCTCCTTTAACATAATAAAATGTCACAAGGCACCTCACAAAGCAAAGTTTGACGCTGAGTCACATATGGCAATGTTAGGACAGTCGCTAAAAACTGTCAAAGAGGTAAGCTTTAAGGAGTGTCTTAAAGGAAAAAAGAGAAAGACAAAGAGGTATCAGGAGGGAATTCTAGAGATGACGACCTTAGCAACTCAAAGCAAGGCCATTAAAGTTGCAGCAATTAAAATCGGAATGCTCAAAAAGCCAATTTTGGATAAACACAGATATCTCAGAGGGTTGTGGAGCTGGACAAGTTCACACATTTAGGGAAGATCAAAGCTAGTGGAATGGAAAACAAGGATAACAATTTTAAAATTGAGGTATTGCTTAACTAGGAGCCAGTGTAGGCCAGTAGGCATATAGAAGATCGTTAATGGGACTTTGTGCAAAGAAGGACACTGGCAGCTGGGTTTTGGCTGATATCAAGCACATGGAGAGTACAATGTGGAATGCCAGCCAAAAGTGCATTGGAATAGTCAAGCTTAGAAATAATCAACGTATGCATGAGGATAGAGTTTCAGCAGCAGATAAGCAGAGTTGGGCCTTATTATGGATGTGGAAATAGCCAATATTAGTGATGGTTCAGATATGTGATAAGAAGCTCACCACAGTGTCAGATATAACTAATGTTATGAATGCTCTGGTTCAGCCTCACACATTTGCCACAGAGAGGGACAAAGTAGGAAACAGAGTCTGTAGCAGGATAAAGATAATGGCTTCAGTCTGCCCAATATTTAATTGGAAGAATTTTCTGCTCATCCACTACTGGATATTGGAGAAGCAGTCTGGTAATTCGGCGACAGTAGGTGGAGCTGGCTGTCAACAACATATATGTGAAAACTAACGCTTTGTTTTCAATGATGTCACTCTGGGTAGCATATAGATGAGAAATAGTGGAGGACCAAGGATATATCCTTAGGAGCAGGTGCAAGAGCAGGAACAGAAGCCATTCTCAATTGATAAGAATGAAAACAAATAAATACAGTCCCACCCGGCTGGCTGACAGTGGAGAGGTATTGGAGAAGGATGGTCTGGCCAACTACGCCCAAGGCTGCAGACAGGTTGTGAAAGACAAGGAGGTATGGTTTCCCTTGGTCAGTCATGTAGGATGTCATTGTGACATTGATAAGAGCTACTTCATTTCAATGACAGGGTCGAAAACCTGATTGGAAGGATTCCCTTATAGGCAACTAAATCAATCCACTGAAGTGTTTCACCAGAGTATATTCATGTTAATATCCAGACACAAGTTGCATTGATTAAGCTGTGTGAAGCAAACTCTGTACATTCAATTACTGCGAAATAAAGCAACTTGACAATTTGAATCAACCTACATCTCACTTGGACGTTTACATTCTTTGCCCTTAATGATATTAATAGATTATAAATGCAAGAAACATAGATATCCAACTCAGGTTGCAATTATTCATTAGGGGCGATGTGAATCAACTCCTTTTAAAAGTAAGATGCTCAAACTGCTTCCTCAAGAGACTAAACCCATGAGCCTCAGATGGGATCATTAGCAGTTCTGAATTTCAAACAAGCATTCGTTTACATACCACCAAACTCAAAGCCCTTACAGGTACATTTCAGACTCGACCCATCATGATATTATGGGTATCTTTAGAAGAATACAGTTAATGATCCTCCTCAAATCCAAAGAAGTAATATTTCAAACTCTGTTAGGAAACAAATACTAGTTTTTCTGTGTTTAATGATATAACTTATATTTTACTCATATTGAATCTCAGCTACCTCTCTCAAACATTCTCTTGCCTGCATGCCAACACCCCCCACCCTTCTCTGCCATCAGTTCTGAGGAGATGATATATGAATAAATATGAAATATGACTTACATATTTAGTCCCTCATGTCTATAATCTTTAGTTATGAAGGACCTATGCCTAGAATGCCTGCCTTAAAACTCCTCAACCATCTTTTCAAGACTCTCGTTGATAAAATCATTCTATCCTAAATTCTAGTCTTTAGCTCAGCAGTTTATTTCTGTGGATGCCTGAGGAAAACAAACTGCCGCCCAAGGACACCAAGAAAGCTATGTGGAAAGTCACAGCAAAGAGCAGCAAGAAGCAGAGAAGATTGAGGCAGGACAGCAACTCAATCTACACCTACAAAGTAATGAAGTAGGTTTGCCCTGTCTCTGACATTTTCTCCAAAGTCACTAGCATTGAGAAGTCCTTTGTGAATGTCGGGGTGAAGCTTCCCACCTGCTCAATTACACTTTATATTGGCAAGCTTCTATCTATGAGAGATGATGGACATGCAGCAAACAATCCATTTAGGTGTGGTGTCTTCTTTTTATGTATCTTTGCTGATGGCTGAGAAAGCCAACTCTTGAGAAGCAGGTTCTGCCACAAGCGCTACACATGAAGCTGCCAACTGGTGTTGCAGCCTGTTATTTTTGGCATTGCCATCCAATGTCAAGCTGCTGAAGCCACCTGTTGTATGGTAATGCATGCCAGCCCAGGAGGAGATGTCACTATTTCTCTTTTTTCACCAGATGTGGACTCCCAAGTACAGTAGGTGATGCTTAGGGTCTTTCTGTTATGCTTGCAAGCCATCCTTGAAGCAGAGCCATTACCCCAACCGGCCAACAATCAGCTCCAGGGAGATCCACGCCACTCTATGCCCGCTGCTTCTCAGAACTTGGCTAGGCATGCTGTTTCATAAGGGGTAAACTAGTTCCAAGTAAAATTCTACCACATTCTGAAAAATAATCCCCTTTGTTCAGATTCACTCAAACCACTGCAACCACACTGAAGATCCCAGATGAATATTTTTCAATTTATCATCTTTTCCTTCTCAATGTTGCCAGTGAAAGGTAATTTCAGATTTGCCAAACAGAAGTTCAAAATGTAAAACATAAAAGATTGATTAACCATCCACTGACTTTGACTTGTTTGAAAATTACAATTTTTGATTCTTTTCAATGCTTAATCACCAAGTGGGAATGGGATGCCCACCAGCATCATAAAGAAAGGCTGGTTGGAGATGGCAACAGAAGTGGGTAGCAGAAACATCACACCAAGGACCTAGATCCAATGTTATGAAAGATTTAATTACTCACTGTATCTGGAAAGGCAAGTGCAACTCCTTCTTTCCCCATTCCGTGTATGGTACCTGCTCATAGTTCCTCTCCTTACAGCATTCAGGCTAGTCACTATCACTTCAAATAACCATCCTGTCTCATTTCTAACACAGACCCCTACTTGTTGCCTTTACTTCATCAATTGCATCATGATGTCATTAATTACTGAACCTACACCTCTTCTCATCACTCATTCCTCATTGAAGATATTCTGATTCACCAAGCATCTTGCTTTTTCCTCCCTCAATCTAAGCACTACATGCTGAGGACCTGAACATATATTTCCCTTCTCAATAGCCCCACATAACTGAAGAGCAAATACAACATGACAGAACCATGAACAAGGAAAGTCAAGCTGACATTTTTACTAGCTCAGGAGGTAATGCCGGAAATCAGTGAGGCATCTAGTCCAATGAGCACTGGGGATGGCAAAGTTGGTGGGGTCTGCTGAGCTGGAAGACTGGTTATCATTTATATGGCTTCACGTTACCACTAGCAATTCCACTTTCAGCTGACATCAAAGCCTCAAATAGCATAACCAAGTCTTTCAAATGCAAATATCCAATCAGTCATTATCACCCTAACTCATTTCATTATTTTTCCTTTGCGTCAATTCAACAGCAAGAATAGCCTCAAAGAATTGCTGCAAAAGACACCCCAAAGGATTGAGGAACCACAATCAAGTGCTACATCCTTCTCAAGTTCCAATACAGATTGTCATCATTTGATAGGATATAGAAAATTTGTGAACTACACTGGGCGAAATGCATACTGGTGGCAGGATTGACCAGGAGGGGCTCATCGCCAGGAGCCATCCTCTTCTAGCTCTGGTTGAGAGTTGAAGATCTTCAAGACACTCACTGAATACATGCAGTAATTATTAAATGTATTTCAGAATGCAACTTTTTCTATGTAGACAATCTTTAAAATAACTTTGCAACATTTGTAAGACCATCGTAAAATATTTGAAATGTTACCTTCACCATATTGAAGCACATCAGAATGTTACTTAGTATATGTAAAGAACATGAACATATAGCTTTTTGTATGATTGTCACTTAGGAATGATTGTTAATGTTCCCACAGGTTTATGAACAAAGTATATTTTTGGAAAAAAAACTGGTCAAGACATTTCAGTGGTCATGTATGAATTATAGGCAGGCCTGCTAATAATCTTGTTGTAAAGTACAAGAAAGTACTGTTCTAGAAAGTTCTTTCACATTGCATTTCCAGTTAATATTACTCTGGACTGCATGGCCATCTCCAGGGATACTGCAACCAGGCAGGACTTCATAGCAAGTTATGCCATCAGACTTTGCAGCTTTAATAGATCAGATGGTTGCCATCAGCTTTTGTCTTCAATATCTGCTCCAGCTGACAAGAGGCTGGTGAAACCAAACCAAAACTACATGAAAAGGGGGCTGTTAAAGTTTTACTCATTTCCTGCTATCTGTTCTATCTCAGGACCTCCCATGCTTGCCTTTATTTCCAAGATTATCTGCAAACTGTGTCTCCAATTATTTTGTGCAAGAAATCTAAAAGTAGATTTCAGAAATATTTAAGGTGCATTTCAATAATACATACTTTTATTTTTGTCAATCATCTTTATAAGATATTAGCTTCATATCAAAAGAAATTTGAAGGGAAAGCTTGGAAGAATTTTGATATGGTCTATAATTGATGAAACTTGAAGCAGCTGACATGTTATAGTACATGACTTGCATCTTCTGAAATCCCAAGTTGAAGCAGACATTTATTCTAAAAGTCCTATTACTTAAAACCAACTGCTGAACTTTTTCAACTATTTGCAAAATAGATTAAAATCCCTTACCTCTGAATGTGCAAAGGATGAAATGTGAAATCCCTAACAGCTCTGAAATCTTTATTGCAATGGCTCCCATGCCTATAGTATAGGCAGCATGCATCAGTGCAATTATCATACACAATATATGGCTCAGTGATATACTCCAATAGAAGAATGGTACACAATGTGCTCATACTATTGACGGAATAAGGATATTTGAGCAGTTTTCAAGATGCTAAAGGAAAATAATGTTCAATGCTACTCTACTCCTTCTGGGTGGGAAGAGAAATTAGAAAACACTTGAACACACAAAAGGGTAGAAGTTCAGAATTCTCTACTGATGCTAGCTTAATTGATAATTTTAAATTGTCGATTTTTTGTTAAATATATTTGGGTATATAGGGCAAAGACAGGCACATGGAGTTAGATTGCAGAGCATCCACAGTCGCACTGAATGGTGAAACAGGTTCAAAAAGGCTAAATGGTCCACTGCAATTTATTATTTGTGGCTAAGTAAGCTTTGCAAATAAAAAATTTAAATGACAACACTTGCTTTCTTTTCCAAAATAATGCAAATCATTTTGTTCATATGGGCAAGGAAGAAGGAAAGCAGCTTTAAAAATAAGCTTGCATTCGTATATGTAATTTTTCATACTATAAGTAGCAACACAGTAATTATACAAAAATGCATGTGTATATTTTTATTTAACAGACATCCAATTTCTCAGTAAAAACAGCAATTACAAATATCTAAAGTACATGTTAATGTTTCAGGCTTTATATTATTGCTTAAAAAGAATAAAATGTGCTTTGTTAATGAATAATACAAAATAGATTAGTTTTAACTTGTTTAACATAACTGCAGAAGTTCTTTTCCTGGGACTTACAAGTCGATATTACTGCTATTAATATACTGCATTTTCTAATGCTTTTAACTAAAGACAGCAATTCTATAAAATACTGCTCAAAAAAATTCTGACCTTTTTTAATAGTTCTTGAGACGTTTACAAACTGAACTAGACATTTGCCATCCAAATCAGCATTCATAATTATAATCAGTTGCATGGTGCAACGCAAAATTTCACAAATTGTATGATATTCACTTAAATAAATAAATAACGCTTGCAATAACTTAGATCAACTGTCCCAATTAGAATTCGGCTTGTGCTAACTATCCAACCATTAGAAATTATGGCTTTTTATAAACGTAAAAAGTGACTTAATTTGAAATAAAATATGCATCTCAAAAGCGTAAATTATAAACGCTGCAATCCTTTTTAAAATTAGGAATGAACCTTTAAACTTTCACAATTTTCAATCTTTAGCCAGCGTTGTCTTCTGTGCCCAAATTCATAGTACTGTTGCGATTACACAGAACAAAGTGGAACATTTTCATGTCAAGTCCACAGAGAATCTAGCAAGGAAACAATTCAATACCATTATAGCATGCATAAACGTTTTATCCAATGAATTTAAAGATTATAACTAAGAACTTTGTGCTTGTAAGACAATAATTCAAGTACATTGTCATAGTGATAATTCCCTTTCTAATATTTTTCTTGAACTGCCATGGAGACTGAAAGGGTTCCATTTATGAGGCAATTCGGAAACGCAAGAAGTCCATTTAGACAACGCAAGAATTGATCTCTACTTGGCACCGCTAAGGAAGACATTTTATAGATCCTCTCTGAATCACATTCTTAGATACATAACAAAATATTTCAAAACTACCTGTTCAAGTAAAAATTATAAACAGGAAACTTTTGAAACTGTAAAAAAATCTAATTGGTATTAAAATATATTTGTATGAAAATATGTACCATTTTAGTTTAAATCACAAGTAGAAGAACGAACGCAATGAAAGCATTGCGTGCAAAAGGCATTATCTGAACAATATTTTGAAAAAGGAAAACTGGACAGAAAACTTTACAAAGAGAGATAAACTGAAAATAAAAACCAGGTGAGTATGTATTGTACAAATATCTTCAAGAGAATAAAAAGGCTCTTAAGTTTAGGACCCAACAATAATCTCCATGATGTGATCAAGCTCATTTAAGTCTGTTTTGCAGTTTTGGGTAGAATTTATGGGTGTTGGCAAACCATTTAGCAATTCAAATATGACTGGTGTCGTTTTTGGACTAGTCATCAACCCAGACATCACTGAGTCAAGCTCATGCCAAGAAGTGTCAATATCAGCAAACAGATCATCTATTGTCATATCTGTGAGAGAACTGGAGTAATTTGCAATCTCAAAACTCCCGAATACTTGATCCAAGGGCTTTGGACACTGCTTCAGATCCACTTGCTGTTCCTCAGATTCCAACATATTCAGATCATTTTCAAAATGCGCTTGTACCAGATCTTGGTCTGATGTTATAGCACTGGTGTCTTTAGCAGAAGCAGCAGCTGAAGAACAAGTAACATTCTCACAAGATGAGCAGTTTACCTTGCTTTTAGTAAGAGTGCTTGTACTACTGGTGGAGGCGGTGGAACTTTCTACATGTAACTCTTTGGTTGGAGTACATAAGAAATCTGTGGCAATTAGACTATCTGAGGAAGTATGACCTATGTACAGATCACTTCCTGTGAAAGCCGTCTGTCCCTGCCAGCTGCAGTCTTGTATCATTTCCTCCTGAATCTGTCGCACGGTGTTGGCGATAAGCACTGAGCGACAAAGGTTCGGTTCCACCACCATCTTGCAGAGCTGAAGTTTGAACAATGAAATGTTTAGAAGTGACTGGCGTTGCAAGTTATATGGCAAACTAAGGTTGCTACCAACAGAATCAAGGCAGGCATCCAAAACTTGTTCTTCAGGAAATTTACGTTTTGTGCCTTTTCCCAACATGTTGACCTACAAGACAAAGTAATCACAATTAAAGACGCATTCTTCAAATTAAAAACAAAATGCTTTGGAACGACTCAACTTCAGAAAACCTAACTACACTGCCATATACTTCATCCAATGCATTAGTCCAGATTTTGCACGCATTGTTAATATTCAGGCTATGTTACACTTTTTTATTACTACCATTAATGCAGATTTTGTTTGTAGCATAAATACTCATAATTCCATCAATTAATTTTTTACCCCATCCGTTTCATTTCTCCTCCCAAACTAGTTAAAATAAACAGTTGATAGAATAATGAATGAGAACTGTTAAGAAAGGTTAGATAGAGGATTGATTAGCAAACAAGCAGCAGAGAGTAGGGTTAAATGAGTAATTTTCGGGTTGACAAGATGTGATGAGTGCAGTGCCACAGGGACCAATGCTGGGGCCTCAACTATTTGCAATGTATATCATTGGCTTGGATAAAGGGACTTGAATGTATGGTTGCTAAATTTGCTGATAACACAAAGGATAGATAGAGAAGTTAGTTACGTAAAGGAAGTAAGGAGTTTGCAAAGGGACACAAGTTGAATGAGCAGGCGAAGATCTTGCAGATGGAGTATAATGTAGAAAATGTGAACTTGTCCACTTTGGCAGCAAAAATAGAAAAGCACCATATTATTTAAATGTAGAGAGACTTGAGAACCGAGGTACAGGGGGATTCGGGTGTCCTGATACGCAAATCAGGAAAAGTTACCTTGCAGGTTCAGCAAGTGATTAGGCAGGCAGGCAAATGGAACATTGTCATTTATTACAAGGGGAATATAGAAGTAGCAAGTAGGAATGTTTTGCTAGTTAGACAGACCATTGGTGAGACCACATCTGGAGTCTCCTTATTTAAAAAATAATACGTTAGCAATTCAGAGACAGTTCACTCAACTCACATCTGAGATTGAGGGGTGGGGCAGTGTGTAATCTTACGAGAATGTTTCAACAGGCAGGACCTACATCCATTGGCATTTAGAAGATCCTGATGAGACTTGATAGGGTGGACAATGAACGGATGTTTCCCCTAGTGGAGGAAGATGAGAGCTAGGTGACACCATTTAAAATAAGGGGTCCACATTTAAGATAGAGAATAGCATTTTTCTCTCAGTGGATCATGAATCTTTGGAACGCTCTTTCCCCAGGAGCAGCAGAGGTCAATGGGTGTTTTTTAAGGCAGCGGTAGATAGATTCTTGTCCAACAAAGGAGTCAAATAGGGAGTAGGCAGAATATGGAGTTGAGGCCACAATCAAATCAGCTGTGATCTTACTGAATGGCAGGCGCAGGAGTGGGGGGTGGTTGGGGGGGGGGGGGCATTGTTAACTAATACAGAATGATCAAAAATAGTAAAAGGTGTCTACTTTGTACTGGCACCTACAAAGGGAATATCAAAGGCAGCAATTCCTGAAATGGCTGGGAATGAGATTAAATATGACAGATTAAAGAAAATTGTAGATAAATTAGTTGAGCTGACCCATAACAGTTTTTATGCATATGAAATTACATGAAAACAGCTAGTTAATTCAATGACTCTACTGACATGCCCCTTCCATATAAGCAAACATTTGTAACTACATTCACTTACATTGGAAGGTTGAAGGGATTTGGGAACAAGCTAATCTTGAATATTGACAGTTTCAGTCTCAACCACTAACCCCTGAAGTCAATTCTCACTTAACTACACAGACTCGTTGTAAACCGTACAACTTGAAATAGTCTGCACCTATCCACCCTCTTCCATGAGTTTAAGACATTGTCACTTTGTTTTTATTGCAAAATGGCCAACCTTTTCTTCGTATTGGAATTCCCCTCCAACTCCCTACCCTAAACATCCCCCTCCTCCACTCCACCCCTCCTTTTCTAATGTCCCCACCCCCACTTCCTCCCTACTCTCCCGCTCCTACCTAGCCAGTTGTCTCCGGCACCCTCCTTGTCTCTCCGTCCTTTTTCCCGCTTTCTCTCTGATCACTTCTCAAGCCCTCTCCTCACCACATCAGCCCCCTCTGTCGTTCTCAATTTACGACGGAATTAAGACGACGGTGAAATTAAATCTTCAGAAACGTCAATCAGTTTCGCTCCTAAGTTTGTAAAGCGATGATGAGCGGCAATGGAGACTTATGCGGGTTGGTGGGGGCCAGTGTGTCACTATCTGGGTGTTACCGCTTTAAGAGGCTGAGCTCCCCCCACCCGGGTGACGCCACCGCTGGTCCCTGGGGGAGCTACGTGAGGCCGGGCCTAGGCGGACAGGCTTCAGAATCACCGAGCAGCATTCAAACTCATCGGGACAGGAAAAAAGCGCTCAAACCAGCGGCGGTGCGAACCGCTCGCCACTATTTAAAGAGGCGGTGGCAGCGGCAGACTTCATCGACCAAAACCGCCGGACAAAAGTAGAAAATCTTTCCCGGCGGTAGCTGCCGCCATTTTAGGTTCGCGAACTCATTCCGAGCCGAACGGACCGTCGAAAACTCAGCCGCTCTGAAAAAAAAATCACAAACGCTCCCCCGCAGCTTTGCTCACCTGCATTAAACAATACATTAATTTAAACCGCTGGCAGAGAGAGGGTGCGAGAGGACAGAGAGCAGGAGAAATCTCAATTCGGTGAATGACGGGCACCGACACAATCGCAGCCGTGGCGGCAGGAAGCGCTGCTTTGTGATTGACAGCTGGTAAGGCCAGTTGCTATGGTTACGCCGGTAGGTTTGATTGACATGCGTGCTGGCCACTAGCCCCGCCCATTTAGTCATTGCATCCGCCCACTTCGAAACTGTCCCCTGCTCATCCAGTCCCTCTCTCCGCCCATTCGGTCCCTGTCCCCGCCCACTCCGAGGCCGGCAGGGAATGTGGGCGGCTTCTGACTGGAGTGGGGGAGGAACAATTGCGCTACTCGCTGTCCTGCTTTGAGCCTGGAAAACACCCAATTTCCAGTAGAGTGGCGCACCACTAAAATAACTGGTTCTAACAAACTAAAAATGTACCTCAAGTTAGAATGCAATGTTATATTCCCACTATCAATAATGAAGTGCAAGAATTAGACAATAGTTATAATTGTCTGAATGCAGACTGGATAGTTGTAGTGCATACCATACATACATAGTGTGCTCAGGAGAATTTTCTGGAGCAGTATGAAAGGAGGCATTGCTGGACTTGGTTTTTGGGAACGAGGTGGGCCAAGTGGGTCAAGTGTCAGGAGGGGCACATTTAGGGGACGTTGCTCATAGTATCATCAGGTTTAAGCTGGCTCTGAAAAAGTACAAGTAACATTCAGAGTAAGAATATTTAATGGAGGGAAAGCCAACTTAAATGAGTTAAGCATAAATTGGAATCAAAGTTTGTCAGGCAATACTGTGACTGAACAATGGGCTGCCTTTATAAATGAGATAGTTTGGGTGCAGTTAAGGTATGTCCCCTTGAAGGGGAATGGTAGGGCAAACATATCCACAACTTCCTGGGTAACAAAAGAGAGTAAGAGATTAAAATGAAGCATGAAAAGTGTGCTTATTACCGATGTCAGGTGGCTATTAGAATTAAGCACCAGAGAGGAATTGAAAAATGTCATTCTATGCAACTGTGAATGTATGGAAAATGGACACTTTTGAAATAAATTGGAGAATGGACATGCTGCTTTAAAATGAGGTGGCACAGTGGGCAGCACAGTTGTTAGCATTGCTGCCTCACAGCACCAGGGACGGGGGTTCGATTCCTGGCTTGGATCAGTCTGTGTGGAGTTTGCACGTTCTCCCCATGTCTGTGTGGGTTTTCTCTGGTGGCTCCAGCTTCCTCCCACATTCCAAAGATGTGCAGATTAGGTTGTTTGACCATGTTAAGTTGCCCATTAATGTTGTGCATTAGGAGGCTGCTTTATGCAGGTAAATATGTGGGTTATGGGGATAGGACAGGATCTGATTGGGATTGTTGTTGGTGCATGCTCGATGGGCCAAATGGCCTCCTTCTGCACTGTAGATTCTATAATTCCATGAAAATAGAGTTGAGAAGTTATGTGACCTCTTCTGCCAACATACTTGCAAGGCTGGAAGCTGAAGGCAAAATACTGCAGATGCTGGAATCTGAAACAAAAACAGAAAATGCTGGATAATCTCAGCAGGTCTGACAGCATCTGTGGAGAAAGAATAGAATCAGGGTTTTGAGTCAGGATGACCCTTCGTCAGAGCTGAAAAGTTGGCCTGCTTTCTCGGCCTGGATATTAAAATGCAAACAATCTTTAGGGTCATTCCAATGGGGAGATGTTAAAATGTAACAAACCTTTCCTGTGCATTATGGCTGTCACTAAATGCTCGTATTGAAAGAGGTGGTAGCGTAGTGGTAATGTTGCCGGACTAGTATTCCAGAGGGCCAGACAAATGCTCTGAGAACAAAAACAGAAAATGCTGGAAAATCTCAACTGGTCCAACAGCATCAAGGGCGAGAGAGCAGAGCCAGTGTTTCAAGTCTGGATGACCATACGTCAGAGCTGGGGACATGGGTTCAAATTGCGCCACAGTAGCTGGTGGATTTTAAATTCAGCTAATAAAACCTGTAATTAAAAGACTAGTCTCAGTAATAGTGATGATGAAACTATTTGGTTAAAACCCACCTGGTTCACTAATCGCAAATGGTACACTCAATCTACTGCTTTTACCTTCCAACCCTCTGAGGTCCTCCTTATGAATACCTGGGAGCTTGTGCCAAAATTGGGTGAGCTGTCCCACAAAATGATCAAACAACAGCCTAACATAGTCATACTCACAGATACCTTACAGACAATGCCCCAGTCACCACAGTCCCACCAACAGGACAGACCCACTAGATGTGATGGCACTGTGGTATTCAGTCAAGAGGGAATTGCCCTGGGAGTTCTCAACATCAACTCTGGCCGCATGAAGTCACAAGACATCAGGTCAAACATGAGCAAGGTAAGTTCCAACTGATTACCACATACAACTCCTCCGGCTGATGAATCTGTACTCCATGTTGAACATCACTTGGATGAAACGTTATGGCAAGGGCACAGAATAGAAAGGATCAAGAGCTTCAAGTTTTTAGGTGTCCAGATCATGAACAACTTGTGTTGGTCCCCCCATGCCAACACTATAGTCAAGAAAGCCCACCAACGCCTCTACTTTCTCAGAAGACGAAGGAAATTTGACATGTCCACTACAACTCTCACCAACTTTTACAGATGCACCATAGAAAGCATTCTTTCTGATTGTATCACAGCTTGGTATGGCTCCTGCTCTGCCCAAGACCGCAAGGAACTACAAAAGGTCATGAATGTAGCCCAATCCATCGCACAAACCAGCCTCCCATCCATTGACTCTATCTACACTTCCTGCTGCCTCAGCAAAGCAGCCAGCATAATTAAGGACTCCACTCTGTTCCACCTTCTTCCTTCGGGAAAAAGATGCAAAAGTCTAAGGTCACGTACCAGCCGACTCAAGAACAGCTTCTTCCCTGTTGAGATTGGGTGCAGTTAAGGTATGTTCCCATGAAGGGGAATGGTAGGGCAAACATAAGCACAACTTGCTGGGTAACAAAAGAGAGTAAGAGATTAAAATGAAGCATGAAAAGTGTGCTTATTACAGATGTCAGGTGGCTATTAGAATTAAGCACCAGAGAGGAATTGAAAAATGTCATTCTATGCAACTAGAATGGACTTATCTTGCATTAAGTTGATCTTTCTTTACACCCTAGCTATGACTGTAACAGTACATTCTGCAGTCTCTTGTTTACTTCTCTATGAATGGTATGCTTTGACTGTATTGTGCGCAAGAAACAATACTTTTCACTGTATACTAATACATGTGACAATAATAAATCAAATCAAAGAATGTACTCTGGGTTGGGGATTTCAATGTTCATCACCAAGAGTGACTTGGCAGCACCACCACAGGCTGAGCTGGCCGAATACTAAAGATGTGGAGTTGCCAGCGTTGGACTGGGGTAAACACAATAAGAAGTCTCACATCACCAGGTTAAAGTCCAACAGGTTTATTTGGTAGCACAAGCCACTAGCTTTCGGAGCGCTGCTCCTTCATCAGGTAAGTGGTAGTTCTATTCACAAACAGGGCATATAAAGACACAAACGCAATTTACAAAATAATGGTTGGAATGCGAGCCTTTACAGGTTATCAAGTCTTAAAGGTACAGACAATGTGAGTGGCGAGAGGGTTAAGCAAGGTTAAAGAGATGTGTATTGTCTCCAGCCAGGACAGTTAATAAGATTTTGCAAGCCCAGGCAAGTCATGGGGGTTACAGATAGTGTGACATGAACCCAAGATCCCGGTTGAAGCCGTCCTCTTACTCTCACTTACCTGATGAAGGAGCAGCGCTCCGAAAGCTAGTGGCATGTGCTACCAAATAAACCCATTGGACTTTAACCTGGTGTTTGGAGACTTATTACAGTGAATACTAAAGGACATAGTTGCTAAAACGGGTCTGCTGCAGGTGGTGAGGGAACCTACTAGAGGGAAAAACACACCTGACCTTGTCCTCACCAATCTGCCTGCTGCAGATGCATCTGTTCATGACAATATTGGTAGAAGTGATCACCAAACAGTCCTTAAGGAGACAAAGCCTAACATTCACATCAACGGTACCCTCCATCATGTCATGTGGCAGTAACATCATGCTAAATGGGGAAGACATCAAACAAATCTAGCAACTCAAAGCTAGTTATCCATGATGCACTGTGGACCTTCAGCACCAGAAATGTATACAACCACATTCTGTAATTTCATAGCCCAGCATATCCCCCACGCTACAAGTTAGGGATCAGCCCTATGAAGAGTGCAGGAGGGCATGCCAGGAGCAGCACCAAGGACACTTAAAAACAAGGCATCAACCTAGTGAAGCTAAAATGCAGGACTATTTGCATGCCAAACAGCAATAGCAGCAAGTGATAGGGCTGCGAGATCCCACAACCAGTGGATAAAATCTGAACTCCACAGTCCTACGACATCCAGTCGTGAACGGACAATTAAGCAACTAACAGAGGAGGTGATGTTATCACTAGGCTATTAATCCAGAAACTCAGCTAATGTCCTAGGTTTGAATCTCGCTACGGCAGAGGGTGAAATTTGAATTCAATAAAAAATATCTGTAATTAAGGATCTACTGATGACCATGAAACCACAGTCGATTGTCGGAAAAACCTATCTGGTTCACTAATGTCCTTCAGGTAAGGAAATCTGCCACCCTTATTGGTCTGGCCTATATGTGACTCTAGAGCCACAACAACGTGGTTGATTCTCAAGTATATTGGATATTTAGGGATGGGCAATAATTGCTGGCAAGCCAGCATCACCCACATTCCATGAATGAATAAAAAATCTGGATTTGATTTGATTTGATTTATTATTATCACATGTATTAGTATACAGTGAAAATATTGTTTCATACGTGCTATACAAAGAGCACACTGTTCATAGAGAAGGAAACAAGAGAGTGCAGAATGTAGTGTTACAGTCATAGCTAAGGTATAGAGAAAGATCAACTTAATGCAAGGTAGGTCCATTCAAATGTCTAACGGCAGCAGGGAAGAAGCTGTTCTTGAGTTGACTGCAGACTTTTGTATCTTCTTCCCAATGGAAGAAGTTGGAAGAGAGAATGTCTGGGGTGCATGGTGTCCTTAATCAGGCAGCGGGAAGTATAGATAGAGTCAATGGATGGGAGACTTGTTTGTGTGATGGATTGAGCTACATTCACGACCTTTTGCAGTTTCTTGCAGCCTTTGGCACAGCAGGAGACATACCAAGCTGTGATTCAACAAGAAAGAATGCTTTCTCTGGTGCTGTAAAAGTTGGTGAGAGTCGTAACAGACATGCCAAATTTCCTACGTCTTCTGAGAAAGTAGAGGCTTTGGTGGGCTTTCTTTGTTGACATGTGGGGACCAGGACAGATTGTTGGTGATCTGGACACCTAAAATCTTGAAGCTCTCAACTCTTTCCACTTCATCCCCATTGATGTAGACAGGGCATGTTCTCCTCTACACTTCCTGAAGTTGATGACAATCTCCTTTGTTGACATTGAGGGAGAGATTATTGTCACCACACCAGTTCACCAGATTCTCTATCTCAGTCTTATACTCAGTCTCATCATTGTTTGACATCCGACCCACTACGCTAGTGTCGTCAGCAAACTTGAAAGTTGAGTTGGGGGGGAATTTAGCCACACAGTCATAGGTGTATAAGAAGTATAGTAGAGGACTGAGAACACAGCCTTGTGGGATACTGGTTTTGAGGATCATCGTGGAGGAGGCGTAGTTGCCTATCCTTACTGATTGTGGTCTGTGAGTTAGGAAGTTCAGGATCCAGAGGGAGGAGCTGAGGCCCAGGCACTGGAGTTTGGAGATGAGTTTTGTAGAAATAATAGTGTTGAAGGGCTGAGCTGTAGTCAATGATTAGGAGTCTTACATAGGTATCTTTGTTATCTAGGTGATCCAAGGTTGAGTGCAGGGCCAGGGAGATGGTGTCTGTTGTGGACCTGTTGTGGCAGTGGGCAAACTGTAGTTGATTCAGGAGGCTCCTCAATGTCCCTGTGCTCAATGTTGGGGGTGCCAAACATCAGTACAAAAAACAAGCATTCACAACAATCTTCAGACATAACTGTCAAGTGGTTAATCCACCTGAGCCTCCTCCAGAGGTCTCCAACATCACAGATGCCTGTCTTCAGTCTATTTGATTCACACCACTTGAAATCAAGAAGGCACTTGATACTGAAAAGACTATGGGCCCTGACAACACTCCAGGAATAGTACTGAAGACATGCTCCAGAATTTGCCGCACCCTAGACAAGCTGTTCCAGTACAGCTACATCATAGGCATCTACCCAATAATGTGGAAAATCGCTCTGGTATGCCCTGTCCACAAAAAGCAGAATACACCCAAACTTGCCAATTAATATCTCATCAGTCTGCTCTCAATTGTCAGTAACGTGATAGAAGGGGTTGTTGACAGTGCCATCAATCAGCACTTATTCAGCAATGACCTGCTCTATGATAAGCATGGCCATTACAGCCTTAGTTCAAACATCAACAAAAGAACTGAACTCAAGAGGTGAAGTGAGATCGTCTGCCTTTGACATACTGCCTTTGGGGAGGCAGTGGCATAGTGGTATTGTTGCTGGACTAGTAATCCAGAGATGCAGAATAATGCTCTGGGTACCTGATTTCAAATCCCACCATGGCAGATGGTGGAATTTGAATTCTGTAAATATCTGGAAATAACAGTTCAATTAATACCATGAAACAAGTGTCAATGGTTGTAAAGATCCATCTGGTTCATTAGTTTCTTTAGGGAAGGAAATCTGCTGTCCTTACCTGGTCTGGATTACATGTGTCTCTTAAATGCCCTCAGGGAAGGGCAATAAATGCTGGCCCAGCCAGCAATGCCCAGATCCCATGAACTAATTAAAAAAATAATAATTTGACTGAATTTGGCATCAATGAGCCCAAGCAAAACGGGAGTCAATGGGAATCTGGAGGAAAACTCTACTGGTTGGAGTCATGCCGAGCACAAAGGAAGATAGATGGGTGTGCTTGTTAAAGGTCAATCACCTCAGTCCCAGGACATTAGGCAAGATGACCAAAAGAGGTAGGTTTTAAAGAGTGAGTTAAAGGAGAAAAGCAAGATAGAGAGGTGAAGTGAGGGAAGCCCAGAGCTTGGGGCCTGGGTAACTGAAAGCATTTCCACCAGTGATGGAAAAGTTATTGTTGGCAATGCTCAAGAGGCCAGTATTGGAGGAGCACAGGTAAGTTAATGCTGAAGGAGGTTACAGTGATTGGGAGGAGCAAAACCATAGGGGAATTTGAAAACAAGGATGAGAATTTTAAAGTCAAGATGTTGTTTGACCAGGAACCATTGTAAGTTAACCAGAACAAGGGAACACAATTTGCTGCAAGTTAAGATATAGCCAGCAGGATTTTGGAAGACTTCATGTTTACGGAGGATAGAGTCCATAAAATCGCTACAGTGTAGAAGGAGGCCATTTGGTCCATCAAGTCTGCACTAAATCTCCAAGAGCATCCCATCGTATTCCCCACGTATTTATCCTGTTAATTCCCTAACCTACATCTTGGAACACAAAGAGACAGTTTAATATGGCCAATCTTAATTGGCCAGCTAGCATAATATTGCATTAACAATACAAGCTCAAGCGGGAGTTGGTTTCACACCCACATCCCCCGCCCTCACTGACTTCGGGCGTGCCCCAAATGTAAAATTCAGGCCATAATGTTTTTATCTTCAAACATATCATCACACTGAAATTCCATGTCATCCCACTTACCTATTTGTTCATTCCACTGGACATGTCAAAGTACTTTACAGTTGATGAAATACTTTTGAAGTGTGGTCCCTGTTGTATTGTAGGAAGCACAGCAGCCAATTTACACACACCAAGCTCCCACAAACAGCAGTGAGATAATTACCGAATACAGTTTAGTGACGCTGATTGACGGATAAATATTGGTGAGGACACAGGGAAAACTTCTCTGCTCTTATTTCAAATCATCTTATGGGACCTTTTACATCCACCTGAAAGAGCAGAGTTTAACATCTCGCCCGAAAGATGGCACTTCAAACATCTGTCCTCTGTACCACACTTTAATATAACCCTTGATCTGTGTGCCCAAGTCCGAGAACACAGAACCTGAAAGTGTTACTTTCATAGAAGCCCTACAGTGCAGAAGGAGGCCATTCAGCCCATCAAGCCATCACTGACAACCCTACCCAGGCCTGATCCCCATAACCCCAGGTTCCAGAGAACTGTTCCAGTGTAAAGCCCATTCCAAAGATGTGCAGAATACAGTAGATGTTATCTACATGGACTTTAGCAAGGCCTTTGACCAGGTACCACATGGTACGTTGTTACATAAGGTTAAATCTCACGGGATTCTGGGTAAGGTAGCCAAATGGGTACAAAATTGGCTTGATGACAGAAGACATAGAAGACATCCTCGGATGGAGAAAGCTAGCACGAGGGGGCATGGCTTTAAATTAAGGGGGGTTAGTTATAGGACGGATGTCAGGGGTAGGTTCTTTACCCAGAGGGTGGTGAGGGATTGGAATGCCCTGCCTGCTGCAGTTGTAAATGCGCCTAGTTTGGGGGCATTTAAAAGATCCGTGGATAGGTTTATGGACGAAAAGGGATTGGTTTAAGTTAGTGGGTCATTGTTTTTTAACTGGTCGGCGCAACATCGTGGGCCGAAGGGCCTGTTCTGCGCTGTAATGTTCTATGTTCTATGCTCTATGTTACATGGGTTGGCTGTGGTAAGTTGCCCATCAGTGTCAGAGGGATTAGCAGGGTATATACTGAGGTTATGGGGAAAGGGCATGGGTGGGATTGTTGTCAGTGCTGGCTTGATGGGCTAAATGGCCTCCTTCTGCACTGTAGGGACTCTATGAAAGTAACTGAGAATTCCACTAGCTAAACTTTGAGATTTAAATACTCCTGAGATGTTTCCATCTATCTGAGTCACAGGTTCTGTGTTCTAGGACTTGGGCACACAAATCAAGGGTTATATTAAAGTGTGGTACAGAGGACAGATGTTTGAAGTGCCATCTTTCGGGCGAGATGTTAAACTCTGCTCTTTCAGGTCCCATGAGATGATTTGAAATAAGAGCAGAGAGGTTTTCCCTGTGTCCTCACCAATACTTATCTGTCAATCAGCATCACTAAACTGTATTCAGTAATTATCTCACTGCTGTTTGTGGGAGCTTGGTGTGTGTAAATTGGCTGCTGTGCTTCCTACAATACAACAGGGACCACACTTCAAAAGTATTTCATCAGCTGTAAAGTACTTTGACATGTCCAAGGGAATGAACAAATAGGTAAGTGGGATGACATGGAATTTCAGTGTAATAATATATTTGAAGATAAAAACATTATGGCCTGAATTTTACATTTGGGGCACGCCCGAAGTCAGTGAGGGCGGGGGATGTAAGTGTGAAAACAACTCCCGCTTGAGATCATGTTGTTAATGCAATATTATGCTAGCTGGCCAATTAAGATTGGCCATATTAAACTGCCTCTTTGTGTTCCAAGATGTAGGTTAGGGAATTAACAGGATAAATACGTGGAGAATATGATGGGATGCTCTCAGAGAGTCAGTGCAGACTTGATGGACCAAATGGCCTCCTTCTACACTGTAGCAATTTTATGGACTCTATCCTCCATAAACATGAAGTCTTCCAAAATCCTGCTGGCTATATCTTAACTTGCAGCAAATTGCGTTCCCTTGTTCTGGTTAACTTACAATGGTTCCTGGTCAAACAACATCTTGACTTTAAAATTCTCATCCTTGTTTTCAAATTCCCCTATGGTTTTGCTCCTCCCAATCACTGTAACCTCCTTCAGCGTTAACTTACCTATGCTCCTCCAATACTGGCCTCTTAAGCATTGCCAACAATAACTTTTCCATCACTGGTGGAAATGCTTTCAGTTATCCAGGCCCCAAGCTCTGGGCTTCCCTCACTTCACCTCTCTATCTTGCTTTTCTCCTTTAACTCACTCTTTAAAACCTACCTCTTTTGGTCATCTTGCCTAATGTCCTGGGACTGAGGTGATTGACCTTTAACAACTACATCTATCTTCCTTTGTGCTCGGTATGACTCCAACCAGTAGAGTTTTCCCCCGGATTCTCATTGACTCCCGTTTTGCTGGAGCTCATTGATGCCATATTCAGTCAAATTATTATTTTTTTAATTCATTCATGGTATCTGGGCATCGCTGGCTGGGCCAGCATTTATTGCCCTTCCCTGAGGGCATTTAAGAGACACATGTAATCCAGATCAGGTAAGGATGGCAGATTTCCTTCCCTAAAGAAACTAATGAACTAGATGGGTCTTTACAACAATCAACACTGGTTTCATGGTCATAATTAAACTGTTATTTCCAGATATTTACAGAATTCAAATTCCACCATCTGCCATGGTGGGATTTGAAACCAGGTCCCCAGAGCATTACCTTGGGTCTCTGGATTACTAGTCCAGCAACAATACCACTATGCCACTGCCTCCCCAAAGGCAGTATGTCAAAGGCAAACAATCTCACTTCACCTCTTGAGTTCAGTTCTTTTGTTGATGTTTGAACTAAGGCTGTAATGGCCATGCTTATCATAGAGCAGGTCATTGCTGAATAAGTGCTGATTGATGGCACTGTCAACAACCCCTTCTATCACTTTACTGACAATTGAGAGCAGACTGATGAGATATTAATTGGCAAGTTTGGATGTATTCTGCTTTTTGTGGACAGGGCATACCAGGGCGATTTTCCACATTACTGGATAGATGCCTATGATGTAGCTGTACTGGAACAGCTTGTCTAGGGGTGCGGCAAATTCTGGAGCATGTCTTCAGTACTATTCCTGGAGTGTTGTCAGGGCCCATAGTCTTTTCAGTATCAAGTGCCTTCTTGATTTCAAGTGGCGTGAATCAAATAGACTGAAGACAGGCATCCGTGATGCTGGAGACCTCTGGAGGAGGCTCAGATGGATTAACCACTTGACAGTAATGTCTGAAGATTGTTGTGAATGCTTGTTGTTTGCACTGATGTTTGGCACCCCCATCATTGAGCACAGGGATATCTGAGGAGCCTCCTGGATCACCACACATAGAAATTCAGCTTGTGCTGGAAAGACCTATAAAATCATGCACCAGAATTCTATTGCTCCGATTCCGTGGCAGGCGAGGGGTGGACAATGGAAATATCCTTCACAGATTTTCGGATGGGATTTTCCAGTCTCGGGTCGAGTGAGGATGTAAAACCATAATCTCCAGAAACAATTCTAGCAAAAAGGTTTCAGTTTCTGATAAGTTTATTTGTTAGTCACAAGTAAGCTTACATTTGTACTACAATGTAGTTACTGTGAAAATCCCCTAGTCGCCACACTCTGGTGCCTGTTCAGATAAACTGAAGGAGAATTTAGCATGGCCAATCCACCTAACCTGTACATCTTTGAACTGTGGGAGGAAACCAGAGCACCCGGAGGAAACCCATGCAGACACAAAGAACAAAGAACAAAATCAGCCCGGGAAACAGTCCCTTCAGCCCAACGAGCCCACGCCGCCATCTCAACACCACCAGTCCACCTCTCTACTCATGACCCCTATCTAATGTTTTATGGCCATCCAGATTGAGGGAAACGGATTTAGGGACAATTTATTCCTGCCAATCAGCCTAACAGCACATCTTTGGGGTGTGGGAGGAAACCAGAGCACCCGGAGAAAACCCACGCAAGCACAGGGAGAATGCGCAAACTCCCACAGACACTGGCCCAAATCCATGTGTCTGCACAGCAATCAGCGATAGTCACTGAACTGTCGTCTTGCCCAGTATCTTGTCCAGTTTAGGCACACACTAACGACATGAAGCACTAGGCCAATCTCAAACAACCAAGAGCAGCCCCTGTACGACCCATCGCATGTATGCCCCTCGTTGGACATGAGGTGGACCAACTTAAAACCTGTGAATTAAAGAGAAAAAAAAACATTATTATCATACTATACCCATTTACATTGCCAGGGACGCCCCAATGCTAATGACCCTTATTTAAAAGGTTCTCCTATATCCACCCATCTCCAACTCAGTCATGTGCCTGTCTAAGTTACTCTTAAAGGACTCTAGCGTGTTTGCCTCCACCACCTTACTTGGCAGAGCATTCCATACCCCCACTACCCTCTGTGTGAAAAACCTCCCTCTAATATCTATGTTGTACCGATCCCCCCTCACCTTAAGTCCATGGCCCCTTGTCCTACATGTCTCTATTATAGGAAATAGCTTACCTCTGTCTACTCTATCTATACCCTTCATAATCTTATATACCTCTATTAGATCCCCCCTCAGTCGGCGTCTTTCAAGGGAAAAGAGCCCCAATTTCTTCAATCTTTCCTCATACCCCAGTCCTTCCATACCAGGCAACATCCTGGTAAACCTCCTCTGCACTCTCTCCAGAGTCTCCACGTCCTTCCGGTAGTAAGGTGACCAGAACTGTACGCAGTACTCCAAATGCGGCCAAACCAATGTTCTGTACAACTGCAACATTAGACTCCAGCTCTTATATTCTATACCCCTGCCTATAAAGGCTAACATACCATAGGCTTTCTTCACCACACTCTCCACTTGCACTGCCACCTTCAAAGACTTGTGCACTTGCACCCCCAGGTCTCGCTGCGACTCTATACTCCTTACGGGCTTACCCTTTATCATATAACTTCCCCCTACATTATTCCGGCCAAAATGCATCACCTCACATTTATCCGGATTAAACTCCATTTGCCACGTATCCGCCCAATCAACCAGCCTATCAATATCCTGCTGTATTGCCAGACACTGCTCCTCACTGCCCGCCAATCCAGCCATCTTGGTGTCATCAGCAAATTTGCTGATCACACCACCTACTCCCTCTTCCAAATCATTTATATACACTACAAAGAGAAGAGGTCCCAGTACCGAGCCCTGCGGCACACCACTAGTGACAGACCTCCAGCTAGAAAAAGACCCCTCCACAACTACTCTCTGACTCCTCTTTGCAAGCCAGTTCTCTACCCATCTAGATACCTGACCACATATCCCATGAGCTTTAATCTTCTGTACCAACCTGGGTCCCTGGAGCTGTGAAGTGGTAACCACTGTGCCACTGTGGCGCCCTGATAAATGCATAGGCTTCATATTAGGTACAAGGAAATTTTGATAAGTCAAATGCTACAGGAGATAAGAAATTCTGCAAAATTTATCTCCATTACTATTCATGCCTCGAATAATCAAACATAAGTGACCCCAATCTTCCATTCAGGGTTGCTACCTTCATTTCTGACCCTGATCAGACTATAAAATACACACTTACCTCCCTCAATTTTTCAGGGCAATTGTCTGATGGAGAAACCTACAGAACTCTGCACAGGAAACCTCAGAGGGAGCAGCTGAGAGAATCTGTGCAGAAGACATGCACCCATTTTTACAACACAAGCTGCCATATTCTGGTAAATAGAGTTTAAATGTCTTAAATTTTCTTTGAAGAGCTACATAGAGAAGGTAAAGGGATAGGGTGAGTGAGGGGGTAGGGTGGGGAAGGTAAGTGGGCAAAGCGTAGGTTGGATAAGGGGTAGGGTGAGTGAGAGGGTAGGGTAAGTGGGTAAGGCATAGGGTGGATGCAGGTAGAGTGAGTGAGGGGGTAGGGGAGATGGGTAGGATAAGTGGGTAAGGCGCAGGGTAGGTCAGGGATAGGGTGGGTGAGGGTTTTCTTTTATGCATTCACAAGATATGGGCATCACTGGTTCTGCCAGCATTTATTGTCAATCCTTAATTGCCCTTGAGGAGGTGGCGATGAGCTGCCTTCTTGAAATGCTGCAGTCCATATGGTGTAGGTACACTCATAGTGTTGTTAAGGAGTGTATGTCAGGACTTTGACCCAGCACCTGCAAAAGAATGACAAAATATTTCCAAGTCAAGTTGGAGAGTGCCTTAGATGGATACTTCCAAGTGGTGATGTGCCATGTGTTTGCCTTTAGCCATCCAGATGACAACAGTCATGGGTTTGGAAGGTGTTGTATATGGAGCCTTAGTGAATTGCTGCATCTTGTAGATGGTACACACTGCTGCTACTGTATGACGATGGTAAAGAGATTGAATGTTTATGGATGGGGAGCCGATCAAGTGGGCTGCTTTGTTCCGACGGTGTCAAGCTTCCTAAATGTTGTTGGAGTTTCACTGATCCAGGCAAGTGAAGATCATTCCAATACACTCCTGACTTGTACCATAGATGGCTTTGAGTGTGTTCGTTTGTGTGTGTGTGTGGGAGGGAGGACGGTTTGACAAGATTTACTCACAACTGGATTCCTAACCTCTGACCTGTTCTAGTAGCACAGTAAGAAGTTTCACAACACCAGGTTAGAGTTCAACAGGTTTATTTGTAGCAAACGCCATTAGCTTTCGGAACTGGCCGTTCCTTCGTCAGGTGGGTGGGAGTTCTGATCACAAACAGGGCATATAAAGATACAAGCTCAATTTACATGAATAATATTGGAATGTGAGTCTTTACAGCTAATCAAGTCTTAAGGGTACAGACAATGTGAGTGGAGACAGCATTAAGCACAGGTTAAAAAGATGTGTATTATTTCCAGACAGGAAAGTTAGTGAGATTTTGCAACTTGTGGGGGTTGGGGCCTCAGCTATTTACCATTTATATAGATGATCTGGAGGAGGGAACTGAGTGTAGGGTGTCGAAATTTGCTGATGACACCAAGATTGGTGGAATGGCAAATTGTGCGGAGGGTGTGGAGAGTCTACAGAAGGATCTAGATAGGCTGGGCGAATGGGCCAGGAAATGGCAAATGGAATTTAATGTTGGCAAGTGTGAGGTGGTCCACTTTGGTAGGAATAATGGTAGGAAGGACTATTACTTACGAGGCGAAAAACTGCAGCAGGCGACGGTGCAGAGGGACCTCAGGGTCCTTGTGCATGAGTCGCAAAAACCCAGCTTGCAGGTGCAGCAGGTGGTCAGGAAGGCGAATGGGATGCTGGCCTTCATAGCGAGGGGGATTGAATATAAAAGTAGGGAGGTCTTGCTGCAGCTGTATAGGGCATTGGTGAGGCCGCAGTTGGAGTACTGTGTGCAGTTTTGGGCGCCGCACCTGCGCAAAGATATTTTGGCCTTGGAGGGAGTGCAGAGGAGGTTTACTAGGCTGATACCGGAGTTGAGGGGGTTGAGCTATGAGGAGAGGCTGAATAAACTAGGCTTGTACTCGTTAGAGTTTAGAAGAATGAGGGGAGATCTCATTGAGACGTATAAGATGATGAATGGGATGGATAGGATAGAGGTGGAGAGACTCTTCCCGCTCAGAAAGGACAGTAGGACTAGGGGGCACAGCCTCAAGATAAAGGGGGGGCAGTTTAGAACGGAGTTGAGGAGGAACTTCTTCACTCAAAGGGTGGTGAATCTCTGGAATTCTCTGCCCGTTGGAGTGGTGGAGGCTGCCTCGCTAAATATTTTTAAGACGCGGGTTGATGGGTTTTTGATAAGAGAGGGGATTAAGGGTTATGGGGAGAGGGCGGGAAGGTGGAACTGAGCCGCGACAGATCAGCCATGATCTTATTGAATGGCGGGGCAGGCTCGAAGGGCTAGATGGCCTACTCCTGCTCCTATTTCTTATGTTCTTATGTTCTTATAATGTGACATGAACCCAAGATTCTGCTTGAGGCCGTCCTCATGCGTGCAGAACATGTAGCTGTCACAGTAGATGTTACAGTAGTAGGAACACGTGGTGTCACACTATCTGGACTTGCCTGGACTTGCAAAATCTCATTAACTTTCTTGTCTGGAAACAATACACATTTTTTTAACATGTGCTTAATGCTCTCTCCACTCACATTATCTGTACCTTTAAGACTTGATTAGCTGTAAAGACTCACATTTCAATCATTATTCATGTAAATTGAGTTTGTGTCTTTATATGCCCTGTATGTGATCGGAACTCCCACCCACCTGATGAAAGAACAGCTAGTTCCAAAAGCTAGTGGCTTTGCTACAAATAAACCTGTTGGACCTTAACCTGGTGTTGTGAGACTTCTTACTGTATTTACCCCAGTTCAACACCAGTATCTCCACATCTGTTCGAGTAGCCACAGTATTTATATAGCTAATCCAAATCAGTTCTGATCAATGGTAACTCCCAGGATGTTGGTAATAGGGGATTCAACGATGGTAAGCCATTGGATGTCAAGAGCGATGGTTAGATTCTTTCATATTTGAGATGGTCATTGCCTGGCACTTGTGTGGTGTAAATGTTACTTCCCACTCCTCAGCCCAAGCCTTGATATTTTGCAGGTCTTGCTGCATTTGGACATGGACTGCTTCAATATCTAAGTAGTGACAAATGGTGCTAAATATTGTGCAATCATCAGTGAACACTCCTACTTCAGACCTTATGATAAAGGGAAGATCATTGACATAATTGCTGAAGATGGTAGGATCCAGGGCACTATCCCGAGGAACTCCCAGAGTGATGTCCTGGAGCTGAGATGATTGACCTCCAACAATCACAACAGTTTTCTTTTGTGCCAGGTATGACTCCAACCAGTGGAGAGCTTTGCCCCTGATTCCCATTGATTTCAGTACGGTGCACAGTGGTTAGCACTGCTGCCTCACAGCGCAGGGACCCGGGTTCAATTCCCATTGGGTCACTGTCTGTACAGAGTCTGCATGTTCTCCCCATCCCTGCATGGGTTTCCTCTGGTGCTCCAGTTTCCTCCCACAGTCTGAAAAACATACTAGTTAGGTGCATTGGCCATGCTAAATTCTCCCTTAGTGTACCCATACAGCGCTGGAGTGTGGCCATGAGGGGATTTTCGCAGTATCTTCATTGCAATGTTGATGTAAGCCTACTTGTCACACTCATAAATAAACTTTAAACTTGATGTCAAGGACAGTCAAGCGGATAAGGAGGCAGGGTGGATGTTGAGGTATGTAAGTAAGGGAATGGTGAGGGGTGGTAAAGGTATAATTTTGTTTATTCATTCAAAGCATATGGACATTGCTGGCTAGTCTAGCATTTATTGCCCATCCCTAATTACCCTTGATAAGGTGGTGATGAGCAACATTCATGAACGCTGCAGCTCATGTGGAGTACGTGCACCCACAGCACTGTTAGGGGGGAGTTCTCGGCTTTTGACCCAGTAGCGATGAAGGAACAGTGATATATTTCCAAGTCAGAATGGTGAGTGATTTGGAGGGGATCTTCCTGTGGTGGTGTTCCCATGTGTCTGCTGCCCGTGTCCATCTAGGTGGTTTTGGTTGTGAGTTTGGGAGGTGCTGCTTAAGGAGGTGTAGTGAGTTTCTGCAGTGTATCTTGTAGATCAGGCTTTTTCAAAGTGGAGGTCGCGACCTGCAGATGTGCCATGAGATGTTGAAAATGAGTCGCTGGGTAAATTTTCACTGCCCTAAAAACTGATACTGTTAAAAAAAAGGATGTTTTGTTTATAGTGTTCATTTTGTCGAAGACAGTATGACAAAGGGAACCTCTCAGATAATAATATAGCCAGCATGAGGGCGTCTGATGTGGAGGAAAGGCTGGGTATTGGCTGATACAATTCAAGTTACGTGCACTTTGTGAAAGGAAAGGTAAGAGCTAGGACAGAGGTGTATTTTTAAATATACAGAAAATCCCATTTAAATTGCGATTGTAGCAGCAGCACTGCAACTTACCTGGTCAATGAACTCTGCCTGAGTCCTGAATTTCCAGCCATGAAGATAAGCTATAACTTCAGATTTTGATGAATATCATCATTATCTCACAATCCAACTTATTATTTTTCCCGTGTGCATAAAAATATTTTGCATGGAGGCGGCACAGTGGTTAACATTGCTGCCTCAAAGCATCAGGGACCAGGGACCAGGCAGCTTGGGTCACTGTCTGTGTGGAATCTGCATGTTCACCCTGTGTCTGCGTGGGTTTCCTCCGGGTGGTCCGGTTTCCTCCCATAGTTCAAAAGACGTGCTGGTTAAGTGCATTGTCCATGCTAAATTCTGCCTCAGTGTACCTAAACAGGCACCGGAGTATGACAACTGGGGGAGTCTCACAGTAACTTCATTGCAGCATTAATGTAAAACTACTTGTGGCACTAATAAACAAACATTAAACTATAACTTCAATTTCAAATTGAGATGATGTCTGAAAAACAGAAAAACCATTTTTTTTTAAATTATGGCAGTTTGTTGGAATGGATAATCGACACATTAACCACAGACTTCATTGGATGCAGCAAAATGTAATTATTGATGTGACATATCCCACCTGCCAGGGATAATTGGCAACTGTCCTATTACGTTTCCACCTAAAAGCAAAATGTTGACCAGTTTCCAACTAAAAGCAGAACATTGACCTGGAGTGCTCTGCATTCCAAAGATGCACCTTAAATGAGAAATCCGTCACAAATAAAAGGCAGTCAATTTTCTGTGGATGGCTGATGCACAGTAAATGAGTGCATTGTCTGATTTTGTACATTTATTTTGAATGTATATGTTGACGAGAGGAGTTTGCAAAATGCCAACCATTTCCTTTGTGCCAGAATTTGGCTCGAATAAATTGGAAAATGGATCTGAAACTGATCTCTCCCCAACATTTAATACACTGTATAATGTTAGTACAAAATGGAAAGGTCACATTTCATTATAAATCCCACGTGACGCGGGTCATAAGGGATGGCCTTTTGGTAAAAGTGGGTTGCCAGGAGAAAAGTTTGTAAAACATTGCTGTAGGTGGTACACACTGCTGCTACTGTGTGATAATGGTGGAGGGTGCGAATGTTTATAAATGGGTGTCAATCAAGTGGCCTGCTTTGCCCTGCATGGTGTCAACCTTCTTGAGTTTTGTTGGAGTAGCACACAGCTAGGCAAGTGGTAATTAAGATGGCTAATGTAAGCTGCTAAGGGGTAGAATGTGTAAGCTAAGTGGGTAAGGTGATAGTGTGGGGAAGGTAAGTGGGTAGGGGAGGAGGGTGGTAGATGGATCAGGTCCGGTCAGGGGACCAGTCAGAGGGTTGGGGTGGGTGTTGGCAGGGTAAGATTGAGTTGGAGGATGGGGTGGAATTCTGATGGGTCAGGGCCGAATCTGAGTGTCGTGGAGTCAGACAGTCAGGGGGGAGTCAGTGCAGGGGTGCGGGGTGGTCAGTGTGAGTGAGTGAATGAAGGATTATGTAGTTACCCAGGAACTAGACTAAGATTTTTCTAACATTTCCTGTGTAACTATCCAGGTAAATCAGAACTGTATGAAGTCTCCAACTCTAATTCAGAGTTGGTTACCTTTTCAGAGAGTCCTGGGAAGCAGGGAATTTGCCCATTGAAGGCTCAATCTTCTCAGGCAATTTCCACATTGTGCTGGGACCTCCAAGGGGTCCAGTTGTACATCTTGGTGACTATGTTGGGCTCTGACTATCCAGAGAATGGAGGATCTGGGCCTTTGTGTAATAAGATCGTAACAGTACACTTGTATTATTTGCTATGTCAGCCCCACCTAGTGGAAATAAATGAATATTTTTCAGTGAACATTTCAGAATTCTATTTGCATGTGTGTGAGGCCTGTATGGGGTGGAAGCAATGCTGTCCCAGATTGTTGAAGATCTGTTAGTTTAACATGTGAAGCCAGTTTTTTCATACTGTCTATAAATTGTAAGTGTTAAAACACCTGTATTTAAAAATGTAGTGGTTCTAACTATGTATTTTAGGCCATAAAGGGTGAAAACAGAGTATAGGTTCATTTCTAGAGCAGAGGAAAATAAAAAACAGAGAAGCAATGTTAAATTGACACAGGGCCATGGTTAGAACACACATTTCTGGCCCCGTCATTTTGAAACACTGGAGAAAGCACAGAAACATTTACAAAGGTGTGAAAAAGTGTTTTATTTTCACCTCCTTCAATTTGGTCTACTGTATTTGCAGCTCCCAATAGGGTCCCTTCTACACAAAGGAGACTTAATGCAGACTGGGTAACTGCTTTGCGGATCACATTAGCCCCCTCCACACTCTCAGACTGGATATCTAGGGCAGGACTTTTTTCCTTCTCTGCGATGTGTTTGACTTTCTGCACATTTTGCAGCACCAGAGGAGATCAATTAGTAATAATATAAAAGCAAGGTATCACAAAATACATATAAAGATGTGAAATTTGTCAGAATACAGAGGAATACACTCGCAATCACACATGATCAACTAGTTTGATAGCATTAGATCTGAATAATCTAAGAAGTTTGGCAACAGTTTCAGCATTTCCTGCACATCTAATCCAATGCAATGCGTAAACTGAATAATACTTTGTTATTTTGTCTCCCCTGGATTGATAAAATCTGAAGAAATTGAGAGATTTGATGTTAATGGGTGCTTAATTAATCTAAACATTTGCCTCTCTGAATCTACCTGCCCACCAGCAGGATGTCACACAGGTGCTAATAATTACTGCTCCTTCAATATGTGGGCCAAGCAACATGGACCCTGTGAGGGAAGAAGGAGGGTCAGGGGCACAGCTCCAAGAGGGGAAAGAGGGGTAAGATTCAGGGTTTAGTGAATGATAATGGAGCCATTCCAGGGTGTCAGTCACTGTTGGTCTCATGGGGGTGGGGTCTCTCTCTCTCTCTGTTGGGATTGCTTTGAGGACCTGCAGGGATATCTCAGTTTAAATGGGGAGATGACCCCTCCTTACGGGGGAAGGGTCAAAAACAGAGATGTTCAAGGCTTTGAGGAGCAACATTATTTAATACATTGAGTTGTAATAGTGTTACATTTTTAATGCCCTTACTAACCATGCCTGACTTCACCCATGCCCACTATGTGCACCTACAACTTCTTAATCTTCTATGGCCTGCTGTTATGTCTAGGTGTTTCCCCTGGATACACATCAGAAGGGAAGAGGCCTGGATGTGGCCTGTGATGCCCTTGGTGGGTGTTCTCTGGAGGGCTTAGACCTGAAGGAACCTGGTGACCTTTGGGTGTCATTGACATTGCCTCATCGCCTTGTTCTATCCACTGCTACTGAAATTTGCTGGTATCAGGAAGGGGGGTTGAGGGGGGTGTGGGGGTGTGATTCTGATGGGCTGGAGGTGACCAGAGTCTCCTTGGTGGAGGGTGCCGGGATGGACTTCAGTGTTTCCTCCTTCCTTGGGGTACTTGTGGGCCCTGGGCTATTCCATGGAATGGAGGAGCTGCTGGAGAGAATTCCAGAAGCCTCTTCATACCTGACACTGCTAGTTCTGGAGATCCGACATTGTCTGTGCCATGGTGATGAAGCCCTTAGCCTTGGAGCTCTTGTGTTTGGGCTAAGCTCTGGAGCCTCTCAGCACTGGCTCTCTGTACAGTCTGAGCCAAGCTCTAAAGAATCTCAGCTCTGGTCCTCGTAGACTGATCCGTGCCTTGGACTCCACCACTCATGACTCGGAGATCTTATGCCACCCTTGCAGTGTTGGCCTGGGAACCACGCCACATGGCAACATCTCCTTCCACTGAAGGCTTTGGGGTTCCTCTAATGTGTCTTGCAGTTGCAGTAAAGCCATTGACAACCTCTTCTGGACCTCCCAACTCTGTCTTTGCATCTCCAGCAGCTGAGGGAAGATCCCATTCGGAGACATGGCGCACAACTGAGGCTCAGTCAGATCCCTGGGACATATCTGCCTCCACCTGATGTGCATCAGAAGCAGTGTAGTGCGCCTCACAGGATGTCTGTCTCTGTGATGGTGGATGCTGTGGATGATAGATGCGAGGCCACTTCAGTGTTATCCTCAGAGATCTCCAAGGTGCAGACAGGGGTTGCGGGGCAGGGCAGGGAGGGGGGTGCTCTGCCACTTGCTGGAGCAGCCTCATCAGTTGGTGACCCTGCAAGACAAAGGCCCTGGCTTCAGTAAATGGGAAGGATAAGAATCTGGGAACTTAACTCATTTGAGGCAGGTCATCTGATGAAGGTGCAATGGATTGTCACTTCTCTGATGCTGGCCAACCTCGTTGTCCGGAGCAGCTCACTGCTTGTTCTCCTCTGTGAGCTCTATTGCCCTTTCTTCTAAGGGGGTGAGAATTTTGAACTTGGACATCCCTCTGCCCATCTTCTCCCTCTTCCTTTAATTGTGGGTCATCTTTTCCTGCAAGGACACAAAGAGGATGTTGTGAGCTGTACACCTGGAATGTTGGTGGTCAGAACAACAGGTATGTGTGGGCACTGCACCTAGGCAGAAAAGTGTTGTAATGAAGAGTGCTAGGCGGTTTGGAAAAAGATGCTCAGAGATCGTGTGTTTGGAGGCTGTGAGGTGGCAGCAAGTGGATTAACAGAGACATGCTGAGAGTGACAGACTGGAATAATGTCAGGGGGAGACAAGTGGTCACTCATCCTTGCAGGAAGTATGAGGTAGGTCTTAAGGACAAGGTGAGCACGGAGAGAGCATGGCGGGAGTTGGGATGAAATCTAGAAAATGATATGAGTTCAGGACTTGGGCAGTGTGGAAGATTAGGGGCCGTGGTGGGCTGAGGAAGGAAGGGAAGTGGCAGAAGCAACTAAATGGATGGTCTTGATCTTTATAACAAAAAATGTCCATGATCTCCTCTCATTTGTTATTGGAGCTGAGGGTGGAGGAAGCAGGCAGGGCTTAGAAGATGTTTGTGGGTGAGGAGAATTTGTTTTTTTTTCTTTGCATTTTTGGATGATCTTTAGCAAAGGTGAGCAAGATCTGAGACATGCTTTATGAGATTCAACTGGATCTAGCAATGAATGGTTTGATCAGTTCTCCCCCATAGACCTTCAAATCTTTGGGAGAGTAATGGTTTTAATGGGGACTAGAGAATCAAAGTTGGAAGGTAAGGTTGAGTTAGTAGTTAGCTATTGAAATACCATTATGAATGGAGGGGCCTAATAATAATAAGCAGGAAGAAGTGGAGCTCCAATAATAAGAACATAAGAAATAGGAGCAGGTGTAGGCCATCTAGCCCCTCGAGCCTTCTGCGCCATTCAATAAGATCATGGCTGATCTGATAGTGGGCTTAGTTACACTTACCTGCCCGGTCCCCATAACCCTTAATTCCCTTATTGGTTAAAAATCTATCTGTGACTTAAACACATTTAACGAGGTAGCCTCTACTGCTTCATTGGGCAGAAAATTCCAAAGATTCACTACCCTCTGGGAGAAGAAGCTCCTCCTCAACTCTGTTCTAAATTGACTCCCCCGTATTTTGAGGCTGTGCCCCCTAGTTCTTGTTTCCATTGTAAGTGGAAATAACCTCACTGCTTCTACCCTGTCTAGCCACTTCATTACCTTATATGTCTCTATAAGATCCCCCCTCAACCTTCTAAACTCCAATGAGTACAGGCCCAGTTTACTCAAACTTTCCTCATAAGCTAACCCCCTCATCTCTGGAATCAACCTAGTGAACCTCCTCTGTACCCCCTCCAAAGCTAGTATATCCTTCCTTAAATAAGGGGACCAAAATTGTACACAATACTCTAGGTGTGGCCTCACCAGTACCTTGTACAGTTGCAGCACGACCTCCCTGCTTTTATATTCCATCCCCCTCACGGTAAAGGCCAACATTCCATTCGCCTTCTTGATCACCTGCTGCACCTGCAGACTGAGTTTTTATGATTCATGCACAAGGACCCCCAGGTCCCTCTGCACAGTAGCATGTTGTAATTTTTCACCGTTTAAATAATAGTCCACTTTACTATTATTCCTTCCAAAGTGGATAACCTCACATTTACCAACATTATATTCCATCTGCCAGATCCTTGCCCATTCACTTAGCCTATCCAGATCTTTCTGCAGACTTTCTGTGTCCTCCACGCAATTTGCTTTCCCACTCATCTTTATGTCATCCGCAAACTTTGTTACCCTACACTCGATCCCCTCCTCCAGATCGCTTATATGTGTGGTAAATAGTTGAGGCCCCAGCACTGATCCCTGCGGCATGCCACTAGTCACTGATTGCCAACTGGAAAAGCTTCCATTTATTCCAACTCTCTGCTTTCTGTTAGATAACCAATCCTCAATCCACGCTAACACTTCACCCTCAACTCCGTGTACCTGTATCTTATGCAGCAACCTTTTGTGAGGCACCTTATAGAATGCCTTCTGGAAATCTAAATACACCATATCCACAAGTTCCCCTCTGTTATATCCTCGTTATATCCTCATAAAATTCCAGTAAGTTAGTCAAACGTGACTTACCCTTGATGAATCCATGTTGGGTCTGCTTGATTGAACCATTCTTTTCCAGGTGTCCTGCTATTTCTTCCTTAATGATAGATTCCAGCATTTTCCCAACTACGGATGTTAAGCTAACAGGCCTGTAGTTACCTGCCTTTTGTCTACCTCCTTTTTTAAACAGTGGCATTACATTAGCTGTTTTCCAATCCCAGAGTCCAGTGAATTTTGATAAATTGATAAATTACAACTGATAAATTTTGATAAATTACAACTGATGCATCTGCTGCTACTTCTGCATTTCTTTCAGTACTCTGGGATGCATTCCATCTGACCCGGGGACTTGTCTACCTTTAGTCCCATTAGCCTATCCAGCCACTACCTCTTTAGTAATAGTGATCATTTTAAGGTCCTCATCCCCTACAGTCCCAAGACCATCAATTATTGATATGTTATTTGTGTCCTCCACTGTGAAGACTGACATAAAAAACTTGCTTAAGGCCTCGGCCATTTCCTTGTTTCCCATTATTAAATCCCCCTTCTCATCTTCTAAGGGACCAACATTTACTTTAGCCACTCTTTTCCGTTTTATATATTTGTAAAATCTTTTACTATCAGTATTTATATTTTGTGCTAGTTTACTTTCATTATCTCTCTTTCCTTTCTTTATTGCTTTCTTAGTATTCTTTGTTGTTTTTTAAAGCTTTCCCAATCTTCTAGTTCCCCAATAATTTTGACTGCTCTTGCATTGGTTTTTAATTTGATTCTCTCCTTTATTTCCCTAGTTATCCATGGTTGGTTATCCCTTTTCTTACATTCCTTCTTTTTCACTAGAATATATTTTTGCTGAGAACTGAGAAAAATCTTCTTAAAAATCCTCCACTGTTCCTCAACTGTCCCACCAATTCATCTGTGTTCCCAGTCTACATTAGCCAACTCTGCCCTCATCCTATTGTAATCTCCCTTGTCCAAGCAGAGGACACTGGTTTGGGACCCTACTTTCTCATCCTCCATCTGTATTAGAAATTCAACCATATTGTGATCACTCATTCAAAGAGGATCCCTCACAAGGAAATCATTAATTTTACCTGTCTCATTACACAGGACCAGACCCAAGATAGCTTGCTCCCTCGTAGGTCCTTTAACATACTGTCCGAGGAAACTATCTCAACAGCATTCTAAGAACTCTTCCTCAAGTCCACTGTGTCCAATTTGAGTTGATCAATCAATATGGAGGTTAAAATCCCTCATGACGTTCCCCACATAATGTGTCTTGGATCTCTGTCTCTAAAAGAGGATTTCGTAAACAGATTAGATGAAGCAATGGGGAGGGAAAGGACACAGAGGTACAGATGTACATTGGTTACCTAGCTGGGAGGGGGACTTCAAAGCAAGCTGAATATATTGGAAATGGACTAAGAAATCTAAGCAGTTTCAGACACTGAGTAGGAATGAGGAGTACCAGAATCAAACAAAGACTTGTGTGCAAAAGAAGTATGCAATGCGCTGACCATCAGAGACTGGGGTGGATCGACAAATGACTGAATCATAAGCCAAGGATAGTTGTGGGTCAGAGTGTGGCACACATGGAAAGGGAAATATTAATGAGTTAATATAATAGTTTATTATTTGTCAAATAATTACATTTCTAAAATTCAAGTGTTGCCTTTTGTTACTATTACCTAGAATATGTGGCACAGAAACAGGCGATCCAGCCCAACCAGCCCATGCTGGGATGTTATATGGAGATATTTATATTTCACACAGTCTATGGTGCTACTTCAGGAAGCTATTTGAATTGAAGCATTTTAGCTAATTAAAATAGTGCAATGCTTATTCTTCGCCCAATGTCTTTTCCACCTCACTTTGAATCCTTAGAATAAAAAATAATGGGGGCGATTCTCTCAGAAGCACAGCGGGCAGGGAGACAGAACTGGTGACCATTTCACAGGATTCACGCTGGGCATCACAGCCTCCACACATCTCCCAGCCGAAGATTTTTGGCGCTGTCAGCTCTGCACCAGAAATTGTTATCCATGGTTGGTTAACCCTTTTCTTACATTCCTTCCTTTTGACTAGAATATATTTTTGCTGAGAACTGAGAAAAATCTTCTTAAAAACCCTCCACTGTTCCTCAACTGTCCCACCAATTCATCTGTGTTCCCTGTCTATATTAGCCAACTCTGCCCTCATCCTATTGTAATCTCCCTTGTCCAAGCAGAGGACACTGGTTTGGGACCCTACTTTCTCATTGGTGCAGAGTTGATGATCATATGGAAAAGACACGGAAGTTGACATTTTCATATGATTAGCAGGCCTGGGATGGAATTCTCTGGGCCCACTAATGTTTTCCCACCCCCCACCGCCCCCCCGCTGGGAGTAGTTCCCTCCAGTGGGGTTTACAACTTCTCCCCACTAACGTAACGGGTAACAAGTGGCCTGACCCCACTGAAAGGAAGAGAGGCCATTGAGGCTCCCTTGGGAGGTCGGGAGTAAGGGGGAGTGCCACATGCACAGTGCCAGTCTCACAGTGCCAGCCTGGCACCCTAGCATTGCCCAAGGAGCACCTTGGCACTGCCTACCAGGCATCAGGCAGTGCCAAGTAGGCGCAAGCTCTTGGGAGCAGGGCATATTGGGGGATGGGCGATCGATAGGGGAGCGTTCTGCATTGGCATCACTAGAAGAGGGAGGACAATTGGGGCTGGCATCCAGTTGGAGGGGGTCGGGCTGCTGGGGTGGATCAGAGCTAATCGTTGATGGGGGGGTTCAGTTTGGACTGGTCACTGGGGGAGGAGAAGGGACTGTTGGGGGGATATAGGGACTGGCCCGGGGAGTTCCAGGACAGCGATTGTGGAGTGGGAGGTCAGAAGGCCAGTGATGGGGGTTTGCAGGGGCTGGCCAGTGATTGGGCTGGCCAGTTATTTGAAGGCTGGCAATGGGGGGGCACTGTGTGTGCACCAATCTCTGCACTGACAGATCAGCACATGCACAGTAGCACGTTCAGCACCAGGCTGCTGGCCTCTTGGGTGGGAATAGGCCCCCCCACTTTTCAGAATGAATCACACTCAGGCACTCTGTGATGCACAGAGCATTGGAGATCCATTCTGGAAATCACACCAAAAAAAACAGCAGGATTTACCTCCTTTTTCCTGTACATTGGGAACTTAGATTTTTTTTGGGAGAATCCCAGTCAATTAGTCTGAGGAAGGGAATATTCCAGTTTATAAACTAAATGTTTATAAGTTACAGAATAGAAGAGGGATCTGGAGGTATTGATGGGATGGATAGGTCACTAAAACAACAATGCACTTACTGGACCTTTGGGGGGCACAGTCACAGTGATAGAGTGCAAATTCAAAAGACTACATTGAGTTTTACTGACCTATTGCACTGATGTATGGTTTAACTGAGAATAATGGCATCATAGCCACTTCCTGTGTGTTAAGCACTTATGTGCGTAATGAGATGATTCACCACCAACTACGTGGATGCTCAGGAAATGAAGTCTATTGCTGCTCGTGAAGTTGTTGGGCTTTCAGACAGTCATAAGTAAAAACAGAAAAGCTAGAAAAATTCTGGCATCTGTGGGGAGAGAAACAGTTAATCACCGGAATTCTACCACCTTGTCCACTTGAGCGAGGCTGTAAATTCCCACCCAATGTTTTAAATCCATATGACTCTTCTTCAGACCCTGCATTTATGGGAATCTAATCACCTGGAAGATCTTGATGTATCTCTCTGATTCTGTCCTCTTTGATGGGACCATGCGGAACTGAATGAGCTCAGAAGTTCTTGAGCTGGGCATCTAATATGACTAATGCAGCAATAAACACCAATGTGCTAACCAATGCCATCAGATGCCACCTAGAGACATTTTGATAGATAGAAGTTAGGCAATGTTATCTTCACAGCCACTAACAAGGCAGTGCTACAATACAAAGTGTATTCAAATTAGGCTCCAAAAGGGGGGACATCTCTCCAGGTTTTAGGAAAAATCCAGATACTCTGTGGTATTTTGACCATGAGGCAACATTTTATGTTGATCACTGTTTTAATGTCCTTTTAAAACAAGCTGTGGTGCCAGCCAAGCCACCTATTGTGGTCATTGTCACAATGCACTGTTGTAAAGCAGTTAAAGAAATGCAGATTACATGCAAGCCTCTGATAAATAAATGTCAAAACAATCCAGAATTATCTTTTTAAGCGTTAAAGTTAATTGAGTGACTGTAATTAATTTGTTCGGAGATATAGTTGGAGGTAGAGCTGGGACAAATTAGCACAACAGAGGCAAATGATTTAATAATGCACACAGAAATCAAATACAAATATTTTACAGTGGCAAGCAGTTAGCACTGCTCCTTCACAGTGCCAGGGACCCAGGTTCAATTCCCAGCTTGGGCCACTGTCTGTGTGGACTGTACACATTCTTCCCATGTCTGCGTGGGTTTCCTCCAAGTGCTCTGGTTCCTCCCACAGTCTGAAAAATGTGCTGATTGGATGCATTGGCCATGCTAAATTCTCCTTCAGCATACCCAAACAGACGCCAGAGTGTGGCAACAAGGGGATTTCACAGTAACTTCACTGCAGTGTTAATGTAAGCCTATTTGTGATCTAATAAATAAATTTTAAAACCTTAAGTTAAGTTTCTGATGAATTCAAAGTCTAAAAACTGAACAGCAATATTTTAAGAATTATAACATTTAAGATGGCTTTTCAATTTTGTGTGGTTATTATCTTAATACCATGCTGATGGAACTTGGCAAGTCTGATACAATATTTTGATATCTATTAAGTGGCTGTAAACCCTCTGTGCCAAAATAATTAACTACATGAATTCATTAGGGTTGTAAAGAAAAAGATGATGATGCCTGAGAAATCATTGCCAATGCAATGTGGGTTGTCTCAAAACACTGGCTTAAAGATATTTTAATCATCAACATCAGCCATGAGATTCTCTTCTTCCAAGAACTGAGGCCAAATTTCACCATCTGCCATGGTAGGATTCAAACACAAGTTCCCAGAGCATTACGCTGGGTCTCTAGATGACTAGTCCAATGACGATACCACTACACCACTGCCTCCCCAACATTTTCAGCTCATCCATGCCTATAACAGGACAGTTTTACCATTTACTGTGATGGGATTCGAGCCTGGAACCCCAGAGCCTTGAATTAACAGTTCAGTGACCAATATCACTTAAAAGGCCTAGACATTTTCTTACACCACCAGTTCTCATTTGACCTGCTCAGTGATAAAACAAGTAAGTATCTGTCTATCAATTGTATCTTTGAATGTCCCACATGAATTATACATATAATAAATCTCATCATTGCTTGGTACATCAGGACTTATTCTAACATTTAAGTTATCATATATAATGAATGCAAAAATGTTAATTTGGAAGTTTGGGAACTTGCGTTTGACATTAAGGGGCAATTTAGCATGGCCAATCCATCTAACCCACACATCTTTGGACTGTGGGAGGAAATCAGAGCAGCTGGAGGAAACCCACACAGATATGGGGAGAATGTGCAAACTCCCAGACAGACAGTCACCCAAGGCCAGAATCAAACCTGGATCCCTGAGGCAGCTATGCTAACCATTGTGCCACTGTGCCACCCAAGTGCTGCTGATCATGCAGTCCTTGGAGACATGAATGACCTAAGTTACTATATGGCTGATCCATCACAAAGACAGGATCCACTTGAGAATAGTGGTATGGATAAGGGGCTGAGAAGGTATCTTGAGCAAATACTGTATATCATCCAAACCCTGACCATTTCCCCATGTTAGTGATGAACAAAAAATTGCTGCTATTAAAGTGGATTTCAATGTGTCAGCTGTTGTAGTTCTATCAAGCTTGTTGACAATATAATTGCTTAGTAACTGGCCTCTGTGTAAGTGTAATTACTGGGACAGCAACTCTCAAACAGGGAAGTATGTAGTGGGAAAGGTGAATGGGAACCTGACATCCTGACTTGTGACTTTGGCATGTGTGTAGAGACCAGGCCTGATCCACTCTGGGAAATTCTCAGCAGGACCTTCTTTCCAAGGCTTGGGTACTGACCAGTGAGGGCCATTGGCCAGGAATGACTCCATGCAAAGGAATAAGAATGATTGGCTCTGATAAAGGGTCATCCTGACTTGAAACATTGGCTCAATTCTCTCTCACAGATGCTGTCAGACCTGCTAAGTTTTTCCAACATTTTCTGTTTTTGTTTCAGATTCCAGCACCTGCAGTATTCTGCCTTCATGATTGGCCCTGTGGGTCCCCCTTGAAACAGGAGGCAGACTGGGGAGAGGACGGAAATCCAGAGTTTTGACTGAAGAAAGAGGCAGAGCCTGAGCACAAGCTAGACAAAGGACAGAGACAGGAGAAAGCAGCAGCAAGGAGGAGCAGAAACCTAGGACTTGAGAATTGCAGAGTGGTAAGAGCCAAGCCACAAATAGGGCAGCCTGCAACCTTGGACAGTGGCTGGAGAAGCAGGAAGGGGAATTGGGACTGGTACACTGCTGCTGTAGACTGACTCAGACTGTCTGTACAGTACCTCTGAGTCCATGGAACTATGATTCACTAGGCTGATACCGGAGAAGAAGGTTCACTGGGCTGATACTGGAGATGAGGGGGTTAGCCTATGAAGAGAGACTAAATAGACTGGGTCTGTACTCGTTGGAGTTTAGAAGGCTGAGGGAGGATCTTATAGAGACATATAAGATAATGAAGGGGATAGATAGGGTAGAGGTAGAGAGATTCTTCCCGCTTAGGAAGAATAGCAGGACTAGAGGGCGCAGCCTCAAGATATGGCGGGGGGGGGCGTGGTGGCAATTTAGAACGGAGTTGAGGAGGAACTTCTTCACTCAAAGGGTGGTGAATCTCTGGAATTCTCTGCCTGTTGAAGTGGTGGAGGCTGCCTCGCTGAATATATTTAAGTCACGGGTAGATAGGTTTCTGATAGACAGGGGAATTAAGGGTTAAGGGGAGAAAGCGGGAAAGTGGAACTGAGCTACTTCAGATCAACCATGGTCTTATTGAATGGCGGGGCAGGCTCTAAGGGCTAGATGGCCTACTCCTGCTCCTATTTCTTATGTTCTTCTGTACAATAATTACGAGGGGCCATGGGCTTAGGGTGAGGGGGGCGCGGTATAACTTGGATGTTAGGGGGAGGTTTTTCACACAGAGGGTTGTGGGGGCCTGGAATGCACTGCCAAGTAGGGTGGTGGAGGCAGGCACACTAGGGTTATTTAAGGCTTACTTAGACAGGCACATGAGCGGACTAGAGATGGAGGGATACAGGAGACTTTTCTAAATAAAGATCTAGAGCTTTGGGACATCCCTGGGAATCAATTGATTCCTATGGACCTTCCAACATATTTGATGGCTCACTTGCTTCATTTCTGAGCTTCTGGGGATTCCGTAAATGTCTGTCTAAGTTTTGCATGTTTATTGATGTCTTTTCTTTTACTTCACAGGAGATTCAGTCCGTCTTGTTGACCAACAAGGGGCATACACGCGGTGAGGTTGTGTGATGGCTGCTCTTGGATGTTGCTTCGAGAGTTGCCTAGTGCTTCACGTCGTTACCGTACGCTTAAACTGGACCATCTGACGGGCAACATGACAGCTCAGTGACTATCACTGTTTGCTGTGCAGATACATGGATTTGGGCTGGTGTCTGCGGGAGTTTGCACATTCTCCCTGTGATTGCGTGGGTTTTCTCCGGGTGCTCCAGTTTCCTCCCACATCCCAAAAAACGTGGTCTTAGGCTGATTGGTGTAACAAATTGTCCCTAAATTAGTCTTCCCTCAATCTTCCCCAGTAGGTGTAGATAAAGGTCATGGGTAGAGGAGGGCACTCATAATGTTAAAATGATGGCGTGGGCTCGTTGGGCCAAAGAGCCTGTTTCCCGTGCTGTGTTGTTCTTTGTTCTTTATGAGGAAAGAAGATTTCTTTTGAGTCTAGATGATCAGGTAATCTGACTCTCACAGTTATGAGTAACTGAATTCTGCGACCTAGCTGATTAGAGATTAGGAGTTAAGCTCTCGACAGCAGTGGATCTGAAGTGTCAACTTGTGAAGGTTCATTGCAAATAGCTTGTTTCTGAGTTAAGCTTTTCGATTGATGTTGACACAGATTTGATACCAGCGGAATAAATGATCCCGGTTTTACAACCTATGAGCTGTACACGTGCTTGGGTCTCACATTACACACAGCTGTATCATAACAGACTCACGAGGGAGAAATCATGGCGATCATTTTTAGGGACAGAGTTTTGACAGAGAATGATTCTGTTCCATTTCACACATCAGTCTGCTTCTGCAGTAACTATTAATGGTCATATTTTTAAAGTAAATCCAGGCCAATATTTTAGTGTTGTATGTATCACCACTTGATGGCACCAAAGCAACTAAACATGCAAGTTTTTAGACTAGCATACTTACCACTAGCAATACTTATCACAAGGCTATGACCTTTGTTTTTGAATTTTACTTTTCAATTTTCAACAGATTGGAAGCTCTGCAATTTGAAATGAGACCAACCAAAGAACTTAAAAATAAACACTTCCAAGGGAAGGTGAAAAAAACCAAACAATGGGCAATGTGAACTGAGGGATATTTCTTATAATTCAAAGATCCTTCCAAACCAGTCCCTGTCAAAGGAAGAGACATTAAGATGCAAAATGCCTTGGAAATACACAATGGGCAAAATATAACAGGGCAGACTGCAGCCATCGCAGAGGGATTGCAAGAGTCAGAGGGATTGTCAAGGAAGTTTTCATTAGAGGAAGCAATTGAAAAGCTGCACTCCCTTTTGGAAAAAGTGTGTCACTTGATTCGAGAAGCCAATTATCAGGAACCTATCAGCAAATCTAGATTTCATGAAAATTGCAACAGCTTCTACATCTGACCGCATCCAACTAATTCAAATCAGCCACAATGTATAAAAATCAAAGGACGCTTAACTGCATATGATTTTGAGGTTTTTTTATTGGATTCTAACTTCCTTTATTTCTGATACCTGTGTGTGTGTGACATCATTAAGGGGAGGCAGTAGCATTATGGTATTGTCACTGGACTGGTAATCCAGAGACCCAGAGTAATTCAGGTTTGAATCCCACCATAGTAGATGGTGAAATTTGAATTCAATAAAAATGTGGAATTAAAAGTCTATAGATGACCATAAAGCCATTGTCAATTGTAAAAACCCATTGGTTCACTAATGCACTTTAGGGAAGGAAATCTGCTGTCCTTACTGGTCTGGCCTTTATGTGACTCCAAAGGCACAGCAATGTGGTTGACTCTTAAATGCCCTCAGGGATGGGCAACGAATACTAGCCCAGCCAACGACACCGACATTACATGGACAAGTAAACAAAAACATTTTTTTTTCCACTGAAGATTAATATATTTGTTCTTTCTTTAACTCCAGAAAACCTTGTCTGATTGACTCCTTATTGCTCACCTCATAAAAAGTTAAATGCATTCTGATTCAGAAAAGGCATATCCTTGTGAAAAAGAAACTTAAACCTTTGCTGTGACAAACTGAGGAGTTTAAACAGAGGGAGGCCGGTTCATCCCTTCTCACCTGGTCATAACGCACGAGGAACTATATCTTGAATACATGCAACTGGCAATAAAAATTCCTTGAAATTCTCATACTTATGGGATAAGATACATAAATGCCAAGAGGAGCAGGAGCACAAATGACAAACAGCTTTGGGAAATCATAGAAAGTATTGAGCGCAATAAACATTGCCACAACTTTTTTTAAAGCAAAACTTTATTTTGTTCTCTTATGGGATGTGGCCATCGCTGGTTAGGTCAACAATTATTATCCATCCCTAACAGCTATTAAGAAGGTAGTGGTGAGCTACCTTCTTGAACTTCTGCAGCCCATGTGCTGTAGGTACACACACAGTGCTGGTTGGCAGTTCCAGGATTTTGACCATCACGAATCACCCTTTATCTATAGTGTGTTTGAAGTGCCATTCAGTGGCAACAAAGTACGGGTCAGCCTCAAGCTTATTGGCTACCAGCCTGAGTGGAACCAGCTGCTTTTAAACCCTCTGTTGCTCTTCCCTATTGGGCGAGCCTCCACTTGCCTAATACAGGAGCTCGTATTCTATGCGGCCCATAAAGAGTTGTATTGATGATCCCCTGTGGCCATTATAACAGTCCGGCAACAGTGAAGGAACAGCTAGTGGGTGGTACCCATTGCTGCCAACCTGTGTCAGTGATGGAGGGAGTGATTATTGAAGGCGGTGGCTGGGGTATCAATCAAGCAGGCTGTTTTGTTCTGGATGGCCTCAGGCTTGTTAAGTGTTGTTGGAGCTGCACACATTCAGACAAGTGCAGAGTATTCTATTATACACCTTGACTTTTGTTAAAAGTTTTTTTTTAAGTTTATTTGTTAGTCACAAGTAAGGCTTATATAAAAACTGCAATCAAGTTACTGTGAAATTCCAGCGCCTGTTTGGTTTAATGCATCTAACCGGCATGTCTTTCAGACTGTGGGATGAATCCGGAGCACCCGGAAGAAACCCGCACAGACATGGGGAGAATGTGCAAACTTCACACATACAGTGGTCTGAGGTCGGAATTGAACCTGGCTCCCTGGTGCTGTGAGGCAACAGTGCTAACCACTGTCGCATTATGCTGCCCCTTGTACCTTGTAGATGGTGGACAGGCTTTGGGGAGTCAAATGGTGAGTTACTCACTGCAGAATTCCCAACATCTGACCTGCTCTTGTAGCAATAGTATTTGTATTATTTGCTCCAGTTCAGTTTCTGGTCAATGGATTCAGTGATGATAATATCATTGAATGGCAAGGGATGAGGAACAGATTTTCTGTTGTTGGAGATGGTCATTGCCTGGCACTTGTGTGACATGAATATTACAAGCCACTTATGAGCCTAAGTCTAAATGCATATGGACATAGACTGTTTCAGTATCTGAGGAGTTACTGATAGTGCTGAACATTGGTGCAATCATTATTGAACATCCTTACTTTGGACCTTATGATAGACAGAACGTCATTAATGGATCATCTGAAGTCTGCTGGGCTGCAGACAATACCCCCAGAACCTCCTGTAGTGATATTCCGGTATAGAGATATTACCTCCAACAACCACAACTATCTCTCATTATGTTAGGTATAACTGCAGCCAGTGGAGAGTTTTCCTCTAAATTATACTGACTCCAATTTTGCCAGAGCACCTTGATGAGACACTCAATCAAATGTGGCCTTGATGTCAACTACAGTCATTTTCACCTCAGCTCTTGAGTTAGCTCCTTGTTCCATGTTTGGACCAAGGCTGTAATGAGATCAGGAACTTAGCCCTGGCTGAACCCAAATTGAGCATCTGTGAGCAGGTTATTTCTGAATAAGTGCTGCTTAATTGCATGGTCAATGACACCTTCCATTACTTTGCTAGTAATTGACAGCAGACTGATGGGGTTGGGTTGATATGTCCTCCTTTTTATGGACAAGACATACTTGGCCAAATTTCCAAGTTGTCAGGTAAATGGCAATGTGGTAGCTGTACTGAACAATTTGGTTAGAAGTAAGGCTAATTCTGGGGCACAAGTCTTCAGTACCATTGCCGGAATGTTATCAGGGCTCATAGCCTTTGCTCTATCAATACCTTCATTTTCTTGATATCACGTGGAGTGAATTGACGAAAGACTGGTGTCCGTGATTTTTAAACTTGAGGGTGTTCTCCTAATAATTCAAGGCTGCAATCTTTACAATACTTTTATAAAGTTATAAGTCATTAGGTCTCAGAAAGAGCCTTCATTAGCAGGGTCAGTCACTCAATAACACAAACTAAACCAATAAAATCTAGATTAGATGCAGTAGTAGAGGGACAATTTCAGAAATGAGTACAGGGTAAATTGAGGGAAGGCATGACATTTTTTGACATTTCATTTGGTGCATTTTCCAGTATTTTAGAATGGAATTTATTATGTCTATGTTGCAGTATTTTTTTGCAACATGGACTCTTGAAAAAGAGAATTTGAGAAATAGAGAAGAAACACTGAAGGAGGCTGGAAGGGAGAATTTAGAACAGGTTAGCAGCCAGCATGTGGCTTACTTAGGCTCAGATTTGGTTCCTCTGATGCCATACAGGATGATGGGCAGCAAAACTCTACCTGCAGCCCATTTCATCACAATATCTTTCAATGCAGCCCAGGTAGTGTTCCACTCTTAAAGATTATCCTGAAATACACTTTACCAGGTTGTCTTTGGCCAGCCCCGCCATCTTCTATTCTCTAGTGGTATCCATTCTCTTGACACTCTGGGGCATATGTCCAGAAGGTGAAGGCCATAAACCACCAGCCTCAGTGACCACTCAGTGATCACAGTGTCCCACAGGCACCTTTGACCAGTCCTCTATGATGCGCATTGGTGATGTTCTCCCTCCATGTGATGACTAGGATCTTACGTGGGCAGCTCTGCTGAAAGACATTAGAATGTTGAATAAAATTAAAAGTTCTGACAAACTTGTCCAAAATAAGAATTGACTTTTTGTGATGTCTCCTTCTCTGTATTACATCTTCCCACAATACTTCTTTTCCCTATCCCACGTCCCAACCCACCACCACCCGAGTACACCTAACCCCCTTTCCATCTACTTCTGCTCTAATTAGAAATGGAATGTAGTCTACTTTCCTTCTTATTTCAAATGTATTATTTAAGTAACTGCTATTGTCACAGCTGCTTGTATAGCATATTGCTATCAGCTGGCTGTGTGGGAAAACATTTACACTTTTATACTTGCTCGCGAACATCACGCTCCTGCTGATTTGCTGCTGTGTAGTACCTCCCCATCCTGTGCCCAACACAGGCAATTTTCGCTGAATACTTTCTGCCAATATGGTGTCTGAAAGCTCAAAATGTTGTTTTTTCCTGTGGTTAGCTCAAAACCCCATTTTGTTACATGCATTGAAGCCAGCACTAGGAATGGTGGCCAGGGGTTTGTTAATAACTTGCTGTCATTTAAAATGCCTACTGGTGCTCAATAAAGAGCTTGCACAACATTTTCATGGTTGACACTTTAATTAATGCCTTCACCTAACATCTGTTTGGGAGTACAAATGGTGATGCTTTGAATGTCAGACTCTTTTTGAGGGGACACCCACCACTAAAAGGGATACTACTTCAGACCCATTAGTGCTGGAACTGTGATGAGAACCTCTGAAACATACCACAAGATTTTCCATTTATTCTGGATGTCCTCTGAGCAGTTCACTAAAAGAGTAAGTGCTGTGCTACTCCTTGGAGGACTCACCAGGAGAAAGGGAGCATTTGACTCTGGACTTCCTACTACAGGTCATCTTTAGTTTGACAAGGAATGGGAGGAGGGTATGAGATAGGATTAATTGATAACCTCATAAGCTACTCCTAGTTAACAGCGATCATAATATGACTGAATTTTACATTCAATTTGAAGGAGAGAAGAGTGTGTCCCTAATTAATATTTTAAACTGAAATGAGAGCAATTATAAGGTCATGAAAGCAGAGCTAGCTAAAGTGAACTGACAATGTGTTTAAGGGATAGATCAGTGGAGGTTCAATGGTAGACATTTCAAAGAATATTTCAGAATCATAGAATCCTACAGTGCAGAAGGAGGCCATTCAGCCCATCAAGTCTGCACTGACCACAATCCCACCTAGGCCCCATCCACTTGCCTTAGCTAGTCCCCCTGACACTAAGGGGCAATTTAGCATGGCCAATCTGCACATCTTTGGACTGTGGGAGGAAACTGGAGCACCTGAAGAAAACCCACATAGACACAAGGAGAATGTGCAAACTCCACACAAACAGTGACCCAAGCCAGGATTCGAACCCAAGACCCTGGCACTGTGAATCAGCAGTGCTCACCACTGTGTCACTGTGCCACCCTAATGTACAGAACAAGCACATTGCAATTAGAAAGAAAAACTCCAAGGGGAGAGCCCATCATTCATAGCTAACTAAAGACATGAAGGACATGTTAAAGAAAAGGCATATTTTTGCACAAAGACGAACGGCAGGCCAGAAGATTGAAAAGAATATCAAGAACATTAAAGAGTGACAAAAATATTGATAAGGAGGAAAAACTAGAGTGTAAGGAAAAACTAGCTAGTAATCTTAATACAGATAGTAAGAATTTCTATAGATATTTAAATAAGAAAAGTTAACAAAGTGAGTGAATGGGGTTAAAATCATTAAAATCAGTAGATTTCCCCTGTGAATTAAGTACAATAAGAAGTCTCACAACACCAGGTTAAAGTCCAACAGGTTTATTTGGCAGCACTAGCTTTCGGAGCCTCAGGCTCCTTCTTCAGGCGAGGCTTGAGAGTCCGAAAGCTACTGCTGCCAGATAAACCTGATGGAGTTTAATCTGGTGTCGTGATACTTCTTGCTGTGCTTACCCCAGTCCAACGCCGACATCTCCACATCACAATTAAGTACAACACAGTTCCCTGGGAAGCCACTTGAAGGTGTTTCAGTGCAGTTTCTTCAGTTATAGATGGGCAGCACAAACAAGCTGACCAAGGGATAAGAGGGTGAGTACTCTGATAATCACGAGGTCATCTTGCATTGCAGCTCTCCTCCATCCGGAGTAGCTGCTATCATTTAAGAGCCATTGCTCAGGAATCTGCTCCTCCACCTTTATAAATTCCAGTGGCTGGTGGAGAGAAGAGCTGTGGATACCAGGGCGACCAGGATCAGGGATGTGCTGGGTAGCAGAGGAGTGGGCTGGATGATGCACCACAAGCTCACTGAACATGCAGGGCTGGATACCTGGCGCGCGGCTAATGCTATCTAAGACCTTAGGATGAACATGCTGGGACCCGAAGTCACACAGAGTCTCGAGGAGGCACAACTGTGCGATGAGATCCTGTCTGAGGGTACCCCTGCTCGGACGGAATTCCACATTGGCCCTGAGCCTAGACCTCCCTTTCCAGGTCAGATGCCCCACAGCTTGAGCCGCCTCGAGGAAATGCCCTCCACACCCTTTGTTATTGCACGGAGGTTTTTCCTGTACAGGCTGTTGCACACTTCAACTATCGCGTCCTCGACCGTCACCCAGATATATCTTGGGGGACCCTATTGCCATCCAGCAGCGAAGGTTCCCAGTGAAGATCCTTCTACCGAGGGATCCTCTTCCACTATCTTGGGGACCTGGGGTGGAGGCTGGTGCCTACAACAGTACTGTGCAATCGTAGGTTCACGGATTCGCATACTCCCAAGAGACTTGTCCTTTTTGCAATCTTGTGGAGTGTATAGACCATGTCTACATTTCCTGTTATAGACTGCATAAACATTTTCGTTTCCTCAAAGACCTTTTGTTGTCGTTTTGTTTGCACTTCAATCTCACGCTTCTGATTGACAGACGCCCAGTGCAGAGGACCTCCTTGTGAACTTGTCCCTGGGCCTGGCAAAAGTCGCCATCAACAGGTCCAGGCAGCGGGCGACCGAGGGGGTCATTCAACCCAACTTTCTGCCCCTCTACCACGGCTATATTCGAGGCTGGGTGTCCCTGGAGAGGGAGCATGCAGTGTCCGAGGGCACTGTTAACACCTTCCATGCCTGCTGGACACCACAGGGGCTGGGGTGCATTATTGATCCCTTTAATCACATTTTAATTTGATATTTTAAGTTCCCTTTCTATTTCATCCTTTGTTTCCCCTCCTTTTGGGAGCCGCCCCTTTTAATTTATTCCCTAGTAAATTTGATTTAGTTTATTTGGTTGGTCAAAAAAGATCAATAACCACAAAGTGGTAGCCCTAATAGCTGGTGTGGATGTTTGGATGGTGTAACAATGTAAGTGTACCTCATTGGTAATTAATCGTTATAATTAGACAAGCATATACGGACTGTAACTGGTTAACCATATTCACCTGATATAAATGAAGTAATCAGAGCTATTAGGTGCAATTGGATAGCAATGATTTCAGAACAAATGTACACTTGCGATTGGTGTATGCAGATTGTCCGTAAGATAAGCAAAGTTATAATTCTTCATGCCATGTATCACTCAACAAATCTGTATGCCACCTTGTGGAAGGCAGACCTCCTTGCCATTGCAGGGGTAAGAGCTAATTTAAAACTCTGAAAGTTTTGTCTGGTCTATCAAGGATGCGAACTTCACATTTACCAGACAGCGGCAAAATTCTGTATCCGAATTTGGCAACGAGGATGGGATCCACTCAGACCACTTGTGACAGCAGAACTATGGTCTGGTGAATATTTTCTTTGGTAATATTCCTGACTGAGTGCTGTTGTAGATCAGCAACCCCTCAAAAGAAGGCTGCACATACACCAGACAAAGGGAGAAGTGGGGGGAAACAAAATATGTGTCAGTGAAGTTTCTCTTGAGCCGAAAGCAATCAGCAAATAGTGGGGCAAGTCAAGAGCGGCTGGAGTATCACAGGTGTAAGTAAAAGGAAAACTAAGTCCCTTCATCGTAAGGCTTCCCTTGAGCCAGCGAGCCATAGTGTCAATTGCTGAAAAGGCAGAACTCAAGTTAATTACAGAATGGGGAGGAGTGAAGGGACTATGTCTGTCCACCTAGCCTGAAAATGTCAAAATAAAGTAAAGTAAATAAAGTTTATTTAGTGTCACAAGTAGGTTTACATTAAACTGCAATGTTACTATGAAAATTCCCTCTTCGCCACACTCCAGTGCCTATTTGGGTACACTGAGAGAGAATTTAGCATGGCCAATGCACCTAACCGGCATATGTTACGGACTGTGGGAGGAAACAGGAGCACCCGGAGGAAACCCATGCAGACACTGGGAGAATGTGCAGAGTCCGCACAGTCAGTAATCCAATTGAATCCAGGTCCCTGGCACTGTGTAGCAGCTAATTGAGAAATGACTGTCCATTACACAGTAAAGACTGATGGGAGGCTCAAACAAGTGACAAGACAGTCAAAGTAACTGTCATAATTTTGAGCCTTAATTTTCAACAGATAAAATTATTTGTATCAACAACAACCCTTAAACCCGCCCTGTGGCAGTCGTGGCCCTTTATCCAACAATGGTATAAGTACAACTCAATGAGACCCAGGTAAGGAGCATCATAATAGTGCCTTTTACTCCCACAGAGAGACAAGTGTTCTTTTAGGAGGTACCCATTCCCAGTGAAATTAAAAAAAAACTACGGCTATAAATGAAATACAGGCTTGTGTTAAACACTTCTTGCATTCGGCTCTCTGAATCTGAGTCTTGTGAAAATTTATTTAGTTCAAACAGCTGTGAGTTTCTTTTCAAGTTGTCATGGTCAGAGAAAGCTTGCAGTTTGGCAGCGATCCAAGATAACTTTTTCAAAATATTTGAATGAAGAAAAATGATCAGTAAAGATTTTTAAACTTGGTTAAGTAACAAACATCAGAAATTGGCTCAAAGGAGAAAACTAAAATGAATGTGGGCAAAGTTGAGGAATATGGCAATGAATTTATTGTGCAAGTTTAAAATTGAGTTTTGTGGTTGGAGAAGTTTTTAAATCAGAGTCACGCAATTGTTTTCTCCACCCACTCTCCGCCCCTTTAGGTTCTGTATGAAAATTAATCATTTCAGCAGACAGCTATGCATGTCCATGATATTGTGTGTGTCTTATGCTAATTTGTTCTTATTAATTGTGGATTTATGGGAACACGATGATACAAGTTAAATATGGAAATTTTAAGCAATGTCTGGAGGCATTTGGATTAAGCGTGAAAATTTTATTGTGTCATCACGTCACCTCCAGATAATGAACAGGTTTGGGATTTTGAATCAACAAAGAATAAGAGATGCCTATAAAATCAGGCCTTGGAAATTGACTTAAATGGTGTTACGGATCAAATTAGAAACTCCAAGGTATATTGTAAAATTAGTCTAAACACCAAATTTTTGGTTTTGCATTAGTGCATAAGGTGTTTCACTCCAGATATGATTTGATTGGCCCACCAGTAAGTTTTTATTAAAACAAACTTTATTTAACGGTACTGTTTAATCATAACAAAAATAAATTTTACCAGTTGAAGTACTTCAACATGACAATGTATAATTTTTAACTGCTAGCTATCTCTATTAGTTCCAATTTAAGCAATATTCCCCATAGATGTAAACTCCTCTTCAGAATCAGTTAGAACATAGAACATAGAACATTACAGCGCAGAACAGGCCCTTCGGCCCACGATGTTGCGCCGACCAGTTAAAAAAAAAACAATGACCCACTAATCTAAACCAATCCCTTTTCGTCCATAAACCTATCCACGGATCTCTTAAACGCCCCCAAACTAGGCGCATTTACAACTGCAGCAGGCAGGGCATTCCAATCCCTCACCACCCTCTGGGTAAAGAACCTACCCCTGACATCCGTCCTATAACTACCCCCCCTTAATTTAAAGCCATGCCCCCTCGTGCTAGCTTTCTCCATCCGAGGAAAAAGGCTATCACTATCCACCCTATCTAAACCTCTAATCATCTTATATGTTTCAATAAGATCCCCTCTTAGCCGCCTTCTTTCTAGCAAAAACAACCCCAAATCCCTCAGTCTCTCCTCCAGTTAGCAAAAACATACAGACTTATGTGAATTGCTGGTCTTCCAGCCTTTTAACACCTCTGGAGAGAGATACAGAGAAATGCTTGCCTTCTAACTCTCAGCCAGCAGCCTCCAGAGAAAGACGTATTTTTTGGCAGGTTCGAGAGAGGGAGAGGGAAAGAGATGCTGCTCCTTTTCAAACTCAAACTGCAGCTGCCTGCTTGTCTCTCTATAAGTCTAGCTCTGTCCATTCACATGACTCTTCTTGTCAATCAACCTAATCAAACCCTACTCTGAAACCCCAGACTACAACCCTAAAAATATCAAAACTGCATTAACTCAGATTAAAACAAATACCCCAATAATTAGGAGCAATTATTCTTCTGCATGCTCAGCATGTGGATTGCTGGTTGTAGACAAATTGACACCATAATCAGAGCTGAAGTATAAAATAGCCTCTCACAGGAAATATGACCCAAATACATTTCTTAGAGACACAGTAACGTCACAATGGAGCCAAAAATGTGAAGTTATAATGAAGAAGAATGGAAAATCTTGTTTCTTATTTTAAGCAAGGGACTGTGAGCTCATAGTGTCTCTTTGGTGTCATTTGTTTTATGTCGATGTTCATGGATTTGTGTTATCATTATGATGGGCTACATTTGTTAAAGTTTATCTTTGAGGGGAATTAATCTCATTTTAAGGTTTTAATTACAGGCATTTTGAAATTTAATAACAGAATCACAGGAACATTCACGTAATTGATTAATGGGCAGCACAGTGGCACAGAGGGTAGCACTGCTGCCTCACAGAGCCAGGGACCTGGGTTCAATTCTGGCCTCAGGTCGCTGTCTGTGTGGAGTTTGCACATTCTCCCGGTGTCTGCTTGGGTTTCCTCCACGTGCTCCAGTTTCCTCCCACAGTCTAAAGATGTGGAGGTTAGGTTGATTGGCCATGCTAAATTGACCCTAGTGTCAGGGGATTAGCAGGGTAAACATGTGGGGTTATGAAAATAGGGCCTGAATGGGATTGTGGTCAGTGCAAACTCGATGAGCCAAATGCCTCCTTCTGCACTGTAGGAGTTCGATGATTCTATAACTTTGGTTGTTGTTTTAAAAACTTGCTATGTTTCTTTGCCTGTGTATGGATGATGGTGTACGTTACATATTTCAAATTTTAATGTTTTCTGTCTGATTTAAGTGATTTAAGTCAAAACGCTAATAAAAGGGAAGTGCAATTAATAATTTTTTTTTAATGAACCTGCGGTCATGTTTACTCACTAGAAACACGAAGCCACAATATTTTGATAAACATGTGGGAATTTTAATCCAGATACAAATTCACACATGTGAGAATGAGATAGTTTCAATTTGGGATATATAGAAATTATTACAACCTATCCCGTGTTGCATTGACTCTTGTCAAGCTCAAAGAGTTATTCCTGACACAACTGGCACAATGAAAAAGAAAAATTTTGAGATTGGATATTGGGAAAAATGTTCAAAGGGAGAAATTGTTAAATGAGCCCCAGACAGTGTTCTTGTTGGATTAAAACAAAAAGGGTTGGCCATACTAAAAATTACCCCTTGCTATCAGGAAGATTAGCTCAGGTAAATGACTGGTGTTATAGAGATAGGGCCTGTGTGTGATTATGGTCAGTGCAGACTCGTTGGGCCCATTGGCACTGTAGGATTCTATGAAAAGGCTGGTGATGTAACAACATGCATTTGAGAACTTTTACTCCACCCCTTTTCATACTAGCTGAGAATTAACCCTTGTCTGCAAACTGAAGCTCATCACAACTGAGGATGCATTTATATTTCTCCAGGAATTGGCAATTACAAAACTTTTAAGTTTTGAGTTGTCAGATAGGTTCAGAAGAATTAATCCATTGTGCCCATGAAGAATGGATCTTTTATATTTTGCATTACAGGTAACTGCAAGTGGAGCAAGGTTTGCAGTATCTTCAAAAACGGGGAAAATTTATTTATAGACTCCTTATAATGCAGCAATATCCAAGCTGATTCGCAAACTAGCGAGGTGGGGTGGGGCAGGCATCTCATGAGGAGTTACAACAGGCAGAATGAATGGAGGAGTGGGAGATTGCAATCATCAGTCTTAAACAATTCCTAGTAGCAGTACCAACTCTAGGACTTCCTGATTTGACTCGCCCATTTTACATATACTGCCATAATAATAGGAATTACTACACTGCTGTAGGGACCCAACAACATAAAATCATAGGCCACATGTAGTTTAAACCTATAGTTCTAGCTCTTGAGGCCAAAGGGATCAAAAAAAGACAGGACCAGGATATCGAATTTAATGATCAAAAGGAATGGCAGAGCAGGCTCAAAGGGCTAAATGACCTACCCCTGCATCTATTTTCTATGTTTAACAATCAGCTGTAGCTATAGACCAGATGCATCCAAATCTTGGATTGTGTGAGTTGGGATATTAAAGTGAACGAACCGATTACAATGTCGGAGGAAGTGATTCCACATTCAGAACAAATCGTAGTACAGATTTTGAACACGGGAAGATTTCAGACAAAAGAAGGGCCCTGTGGGAAAGCCTACTGCTCCCAACACATGACCAGGTTACTATAGTTAGAGATGAAGGGAAATAACCCAATGGGATGCATAACATTGAGGGAAATGACCCTGTATGTGAGATGCAGATGGGAGTGGAGGAAGTGAATAGAGTAAGAGAAAAGCCATCAGAGAAGGCTGATGTGACCCCATTTGTCAACAGGTTGTGTTGAAGTAAATGGACAGCCAAGAACAGGTGCCATATCAAAGGTTATTACGGAAGGTAAAAGATCATGGTGTAGGGATAGTGTATCGACATGGATTCAGACAGTTAGCATAAATGGGTCTTTTTCTGGTTGGCAGGATGTGACAGGTGGTCACAGGGATCATGTGTGTTGGGGCCTCAACCTTTTACAATTTATATAAATGACTTGGATGAAAGATCTGAAGGTATGGTTGCCAAATTTGATGATGACACAAAGGTAAGTAAATTGTGAAGAAGATGTAAGGACGCTACAAAATTACATAGGTTAAGTGAGTCAACAAAATTCTGGAAGTATAATGTCGGCAAATGCAAAATTGTCCATTTTGGCAGGAAGAGTAGAAAAGAAACTTACCTAAATGGTGAGACATTTTCTGAAGTGGAGAAGGATTTGAAGGTCCCAGTGCATGAATCATAAAGGGCTAGTATATAGGTACAGCAGATAAATTAGGAAAGCTAATAGAATGTTATTGTTTACTCTGAGGGGGATTGATTCCAAAGCAGGTAGATTATGCTTCAATTGTACAGGATGTTACTGAGACCACACCTAGAGTATTGTGTACAATATTGGTCTCCTCATTTAAGAAGTAAATGCATTACAAGCAGTTCAGAGAAAGTTTACTGACTAATGACAGGAATGGATGGGTAGGTTGTCTTATTAGGAAAGATCTGATGGGTTAGGTTTCCGGTATATCTGGTACAGAGTAAGAAGGGACTTGATCAAAACCACTTAAGATCCTGAGAGGTATTGACAATGTGGATGCGGAGATGATGTTTCCTCTTGTCAGAGAATCTAAAACTAGGGGTCATTGTTTGAAAAAAGGAATTCACTCATTTAAGGTGGAGATGAGGAGAAATTTTATCTCTCAGTAGGTCATGAGTTTCTGGAAGTCTTTCTCTAAAGGCAGTGGAAGCAGTATATTTGAATATTTTTAAGGCTAGATAGATTATTGATTAACAAGGGGTGAAAGGTTATTGGTGGTAGGCATGACCCTGGGGTTGAAGTTACAATAAGATCAGCCATGACCATGAAAAGTGATACATAAATCCAGGTTTTTCTTTTTTCTAAAACACTTATTTTGTTAAATTAGTGCAAATGGGCAGGATAGCATTTCCAAGCATATTTGTTTAAGTGCCTGCTCCAACATCTCCCATAATACTCATTTAACAGGCAGGCTAAATATTTAATCTTGCTTTTTTTCTTGGCTCGGCCTCTCGCTGAAATTTGCCAGCCTCTGTCTTAAATTTCCAGTTTAGGACTGAACCTTATTCCTGCTGTATCGGGCTGCCAACCCTTCAGGATCATCCTGGACTCTCCAGGATTGCAGATTAATATCCTGGAGCTAAGTTGTGGAGCTATCAACAATCTCCAACATCACGTTGTCAATGCTGGTTGTTGGAGGTGTGGCAACGCCCAGGACCACAAGATTTGTCTTCCTGATGCTCAAACCACTCTTCAGGTGTGAGTGTCACTCCATTTACTACCAAAGGGCATTGCTCAGTATGGAATGCTAATTTTCTCAGCTGCTGTCATATACCTTCAATCCATCTACAGGGTCCAGATTCATAGAATCCCTGCAGTGGAAAAGGAGGTCATGCCCCTCAAGCCTGCATCAACAACAATCCCACCCAGGCCCTATCCTTGTAACTCCAGGTATTTACCCTGCTAATCCCCTTGACACTAAGGGGCAATTTAGCATGGCCAAGCAACCTAACCTGCACATTTTTGGAGTGTGGGAAGAAATGGGAGCACCCAGAGGAAACCCACACAGATACAGAGAGAATGCACAAACTCCACCCAAAGTCGGAATTGAAGCTAGGTTCCTGAGAGGCAGTAATGCTAATCACTGCGTCACCGTACCCCTAGTACATTCACTTATACACCAGAACCAATGGAAAGCTGCAGAGCCTTGCCTGCCTGAGGTCCAAGACAGAGCGCGCAAAGTAAATCTCCACCAATTATTTTTTAATTTAGTTTTATTTTTAACTTATTTTCATTTCTTCCATTGATTCATCTTTCAATTTGCCTCTTTTTAAATCCCTCTTTTTGTCTTTTTTCCCTTACCATCTCCCTTGCCCTTGTGCCACTAGGCTCAAAATGTTAGTTCTGTTCTCCCTCTGTCACTGGACGCGTAATCCAGAGGCCAGGACAAGATCCAGGGACCCAGATTCAAATCCTTCCATGGCCGAAGGTGAAATTTAAGTTCAGTTAAAATCTAGAATTAAAAGTCTACTGATGACCATGAAACCATTATGAATTGTTGGGAAAAACCCATCTGGTTCACTAATGTCCTTTAGGGAAGGAAATCTGCCATCCTTATCCAATCTGGCTTACATGTGACTCCAGACCCACAGCAATGTGGTTGATTCCAAAATGACCTCTGGAATAGGGGGCAGCTAGGGGTGGACAATAAATGCTGGACTAGCCAGTGATGCCCACATCCCACATAATGAATAAAGAAAAAACATGAGCAATGTTGATTGTAGTGCCTATGAGGGCATTTAGCCATGATTAGGATACAAGTTAATTTGAAACAACTATTTTTGGTCACAAATTGGTCACAAGAAGTTTTGTATAATATAGGCTGGAAGAGAGCATTTTACCACCCAAATGAGACTCCCACAGAAGACACAAAATAGGTGGAAATGAGAAGCACGTCCATGCCATTGCTGTTTATTGGTGCTGGTCATTCAGACTGTTCATAGTGAATTAAGGTTATTCGCACACTTCACACTGCTGAACGTACTTTGTTTCTGACACAAAATCAAAAAAAAAGCCGCAAATAATCACCAGGTCAGACAGCCTCTGTGGAGAGAGGAAAATAGAGTGGATAATTTCTGATACAACTCATTCTGTACCTAAATGGAGAGAGCAAGAGGTTTAGGACACAACACAGCACAAAGTAAAAGTATTTAACCGACTCAGTTTGTGGGACCGATTGTATTTTATAATCATTGATGTCCCCGTCTGTAGTGGATGTGGTAAACTCAGAAGATGAGATATAGCAGAGTTTCCAAATAAATAGCCCACAGTTTGTTCAATATCCGCTGCCCCTCCCTATCCTTTGTCAATCAAGCCCACCCCACCCACTGTCAATCAAACCCCTCCCACCCACTGTCAATCAAATCTGCCCCCACTGCCAATGAAACCAGCCCCACCCACTGCCAAACAAGCTCCACCCACTTTCAATCAAACCCGCCCCTCTCTGTCAATCAAAACACCGCAGCCACTGCCAATCAAACCAGCTCCTCCAAGTGCCAATCAAAATGCCCCACCCATTGCCAATCAAACCAGTCTCTCCTACTGCCAAAAATACCCCACTACTGTCAATCAAAATGCCCCGCCCACTGCCAATCAAAACAGCCCTGCCCACTGCCAATCAAAATGCGCCGCCGACTGCCAATCAATCTAGTCCCGCCCACTGCCAATCAAAATGCGCCAACGGCTGTCAATCAATCCAGTCCCTCCCACTGCCAAACAATCCAGTCCCTCCCACTGTCAATCAAACCCACAACCGCTGTCTCCCTGTCAATCACACCATGCCTCCTCAGTGTCAATCGAGCCTGGTCCACATACTGTCAGGCAAACTCCGCCCATTGTCAACTCGTCCCACCCACCATTCACTGTCAATCACCCATTGAGGCCCTCCCACTAACAATAGTCCGCGCTCCTCCCGCTGTCAATCAGCACCCTGCATCCTCTCTCGGTCATTGGCGCAAAGCCCCGCCTCCATGCAATCACCGCCCCACTGTGCCGTCTCACTGTCAATCAAACCCGCCCCACCCACTGTCCTCGTGCCCCTCCCACTAACAGCCCGCGCTCCTCCCGCTGTCAATCAATCTCGCGTCCCCTCATACGCTTCAACCTTCGCGACCCTTCCCACTGTCACTGAAACTGCCCGCGCATCTTCTCACTTTGTCACCCAACGACAAGACCCGGGCAGTTAACTGCTGCTATTAAACTCCCTATAGGCCCCATTCACCTGCTCTCAGTCGGCCCTCCCCTCGTCCCTTTCCCTCTCACTGTCAATCAAACCCCCGACGCCCCGCCCCGATACCAATCAAATCCCCGACATCCCGCCCTGATGTTAATCAAAGCTCTGGCGCCCCGCCCGGACGTCAATCAACCCTCCCCGGTGCCCGTCCCGCCCCGATGTCAGCCTGAGCCCGCCCACCCTTCGCTTTGTGACGTGTCGGCGCGTGGCGCGGCCGCGCGCGAAGCCGGGTAGGGTCACGTGTGCTCGCATGCGCGGATGGGACGGGAAGTGGCGGGTCGCTCCGCGCCTTTTCCGGTGCTGCCGAGACCGGGCTGGAGCGGAGCGGACAGCAGAGGCCGGCCGGACCTGACCGACTCCCTCCCACCTACCCACCACCCCCTTCAGGTAACCAGTGGCACGATTAACAGAACAAAAAGCAGGCGTTTACCGGGAGCTCGCTGGCGTTGTATTGAATATAAACGGTCTTCTTGTGTCCTGATACAGAGGGAGGCAGCCTGAGTCAATGACCTTCGCTGGGGGTGCGGAGCCGGCGCTGTAGTTCGGCGGCAGGAGGGGGGAGTTCCGACTCTTGGCCCCACCGCTGCTGCAAGGGAGTTTACCACAGCCCGGACACCCCAGAACGGGCGGCCGGGGAGCCCTCGTGTCCGACTGAGGTCCTTCTGCGCCCCGCTCCAGGCCGGGCCCACTCGGTCGGTCAGCTCCGCCCGCCTCTCGCTGCCCGTGTGTCTCTTATGTACTTTCTAGAAGATGGGGAAGGTCCTGTCGAAGATATTCGGGAACAAGGAGATGCGCATATTGATGCTTGGACTTGACGCGGCCGGTAAGACCACCATCCTGTACAAACTGAAACTGGGCCAGTCTGTCACCACCATCCCCACGGTGGGCTTCAACGTGGAGACAGTGACTTACAAGAACGTCAAGTTCAATGTTTGGGACGTGGGTGGTCAGGACAAAATCCGGCCTCTGTGGCGGCACTACTACACCGGGACCCAGGGATTAATATTTGTGGTGGACTGTGCCGACAGGGACCGGATAGACGAGGCTAGGCAAGAGCTCCTGCGCATCATCAACGACCGGGAGATGAGAGAAGCCATCATCCTGATATTTGCAAATAAGCAAGATTTACCCGATGCCATGAAGCCGCACGAAATTCAAGAGAAATTGGGTTTGACCCGCATCCGGGATAGAAATTGGTATGTGCAGCCGTCCTGTGCCACTTCAGGAGATGGACTGTTTGAAGGTCTTACGTGGCTAACTTCCAATTACAAATCTAAATGATCATCCAAAACTGTTTTAGACAAAAAAATACAAACAATTGCCTCGGAAAAGCTACCGAAAGTAATTTTGACCCTTTACTAATCGTCTTATTTGCATTTCTTTGGCATTTAGTTTGGCTTTGCTTTAGAAAGTTTCATATAAATTCGCTGAGCTAATCTTGTGCAAGAACTAAATGTTAAGTATTTTGAAAGGTATTTTTTTTAAAAATACTTGCCATTATTTGAATAGCTTCCTCTTTCTGTATTCGACTTGGGTTTTTCGACACTTTAAACTCAGTTTCGAGTTCTTCCTTTTTAATGCCTTGCTGTAGATCGCTGATTTTACGTTCATGGAAAATTATGATGTTGGGTCTATTTCAATTAGTAAACTTGAAAGTTTATTTGAACAAATTTAGTCACTGTATAATTATTTGACTTTTGTGTTTTTGACTCATCGCAAGCAATATATTTGGGAGGCCCGTCATTTCTAAACTTGATTGGGGCTTTTTGTGGAGTCAGTTGAGATGTCATTTTGGTTTTGTGTAGGGTGTGTCCAAGTGAAACGTATGCTTTTTAATGCTGGTGTTTTTGCCTCCCCCACCCCCCGTCGCAATTTAGTCTTAACTAAACTTACTGGTGAGAAAATGTATACAAGGCAAAATTAATATTGGGGGGGGAAAAATTTGTAGGCTAAGTAATTGGGGCCCTGTAAATGCTCTTCTGGCACGCAAGTTTTAATATTAACATTATCTTGCTGTGAGAGCATGTGCTCAAACCACTACTGGCTAAGATAATATAGCACGCCCAAAATTAATTTGCATTCTTTCCTCGCTGAAGGGAAAAGAGATGAAGGGTAGGTAATTGGGATTAAGACTGTTTGATCACCTGAAGGGATAATACACTGATATGGATTAATGGAACCAAATGACCTGTTTCTATTGTAATTTCCATGTATTTCTATATGGTTCAGATCCAAAACAATGAATCTGGGTCAAGGTTAAATGACAGCAAGGCAAACAATGCTGCATATTAAAATAAAGCAATATATCAAACATCAGGAATGGGAAAATATACATTCTAAATGTGAATTAATTGAGTGATAGTCCTGCATTCCAAAGCAGGTAGCTCTTTTGCATTCTTGTAATGTTTGAAAATTAGCATATTTAAATTGTGTGACATTTTACCCTTTCATAGTAAACCGAATAGTTCAGTTGATATCTTAGCATTTTTGAGTGCTGACATGCAACTTCCTGTGTCTGTGGCTTTCTGCAGAATAGAGAATAAAGGTCTTTGAGAGGTAAGGCCACCTTTATATCTGATATAAAACAATCATCTGTTGAACTCAAATGAAAAGGCACTAAAGCGCATATTTTGGAAGTTCAGTATTTTTGAGAATTTTAAATTGGCAGACAACAAATCATTACTATTGAAACACCATTGCCCAAAAATGGTTTTTTTTACTAAAAAGTATTAGTAGCTTTTACAGTTAATTATAAGTGCCAATTTTAAAATCATCTGAACTAGTTTGTTAAATCTAATATTTAAATATACTTTGCTATGTAGAAAGTTTTTTAAGAAGCCTTGTTGGGGAAGAAAGGTCTCAGTACAGTTCCTAAATACTGACTAGAAGCTCAAACCCTCCAGGTTTTTAGATTTAGGTAACCAGCTCATTTTAACTTGCAGTCACATCGCAATTGAGTTAAGGGTTTTATGGATGAGGTGCTGATCTGTCTTCAAATTCAGAGTTTATAGTTTTGTATTAAAACTTCATTCATTTGAATGGTGATTTAGTAAATGAAATTATAGTTTAATAAATATGATTTGAGTTTCTAGTAACATGTACTGCAACCAGGATGAGAATTTTCTGACTCAATTCTGCAAAGTTATTCAAATGGTACAATAAACCACTAAAATCAATGTACGTTAGCAAAGACTCTGTTTCTAACCAATGTGGAAAAATACTTTGTTTTGAAAAGTTATAAAAGAAATGTTTGTTAACGTTGACTTCATACTTAGTGCAGCTGTGACAGGGGAAATTATTGTGAATTTGAGGCACCAAATTAATAGAGCTCAAATAATAATAAAGCTTTGTCTTTTTACTTCCTGCAAGCTATCAAATGCAGTGGAAGTGAACTGTTTCAGGTTGGGAAGTTTGTAAGTGAATTATATAGTGATAAGGTGGTTTTTCAACATGACTAATTTGATCAATTTTTCAGTCCTGACGTGATGTGGAAATATAAACAAAACAATTTACTGCCTAATTATAAAAATGAGGAAAAATGGTGGGTGGGGAGGACATGTTTTTACAGATGAATGCAATTATAATACAACTTTGTTCAACACATTGGAAATTGTTGTTGAAAAATCTGTGCTTATCGCGCTTCGAGAAAAAAATTGGATTTTGTTCAAAGCACAGGACAGACAAAATGTGCCTGCTGAAAGGTACTGAAATAAACTTGATCCTCCTGAAGCTCAAGGCATGTCTTTGTTATTTCCAATTTGGTATAAGCTCTGCTGATGTCCAGTTTTTCTTCTTTGAAGGCTGATTTTAAATTATATTCACCCTTTCTTGTACTGAATTCTCTGTCTCAGAATTTTAACATTTATTCTTGGGATGTGGGTGATGTGTGTAAGGCAAAATTTTACTACCTATTTCTTATTGCTCTAATGGGCATTAAGGGTCAGCCATGTTGCCTTGATGAAAGCCAAGACTAAAAAGGGGCGGGGGGGGGGCATTTTGCCTTCCTTGTCAGATAACGAACAAATTGGATCTTTGCAACAGTCTAACAGCTTTGGTTTTTCTTAGCCAAAAGTTAGCAAATGTATTGAAATAATTTTCCCAATTTTCCATGATGGGATTTAAACCTGTGCCCTTTGCCATAACCTCTATTCATGTCACTGCGTTTACACTAGTGTTTAGACAATCAACATTTCATGCAATTTGTGCTTTTCTTTTGAATATTTGAAGTTCAAAAAGGTGTTGAAAATGAGTGGAACTGTCTGTGCAGATCGTACTGACCAAACCTTATATCTAAGTGTTAGAAATCTTGACCAGTATCTTTTTGAGATGCTTTTTGAATGTAAGCAATCTGATTTAAACCAATTTACTTTGGAATATTTTCAGTCGAAACCACTGCACTGTTTGTTTCTCGAGGGGATCAGAATTTTTTAAAACTTTTTCCACATGTAAGGAGCTGCTGATGGTCGCATGTCTCTCCAGTAGTCAATCTGGCTTGGTGTACTCTCCCCACCTCCTGTTGAAGTATCTCTAACTGTTTGCATTCTATTTTACTTTTTAATTGTTTAGTAATTTCATCACAAGCGTGGTTTGTAATGGGTTAAGACAGCATCTTGTTAAAGCTTTGCTGTATGACAAAGAATTTTGTTTTCCACTGTATTTCATAACTTGTTTCAAATATTTTAATTCAATGTTTTTTTCCATTTCTAAGTGGAGCTATTCACGAAGGTCAAAGCAGTAATGGTAGGTTTTGCAATTAGAATTGATATTTGGAAACATTTGTGGAAAGAGATGTGAATAATTTTATCCCCCCATATATACAGACATCTGAAACCTTGGAAATGTTTCAGAAATAATTGAACTTTTGTTAGAAAGCAGCTACGGTGTTCATGGCAGATAACTGCTCACGTGAAAATCATGCAAAAGTACAAAATAAAGTGTTGTATTTTGATTACTTGAAAATGTGTTCAAAGTGCCTTATGCCATATGCAGTTTAAATGTTTGCTAACACACAGCAGTGTTTTGAAATTCAAACGGTTTAGCAAGAAGTCACAGCATAATCTTGAAGTTCTGTATAATAGATTTAAATTTTACTTTTGAGTCATTGTGATAACAATCCGTTGTTTACACTGATTTTGTGCTGTTATCCATTCAAAATAATGGACAGTGCCAACATTGCCCATCTTTCTCTGGTAAGAATTTGATGTATTTAATACAGGTTGTGTCTGTGGCAAAGCTATCCATTGTGAAGCAGTTGCCATAATTAACACTCCAGTTCCAACCTTTTAGGGAGACTGCAAGTCTTAAGCTTTTGATGTCTGACTGATGTTAAATGAACCAAATATAAATCAATGTGATGACACAGGCTAGAATTAGAAAACACTCCAGTTCACAATTGAGAGACTGTTTTGCTGCATTCACCCTGTGAATGTAATAGCATTGCTGGGTATTGGAAAATATGGCATTACCATCTTTGTCAAACTAAAGTATATATTACATAGAGCATAGAACAGTACAACATAGTTCAGGTCCATCGGCCCTCGATGTTGTGCCAAGCTATGTCCAAACCCAAGATCAAGCTATCCCACTCCCTACCATTCTGGTGTGTTCCATGTGCCTATCGCTTAAAAGTTCCTAAAGTGTCCGACTCCACTATCACAGGCAGTGCATTCCACACCCCAACCACTCCAAGTAAAGAATCTACCTCGGACATCCTTCCTATATCTCCCATTGTGAACCTTATGGTTATGACCCCTAGTAATAGCTACGTCCACCTGAGGAAATCGAGTGGACATTCAGAAACTATCTATCCCCCTCATTTGTCCCAAAAATGTTTTCTTGTCAAGCAGTAACCTTCCTTCTCCCCACTTAATTCATTAACAAATACTAATGGTCTTTTTGTAAATAAGCAGGGAAGTTGTATTACAATGTGGTGAGAAAACGTTTCCTCTTGCTACCCAAAATTGATTTGCAATCTCAACCCTGTGATTTGGAGCAGTCTGAATCACATCCTAAATGCTCAGACAGACAGATGTCAACCTGACACTGCACATTTGCCTCCCCTCCTTAACCACTGAATTAACTGTTGGGTGAGGATCTTGGTGAGAGAAATGGGGAAGCAGCAATATTGTGCTTCACTTATCTTTTGAAACAGCTTTGACCAATTATTTAAAATTTTTAACGTTTCACTTATTAAAAGGCTTGAAGCTATTTTTTCCCTAAACAGTCAGGGGCAGTCTGATAGTTTGCGCATGAAATATCTAGAGAAAAAGCACATGATCCATATTGTTACAGCAGACAAGTGTCCAGCTTATCCACAAAATACACTTACTGCAGAGGCACATCAAGGCTTGTCAGCCACTCCTTGCTCATATAGTTCTATTTGAAAAGTACAAGTTAGTGTGTAGCAGGCATTAATGTAAGCTTGTTAAATTTTGATTTCTGCAATTTGAAAATCTTAGTTTTCCATTACGCATTGGTTATTTTGTGCCTGATTTATCTTGTTAAAATGTTGCAGCTTGCTAGAACACTTTTTTAAGTTAATGTTCAACAAGTGAGAACTTTTTGAGACAAAGGTCAGGGACTTGGTGACTGTTAGCTTGACTTTTACCTAAAAGTTAAATTGTGTAATTTGGCATGAGCTGTATTTGTCATCAACACCTTGTATTTGGTGTCTTGAACAAATGACATCCCCCAAGATGTTTCACACCACCCGAGGTGTTAGATTATATAAAAATGTGGTTGAAGATAGGTTTTTATGAAGAGTAGTTTGGGATGGGGATTTCAGAGCATTTGGGTTTAGTTACTGAAGGTGTGGCTACTAAATGGTACAATCATTAAAATTGGAATTGCTTAAGAGGGCAGAATTAGATGAGCACAGATATCTGAAGGAGTTTTGAAGAGATTAGAAGAGTGATTGAGGGGCAAGGCAATGAGAGAATTTGGGGGAGAAGGGGCAAGCATTTTAAAACCACTGCAAAGTAGCTCAGCAAATATAGATGATGGGTGAATAGGAAGGATCTGGCCTGAGTTAGGATGCAAGCAATGGAGTTTTGATGACCAAGATTACAAAGGATTAGAAAGAGCCCTGGCAAGAGTGCATTAGAGCAGTCATGCCTAGACAATGTGGTGTTAAATCTGCTGTAGGCCCAATTGTGTAAGCAGGCTTCTTACTGAATGGTGCTTTTGATTCATTGCCTTAAATTATATCCTACCTGTGAGAGATTATAACCATTATTACTTCACTCTGGTATTCCAAACACAACTGGTGCTTAGAATGACAGAATATAGTTGCACAGTTCAAATGGGGATATGCAAATTTTACACATTCCTTGTCACTTCATTGACATCGTGGTGACAATAGGAATGCAATTTAAAGAATTCTAGTTCATCATTCATGACCACGTTGAAGTTGCATGATTAGATCACTTCATTCCGAGCTTATATACATATGAGGTATAGGGCGTTAGTTGAGCTTTTTAGTTTGGTAGTACTTGGTGGAGTGTTGGGTGGCTGCCAGCACTTTTTTGAAACACAGTTTTAAAAAATGAAACTGTTCCTGTTGGAAGGCGTAAATATAACTTGTGTTGCCACATAAGCCCATGTATGTTCAAGGGCAAATCATGAAGGTATTAGTCTTCAGTTGTCCTTGGCTTTAAAGGCAATGCACCTGTAGAGGAGAAGCAATTAATAGCTTGGCATTAAAAGGGTAATTCAAGCAGTAGTTTGCTTTATATGAAGCACTTTGGAGGATAAATACTCTGTGGGAATTAGCTAACTTACTACACCCTCCTCATCACACTTGGTTCTGTCTGATAAACTATAGCTCTTGAATTATACATGAAAAATGACTTCTCCAGCATACATCTAGGAAAATTATGATATTGCTAATATATACTTGGTAAGGATTGCAGTGGAAATGTTCTTTTCTCTCCATTTGCTTCCATTACTGTTGCAATTATTTTACCTACCTCCATTTACTGTCCATGTAAATTATATAATGACAGTGGCCTATGAAGTACCACTCCTAGGTTTGTCAGTGTTACCTTGGTGCACCTTTTGGTGATGAGCAAATCATAATGCTGACAACTGCACTCAAACTTGACACAGTACAATACCAAGCAGCTGAATCAATTGGTGCACCTTAGAACCTTCACTCTACTTCCACCACTAGTGCACATAGTGTGTACAATCCAAAATTGCATTGCATGAATTTGTCAAGGTTTCTTTAAGTGTGTGACCTGCAACATTTACCACCAAGGACAGAAGCCCTGCCACAACAGCACATTTCCCTCCCAAGTAACACACCATCCTAATTTGGCAGTACATCACGCTGTTATTGTTGCTAGGTCAGTATCCCTAATTCCCATCTGACAGCACAGTGGGTGTACCCACACTATGCAGAAGGCAACTCGTTGCACTTTTTCGAGGACAGTTGGAGATGGGCCATAAATAACTGGCCTCGATCATGATGCTCTCTTTCCATGAATGAATTCAAAGATCAACTTCTTTCTAGTATTTTTGCTCTGTGTTTATTATGCCAACCACCAAGCAAGCATGTTGTTAGTGAGTAGAACAGCTGGTTATAGGGACTATTGGGAGCTTGAAGCTTGTAAAGTCTAAACTTGTATATTGCTGTTTCGAATGACACCAGGGTTAAAATGCATTGAATTACCCTGATAAGTTCTTGTCTGTTCTGCAACTCGTGTAAGATAAGTACAGCATTACATATGTTGCAACTTCCCAAATTGGTTTGTTTAACTTTGTCAAGAACTTTCTGGTTATTTATTAAAGATCACCTCTCTTTCTCAAACTACTCATTCAGCTACCAACTTCAGAATGAAAGCGCATATATGGCTAATGGTTGCTATACCTCTTGACTGCAGTTAAAGTGCAATGTCTGTCTTTTAACTTGCTTGATTGTTTGAAATGTTTTTGATGCCTGTCTAAGATGCATAAATCTTGAACTTGTTGGCACCAGACTTATTCTTGGAATGAGACAACCAATCTATAGGAACTAATCCTCCCAAATGGGCAATGTACTAGTTACCATGCAGAAGTAGACGGGCAAGAATTTTACCTCTGCAATTCTAGTTTATAACACGAGAGAGAATGTAATATATCCACATCCCCATATACTGTAATCTGTCATTAAATTGTTACTTTGTACATGGTTTTGAGCTGGATTTATGGATTCTAGAATTCATTTTCAGAAAGGCTGTTTGTTTAGAAGTAAATTCCATTTTGAGCAGTAGTGCACACTGAATTGGAGAATAGGCTGTCAATTTGAAAATAGTCTCCACGTCACTTCCCAATCATATCTCAATTGAAAAAAAATCCCTCCTCCTTCCTCCTGATTCCAGGAATAGAGAATATGATGTGATCGGGTGTAAGCTTGGTTTATTAAACTTTGTTAGTAACTTCAATCGTTGATTTTTCCCAGTTGTCACTCTGAAAATACCATCCCCTCTTGATTTTGCTAATGTTCCCACAATGCTTTCAAGTAGAATCGGTAAGTGTAACATAAGTTAGTTATTTTTGCCTAGTGTCTGTTGGGTAACTGTCTCTAAGCAAGTCATGATGCATTGAAACAGTTTTTAAAAATTGCAATTCATATTCTTGTATCAAGCAGGAACAGAGTAATTAGGAAGGCAAATTGAATGGTAGCATTTATTCCAAAGGAAAGTAGGTAAGTGTTGTAACAGCTGTACAAGGCCACACGTGGTGCACTGTTGTCTGTTTGATCATCTTACATAAAAGGATATAATTCCATTAGAATCAGCTCAGAAGGTTCACTCAGCTGATTCCTAGAATAAAGGATAATCCTATGAGGAAAGGTTGGGCTTGCACTCATTGGAGTTTAGAAGTTTAGGGGGGTACAGTGGTTAGCACAACTGTCAGTGCCATGGACCTGGGTTTGATTCCAAACATGGGTGACAGTGTGGAGTTTGCACATTCTCCCTGTGTCTGCAGGGGTTTCCTCCCACAGTCCAAAGATGTATAAGCTAGGTGAATTGGTCATACTAAATTGTCCCTTTAAAGTCCCAAGATGCCTAGATTTGTGGGGTTACGGGATAGGACCTGGGTAGGATGCTCAGAGTCAGTGTAGGCTTAATGGGCTGAATGGCCACCTCCTACACTGTCAGGATTCTGCGACTCCTCTAAGAATGAGGGGTGATCTTATTGAAATGTATGCTGAGATGATGTTCCCTTTGTGAAGGAGTCTAGAACTAGGAGCTGTGGTTTAAAAATTGAGGGTTTCCCATTTAAGACTTGAGGCAAGATGAAAATTTTCTGACTGTTGTTAGTCTGTGGAATTCTGTTCCACCAAAAGGGCAGTGGAGGCAGGATCATGGAATATATTCAAAGCTGTCTGAATTAGATTTTTGATTAACAAGGGAGTTGGGGGTTGTGGGAACAGGCAGGGAAATGGAATTAAGACCACAATCAGATCAATCATAATAGTGAATGGCGGAGTTGGCTTTAGTTACAGGGCTAAATGGTCTACTAATTCTTGTGTTTTTGTTTGCAGTATTGCAAGTTTTCAGCTGGAGGCTGGCAAGGGGATTAATTCAATGCTGTGGTTATTTGTACAAAGCAGCTCCATTTTAGACTTGTCAGATATTCAAAATCTGGGTCTGTGTGATAATTAAGAGCTACTTTGAAGCCTTAGAACATTTCACAAGTTTGAAACCACTGGGATTAAAAAAAACTCAAATTCAATGAAATGTTAGTTTACTTATGCGTCCACAGTGGTAAGACATTTTCAAAAAGAAGCATATCTTGGTTTCCTACAGTTGCAGTCTTTCACGTTCCACTTACTAGATGATGACTGTTTATACATGTCATAAGTTCCTAGAGTGGTTACAACACAGGTTTGCTGCAAGAACAACTCGCGTAGTCATCCCCTCTCACCACCACCATGACCTACAATTATTTTCTCTTTGGCCAATTATCTAATTCTCTTTTGAAAGCCACAATTGAATTTGCTACCACACTCTCTAGGCAGTGCATTACAGATCCTAAATCATTCCCTACACAATTTCCTCATACTGCCTTTGCCCTGTTAGCCAATCATCTTATATCAGTGTCTGCTGGTTTTTAATCTTTCTGACAAGAACAGGTTCTGCTTGTATACTCTGTCCAGAACCCTCATTTTGAATTTCTTCATCAAAAATCCTCTTAATCGTCTTGTTCTCCAAGGTGAACAGCCTAAACTTCAATCTATCCTCAGGATCTTGGGGTGGGAGTAGGCCATTCAAGCCTGCTGTACCATTCAATAAGACCATGGATGATAGGATCACCTCGATTCCACTTTCCTGCCTACCCTCTCAGAATCCTTGACTCCCTTGTATATCAAGAACCTGTCTAACTGAATAAATTCAGTTACCTAGGCTTTGCTATTTTCTGGGGAAGAGATTTCCACATACCAAGGACACTCAGAAAAAAATCTTCTCAACATCTCAAACTATTTTCTAAAAACATGTATCCTTCCTGAAGCACAGAATTGGATGTGGCCAAACCTCTGTTTTATGCAGGTTTATTATGACTTTCTTGCTCTTATATGCCGTGCCCCTGATTATAAACCCCAGGATCGCTTTAAATGTTTTCTCAACTTGCCTTGCCACCTTTGAGATTTGTGGGCAAGTACCAACCACCCCCACCGTACCACAGTTCCTTAAGAATTGTAAACTATTTTATGTTGCCTTTCTTCATGAATCAAATCACAGTTCTCTGCATTAAATTTCATTTGCTGCTTGTTTAACCATTCCATCAGCCTTTCTGCATGAAATTTGTTCTCTTTCAATCATGAATTGCCTTTTTTAAAACTTACTACCTAAAACCTAATGTAAAGAACTTGGAAGGGACCCAAAAATGTAATCACAGTTCTTTTCCCATTGTTAATCCAAATCTTCTCTGCAGGGCAAGAGTAGAATGACCCTGAAAAAAAACCATACACAAATTAGAAGTATGTCTCAATTCTGGAGGTATGTACTGAATATATAGGCTGACAGTTTGCAATACTTGGAAATGCTTCCATTCTTGAATGCAAGTTCTTCTCTGAAGGCAATTTAAAGATTACAAAGATTGAAAGTTTGACCCCAAACGGATAACATTATTAGTCATTCGACTTAATAAAACTTTGTTTTTGAAATGTTGGGAAAATCCCATCAGTTTTTCCTTTATTTCTGTATGTAGTTCTCTTCCTCTAAGTATAATTTCTAAATTCATGTGGATAGGTTTTACTGATAAATAGCCAAAGACAATCCATTTTTTAAAAATCCATATTTTCATGTATTAACCTGTCAACCAAAATGTGTTGGTGTTTATATCATGTTTAAATATTTACTGAAGTAATCACCATATAACCTGAGAACAATAGTATTTAGTCAAGTGAGTGATTCCATGTAGTGAACTTTGATTTTGTTATACTAAAAAGGGAATTTTCCTCAATTTAGTTGTGATATACTGATTTGTTTTAACCAACGTTGTCCAATAGTAACTTTTTTGTCTAAATTATTATTTTCAAACAACTGCAATGGAAAGAGTTAAGTCAAGGGCCTTGGACCTTATTAAAAACTTTGTGGGATTAAGACAGTGAATTGTAACCTTTGAAGCAACACACTATTTTTTGATAGACGAAGAGGAGTCTAAAGGAGATCTTACGGGCTTGAAGCATTAATTATTTCCCTCTTTGCAGATGCTGCAAAACCAACTGGGTTTTTCCAGCACTTTCTGCTTCTATTACAACTATTTCTTGTATACATTTTCAATGCTTTAGGAGTAATGTTCCATTTGTTTTTACTCTAGTGAACAATTATATATTCTTACCAAGGTTGGTAAGTTGCATTTAATGTAGCAGTTATATTTGGACAAGTATTGAGAGTTCTTATTATACACTGAATTTTGGAATGCTTTGATGTTAGGAATATTAAACCACTATTGAAAGATTACTCACTGCCTTCAGAGAAGAACTTGCAATCAAGAATGTTGAGACAGCACCCATGTGATTAATTAGAATTCAAGATGTCCTAGTTTGTATATATCTGGTACCGCTTGCTTTCTTTGTCGTATCAAATATGGCAGCTTACCCTCATTCACTTGATTCAGAATACAGAATTGATGGATCTTTGGGACTTGACATTCTTGTATATTGAATTAAAAAGTACATGAAGTAGCCTATCACAACTACTAAACTACAGTATCTGCACAATGGTTTGCTGTTAAAGCAATACATTTCACTAAATGAGAAGTGTTTTGTAGTAAGTGGTAATCTTCACTAATTTTCCATGCTAAGAGCTATTACTGCACTAATCTATTTCTGATAATGCAAATGAAAGTTTCTATTTTCCAATTTAAAGTGAAAGTAGAAACATAAATTGTCAGTTACAAGAAACTTCCCCAGCAACCAAAATTACCATCAAAACTGACCTTAGAATAGGGCAGTCCCTTAATAGCATTGCATGATGTCAGTTAAGACCCTTGAGTGTCCATCCTAAGCAAGGCCATAGAGAAGCTGAGTAATTTTGTTAGCACGTCACCTTAAATTGAAAGCAAATTTTGAGTGCTGTTTTCTGCACTGTTTCACATTACAAATATAGCAGTTGCCACATTTTCAAGTCTGTATTGAGTACTATAGCCTAGAAACAGTGACCGTGAATTTAAACTTCACGCGACTCTGGCACAGTACTTGTGCAGTATGGCATATCAGTCACATGGCAGATGAATTGCATTTTTAAAAATCTTCATTTAGAGTCACAGCTGAGGAAATATTTTCTGTCTTCGTGCTATGCAGCAACATTCCTTTAGTTTAGCTGTAATATTCACCAATAATTTACAAGTTTTTCCTTTTGTGAATTTGAGTACAGTCTCATTCAAATTGTTTTATCCATGAGAAATTAATTTGCCAGAACATTTCCTCCACTCTCCAAAACACAATGGATCCATTTTGCTCAGTTCTAGCAATTTCACGCTGGTTTAAAAACTGTTCTCAAGAATTATCAGATGACGGTTACTAGGATATGGTTTCATGAGCACAGATGGCTGCCTGCTACCTCTCCCAAGTGGCCATTATTTATAGTGTTGGTGGTGCGTGACAGCAGGTATCATGGACTTGGAAGGTGTAAAACATTTTAGCAGTCATCTACACTCCAGGTAGAAGGTGCTTGACAGTGATTTGACAGTGGTATCTGGTTGGCTTTTCTTTTCCCCTCCTTGCCACCTTGCTTAAAAAAACCCAAGGACACTGAAGCTAATTGTAAGTGTTCTACTGCCCTGGCTGAGATAAAACTGCTAGACATAAACCAGGAAGTGAACCCAGTGCGTTCCTGTAATGCTTCACTACTCATTGAGCAATTGAGCGTTCTTACGCTTGCCAAACTTATCATTAATCTTGTAAAGAGTGGCAATTTTACAAAAGAATAGTGGATCCTTATCTGTTGGTGAACATGATTTGTTTTGGTTTGATCTATGGCAGAAATTCCAGATCTGAAGTATCCATTAAATTATGTGAACACCAAGTAGTCATCTATGATCCAGAAATTCAAATTAGCTCATTTTTAATCTTAAGAATTGGCTAGTAGCTCTGAGATGCTGGTAAGTTTTTAAATTAGTCTTCCAAGGGGTAGTCTTTGTTAAAATAGAATAAAGGAAAAAGAATTGCATTTACATTTTCACAAAACACCAGATGTCTTGAAGCATTTTCCAGCCAATTAAATACCTTTTTGAAGTGTAGTGTTACAACCACATTGGGGATGGGGGTGAAATGACTCCCTTATTCTCCCACACAGGTTTGACCATAACAGTGGTTTTATGAATTTAGAGAGGATGTGCTTTACCAATTCTATAGGAGTCCCAGTATTTACAGTTGAAGTTGTAAGTAGTTAGACACATTTTCTTAAGTTTATTGAAACTATTTCCTCAACAAAAAAAAACCACGATAAATTGCAACTACCATTAATTCATCTGGGGCCACCCAAACAACACAGATGGCAGGGAATAGGATAGGCTTAAAGGATCCTTACAAATCATAAAAAATAAAAATAGAATATATGATTAGCTTCTTTGGTCACCATGTGGCAATTCCACATTGCAGCCATCTTGTTCAGTTGTCTTCCTGGATATAGTTGCATGGACCAGATTTTCAAGGGTTTTTTGCAAAATCTGTCTGTAGTAAATTTCTCCACTTCAGGTGATTACTTTGAAAACTGGGAATAACGCATCTGAGAAACACAGCAAGAAGTCTGACAACACCAGGTTAAAGTCCAACAGATTTATTTGATAGTAAACTCACAAGCTTTTGGGGTTTGTCCCTTCGTCAGGTGAGTGGAGAGTTCTGGCCTTAAACAGAGCATGTTTACCCCAGTCCAACACTGGCATTTCCACATTCTGAGAAACAGAGGAAGTACACAAATCCAGATTCAAATATGTTCATTGCAACATTGTCTTTTGTTCTCCCTCTACTGTTTGGTAAGGCCTCCAAGTACCTTGCCAACTGTGTATTCCAAAGCAATTCTATTCACGTGTGCTGCAGTTTTTGTTTTAGAACAGGTAATTGCATTTTGATGCATTGTCTCAGGCATTTGAATGTTTCTGGATGGTGTGAAACCGACAGGGAATGAGATCTCGTGTGATCATCTGCGTTATTATCCCAATTGATGGAATGCAAAATTGTCTGCATTGCAGCAGTCTGAGCAATTTTGCCATTCTCAAGAGTTCCAGCTTTTTGAAAATCCAGTTAGAAAAATTAGAAGTTGCATCTTTAAAGAATATATTTTTAACAGTAGTCACTGTTGTAATGTAGGAAATGCATAAACAATTTCCAATATTATAAATGCAATGAACCAGGCTTCTAAATTGCTGATTTCTTTAATAAAGTATTGAACGCAGGAATAATGTGCTTGAATTAAGTTTGGCTGTCGACTATTCCCAGAAATATAATGAATTCTTCAAATATTGTTTTTAATTTATTGTAGGCAATTTAATGTTTTGCTTATGAACACGAGTTTCTTCCCATCAGTGTATTTCAATGATTTGAGGTGACCTTTCAACCAACTTGTTATGCATATACAATCTTGTGATCTATAGTTCAAAAAAGCTTGTTCTGAGCCTATTTCTAAAAGGTGAGAATAAGATATCTTTAATACAATCCATGATTGGAAGTGTAGAATGTTATTACTAAAATCTTTTGAGTGTCTGGTGAAGTAATTGGATACATTAATTGTAGGTTTGAATTAGTGTGAAAAGTTTTTTTTCTCATTTAGCAGGATGGTTATTTGTTTTTTTAGTATTCTTGGCATTGCTGCGTTTGTGTATTGAAGCAGATTGCATCCTGTGGGAGCTAATTACAAGATTCTATTATCTGCTTACTGTGAGTTACCTGCTTACTGTGAGAAAAGCAGTGTGTAGGTAACACAATCCTGCTAAACTTTCAGTAGCACTGGAAAATTGTGACTACATTCACAGTTGCATGTCTTGTTTTCGTTGGGGAACATTAAATAAGGAATTTATTGTGTAAGGAATGCCTTGGTCCCTGGGAAGAGGAGGGGGTTGTCCCATGGTGAGAGGTTAAGTATATTGGGTTTGCATACTCTAAAGTTCAGAAAACTAAGGGGCAATCTCATTGAAACCTGCAAAATTCCTGAAGAGGCCTGATAGACTAGACTGTTTTTGCTGGTCAGGGTGCCCTAAAATATGGGGGCACAATCTCTGGATAAGTACCAATCATTTAGGATTGAGATGAGAAATTTTTCAGAAGGTTGGGAATATTTGGAATTCTCCATCCCAGAGGGTTGTAGATGCTCCATAGATTTAAGGCTGGGATGGACAGATTTTCAACCTCAGGGAATTAAGGGAAATGGCAGCAGGTGGGAAAATGGAGTTGAAGCCGAAGCTCAGCCACGATCATTTTGAATGGCAGAGGAGGCTTGTCAAGCCATATAATCTACTCCAATTTCTAATGTACTCAGCAATCTTCAGCTTTGCTCCTGGTACCATTTTACATATTCTGTGCCCCACCTTTTATGGTCTGTACTTCTCACCTTTTAAGTCTCCTATATACTGACTTTGGGGTTCTTGTGGTGACCTCCCTCTGCCCCTTTTGCTGCTGTTTTATCCACTACCGTCACTATTTACCCCTAAAGATTTTCATAATTTACAAAAACCCAACTTAGATCACACCACCTCACACACAAACAAGCACCCCCAACAATCTCTGTTCCAGTGCACTAATATTTACTTTTAAACCTTCCTATAAGCTCATTCCTGGTTTTCCAGTCAATCTTTGTGACCTCTGCCATATCCATTTAGAATAATGGGGTGCCTATAGTTACACGCAGTAAACACTAGGTTAGGCAAAGTCACGTCCAAATCCAATAGCACTTGTGTTTTGTTATCCAGATTTCTGTTTACTTTATGACTGTCTACAGACAAAAGTCTATCTTAACCGTGGCTCAGGGATAGCATTACCACTTCTAAATTCTAAGGTTGAGAGTTCAAGCCCCACTGATGAGACTTGAATGTAAAATCCAGATTGATGCTCACTGCTCTGACAGATGTAACATTTCCAAAGAGTTGTTAAATCAAGGCCCTGTTACTCCCTCATGGCACTGTGAAGAATAGATGGGTAAGTAGTTAATGCTGTTGCCAATATTCATCCTTCAAACAACACCACCAAAACAGATGATCTGACCATTATTGCTACTTGTGAGACATTGCTGTTTGTGTTTCCACAGTTCAAAGTAGCCTTAAATGATCTAATTGGCAGTGAAATTCCTTTTTGACATCTGAGGTTGTGAAGGATACTATTTAAATGCAAGTTCTTTTCTTCCTTTCCATAGTTCCAATTTCTGCCAATGTCAGCGTACTTGGAGTAAATACTGATGCTTAAAGAGAAATGACCAGGTGTTAAATAAACAAATGTTACTATATTTGTCATTGGCTGTCCAGATTTTAGTTTCATCTTCACCTTCTCAACTTTGTCATCTGTGGCCCACATAACATCAGAATAAAAATAGGAGCAGGAGTAGACCGTCCAGCCCCTCAAGGCTGCTCCACCACTCAGTATGATCTCAGTTGTTCTTTAATCTCAGCAACACTTTCCTGCCCACTCCTCAAAGCTCTTGATTCCCTGAGAGATCACTTCAGGGTATTTGTTCTCTGCACAAAGTCTGATCAGGTTAACCAGTACAATACCTCGTGGAGTGAACTTTTTTGCTCTTTATAATATCGTGCACCAGTATCGCGATTGAGATTCCAGTTTAATCCCCCCATCTGCTAGAGTTTACAAGTTTCCCTATAAAGGGAGTAAACCTTGGGGTAAAAGTCATTGGTGTTCCTCCTAGCAACCACAGAAATATTAGTAAAAGCCTGAAATAAGGTCATCCTCCCAGGCATGAACAAGCATTAACAGAGGAGGAAAAACAGGAATAAGCTGAGAGTATAATAGGCAGCAGATTAGAATTTTCAGTTTAAAACATGTCTATCATTACATTTACAAGTCATTATAATCAGTGCACAAAAAAGATTAAACCAATCCTTTAACTTTAAAGTAGGTTCAGCATCGGTACTGTAAATGCAAAAAGCTAAGGTCATTTCAATTGGATTTAAAAGTCACGCACATACCTCGAGCAAGTTAAATGCCAGCCTGTTTAAAATTTAACAGTTAGTTGCTAACATTCAAAATGTCCAATAGGTAAATCTCTACAGCCATAAGTGTTACTCTATTGACCTCAAACTTGATTATTCCAACTTCCAGTCTTCATAATGCTGTGATTATATTTAAGTTAATGAACTTTTCGGTAACTAAATTCAGAAATGCGTGACAGTAGCCATTATCTTTTGAATATTGCAAACTTAAACACTTCACCTGCTCATGCAATCAGCTTCTGTAAATCAGAGATTGGATAAATATTAGTGTTCAGATTTTAATTTTGGATAATCATTTCATCAAAAAGCCAAATGGCAATGTTTTTAGTTACAGTTTGCTTTGTATATTGTTTTCAGTCATGCGTGTAAATGTTCCTGTGACCTCTTGTAAATACAAGCACCCTAGTGTTTGGTAATAGTATACAGTGATCCCCTATGGACTAGATCTGCAACAGATTCTAGTTATCAGTACACAAAATCAAATGAGGGTCAGCTGTTTGTGTTGCAGTAATAGCTGTGTTTGCAATTCATAGACATGTAGATTTGCAATGGTTTATTTGAGATTTTTATGAGTAAAATATATTTTTGGGAAAGAAGGTGGTTCGGGAAGGGTCACACTAAAGGCCTTTTAACGGAGGCAGACTGAGGGCCCGGGAACTGCAGAACACGCTCGACCTGCGTAACTGTGTGCCAATCTGAAAAGTAACGGCACACGGTAATTTTTGAGGCACGTATATAGTTTTAAGGTTTGAAATGTTATGACAGTAATTTGTACAGAACTCTAAAATTTTAATTTTGCACTGTTTGCAATTCAAAGACATGTAGATTTGCAATGGTTTATTTGAGATTTTTATGAATAAAGTATATTGTTGGATAAAAAGTAATTGCTGAATATACTTTGTGCATTAAACATGCATTCTCAGCCTTTTGGCTAACATCAAGTGTAGTATTGACATGCTGTGCTTGGTTGAAGTCATTAGGTTACATTTTAGCTTCATTTGAAGCAATTTTTAAAAGTGGCATCTTGGCCTTTTGGCTAAGATGCAAATGAGATCAAGCCTTTGAGGAGGAGTATGCCTACTCCAATCAGCTTGGATCATGAAAATCAAGCCTAAGACAGGAGGTGGGAGCCCTGTCTTGGCAGCTTGGATCGGGAACGTCTCGATTTGTTGAGACTCTGAATTGGACTTGATTTGAATTGGAATAAAAAGTTTAAGACTGCAATCATCACATTACATTAAGGGACTAAAAGCTACAGGACACTGTACTACTTATTTTGCTGCTTAATCCTATAATTATTCTTTTTTAGTCACATCTAATATGAAGAACCAGAAAGACTAGGGGAAAAAAATACCTGGTTTTCATTTTGAAAATAATATCTCCCTCAGTAAGGTGTAATGTTTTTGCGGCAGTGTTGTCCATCATTGCCAAATGAGCCAAGTATTTTAATACTGTACTGAGGGAGGTGGTGTTACAGGTATTTTCACTAGAGTAATCCAGAGACTCAGGTTAAGGCTCTCAGGATCTGGGTTCAAATCCCACCATGGTAGCTGGTGAAATTCAATAAAAATCTGGAATTAAATGTCTGATGATGACTATGAACTTACTTTTTTTTAAAGAAAACCCTTTAATTGGTCTGGCCTGCACATGACTCCAGATCCACAACAATGTGGTTGATATTGAAATAACCACTCATTTCAAGGGCAATCAGGGATGGACAATAAGTAATAGGCAATTAATCCCATTAATGAATAAAAATAAAATAACTTCAGTTTCACATCAATTGTTTCACAAGAACAATATTTCTATCATGTTATGACAATGAATCAATTTGTGATCATAAATTAGTGGAATTAGATGGAATCAATACAATGCATGTTCAATCTTGCTGTACATTTTAGTTTTTTTAGAGCATGAACATGGACTTGAATATGTTCCAAACATTGCAATTGTGCCTTCTGAATTACAATATTTCATAACTTAATTACATAGGTTATTAAAATGATTTTGCTGTAATAATTAAGAGACTAATGAATATAGAATAACTGAACCAATAGTATTTAAAGGGATCATTGTAGGCTGCTCATTAAATGTGATTGAGTCTTTTTTAACCATTTTTGTTTTGGGCTACACAAACTATTTATCTCAACAGGCTTGCCCTGATATCACCAGCCCCTGCTCCCTGCCACTGCAGTTAAGTTCCTGGTCGATGGTTGATGCTGAGGAGTTTGGTAATAACATTGAATGTCGGGGAATGGTTATAGTCTCTCATGTTAGTGCTGGTCATTGCCTGGTGTTTGGTAGGTAACATTCGCACCACACATTTGTCAGCCCAAACCTGAATGCTGTTCAGACCTTGCTGCATATGGACACAAGCTGCTTCACTATCTGAGGAGTTGCAGCTGGAACACTGTTTGATCATCAATTAATATACTTTCATCTGACCTTATGATGGATAGAAGCCTTAAGTTATGTGGCTAGACACTGGATGCTTGACAAGTTTGAAAGACAAACACAAGTCAGTTCTGGCAAAGGCCTATTGTAGCCCTCATCCAAATCCACAATCTGCTCTGGAATGTCACTTAGAGGCATCATAAGTGGGAACTTTTGGCTTGCAATAATGGCAATAACTGGGAGAGTCTGCTGTTAAACTTTTTCATTTTTGTAGAATCATAAAATCCCTACACTACAGAAGGAGGCCATTTTGACCCACCAAGTCTGTACTGACCATAACTCCATGCATTTGCCCAGCTAAACTCCTGACATTAGGGTCAGTTTATCATGGCCAATCAATCTAACCTGCACATCTTTAGCCTGTGGGAGGAAACCAGAGGAAATCCATGTAGACATGGGGAGAATGTGCAAACTCCAGAGAGAGAGTGACACTGTACTTTGAGATATGACCATATCAGTGTTGATGTGGAGCTGCTGGCGTTGGACTGATGAAGGAGCAGTGCTCCGAAAGCTCATGATTCCAAATAAACCTGTTGGACTTTAACCTGGTGTTGTGAGACTTCTTACCATATTAGTGTTGCCAGCTATGTCCAGTGAAACAAACTTTACTTTTCCACTTCCAATATTAATAGATAGTCAAAAATGTTCAAAAAATTAAATGAATAGTTTTTAAAATGCCAAATGGGGTTTGTCTCCTGTTCTGCTCTTTAATGCTGACCCTTGACCTGATTTATATTAATTTGAAAATCAAGCCAAACTTGATTATCATGGGTATTGTTCAGATACCAGAAATTAGCTTCCATTTACATGAAGGAATTTTGTCTTGGAACTCCAAGCATCAATAGTTATGACCATCCAGTGTTAATTTCAAATGAAAAAGTTATTCTTGATCAACCTATTGAATAATTTGTAGTAGTAATAAAGTAGATAATGGCAATCCAGTAGAGCCATTATAATTCAGATTTGTAAAATGCCTTTGAGCTACTACAAAGCAGCCTTATAACTAAGGTCAATATGCAGTTGGGAACAAATAGAATGGATGCCAAGCTGAGTACAAAACAAAGGAATCTGTTCAGCAGTTACTCAGTCTGGAAAAAAATGATAAGTTATATTCCACAATCTTGGAACCATTATTGAAAATAATGATAGTCTTGACCATTATTGATCGATATTTACATTAACAATTTGGGCTTGGGATTTGGAAGTAAATTTCAAAATTTGCAGTCGACACAATGTTGGCGGGAGGGTAGGGGCTTGTCTTTGATGCAGAACAGGACTGTGACAAAATACTTGAAGACATTGATAAGCTTACAGAACGGGCATGTAATACCACTGAGTGTGAGAATAACTAAGCTATGTAGTCCTTGGAACATAAATGGCTAAGCAGGGTAGAGCAGTGGTTCCCTACCTTTTCCTTTATGCAGAACATCAGATTGTCATTCAAAGCTTTTGCGAACCACAACGTATACAAGCCGCTTTAAACTTTTTTTTATATAACCTGTGGCTGACAAGAGTCAAACTGGTATATCAATGGGTATTAAAAATATAGTTATTCCTAAAAGTTTATGATGCACACAAACAAGTGGCACTTGTCACAACATGTTTATCTGCAGTAGGCCTACCAGTGGAAACAGATAATGCTTACCTAATGAGAAGTCTGATGTTTGGCAGATTGAATGTCAGAATCCAAAGATGACAGTCTCAATCAGAGATCTGATTTGATAAGTTTATTTGGATATTTGGTCGTCAATGTGACAAGCTTTGAAAATCTAGTGTCACGTAAGTTGTAGGAAAAGGCATCGGGAATTTTACTGCCTTGTTGGACAGTTCTGGGTATTCAAAGCGACTTTAAGCCAGAGGTCAGTCAGGAAGTTCTGAGAAAAATCCAGTTTTAAGGCAATGTCACAGGACAGTTCCACGTGGCTTGTCTTGCTCTCTCGAGGTCAGGCTTGTGAGGGTGTCAGGTCTCGCAAAGGGATTTTGTATCCAGTTGGACTTTATGTTGGAAACAGGCAACTACTCACGGGGCTATTTTCAAACCTTACAGGTGCTTTCTGATGTCATGTGTCATGCTGTTTGGAAGCTGCATTTCTGCTGTGACCAAAAATCTGACTGATTTGCAAAGGAGTCGTAATTTGACTGCTCAGGTCATTTGGCCCTCATCTCTATTTACTCAATCTATTTTGTCCTGCATGTTTAAAAAAACTGTCAGATTGAGATTTTTAAGTGATTGAAAATATCTGCCATATATCTGGCAAATCACTGAAGTGTTGAGAGTTCAAACTTTGTCAGGAAAAAAAATTCTCACTTCTTCATGCCCAAAGACATGGGTATCTTTCCTCGGGAGAACCAGTGGACCTCAGTGTGCAGAAGTAGTTGATGGCGATCACTGTTCATCTCATCAAGTAGAGCTGCAAACATTCGCAATAAGACCTTGATAAAATTAACTCTCAACCCATCTCTCCAAAATGGTCATGAGATCAGGCTTTTATTTTTGCAACTAACAGCTCCCTCTGGATGTTTCTAGTGGAGCCACTTGCACGCAAAACAGCCCCACCGTTTTGATCTAACGTCACATGGGCCTCATCTGTGCAAGCTTCTCCACATTTTGACCGAACAATTCCATTGCAAATAATAATGTAGCATAATGGATGTTACAAGGTACATGTAATTGTATTATTTTCTTTTCCACCCACATGGACCTCCTGTGGTCTATGGACCACAGGTTGGGAACTGTTGGGTTTAGAGGATTAGAGGAAGTTTTGTCTTTGCACTGGATAAATTTCAAATGATTACGGTTTATACTGTGGGAGCAAAGGGGGTGCTGATTTGTTGGCAAGTCAACTCTGGCTGAAACATTGCCATAGAGAAAGCAGCAGGGAGCTACAAACTCTCCAATACTCTGGGTAATTTAAACAGGACAACTGGGCAGGTAAGAATGGAACTAAACAAGGACGGTCCCATTGGATCTGGACAATAGAGGAAATAATTTGGAGAAGCCAGTGTGGTGTAAGGTTGAGGAGAGTGAATGTACCATGATCACAGTCACATCACATCAGTTCTGCATTTGGTTAAGGGATTTCAGTGACATGAGAGGGCTGGAAATCTGACTAGAGGGATTTAAACAGAAATGCAAGAGAAATCAACGTGGATCTCAGATAAATGCTGTGTACAGCTGTTGTAGTCTTTAAAATTCCAAATCTGGAATAATTTTGGATTTTGTTTGACACCAGGAATGTTAGCAATGTGTGGTCACCTGATTCCAAGTGCCATTTCTGGACGGTGTTCGAGTACAATATCTTACATGCCTGTTTCACTAATGCTTCCTAATTTCCCACAGTTTAAATTTATCTACATAATCAGCTAAAACATATCAAATATCCTTTCATGCTGATAGATTTGCTGATTTTTGTGCAAACAGCTCGCTGCCACATTCTCAGAGCAATGAGCAATAAATGCTGGCTTTGCCAATAATGCCCACATCCTGATAATGAAGTTTTACCAAGTCATAGTGATAATGACCTCCTTGGATCTATCTCTTGTATGTATAATCATTACCTGCAGAACTCTACCAAGCCCTTATCATATTTCTTAGCACCTTTAGCTGAATGCTGTATCTGAAGCTGCACGATATCACTTGCAAATATTGAATCAGGTTCCACATGTACACTAATGATACTCAGATCTACCTCTCCATCAGTTCTCTAGACCCTAAGTCATCAAACTGAATATATATAATATTCAATTGTCAATAAAATGCAGTTTTCTAAAGTAACTGTCTATGATGACTGCCACATGCCATACATTTACCCATTGAATCCATGGTCAACCATGCCACCATCTCAAACTGAACCAATCTGTGTTCCAATTGACGGCAAGCTGAGCTTCCAATTCCTTTCCACCATAAAGACAGCTGACTTCCACCTCCATAAAGCTATCTGCCTCTAGCCTTGCCTCAGCCCACTTGCTACAATAGCCTTCATTGATAAATTTGTCACCTTGAGGTTCAATTATTGCAATGTGCCTTTCCAGTCTTCTGAAATGTAAACTCCTCCAAACTGCTGTTGGCAAGAAGTTGTGTCCCATTGCCACCATCATAAATTTGGAGAAAAGCACTTTAAAAACAAGAGTACAATATAAAAATCATAAATTGCAAATGCTTGTCCAGCATAAACTGTGAATCCATATTTGTTTAGAACAGTTATTAGTGGTTTATTTAACTTCTTAACAAAATTTACTACTGTCCCATTTGAGTGTAACAAGGACCAAAGTCTTACATACCAAGAATGCCAGATTTGAGATTGAGGCAGGGCACTTTTCAGCAGCCCAGGGTAGTTATCCAAGACCGGCATTTGACCTATTGCATTGACTAATGAGGGACCTAATGCCTGATTCAGTATTACTCAGTAAAACCAAGATGCCAAGCCACCAGGACTGCTCCCAGGATTCATTGTAGATCAGTTTGGGATATCTTTGTTAAAGGTGTGAATGCAAATCTTTCATTCTGTTGAGCACTCAATGAAAGTTTGCCAATGTCAGTGTGACAAGCTGCTCGACAACCGTGAATGCAGGTTTGGAAGCTTGCTGCTGTTAGATGCTATCTGACTCTTGCTGCTGATGCCACCAACAGATGCACTTGCAGTGCTCCCTGTCGCTGCATGATGACCTTAAGGAAGGACAAGCAATCCAACCCCAACTACTGGCCCATATGGTCAGAAAAAGGAACAAGATGTACAGAAAACCTGGCTGCTAAATCCTTACATTTCAGAGCCCTTTCACACCAGCTCTAATGAGGCTCAAACTTATGTTGAAACCACAACTCTTGTGATTAAATCAAACATGTTGGCATGACCCTATCACCCTTGTCCTCACTTTGTTATTTCTTCTAGGTCCACAATTATTAAAATCAAAAACTCTGATTCCCCTGTTTGAATTCTCCAGGACTTTATCATTCCGTACCTTAATGGTCTCTTCCAGCCGTACAAAATCCCTGAAAGAACTGTCCATGGCTCTGAATCCAGTCTCTCCTTCCTTTACTCCAGTGGCTGTATCTTGGGCCCTGTGCTCTGGTATTTCCCTTCTACCTCTTTGACTCTCCATTGATCCCTCAACCTTTAAGAATCTCCTTAAGGCCCACTTCTTCATCACTTCTAATATTTTCATCTTTGGCTCAATATCCAATTTTTATTTCTGCCTCTATGTTAAAGGTGCTGTACAAATGCAGTTTATTGTTACATATTAAATGTACTTTCAGTCGTGCTTTTTAATTTCTTGTATGAATAAATTACAGCGGTTGCCATGTGATAGTTCAATGAATACCAGGCTCTTGGCTCTTCCAAGGTGTATAATTTTTCATTCGTACTCAGTATTATTCATTGGAATTGCTTTTCTTCTCTAAGGTACCATATTTATCATTACACTAACTCAGAGAACTATATATAAATTTATTTATTATTGTCACAAGTAGGTTTACATTAACACTGCAATAAAGTTACTATGAAAATCTCCTGGTTGTCACACTGCGGAGCCTGTCTGGGTACACTGAGGAGGAATTTAGCATGGCCATGCACCTAACCAGCATGTCTTTTGGACTGTGGGAGGAAACAGGAATACCCGGAGGAAACTCATGCATACACGGAGAAGACATGCAGACTCTGTGCAGACAGTGACTCAAGCTGGAAAAGGAACCCAGGTCCCAGGCAATGTGAGGCAGTAGTGCTAACCACTGAGCTGCCCGTTATATGTTAATGATGAATACCTTTTCTGAATTAGTTTGTCAAGTCTGGATCAATTTTGATAAATTTGAAAACCAAGTTTCTTTTTGCTATATCCTGCAACATGAAGGGAATCTTTTACGATTGTTATCTTTATATTTTTATGACACATATAGAACATGGTAAATGGAAGGACACTGAAGAGTGTAGTAGAACAGAGGGATTTGGGAATACAGATACATAATTCTCTAAAAGTGGCATCACAGGTAGATAAGGTCATAAAGAGTGCTTTTGGAACATTGGCCTTTATAAATAAAAGTATTGAGTATAAGAGTTGGAATGTTATGGTGAGGTTGTATAACATCTGACAACACCAGGTTTTAGTCCAACCTATTTATTTGATAATATACTCACAAGCTTTCGGGGTTAGCCCCTTCGTCAGGTGAATGGAGAGTTCTGGCCTCAGACAGAGCATATAAAGCACTTTATGATGGGTATAGATAGAGTGAATGCAAGCAGGTTTTTTCCACTGAGGCTAGGGGAGAAAAAAAACTAGACATGGGTTAAGGGTGAAGGGGGAAAAGTTTAAAGGGAATATTAGGGGGGATTCTTCACACAGAGAGTGGTGGGAATGTGGAATGAGCTGCCAGATGAAGTGGTGAATATGGGCTCACTTTTAACATTTAAGAAAAGCTTGGACAACTTGGATGAGAGGGGTGTGGAGGAATATGGTCCAGGTGCAGGTCAGTGGGACTAGGCAGAAAAATGGTTCGGCGCAGTCAAGAAGGGCCAAAGGGCCTGTTTCTGTGCTGTAGTGTTCTATGGTTCTAAGTACTGGGGTGGGGTTCAGTTAGCTTAGAATGTGATGCACCAATTTACAAATTCAATTCCATATGGGCTGCACTAGTTCATGAAGGCCTGCCTGCCTCCTTGCCTTGTAGTGGTGCCCCTCAAGCTGTATAGCTAATTGTCCATCCCTAGTGGAGCGAGATACGTATGGTTCTTTGTGGGCTATGGCTAATTAATTACCATGTACATTAGAATATTTATGGCATTAAATACATTCTCATTTTGTTAGTGGACTATTGCTGCTTGGCTACAATAGTGCATTAATATTGTGCATAAAATATTTTATCAATTGCTGGCTATTTCTTGTCTAAACCTTCCGTGAATTTTAAGATCAGAGAGACTGTTTCTAATGCTTCATCACTTGAGACAGGTGTGTGCTCTGAAACATTCTCCTGCTACAGAAATAAACAGACTCTGAGAGAAAGTTAATTCAGCATCTGGAAATTTTGGCTCAGAGCCTGAAAGTGACTTGTTCAGCAACTTGAGCCTTGGCAAAACTCTTCATTAATCATTGTTTTTCTTTGTTCTTGGAGGCCCTTTAATACATTCAAACCTTTGACTTTTTAAAAATTTAATGCCCTGAACAATGGGGCCTACACAACCGGAATATTCCAGGCAGCAGAATGTGTTTGGATCCCGGCAACAACAACTGAAAGTTTGGGGTGGGTCATAACATACACCTGGAAAATAATACGTACAGATTTCTGTTGCTATGTGCGCACAGATGAACTAGTACACAAGCTTACAGCCAGAAAAACTTCCCCTATCGCGCACAAAGTTTTTTATAAGATTATTCTGCTGACTAGCTAGGGAGCTTATGTGACAAATTCTATCGTATATCGAAGATTGTCATCCCTTCATTGCAATAAAACTGATTATTCTATAGCATAAATTAACAACTGGTTATAGGTCTAGTGAAGTATTTTGATCAAAATTAGGAAACATTTTTGGACTAAGTCCAGTACTTTGCACCTGACACTCTGTTATTTCTCTGTTGCCTCAGGTTGAATGGTTGACTAACATGAACAAGTTTAGTGAGTGCATCCCTCAGCTCTTTGACTGTGAACTAAGGGAACAGTGAGTAAAATGATAAGTGGCCCGTTTGGAAGCAAATTATGTGTGCATCATGTTATCGGGTATGACAGATTAATGCCCAATGCACCTAACCTGCATATCTTTCAGACATGCTGCAGAGTCAATGTATAAGTAGCAACTATGCTGTCTAAGAGGAGAAGAAGGAAACTGAAGCTATGTTCTGTTGACCATCCTTAATCGAGATGAGGGTTACGCTCTTGCCCAACTTGTTCACATTAATCAACCTTTCAAAGTTATGAGCTTACTTGTTGCCGGGGAGCAGAATTCCAACTAGCTTTGATAGTAATTTAGTATGACTTGCTGCTAAAGGCCTATTCTGCAAGATATGTCAAGGATATTGAACCAATGACAGAGTTATGACAGTTTTCTCATCTGTAGGAAAGGACCATAACTCATGAAATCTGTAAGCATAGTGAACTATGCTGATATGATAAAAGGAAAAACACCTGCAACCAATGACGCACTGATGAGATATTGGGGAGAGATAACGATGAACGATCTGTCAATCCAAGCAACAGATAAATTTGACAAGCAGCTAAAAGAATGATTTCCCCCACCCAATCAAGTTTCTGGTAGAGAGCACATGTAATGTACTATTTCAGGTTCAGGGCATTGTAATGACACCAAACTCTGGATTTGCAGGAATAGTGCTCCCAAAGAACGCTGATCTTTTTGAAGGATTTAAATAGTTCACTACTTATAATTCACACTGGAGAAGTGTAGCTTTGTACGGATGTAAAGTTCAACTTTTGACAAATACGCACATGATGTAGACTTTTGGGTTTCTGTATGGAACCCAGCTTAATTCTGCAAACAAACTAGTCCAAAGTGTTCAATCCTGGAAACTCACCAGCTCCAATACCACACTCAGCTGAGTGAAATGTAACACATATTCATGATGCCTCAGCAAGGGAAGCAACTGACCACCTATGATTCATCTCTCAGTGCATCTGCTGTGGCATCCCTGCCTCTGTCACCTCGAAGTTTGATTTTTCCAACGCACCTTTAGCTGATCTCTGAAGTGTCTGTAAATTTTAGGTTATCCAAAACTCTGTTGTCCTTATCCTTACTCATTCACCCATCATTCTGTGCTTGCTGATCTACATCAGTTCCTAATTAAGCAAAGCTTTGGTTTCAAAATTTTTATCCTTGTTTTCTTATCCCTCTGTGGCTTCACCCCTCCAAGCTCTGTTATCACCTCCAGTCCCACAATACTTCCAAATATCTGTGCTCATCTAAATCTGGCTTCATGAGCATCGCGGTGGCACAATGGTTGGCCTCACAGTGCTTGAGACCCAGATTCAATTCCAACAATGGGGTGGCTGTCTGTGTGGAGTTTGCATATGCTTCCCATGTCTGTGTGGGTTTCCTCCCAGGTACTCTGGTTTCCTCCCGCACTCCAAAGATATGCCAGTTAGGATGATTGACCGTGCTAAATTGACCCTAATGTCAGGGATTAGCAGGGTAAGTACATAGGATTACGGGAGTAGGGCCTGGATAGGATTGTGGTTGGTGCAGGCTCGATGAGCCGAATGGCTTCCTTCTGCACTGTAGGGATTCTATGATTCTATCCCTGATTTTTAACCATTCCACCATTGGTGGCTGTGCCTCCAAATGTCCTGATGCCTGGAATTCCCTCAGACCTCATTGCCTCTGCATCTCTCTCTCCTCAAGATGCTCTTAAAACTTACTCTTTAACTAAGCATTTGGTCATAGGAAATATTAGAGCAGAGGACAATGTTCCTATAAGAACATAAGAACATAAGAAATAGGAGCAGGAGTAGGCCATCTAGCCCTTCGAGCCTGCCCCGCCATTCAATAAGATCATGGCTGATCTGTCGTGGCTCAGTTCCACTTTCCCGCTTTCTCCCCTTAACCCTTAATTCCCTTGTCTGTCAAAAGCCTATCTACCCGTGTCTTAAATATATTTAGTGAGGTAGCCTCCACCACTTCAACGGGCAGCGAATTCCAGAGATTCACCACTCTTTGAAGAAGTTCCTCCTCAACTCTGTTCTAAACCGCCCCCCTTTATCTTGAGGCTGTGCCCCCTAGTCCTGCTGTCCTTCCTGAGCAGGAAAAATCTCTCTGCCTCTACCCTATCCATCCCTTTCATTATCTTATACATCTCTATAAGATCCCCCCTCATGCTTCTAAACTCCAACAAGTACAGACCCAGTCTATTTAGTCTCTCTTCATAGTCTAACCCCCTCATCTCCGGTATCAGCCTAGTGAGCCTCCTCTGCACTCCCTCCAAAGCCAAAATATCCTTGCGCAAGTGCGGCGACCAAAACTGCACACAGTACTCCAGCTGCGGCCTCACCAGTACCCTGTACAGTTGCAGCAAGACCTCCCTGCTTTTATATTCTATCCCCCTCGCTATAAAGGCCAGCATCCCATTCGCCTTCCTGACCACCTGCTGCACCTGCAGACTGGGTTTTTGCGACTCATGCACAAGGACTCCCAGGTCCCTCTGCACCGTAGCATGCTGCAGCTTTTCGCCCTTTAAATAGTAATCCCTCCTACTATTATTTCTGCCAAATGATGTCATTTGGTATCAAAGTTTGCCATATTATGGTCCTGTGAAGGGCCTTGGGACAAAATAAAAATAGACAATGCTGATAATACTGAGTAAAAAGTATAAGTGATTTTCTTTGTTATTATCATTTGGATGAAGGGCATGTAATGGGACAATTGAAGCAGCCAGTGTGATTATCAAACCCTCCCATTCAGCTATGATAGAGTCTGATGCAGAGTAAAGCTCCTTCCAAAGCTTGCGTCAGCCTTAACTTCCAAATAACTTCCCCTAATCCACCAGTGAGACATCTTTTTCTGGTTCCTACACCAATCTTTCCAAAGCCTGTGACTGAATGTGGACAATTGGTCTTAATAATATTGTGCTGTAGGCCTACATAAGATCTTTGACTTGATTTATTATTGTCACATGTATTAGTGTACAGTGGAAAGTATTGTTCCTTGTGCGCTGTACAGACAAAGCACAACGTTCATAGAGAAGGAAAGGAGAGAGTGCAGAATTTTAGTGTTATAGTCATAGCTAGGGTGTAGAGAAAGATCAACTTAGTACAAGATAGGTCCATTCAAAAGTCTGATGGCAGCAGGGAAGAAGCTGTTCTTGAGTCAGTTGGTACGTGACCTCAGATTTTTGTATCTTTTTCCGACGGAAGAATGTGGAAGAATGTGTGTCTGGGATGCTTGGGGTCCTTGATTATGCTGGCTGCTTTTCCAAGGTAGTGGGAAGTGTAGACAGTGTCAATGGATGGGAGGCTGGTTTGAGTGATGGACTGGGCTTCATTCATGACCTTTTGTAGTTGTGGCCTTGGGCAGAGCAGAACAGAAACAGCCCAAACACATTTCCCCAGGCCAGCTGATAGAGGAGGTTTCATCTTGCTGGTCATTTAAGCATTGTTCTTAATTGATTTTTTTTTAAATGCCTTTTTCAATAATATGATTTTTTTTCAGAAATATCTTAGCAACTGAAATGAGACATGTTGCTGCCTCTGAAGGAGTAACTTGAGTAACTGATGTATTATTATTCATGAACATCTGCAATCCACCCTCTGCCCACATGTTCATGAAAGACTGGATTCCAGTAATTGTAGAAAAGTATTTGTCAGCAGCAGTGTCCCAGTTCTCTGCAAACAAATTTGGTCTGAGTACTCATCTATTACCACAAACACTGGGTATTATACTTTCCCAAGGTGCCCTTTAACTATAATTTGGAGTTTCTGCCAACAGGAAATAGGATGGCGTTAATTTTATTTTAGCTATTGTGTACCTCAGCGTATGATTCTCATGAAGTGCCTGAAAGCTAGATATCAGGTTTCTAATTTTGTAGGTCATGTACTATGGGAAGATTAAAATGAATAGGGGACATCTTTTACAATATTTGTGCAATGGTACATTCATCCTCTCCGCACTGGCTGGCAGGAGAACTTGCTGGCTGCAACTGCAGTTGTTGGTATGGTTTGTTTGCTGTAATCAGTGTTGTGTATAGTCACAACTGCTAGGCAGTTTGTGATCTCTATAAAGTAACCAGGGTGAACTTCGATCTTTGAAGGACTGAGTTCTGAGAAATAAATCAAGTGACTGAACATTGAGGTGTGATACAGGCCTTTTAAAATCATGAACAGACCAGATAAAGTTGAAGATCCTTGACCAATTCATGCCCAAGAGTGGAAAATTCCAGAGTTACCCAGATTCAACAGATTCAAAATAGAACTGTAATGGTTCTTGTAATGAAAAATTCTCTGCTGTAACACTCTCAGTGGCAGCATGTCTATAAATTAGAACCAGTCCCCTGAACTAGTTAGGAGCTGGCCAAAGCTTAGAACATATTTGTCAAGAAAAGTCAAGCAGTGGCTGTTATAATTTATGACCTCTGCAGATTCTTCAGGACTGAGCCTTAGTTGCTCTCTGAGAAATGTATGAATTTAAAGGCAAATTGATGTCTATGTAACACCAGCTTTTTAAGGTTTATACGATTTTTTTTCGGTTTGCTTTTGTCAGTAACGTGCCTTTGTTCCTATGTTTACTTGCTGTTCCCATTGAAGTAAAAAGATTGAGCACTAGAGACCCTGGTTTGATTCCCAACTTGGGTCATTGTCTGTGCGAAGTGTGTATGTTCTCCCCGTGTCTGCGTGGATTTCCTCCCATTGTCCAAAGACGTGCTGGTTAGGAGCATTGGCCATGCTAAATTCTCCCTCAGTGTCCTCGAACAGGCACCGCAGTGTGATGATTAGAGGATTTTCACAGTAACTTCATTGCAGGATTAATGTAAGCCTACTTGTGACATGAATAAATAAACTTCCAAAGTTTAAAAAAAGTATCAAACTCACCAGGAATGTTCTAACTGATGACACATCTATCTTGGAGATAATGACTATCTGTTTGCCTCACCATCACATGTCAGCCTTCAGCTAATTTGATTCTCCACGTGTCATCAAAACATAACCACTCACACTGGATAACAACACTAGCGTCAATATATAGTAAAATATCCCAGGGCACTTCATGCTGGGGTTATCAAACAAAATATGGTGTCGAGTCACAAATAGATATTAAGCAATTAACCCAACTTTGGTCAAAGGGGCACATTTTAAAGAAGGACAGAGAGCTTGAGAAACTTAAGGAAGGAGTACGAGAGCTTAGGCCTATGCAATGGAAGGTATAACTGCGAATGATGGAACAATTAAATTCTAAAACACACAAGAAGCTTGAATTGGAGGAGCCCAGAGATCTCTGAGGGTGGTGAAGCTGAAAGAGATTATACATGTGGGAAGGGGTGAAGCCATGGAGGGATTTTAAAAAACGAAGATGAGAATTTTTACACTGGTGACATTGCTCAACTGAAAGCAAATACATGTCAATAAGCATAGGGTTGAGAGATAAATGGAACTTGGTGCCAGTTGGAATACAGGTAGCAGAGATTTAGATGAGTTCACATTTATGGAGGGTGGAGGATTGGAAGTCGACCAGGGAATTACTATAATAGTCAGATCTAGTGGTATCAAAAGCATGGAAGAGGGTTTCAGCAGCACAAGAGATGGGAAGTGGAGTTAGGAGATGTTACAGAGGATAATATTGGCAGTACTGGATATGGAGCAGACATGTGGCTGTAAGATTAACTTGTGGTCAAATAGAGCACTGAGGTTGCAAAATGATCTGGTTCAGTCTTAGTTGCCTGGAAGAGCAATGGAACCATTGGCTAGGGAACAGATTTGAGACAGGGACCAAAAGCAATGTCTTTGGTCTTCCAAGTATTTAGTGGGAGGAAATTCAACTCATAGCATAGAAGTTGGACAAGGTGTGTCAATTTATATACAGTGCAGAAGTTGAGAGAGGTGCTGGTGAGGTGGAACTGGGTGTCATCAGAGTATATGTTGAACCTGATGTTGTGTTTTTGGATGATGTTGCCAAGGGACGGTATGTAAATGAGAAATTGGAGAGGGCCATGTGTACATCCTTGGGGGTGTCTAAAGGTCACAGAATGGGAGGGAGAAGTAAAGCCATTGTAGATGATATACTGGCTACGACTGGATACATAAAAATTAAATCAAGTGAGTGCAGACCTACCAAGATGCGCAACAGTGGAGAGGCATTGGAAGGGGATCATGTGGTTAACCATTTCAACCAGTGCAGAGTAGTCTAGAAGAATAAGGAATGCTGGCTTACCATGGTCACAGTCACACAGGACGTTGTTTTTGACTTTGCTAAGGGTTGTTAGTGTACTGTGACAGAAGCAGAAACTTGATTGGAGAGAATTGGAGGGCGGCACAGTGGTTAGCACAGCTGCTTCACAGCACCAGAGACCTGGGGTTCAGTTCCGGCTTTGGGCGACTCTGAGTGGAATTTGCATGTTCTCCCCATGCTTGCATGGGTGTCCTTCAGGTGCTCCAGTTTCCTCCCACACTGCAAAGATGTATGAGTTAGGTTGAATACCCACGGTAAATTTCCCCTTAGTGTCAGGAAGATTAGCAGAGTAAATACATGGTGTTATGGAGATAGGGCCTGGGTGGGATTGATGGTGAAGGCTTTTCTGCATTATAGGGATTTCTTTGAATCAAACATAGAGTTGGGGAAAGGTGAACACAGTTTTTGCAGGCAGCAGAATGTTCTAAGAATTTGAAGATAGGTAATTGAAAATACAGAGGGGGTAAAGGGTGGTTTTTATGAAGAGGGGGTGATGACTGCAGACTTGAAAGAACCTAGTTACAGCCAGCTGTGATGCTGAAGGTGTGCTCCAGAATTAGTTGTGCCTCCAGTTAATCCGTTCCAATACATTGACATCCGCCTGATTAAGTGGAAAATTACAGAAATCCAATTCAACTGTCTCTGTGAACAGTGCATGCACAACTCTGAAGATACTTTGCTGGTTGCCCACAAATTGGCCTTTTTAAGATTTCTGCAAGTCTATACAAATAATTTAGCACTCAACTGAACAGGTCAAACACAATAAGAAAAACTAAAGGAGCCATTAATCCTGTCCACAAAAAGCAGGACAAATATAATCCAACTAATTATCACCCCATCAGCCTATTCAACCATCAACAAAATGATGGAAGGTGTAATCGACAAGGCTATTGTTGGCGTTTAATCACCAATAACTTGTTCAACAATGATCATATTTAGTTCCACCATGGCCATTTGGTCCAGACGGTGTTCCAAACATGGGCAAAAGAGTTGTATTGTTGAGATGAGTGATTGTGCTCAACAGCAATTGATCAGATGTGGAATCAAGGATCCATAATAAAATTGAAGCAAGTGAGAAGCAGGTGAAAGTTCTCCCTTCATCGGCTGAAGTCACATAGAGCAAAATAAAAGCTGGTTATAGTTGTTGCAACCCAGTTATCTCAATCCCAGACTGTCATTGCAGGAATTCCTACACCCATCATCACTGACTTTTTCCCCCATTGTAAGGTGAAAAGTAGTGGTATTCAGTGATAGCATAGTGTTTAACTTCATTCAAGTACCTCAGTCAATCAAACTGTCTCTGCCTGTATGCAGTTGGACTCAGTCTGCCAAGTGACATGTAGCATGCACACCATGCAAGTACCAGGTAATGGCCATCTCAAGTAAGAGTCTAAAACATCTCCTCACAACCTTTAAAAAGTATGTGGACGAGCACTTGTAATGTGATAATAGTCAAGGCTATGAGTCAAGGGCAAGAAAGTGGGATTAGTGTAGATTTAAGGTAATTAAATCTGTGCAGACTTGATAGACTGAAGGGCCTCTTCTAAACTGTAGAACTCTATGACTCCTTGATATTCAAGAGTATTACAAACACTAAATCTCCCACTATCAATATCCTGGAGTCACCATTCACCAGAAACTTAATCAGTCTAGGGCCATAAGAATAGGTCAGAGGCTTGGAATTCTGTAGGTCAAAGTCAGGAGCTTGATGGAGATTTCTCTAGATGTGTGTCTTTTCAGTAATGTTAAAGAAACTCCAATAACAGGACAAAGCCATTGGTTGATTGACATCCAATTCCCCACCTCATGTTCATTCCCTCCGCCACTGGAGAAATACGGTTATGCTGTGTAACATCTATAAAGAACATTGCGGTAAGTCACCAAGGCTTCTTTGGCAGCAAGTTCCAAATCTGCAAACTCCACCACCCAGACAGATAAGGGCAGCAGGTACATAGGGAATCCCAGTTCCAACATCTCTTCCCAGTCACACACATCCCAACTGGGACTTGTATCACTGTTCCCTCATTGTCATTTTGTCAAAATCCTGGAGCTTCCTCCTGAATAGCACTGTGGTTGCACTCTGACCACACAAACTGTAGTGGTTCAAGAAGTCAACTCACTACCATCTTAAGGGCAATAAATGCTGGTCTTGCTGGTGATTCATCCCATGAATGACTTTTTGTAAAGATAGAAAAAAGTGATGAATTCTGTCAATCCAGTGCAGAAGAAAGCAGCACATTAAAGTTAGCTCATCAGCCTCATTAGCTCACTCAGTAGCAGTTATTGTCGTGTGCGCCCGGGAACAGTGGAATAGATAAATGGGGTCAGAGGGTAAAGTACTAGCCAGGGTCAAAGGCCTAGCAAGGCATAAAAAGAAAAGGCTGGAAACATAACAGATGACCCAGCATTACGATCAGACTTTTGGGCTCTAACACATCAGAGGACCTGCTGAATGTTTCTTGTTTTGTTTCTCCATTTTTGTTCCATTTTCCATTGTCTGCTTTTAAATAGCCAGTAAGCTAGACTTGCTGTATAAATCAGAGCGCTCAACTCCTTATTGCCATTTCTGTCATGTTTGTGGCTTAATTTTGATTTTGGTGCCTTTTTGGGTTCTTAACCTCTGTGATCCTTCCTGACAGCTCGAACGTAAGCGATAAACAATGGAATACAAATTGTTAAATTAAATTCCTTTGAAATTATTTTGTCTGAAGAGGTGTTGACACTTGTTTTCAGGGCACTAAATGTCCTTTTCCAAAAACCAAAATAACCTCATTTAAAATTCTAGCGTCTTCTGTAATCCCAAGAGCTCAGTTCTCTGACAGGATGAATCATGCTCCTGAATTGTGGCCCTTTTCCAGTATGTGAGTGCCTTCTAGGTGCACTGGTGATCAGAATGACTCATTTTGTCTTCTCACCAGAACAAAGGAGAGTGTAACAACATTACCTCACAGACTTTAAAACATACATGGATGAACGCTTGAAATGTGATAACACTCAAGGCTGTGGGCCAAGAACTGGAAAGAGTGTAGATTTAGTGTAGTTTTGTCAGTACAGACCCAATGGACCAAAAGACCTCTTCCATATTCTATAACTCTATTACTCCTTAATGTTCAACAGCTGGAGCATGCCTTGCCCCCGAGTGTTTTGGCTAAATAGTTAACACATTTTCCTTGTTTGTTGTCCTCATTTTTACAATTCATTCTTTGTAGAATGTGTGTATTTATTTCCCTCCCACCTAACCCACGTTAGCTTTCATCTGCCATTAATCTGTATGATTTACACATTTTACAGCTTCTTTGGCAGCTTCCTTAGATCAATGGTTCTGCCACCCCAAATTCCATCTCATCCCTGAATTTGATCAGTTTGCACTAATCTGCTGAATCTAATAGTGTTTTCAGCACTGCCATCTCAGCACCTTTCCTTGCCGTGGTTTCATGTTGGGTTGGCTATTGTTTGTCACGGTGTCCAAAACAGCCACTAATTTCTTTGTGTATGTTATAAGGAGCCTACAGCTTCTTAAGAACTAAGAACTTATCAGCAAATGTCAGCCGTCTGGGACACAGCAGGGACCAGCTATGTTCTGTTGACATTTTGGAGGCCTGGATGTGGCTAAGAAATTACAGCCATCGCCACAAAGGTAAGTTTCTTCCTGAAGTTTGGTAATGGACCAGGAGACTCGACAAGAGCTTCTGGCAATTATTACCAGTGTGTGATTGGTTACATTTCCATTCTGTTTATTTCAGCTTCTGTTGTGGTGATTTTTTTTGGGTCTTTGCGTGTTCTTTGCCTATCCTCTTACTGTTGCTACAGTGCAGAAGGGGGCCATTCAGCCCATCGAATTTGCACCAATTCGCCAACAGAACATTTTACCCGGGCTTTATCCCTGTAACCCCACATATTTACCCCAGTAATCCCCTAACCTACACATCTTGGGACAGCAAGGGGCAATTTAGCATAGCCAAAGCACTTAACCTGCAACTCTTTGGACTGTGGGAGGAAACCGGAGCACTTGGAGGAAACTCACACAGACATCAGGAGAACATGCAAACTCCACACAGACAGTCACCCAAGGCTGGAGGCAGCTGTGCTAACCATTATGCTACTGTGCCACCCTTTTTAAAAAGTTGTAGAATCATAGAATTCCTACAGTGCAGAAGGAGGCCATTAAAGTTGTGAACTGTTCATGTTCTTTGATACATGGAGAAAATGCTATTGTTACCACAATGGCTCCTTAGGTTTCTTTAGAATGCGTTGTGAATACAATGTGAAGCATAGAACTGACTTGTTATGCCAACAGATAGAAAATTAATACTTCAACATCTTCTATCCTTTCATCAGCTTCTATTTAAAATCTCAGCTGTCCTTTGGGTGTTTGAACATGATCGAATATGACTCTAACTAAAGCTGCTCCTACCTCTTCCTCTAGTTACCGTGAACCTTGGTGTGAGTTTGAACATTAATCCGTGTTTTAGTTTGACCTGTCCGACCATCAACTTCTAATTTTGTGGAACTAGTCTGGTTGTGTTTGTGACACTTGGTGAATTAAGTAATACAATGGTTAAATAGTGAATCTCAAACTCCATAGCATTATGAATGCATAACTTAAATGCCTGCATCAGTGTATGGATTTAATATTCATCTCATCAATAATAGGCGTGGTTTGCACTGAATAATAAAGGAATATATGCCCGTCAATGAATTGTGATGCCAGTGAGCTGTAGATCCTGTTCATTTTTTTAAAGATTGATTTCTGTTATATGTTTGATACCAAGCAGATTTTTGCAAAAGGGTGAACCATGGCAGGAAAGTCTTGGTGTTATCTCAGTACAATTGCACTACAGTAATGAATCTGCAAGTAAAGCACAGACTGGAAAGCCTGACAACCATAGAGTAGAGTGGAAGACAAGTTCCAGTAAACTGAGTTCCAGGCTGATGTCTCATTTACTTGGTGGCAGGCTGTTTTGAACACAGGCTTTTGGCACATAGCACATGACCAGGAACAACAGCCATTGTACGAAATAGCAGAATGAGTTCACTGGTTATAATTAATTCCGAGTGCCAAACCACACAATCACATCGTGCCATAGAATGTCGACATGTTTCATTAACACAGTTCATGCATTCTTTTCAGTCAGTTCTTATCAAAATGGTTACTATACACCACTGTATGGCACCCCTTGCTGATGTAAAGTTGTGCCTTGTGTGTTTACCAGTTGCTATGCAACAGGTTACTAACATTCCGTAATTGTAATAGTCTTTCTTCTAGCGAATGGTAACACTATGACTAATATATATGATGAATCTTTTTGTAGGTTGCCCAATGTGACTGAACCATAGAATCCTACAGTGCAGAAGGAGGCCATTTGGCCCATTGAGTCTGCACTGACCACAATCCCACTCCATAACACCATGCATTTGTCCTAGCTAGTCCCCCTGACACTAAGGGGCAATCGAGCATGGCTAATGCACCTAACCCGCACATCTTTGGACTGTGGGAGCACCTGGGGGAAACTCATGCAGACACAGGGAGAATGTGCAAACTCCATGCAGACAGTCAGCCAAGCCAGGAATTGAACCCAGGTACCTGGCACTGTGAGGCAGCAGCGTCCCTGGTTGAATAGTAGATGGTATGCTACATATTCTGAATTGGGTTCATTAATGACCTGTATATAACAGTTGAAATAAAAAAGTTCCCTCAGCCAGGCCATCACTGTGGGCTGTTGGAGAGATAAAATTGCTCCACAAGGCCACTTGTAGCTACACCTGAAGCTATAAGGGTGGGGAGGGGTCTCGAAGCCTTTCTGGAGCACTGTGCCCACCACCTGCACCCCCTCTCCAGGTCTGTTGCTAGGAGGCTGCCTCCAGTAATAGACTTTAAATTACTTAAGCAGCTACCTGGCACACTAGTTGGTGTGCCAAATTCCACACTCGCCTATCTCTGTGCCTGATTCCACTGGGGCCTAAAAATCCAGTCCTCCACCAAAACCATTGACTCCAAAGCTATCTTTCCATCTATTCCACATCAAGTCCTGAATTGCTCACAATTGTCTCCAGATTAGAATCATAGAATCTCAGCAGGGCAGAAAGAAGTCATCAAGCCCATCGAGAGCCTGCGCTGACAACAATCCTACTCAGGCCCTATCCCTATAACCCACGTATTTACCCAGCTAATCCCCTGACAGGGCCAATTGAGCATGGCCAATGAAGTTAACCTGCACACCTTTGACTCACCTGAGGAAGAAGCAGTGCTCCGAAAGCTTGTGATTCCAAATAAACCTGTTGGACTTTAACCTGGTGTTGTGAGACTTCTTATTGTGCCCACCCCAGTCCTCCGCCAGCATCTCCACATCATGAAGCATCTTTGGACTTTGGGAGTAAACCAGAGCACTGGAGGATTCTCATCAGGAAAACCAAAATGATTTATTCTGAGCTCTCACCAGCAATTTGTGTGGCTCTGTCTCTGACTCCATTGGCTTCCCTGGCAACTTGGTCATGCTGAATGATGTGGTACACAAGGCTGGCATCCTGCCCAAATTTGAGTTGCATTCTTCTACCATCAACAAAACCAAATTCTTGTATCCCTGAAATATCAATTACACTGCTAGCTGCTGTTGAATTCCTTATTCACACGCTCAGAATATTAACCATGCATCTCCCAAATATCATTCATTTTTATTTAAAATTGCCCTGATGTATTGTAGGAAGTTTGCAGACCTCAGAAGTGCTATTGTAGAGCTGGCGAGATGCAGGTAGCAGACCACACTCCCTGCGAGTACTGGTGTGGGGTCAGGATTGCTAATGAGGGGACCAGGCGGTGAAGGTTTGAGGCAAGGAGGGACCTGGAGGTCCCAGTCTGTAATGAACTTGGAGATCTTGGGACTGGGGTGGTGATGTTTATGGTATTACACTTCATAGTCTCATAGAATCCCTACAGTGCAGAAGGAGGTCATTTAGCCCATCGAGTCTGCGCTGACTGTCTGACAGAGCATCCCACCCAGGCCATATCTCCGTGACCCCAAGTATTTACCGCACTAATTTACCCAACCTACACATCTTGGACAGAAAAAGCCAATTTAGTAGGGCCAATTCGTCTGCATATCTTTCGGTCTGTGGGAGGAGACCGGAGAACTCAGAGGAAACCCATGCAGATACAGGGAGAATGTGCAGACTCTGAACAGACAGTCACCTGAGGCTGGAATTGAACCCGATCCCTGGCCCTGTGAGGAAGCAGTGCTAATCATTGCACCAAGTAAGTGAAATAAAAGGTTAAGTTTCCCAGAGGCTGGCACTAGCTGCCTCAAGCCAAACCAAACTTGCAGCTGTTGGGCCCCTTGTTTGCCTATGCAAGTAGACTAACGTCTGCTTAATATGTTGATAGAGGATATTTCGCTCACGATGGCATCCAGCCCAATGTTCAGCTGACGTGTAAGTGCACATGTGCATCTGACGTCATTTTGGCTCCAAAAGGAACCTGTAGAACTCAAACACCAGGCGCTGCCAAACCCAGTTTCATACTATACATCTTTTAACAGGTGTCAGAGACATATTTGAGCCCACTGAACATGTTTGTTTCGGCTGTTAGTGCTGTGCTGGAGGTTGCCACTCAGCCAGTCAGCACTTCCTGTTCATCCAGTCTCTGCCTTTCATTTAAATAAAGAGGAAACTGAAATAATTAACATCTTGTGTCAGTTCAGATCTGAACCAGAATAGTTTGAATGTGGAGGTCCGATAAATTGAAATGAAGGCAGCAAATATTCTCCTACTGGAGAATCACAATGTGTTATGTAATTAGTCTAACGCTAATAGCTCAAACAGCACCTGTGTTTTCTTTACCACCTTGTACAATCTGCTACTTTACAGATGTAAGTTTCAAAGGATTCAGAAATTACTGCACGGTATTCATTACATTAATTTAGGTCATCCAACTATCTGCTGGACATATTATTCGATGTGTCCTCAAATCAAATGCAGTCTGAATTGCAAAAATAGAATATTACAAGACCCATCATGTGAATTTTCAGAGTCTGCACTAATAGTTTTAAGTTTTAGAGTTTATTTGTCAGTATCACAAGTAGGCTTATATTAGCACAGCAATGAAGTTACTGTGAAAATCTTCCAGTCGCCACACTCCGGTGCCTGTTCGCATACACTGAGGGAGGATTTAGCATGGCCAGTGCACCTAACCAGCACATCTTTCAGACTGTTGGAGGAACCGGAGCACCCGGAGGAAACCCACACAGGCACAGGGAGAATGTGCAGACTCTGCATAGTTGGTCATGCAAGGCCAAGAATTGAACGCGGGTCCCTGGCGCTGTGAGGCAGCAGTGCTAACCACTGTGCCACCATGCCATTGTTTGGAACTTCTTACATATCGCTGGCTTCAGTCATCATACAAATATGATGAAATCTGTTTCACATAAATCAGAAATGACAAGCAAAATTGTATTTGACTGCATTTGCATATTGTTATACAATAATTAAGAATTTGGAATAAATCTATTGATCTGGGAAATCAACAGCTTCGGTCTTTGGGTGAAAACTTTAATGTCATCAATGGCCTTTCCCCTGGTTTCTGTGGTTATGACTCATCTTCCATTTCCTCACCCTATTGTATAAATATCTCCCACTTTTTATGTCTTTTAACTTTGACAAAGGGTCATCTGGATTCAGAACATCAGCGCTTTTCTCCCTTTACAGATGCTGCCATTATCTGCTGCTACTTCCATTGGATAGCAGAGCTTTTCACTCAAAACATGGAAAGATACTTAAATGATGTGGTAATAATGTGTTAACATCATACAGCCCAATTTTAACCATTAGAGCCTCATTTATCTCTATTTAGTTTATTGTTACATGTATTGGGGCACAGTGAAACATATTGTTTCTTGTGTGCTACACAGGCAAAACATACTGTTCATGAGATACATAAGGTAAAAGGAGAGGGTGCAGAATATAGTGTTGCAGTTACAGGGAGGGTGAAGAGAAAGATCAGTTTAGTAAATGATAGACCATTCAAAAGTGACAGCAGGGAAGAAGCTGTTGGTACATGATCTCAGACTTTTGTATTTTTTTCCAGATGGAAAAGCAGATGTCCCGGATGTGTAAGATCCTCGATTATGTTGGCTGCTTTTCCAAGGCAGCGGGAAGTGTAGACTGAGTCAATGGATGGATGGCTGGTTTGTGTGATGGACTGGCTATGTTCACAATACTTCATAGTTTCTTGCAGTCTTGGGTAGAGCAGGAGCCATACCAGCTGTGATACAACCAGAAAGTGCTTTCTATGGTGCATCTGTAAAAATTAGTGAGAGTTGTAGCGGACATGCCAAATTTCCTTAGTCTTCTGAGAAAGCAGAGGCATGGGTGAGCTCAGTTTCAGTCAGATTTATGTTAAAATGAATAGCCAGCTTTGTTAGGTAGTGATGACAGGGCACCAATTGATTTTAAAAGTCCAGTAAGTGGATAATTTTAAAAGAGTTATAAAAGCTTATTTTCAATTGACTGTGATCTATTTTCTGCTGCTGATAATTGCTTTATAAACTACTTTCGAGTCTTGTAACTCCCATTTTCTCTACGTGGCCCCATTCATCCTAACAAGGACAAGGGGAGTTTATTTGCATCTTGCTATCAGCCCATTTTTGTTATAAAGAACAAAGAACAAAATCAGCCCGGGAAACAGGCCCTTCGGCCCAACAAGCCCGCACCGCCATCTCAACACCACCAGTCCACCTCTCCTGTGAATGGAAATCACAGAAAAAAAATCACTGACACACCATCAGAGGTCCACATGTTCCTATATTCAGGCAGGTTTTGATTCAGCCAGTCAGTGTCTTGCTAAAGACTTAAATGGGGGTGATGATGTTGTTAGTGATGTGATTTTGATGTCAGTTATAACACTTACGCACAAACCATCCCAGAAGGAAAAAGTAACTTGGACCATATTCTTATTTCTCCATTTTACTGCTGTTCCATTTTAAAGTATATGAGATCAGTATTCTTATTTCCCTGTTTTACAGTTTGTTTCCTCCTGGATAGTTCTGGAGGCAGTCATTGCAGCTCTAGTTAAAGAAATCATCAGCTGTAAATTAAGAAAAAAAATGATATTTATGATAGGCAAATGTCCAGAAACATGGTTTCCATTCCAATGTATTAAATAAGTGTAAACATCACAGATACATTAGTCGTAACTGCAAAGTTTTCTTCATTGAGGATATCTTTTGGTATAAATACTCTGTTATTTAAGGAGAGCGAGGAGAGAAGCGAGATCACTAAAAACTTTTCATTTTAATTTCAAATTTGTAAATGTTACTCAGGTGTATCAGAAGGATCAGGGCATTTGGATGACAGTGAACTGATTAGGATGTCAGCAAGGATTGGTGAAGGGTAGGTCATGTCTGACTATATTAGTTGAAAGTAATGAGGAGATCGCTAGCACTGGTGTGTCTATGGATATTGTCTACCATCACAAACACTGGATTTTCTAATACATTTATGTTTTAAACTATTTTGTTTAATTCAAGATGAAATGTGTCAGTTTGGAGAGGGGGAGCATGACCTATGAAATCTGCCCTGAGACAAGTCCATGTGATCTTTGACAAAGCTTTGAACTTTGACAAAGAGTCATGTGGACTCAAAACATCAGCTGTTTTCTCTCCTTACAGATGCTGCCAGACCTGTTGTGATTATCCAGTATTTCCTCTTTTGGTTTCAGATTCCAGCATCCACAGTAATTTGCTTTTACCCATGTGATCTACTTGTTATAGAGACAGAAACTCAAATCCAAACGTAAAGAATTGATAGATTCTTGTTCGGTAAGGTTGTTAAGGAAACCTTTTGGCATTATAACTTTAATGTATTTTTCTTAATGTCTGTAAAGTATGGAGGAGGCTCTGTCTTAGGTCAGGAAGTTTTTGTTGTATACCAAACAAAGCAGCAACTTCATTGCAAGCCTTCTTGTGACACTAAAATATTTATAGGATCAAGAGAAACCAGAGTAAGAAAGGTGGCACCGTTTGGAAAAGACACACAATTATTTCAAAGGGAAGAAACACAGTGACAAAAGAAGTTTTAAGTTTATTTATTAGTGTCACAAGTAGGCTTACATTAACTCTGCAATGAAGTTACTGTGAAAATCCACTAGTCTCTCCACTCCATCACCTGTTCGGGTACACTGAGGGAGAATGCACCTAACCAGCACGTCTTCTGGACTGTGGGTGAAAATCCAAGCAGAAATGGGGAGAATCTGCAAACAGTGACCCAAACTGAGAATCAAACCCAGGTCCCTGACAATGTGTGGTAGTAGTGCCGCCTGTGAAATTGGTGTGTAGAGCAGTTCGTACTGCTAATTATACCACGCTGCTTGAGTTTTTTGACCATGTGGGAAATCAAGGCTCATTGTTGTCTGTCTGAATCTGTTTTTCTCTACGTTGCTAATATTTTTTAATAGTATTCACTTTTGTTCTTCTGAAAACATTTCATATATTCCAATTTTACCAGCAAGTTTAAAAATCTGCTCTTTGATCCCAGGCCTGGGGAATAATTCTGTCTTCTGGAACACAGTTGTTTAACTAACTCACATAGTCACTTGACAACCATGGGGTGAATGCATTAGAATGTGGCCGGCTGTATGCATGAGAACCAAGAGAATTTGGTACTGTGTAAGAAACCAAAAACTGGCCCAGAGACCTAGGAAGTGAAATCATGTACTTGCAACAGAACACAGCTCCCGTCAAAATAAGTGCGTGATCTTTTTTCCTCTTTGATCTCCACCATTTTTTCTCTCTTATATTTTATTGATAGTTACTTTGTTTTTTTAACATAATAGAAGTAATCCATTCCAGGAATTAAATAAATTTAAACTCAGCCCCTAAGATTGCGGACCGTCTGTGAGCTGGCAGTAATTCCATCAAGATCTTGAAACTACCCATAACTAAAGTTGTTAATGCCGCGGAGAATGCTTCCTTTAAAAAAGAAATGACCCTCTTGTTCCATTACTATTGCTTCACCTTCCCTCCAGCATGTTCCAGGCCTCTGTTCTGCTATTGGAGCTGCCTGGAACTGGCCCGATTTACTTGGCTGCAATTAACAAGCTTTCCTCTTTCGTCATTATCTTAGTGAGTCCTTTCCCACAGGATTTGCAACCTTCTCCGTGAATGGCCAGAAGTTCTGCTGTCCTCTTTTGCCAGCAGAGTGGAACTGTGGAATCTCAGCCAGAAATGCACTTTTCCACTTGAACAATATTGGAAAACTAGAGACACATTTAATGTGGTGAAACCTGCAAACTGTCTCAGTTTTCCTTAATTTTGCTGTTTTCTGTTTTTCCTATTTCAGAATATTTCTTAACCTAGCTAAACTACTAGAATCTACTAGAATTGTAAGATTAAGGAGAATCCCAAGGCCTTTTATAAATATGTGAAAGGTAAAAGGATGAGAAGAGAAGGGATAGGACCTATAAAAGGTGAAGGGGGTAAGGTCTGTGTGGAACCAGAAGAAATGGCAGAGGTGCTTAATGAGTACTTTGCCTCAGTATTCACGGTGGAAGCTGATCTGGGAGATTTTGCCATGGATTTGCAGCAGATGGAAAAGATTGAGTTTGTGGATATTAAGGTGGAGGATGTATTAGAACTTTTGAATTCTATCAAGATAGATAAGTCGCCGGGACCAGATGAGATATACCCCAGGATACTGTGGGAGGCGAGGGAAGTGATTGCAGAGCCCCTGGCGATGATCTTTGTGTCGTCAATGGAGACGGGAGAGGTTCCGGAAGATTGGAGGATTGCGGATGTAGTCCCTATTTTCAAGAAAGGGAACAGAGATAGCCCGGGAAATTACCGACCGGTGAGCCTGACCTCAGTGGTTGGTAAGCTGATGGAAAGGCTTCTGAGGGACAAGATTTACGACCATTTGGAGAGGTTTGACATGATCAGGAATAGTCAGCATGGATTTGTCAAGGGCAGGTCGTGCCTTACGAGCCTTGTTGAGTTCTTCGATAATGTGACTGAACACATTGACGAAGGAAGTGCCGTGGACGTGGTGTACATGGACTTCAGCAAGGCGTTTGATAAGGTCCCCCATGCAAGACTTCTTGAGAAGGTGAGAGGGCATGGGATCCGAGGGCCTTTGGCCTTGTGGATCAAGAACTGGCTTGCCTGCAGAAGGCAGAGAGTGGTTGTGGATGGGTCTTTTTCTGAATGGAGGTCAGTCACCAGTGGAGTGCCCCAGGGATCTGTTCTAGGACCCTTGCTGTTTGTCATTTTCATAAATGACCTGGATGAGGAAGTGGAAGGATGGGTAAGTAAGTTCGCTGATGACACGAAGGTCGGTGGTGTTATGGATGGTCTGGAAGGATGGCAAAAGTTGCAGCAGGACATAAATAGGATGCAGGACTGGGCGGAGAAGTGGCAGATGGATTTCAATGCGGATAAATGCGTAGTCGTCCATTTTGGCAGAACTAACGGGATGAATGAGTACACTATCAAGGGCAGGAGTCTTGGTAGTGTTGAGGAGCAGAAGGATCTTGGGGTCCGGGTCCACAGGACTCCTAAATCGGCCTCGCAGGTGGAAGAGGTGGTCAAGAAGGCGTATGGTGTACTGGCCTTCATAAATCGAGGGATTGAGTTTAGGAGTCGGGAGGTAATGCTGCAACTTTATAAGACCCTTGTCAGGCCTCATTTGGAGTACTGTGCGCAGTTCTGGTCGCCTCACTATAGGAAAGACGTAGAAGCTATTGAAAGGGTACAGAGGAGATTTACAAGGATGTTGCCTGGACTGGGAGGCATGCCTTATGAAGTTAGGTTGAGGGAACTGGGTCTCTTTTCCCTGGAGAGACGTAGGTTGAGAGGCGACCTGATAGAGGTTTATAAAACGTTGAGAGGAATAGATAGGGTGGATTCTCAGAGGCTATTTCCCCGGGTTGAAATGGTCGCTACGAGAGGACACAGGTTTAAGGTGCGGGGAGGAAAGTACAGAAGTGATGTTAGGGGTAAGTTTTTCACTCAGAGGGTGGTGAGTGAATGGAATCGGCTGCCGTCAGTGGTGGTGGAGGCGAACTCGCTGGGGTCTTTTAAAAGACTTCTGGATGAGTATATGGGGTTTTATGGGATTGGGGGTTATAGATAGGAGTTGATGTGATCGGCGCAACTCGTGGGCCGAAGGGCCTGTTTGTGCTGTAGTGTTCTATGTTCTATGTTCTAATCTAATTATCTCCCCAACCTTATCTATTAGTATATGCATTTATTTTTTTCCATTATTCCACATGGTGAACCAGCAGTTAATTAATTTCATGTGAAATTCCTTTAATCTTGTGTGTTTGAAAAATCACTGTTCTTAAGGTATGGATGACACCAACAAGTTGACATTTTGTGTCCGTCTCTTGTTGCCCTGAGGGTTTTGAGACTGGAGTCTGAGTTAGACTGAGTTTTTATAACAATCCAGCAACTTTTGTGGTAATTTTCCTGTCAAACTTTTAGTGACTTTTTATTAATTGAACCTTAAGGCTACTACCCTCAGTATTGAGGTCTTTCAGAACTGGGTCATCAGACACAGTCAATTAGGTTATCTCTTTTGCATAGTAGATTGTCTATTGCATATAAATTAATAGCTATAAAAAGATATCAACTACCAGTGGATATGTAATTTAGTTCCACAGATTTTCAGGAGAAGGATGACAGTTATGTCAGGTTAGGTTAGTGTGAATGCCCACACACTGTAGAATTTGAATAGCTGAAATATATTTGGTTAAATGTCGCCAAACTACTGCTTGAATGGAATTTGCTGTTCCACCATTAAGCACAGTGAAGTCTCTTTCTGGTGCACGTAACCTGATACGTTTAAGTTCCGGGACTGCCTTATATAATACCATTCCACTTTGCTTTACCAAGCAGCTGCCTGGCTGTTCCTTAAATGTAACTGCAGTAAAGAGAAAGGCTTCCTTTCAGCACAAACGTAAGAAGTCAATTTAGTTCAAACTCTATGCTACTTTCAATGAAGGCTGCCTCAGCAGAATACAAAATGAATCCCTTACAATGGAAATTCGAAAAATAAATGCAAGGTTAAGATACGTGTGTTCAGAATTCTCTGCCATCAAACAAATTTGCTCTTCCAAATAAGCTGGTCAAAGTGTTTCAGAATTAGAAAAAAAACAGCATTTCTTGGTATCAGTTTACCTAGTTCACTCGTGATACTGTCTTGAGCGATGAATGCAACTAGCATTAAACCATCTGTCAAATTTTGTTCTCTAATGTTTTAAGGGCCTATAGTTACGGCACCTCCTCTTGTCATCTAATTTGTTGAAAACTAGTAGCATATTAACAAAATGATTCTGCTATATGCAAAACAGACAGTTCTCAAACAACTAAAAGGGTAATGTCACATTTTAACCTGGAACTGATTTGGATGATTTGAGGCCAAGTTGTTAGAGTTGGTTGATCTTCTAGTTTTATTGGCCCACCACCAAACTTTAATAGCTGATATACTGTCAGATTAAACTGCCATTGAAATCACTGAGAGCCAGGAGGTATTTCTGACTTGCAAAGCAAGTGACAGTCATAAAAGAGTAGGATGGTTTTAACCCTATCAATCTGCTGAATTGTGAGTGGGCGGTTAAACCTAACTGGGAATTTACCCACTGATTCCTGCATTAATCAATATTTTCTTTTGTAATCTGCTCTGCAAGGGTGCTTGTGAAGATGACAGAATATTTCTTTAAATATCTAATCAGTCTGTTGATGTCACCAGCCCTGATTACAATTGTAATTGGTGCCCTAACCACAGAACCCCTTATATTTTCTCACCAGATTAAGACAATGGGGAACAGATTTGGGACCAACTTTTTTGTTTGAAGTAAACAGAATTTTTACAAAAGTACAATTCTGCAGACATTGGAAATCTGAAATAAAAACAGAAAATACTGGAAATGTTCAACACTCCTGACTGTGTCTGTGGAGAGTGAAATACAGTTAACCATTTTGTGTTGAATATTCAATGCACTCTTCAATATCATTGTCTTCCTATTCTTCATCACTTTGGTTCAAGATGCAAAAATCTGCGATGATTCTTGAGAGTTTCAACAGTTTTTCTTATGAGGTTGGAAGTGTGGGTCCTTCCTGAACCATACAGTCTGTGTGATGTTGGCAACACTCCAGAGCTGTTTACTAGTGAGTTCCAGGCCTTTGATCCAACAATATAAATGACACTATATTACTAAGGGGCTAGTCAGAACAGATGGTACCTTCCTGGATACATTCCAGTACTGGCATCGCACATTGACTGGACAGTGATAAGGTGGAAACCTTTCCTAGTCATAAGATAGTGTATGGAAGGAACTTACAGGTGATTGTGTATCCATGCGCCTGATTTTGGTTGTCCTTTTAGGTGGTAGAGATCACAGCTTTGAAAAGTGCTGTTGAAGAAACAACGGCAAGTTGTTGCACGGACTGTGGGCAGCATAAACTGTAGCTACATGCACCATGGTGGAGGGAATGGTTCTTTAAGATGCTTGATGAGCTGCATGATCAAAGGAATTGATCATCAAACTGAGTGGAACTCAGTTTGACTAAACCTCCAGAGTACTATTAATCTTCAGTAATAGGACACAAGTGACTTGTGTATATCTTTCTGCAGATGTGGACACCTGAGGAAATTGGATCAAAGAGATTGGCCATTGACCCAATTTATATCATGTGGATGAGGCTGTCTGTAAGCCTTAAAGAAGCATGGGAGAATAATTCAGCTGCAGATGCTTTGCTTTACATTTGACATGTTAGTTTCTAATAACCCACTTTGCTCTATTAACCGACAAAAATCCACACACCCTTTCAGATGGGCAATAACTTAGGAGGAAATCCAGGCCATGATGCTCTAAAGTACTCCCCATGGATCTGCCCTGTAAAAGATAATTCACAGAAGCTGCAAATAAGAAATACGTTAGTGATTAATATATTAACAATGTGGTCTGTGTGCACACATTTGGATGACTTTTTGCTGAACTGATTATGACAGAATCAATAATGAACATAGCATTTTATTTTGCTGAATTGTTACGCTTATCCAGGTAATAGTGCAAAGAATAGAAGGCTTCTCCTTTGAGTGCTGGAAGCAAAGTTGAAACTACAGCCATGTTGGAGAGACTGTTCAAATGTATTTCACTTGAGGTGTTCGTGACTGGAAGGGAAAGGAGATTTTTTAATCCAGTTTGGGCTAGATTTGAACTAATCTATTGTGTAGCCCTGTCCGATCTGCAGTGGATTATACTTGTTGCAGAGTTCTTAATAGATCATTATATTTTTACTGAGGTCATTGTGTAATTACTTTATTATTTCTTGTCCTCCACGTTTGTAACATAAGAATAGAAAGTGTCAGAGCTTTTTATCTGTCTGATTTGAGTTGTTTCTTACCAGTATTGGATGTAGTTTCAGCCAGAGCTCCAACAACAGAAAACAGGTGTGTATGTTTTGGGGGCGTGAGAGTGATGCAATGTGAAAACCTCACAGCTCAGGGAACTGGTGGGTGACATAATCCTTCCCAAAACTCTCATTACTTCCCACATCCACTCCAATAGTTACACCTATACAGCCAGTGCACATATAAAAGAACAGATTCAATATTCATTTACATGAGCTGACAGGGGATTTGAGTTGGTGCTGAAAGATTCATGCCTGATGTTCCCCAATTTCCACACTACAGGGGATACAATCTGTTCCCAGACCTTCCCCACCTCCATATATGGCAGTCAGCAGACTCCAGAATTGTTCAAGGGTAAATCCCTTCTCATGTTTTCTCCTCCCACTTGGCTAGGATATGATGCCATTGGGAGAAGTGCCAAGTGTAGTCTAGACACTTGCATACTTCACCCGATAGTAGGTTATAGATTAATGTTGGAGAGGCCTGAAGCAGGGTAACCTGCTCACTCTCAGGCACGAGTCCCAGTGAGGAGAAAATACAACCAATGTAAAATGCCTACACCGGAAATAATGTAACTCAAGTCATATTTCTTGTATAAAACTTAAATGAACCAATTTTTTTAATATAACCTGCTGGGACCTCAAACATCATTTTCATTCCTATAAACTTTCTTGAGACCAGTGTCTGTAGCAATTCTCCAAAGATTTCATCCCAAACCAGATGTAGTTCAGCAACCCTAGGAACACATACACACGTGTCTTATCTTCTGTTCCTAACCAAGATAAAAATGTGAGTTAACATGAAAAAAATGTGCAATGTTTTTCTACAACCTTGTATTCTGACTTAAATTCTTCATAAAACTTGTTTTGTCTGAATCAAATCACCTGTGGTCTGTCAGTTTTGTCTGTGTCTAATTATACGAAAATGTATCACAAATTATTGAAATGCGTAATTATTGTTCTATCAGTATTTTGCTTATTGACTTGGCAAAGCCCTGGCAGTAATCTCAGCAGCTGGCATTGTCAGTTCTCAGTTTCATTTGTGCTTACTGAAGCAACACAGACAAGGTCACAGTCAGAGTGTTTAATTGTTCTGTCTGTATATTGAGGCTGGAAATCTGAACAGCTCCTGGAGACCGGGGAAAGGGCATTTTTCTATTCCCTTGTTAGTTCACACTGTTTTTTATTTAAACAAAAAACACAACCAGTGTGGAAATCTACTTCACCAAACTCCTATTCTGGGACATGTATGTCAGATAGATGCTCGTTGAAGATGCACCAGCTCCAAGCTAAAGGAGAGAAAATTTAGAGGGCAATTTGTTCAAGTAATCTCCAGCACCTCAGATATGATGGCAATACTGGCAATGTGAGAACAAATCATGTCCCTATCTACCAAGGCAGCACGGTGGCACACTGGTTAGCACTGCTGCCTCGCAGTGCCAGGGATGCCGGTTAATTCCCAGCTTGGCTCACTGTCTGTGCAAAGTCTGCATGTTCTCACCATGTCTGCATGGGTTTCCTCTGGGTGATCTGGTTTCCTTCCACAGACTGAAAGACATGCTGGTTGGGTGCATCGGCCATGCTAAATTCTGCCTCAGTTAACCCGAACAGGTGCCGGAGTGTGACAATTTTCACAATAACTTCATTGCAGTGTTAATCGAAGCCTACTTGTGACATTATTAAATTAATAGACTTTAAACAGGCATCAGACCAAACAGGAAAACAATAAAATTAGCAGGGTGAGTCAGTGATGAATTTCCATTAGGGTTCTTCTGCTCATATTCTGGGACTTCAGTGGAAAGAGTTGGGATTCCCCAGCAAAAACATTGTTGACGTTGTTTTTCCAGGGCTTTTGCTGAAGACATAGTGGTTGAGCAGGAAACCACACAAGTTCACCCTTATGAATCCGAATCACAGAGTCATGTCACGGACACTGCAATGTCTTTACCACAGGGGAGTAAGCTTCATTCTACCTCACACGTCATTGAGTTTCAGAACAAAATCAATACAAGGATCTGGATTTTCAATCTGACATGGGATGCCTGACACCCAGATCATTCTTGGATCATCACTTTGCATCAAGTGTCACGTGATTTTAAAATGCAAAGAGCCTAATTGGCCTGGAGGACAGGTCAAGGTCAGCAGCCTGGAGGCTGGGCCTAGTACAGAGCCACTTGAAAAGGTGAATGGCAAACATGACTCAGCTTGCTACTGGTGGAGGTTATGGAACAGCAGAGAGCTGAATCAGTGCTGGCAGTAGGCATCCACTGATAGTCCCACACTTTTCAGATACCTCCTTTGGGTTTCCTCTGTCTGGAAGATGAAATCTGCCAAGTGAGACAAAGAGGCAACGGATAGAGGTGGCCATGGAAGTCAGCAGCCAGGGAGTCACTAGGAGGATGTGGGTGGAGTGCAGAAAGTACTTCAAAGTTTTGGATAGGTGAGTGGTAAGCGATCTCTGCTTGACTGCCCTCTGAATCTGCATATATGCATGCAAATGGCTGAGCAGACTTGAGTGTCTGTAGTTTTCCTTAACATTGTCAGGTCAGGTGGCCAGTTGCATCATTGAGGCATCAAATTTGAGGCACTATTGAGAACGTGGTATCGCTGAGGAATGCAACATCTCATTTGTATCACCCGCTGGGATGGGTGAGGGCGGCCAGCCTACTTGTAAGTCTTTTTCTCTGAAGAAGGAATATGTTCTTATTGGAGGCATTTCAGAGAAGAGTCACTGGGTAGATTCCTGGGACAAAGAATTTGTCTCATGAGGAAATGTTGAGAAGAATGAGAAGTAATCATATTGAAACATATCAGGTTCTGAGGGAGGTTGACAGAGTACATGATTAGAGGATGTATATTCTCGTAGGGGACTCTAGAATTAAGTGGTACAGGTTTAAAATGAGGGATCTCCCTTTTACAATGGAGATGAGGAATTTCTTCTCTCGGAGGGTTGTTAATTTTTGGATTTCATTATACCAAAGCAAACTAGAAGCTTGATCATTGATTACTTGTTCAGGTATATTCAATCTTGAATATGAGTCAACATTTAAATTTTGGCTACAGGTTCCTCACTACTTTTAATTCCCACCCACTTGCCACTTTTCCCGCAGGCGGAATCCCTCTTACTTGGTGACTTTCACTCACTGCATCCCCCCATCGTCCTCGTCGCTCCCCCCAACTCTCCTACTCACTGTTTCCCCTGACACTCCCACTCACCCCCCGACTCTCCCACTCACCCCCCGACTCCCCCACTCACCCCCCCCGACTCTCCCACTCACCCCCCGACTCTCCCACTCACCCCCCGACTCTCCCACTCACCCCCCGACTCTCCCACTCACCCCCCCGACTCTCCCACTCACCCCCCGACTCTCCCACTCACCCCCCCCGACTCTCCCACTCACCCCCGACTCTCCCACTCACCCCCCCGACTCTCCCACTCACCCCCCGACTCTCCCACTCACCCCCCGACTCTCCCACTCACCCCCCCGACTCTCCCACTCACCCCCCCGACTCTCCCACTCACCCCCCGACTCTCCCACTCACCCCCCTGACTCTCCCACTCACCCCCAACACTCCCACTCACCCCCCCGACTCTCCCACTCACCCCCCGACTCTCCCACTCACCCCCCGACTCTCCCACTCACCCCCGACTCTCCCACTCACCCCCCCCGACTCTCCCACTCACCCCCCGACTCTCCCACTCACCCCCCCCGACTCTCCCACTCACCCCCCCGACTCTCCCACTCACCCCCCCGACTCTCCCACTCACCCCCGACTCTCCCACTCACCCCCCCCGACTCTCCCACTCACCTCCCCGACTCTCCCACTCACCCCCCCAACTCTCCCACTCACCCCCGACTCTCCCACTCACCCCCCGACTCTCCCACTCACCCCCCCCGACTCTCCCACTCACCCCCCCGACTCTCCCACTCACCCCCCCAACTCTCCCACTCACCCCCGACTCTCCCACTCACCCCCCGACTCTCCCACTCACCCCCCCGACTCTCCCACTCACCCCCCGACTCTCCCACTCACCCCCCGACTCTCCCACTCACCCCCCCCGACTCTCCCACTCACCCCCCCGACTCTCCCACTCACCCCCCGACTCTCCCACTCACCCCCCTGACTCTCCCACTCACCCCCAACACTCCCACTCACCCCCCCGACTCTCCCACTCACCCCCCGACTCTCCCACTCACCCCCCGACTCTCCCACTCACCCCCGACTCTCCCACTCACCCCCCCCGACTCTCCCACTCACCCCCCCGACTCTCCCACTCACCCCCCCAACTCTCCCACTCACCCCCCGACTCTCCCACTCACCCCCCCCGACTCTCCCACTCACCCCCCCGACTCTCCCACTCACCCCCGACTCTCCCACTCACCCCCCCCGACTCTCCCACTCACCCCCCCACTCTCCCGCTCACCCCCCCCGACTCTCCCACTCACCCCCCCAACTCTCCCACTCACCCCCCCACTCTCCCGCTCACCCCCCCCGACTCTCCCACTCACCCCCCCCGACTCTCCCACTCACCCCCCCACTCTCCCGCTCACCCCCCCGACTCTCCCACTCACCCCCCCAACTCTCCCACTCACCCCCGACTCTCCCACTCACCCCCCCCGACTCTCCCACTCACCCCCCCCGACTCTCCCACTCACCCCCCCGACTCTCCCACTCACCCCCCCGACTCTCCCACTCACCCCCCCGACTCTCCCACTCACCCCCAACACTCCCACTCACCCCCCGACTCTCCCACTCACCCCCAACTCTCCCACTCACCCCCAACTCTCCCACTCACCCCCCCAACTCTCCCACTCACCCCCCCCGACTCTCCCACTCACCCCCAACTCTCCCACTCACCCCCCCAACTCTCCCACTCACCCCCCCGACTCTCCCACTCACCCCCAACACTCCCACTCACCCCCCGACTCTCCCACTCACCCCCCGACTCTCCCGCTCACCCCCAACTCTCCCACTCACCCCCTGACTCTCCCACTCACCCCCCGACTCTCCCACTCACCCCCCCGACTCTCCCACTCACCCCCCGACTCCCACTCACCCCCCGACTCTCCCACTCACCCCCCGACTCTCCCACTCACCCCCAACTCTCCCACTCACCCCCCCGACTCTCCCACTCACCCCCCCGACTCTCCCACTCACCCCCCCCGACTCTCCCACTCACCCCCCCCGACTCTCCCACTCACCCCCCCGACTCTCCCACTCACCCCCCCGACGCTCCCACTCACCCCCTGACTCTCCCACTCACCCCCCCGACGCTCCCACTCATCCCCTGACTCTCCCACTCACCCCCCCCGACTCTCCCACTCACCCCCCCGACTCCCCCACTCACCCCCCCGACTCTCCCACTCACCCCCCCCGACTCTCCCACTCACCCCCAACTCTCCACTCACCCCCCCAACTCTCCCACTCACCCCCCCCGACTCTCCCACTCACATCCCCCCGACTCTCCCACTCACCCCCCCCGACTCTCCCACTCACCCCCTCCGACTCTCCCACTCATCCCCTGACTCTCCCACTCACCACCCCGACTCTCCCACTCACCCCCCCGACTCTCCCACTCACCCCCCCGACTCTCCCACTCACCCCCCCGACTCTCCCACTCACCCCCCCGACTCTCCCACTCACCCCCCCCCCGACTCTCCCACTCACCCTCCCGACTCTCCCACTCACCCCCCGACTCTCCCACTCACCCCCCCGACTCTCTCACTCACCCCCCCGACTCTCCCACTCACCCCCCGACTCTCCCGCTCACCCCCAACTCTCCCACTCACCCCCTGACTCTCCCACTCACCCCCCGACTCTCCCACTCACCCCCCCGACTCTCCCACTCACCCCCCGACTCCCACTCACCCCCCGACTCTCCCACTCACCCCCCGACTCTCCCACTCACCCCCAACTCTCCCACTCACCCCCCCGACTCTCCCACTCACCCCCCCGACTCTCCCACTCACCCCCCCCGACTCTCCCACTCACCCCCCCCGACTCTCCCACTCACCCCCCCGACTCTCCCACTCACCCCCCCGACGCTCCCACTCACCCCCTGACTCTCCCACTCACCCCCCCGACGCTCCCACTCATCCCCTGACTCTCCCACTCACCCCCCCCGACTCTCCCACTCACCCCCCCGACTCCCCCACTCACCCCCCCGACTCTCCCACTCACCCCCCCCGACTCTCCCACTCACCCCCAACTCTCCACTCACCCCCCCAACTCTCCCACTCACCCCCCCCGACTCTCCCACTCACATCCCCCCGACTCTCCCACTCACCCCCCCCGACTCTCCCACTCACCCCCTCCGACTCTCCCACTCATCCCCTGACTCTCCCACTCACCACCCCGACTCTCCCACTCACCCCCCCGACTCTCCCACTCACCCCCCCGACTCTCCCACTCACCCCCCCGACTCTCCCACTCACCCCCCCGACTCTCCCACTCACCCCCCCCCCGACTCTCCCACTCACCCTCCCGACTCTCCCACTCACCCCCCGACTCTCCCACTCACCCCCCCGACTCTCTCACTCACCCCCCCGACTCTCCCATTCACTGCTTCTCCAACTCTCCCACTCACCGCTTCCATTCACTCTTCCCCCCGACTCTCCCACTAACCCCTTCCCCCCGACTCTCCCACTCACCCCTTCCCCCCGACTCTCCCACTAACCTCATCCCCCCGACTCTCCCACTAACCTCTTAGAACATAAGAACATAAGAAATAGGAGCAGGAGTAGGCCATCTAGCCCTTCGAGCCTGCCCCGCCATTCAGTAAGATCATGGCTGATCTGTCGTGTCTCAGTTCCACATTCCCGCCCTCTCCCCATAACCCTTAATCCCCTCGCTTATCAAAAACCCATCAACCCACGTCTTAAAAATATTTAGCGAGGCAGCCTCCACCACTTCAACGGGCAGAGAATTCCAGAGATTCACCACCCTTTGAGTGAAGAAGTTCCTCCTCAACTCCGTTCTAAACCGCCCCCCCTTTATCTTGAGGCTGTGCCCCCTAGTCCTACTATCCTTTCTGAGAGGGAAGAGTCTCTCCACCTCTATCCTATCCATCCCTTTCATCATCTTATACGTCTCAATGAGATCTCCCCTCATTCTTCTAAACTCTAACGAGTACAAACTTAGTTTATTCAGCCTCTCCTCATAGCTCAACCCCCTCAACTCCGGTGTCAGCCTAGTAAACCTCCTCTGCACTCCCTCCAAGGCCAAAATATCCTTGCGTAAGTGCGGCGACCAAAACTGCACACAGTACTCCAGCTGCGGCCTCACCAATGCCCTATACAGCTGCAGCAAGACCTCCCTACTTTTATATTCAATCCCCCTCGCTATGAAGGCCAGCATCCCATTCGCCTTCCTGACCACCTGCTGCACCTGCAGGCTGGGTTTTTGCGACTCATGCACAAGGACCCCGAGGTCCCTCTGCACCGTCGCCTGCTGCAGTTTTTCTTCACGTAAGTAATAGTCCTTCCTACCATTCTTCCTACCAAAGTGGACCACCTGACACTTGCCAACATTAAATTCCATTTGCCATTTCCTGGCCCATTCGCCCAGCCTATCTAGATCCTTCTGCAGACTCTCCACACCCTCCGCACAATTTGCCGTTCCACCAATCTTGGTGTCATCAGCAAATTTCGACACCCTGCACTTGGTTCCCTCCTCCAGATCATCTATATAAATGGTAAATAGCTGAGCCCCAGCACCGACCCCTGGGGCACTCCACTAGTCACCAACTCTTCCCCCCGACTCTCCCACTAACCCCTTCCCCCCCGACTCTCCCACTAACCCCTTCCCCCCGACTCTCCCACTAACCCCTTCCCCCCGACTCTCCCACTAACCCCTTCCCCCCGACTCTCCCACTAACCCCTTCCCCCCACTCTCCCACTAACCCCTTCCCCCCAACTCTCCCACTAACCCCTTCCCCCCGACTCTCCCACTAACCCCTTCCCCCCGACTCTCCCACTAACCCCTTCCCCCCGACTCTCCCACTAACCCCTTCCCCCCGACTCTCCCACTAACCCCTTCCCCCCGACTCTCCCACTAACCCCTTCCCCCCGACTCTCCCACTAACCCCTTCCCCCCGACTCTCCCACTAACCTCTTCCCCCCGACTCTCCCACTAACCCCTTCCCCCGACTCTCCCACTAACCCCTTCCCCCCGACTCTCCCACTAACCCCTTCCCCCCGACTCTCCCACTAACCCCTTCCCCCCGACTCTCCCACTAACCCCTTCCCCCGACTCTCCCACTAACCCCTTCCCCCGACTCTCCCACTAACCCCTTCCCCCCGACTCTCCCACTAACCTCATCCCCCCCGACTCTCCCACTAACCCCTTCCCCCGACTCTCCCACTAACCCCTTCCCCCGACTCTCCCACTAACCCCTTCCCCCCGACTCTCCCACTAACCTCATCCCCCCCCGACTCTCCCACTAACCCCTTCCCCCCGACTCTCCCACTAACCCCTTCCCCCCAACTCTCCCACTAACCTCATCCCCCCGACTCTCCCACTAACCCCTTCCCCCCGACTCTCCCACTAACCCCTTCCCCCCGACTCTCCCACTAACCCCTTCCCCCCAACTCTCCCACTAACCTCTTCCCCCCGACTCTCCCACTAACCCCTTCCCCCCCGACTCTCCCACTAACCTCATCCCCCCGACTCTCCCACTAACCCCTTCCCCCCGACTCTCCCACTAACCCCTTCCCCCCGACTCTCCCACTCCCCCCTTCCCCCCGACTCTCCCACTCCCCCCTTCCCCCCGACTCTCCCACTAACCCCTTCCCCCCAACTCTCCCACTAACCTCTTCCCCCCGACTCTCCCACTAACCCCTTCCCCCCGACTCTCCCACTAACCCCTTCCCCCCGACTCTCCCACTAACCCCTTCCCCCTGACTCTCCCACTAACCCCTTCCCCCCGACTCTCCCACTAACCCCTTCCCCCCGACTCTCCCACTAACCCCTTCCCCCTGACTCTCCCACTAACCTCTTCCCCCCTGACTCTCCCACTCCCCCCTTCCCCCTGACTCTCCCACTAACCTCTTCCCCGGACTTTCCCATTCACTGCTTCCCCCAACTCTGCACAAACCACACAGCAGAGAGTGGGACGGCTCAGGACAGCCGCAACAAATGAGGAGTAAATGTGTGAAAGGAACTCACAATTATTATTGCCATGTTTAGTTTTTAGTTGCCTAGGCCCTAAGCTGTGGAATTCCACTCCATACCTTTCTTCTTCCTTTAAGATAGTCTTTAAAACGTATCTCTCTGATCAAGGTATTATTCATCTGACCTAATATCTGCTTATATGGCTCAGTGCCATGCTATGTTTTATAATCCTGCAAAGTGCTTGGCAGCTGGCACTGTGTCACTTGCAGGTAGATGCCTCTTAGGCAGTATGACACAGTGAGCTGTAGTGCCTTCTTCCCGTATGGCCTTTCACTGTGCTCCTCCTCCTAGCTAGGAGCGTACATCTGCTGAACCTCCTCCTCAATGTCCAACGTCAATGTCCAGTGTCCTGCTCCTATCTCAACTCCCTCAGCCAACACTTACCAGGGTTTCCCCTGCCATCTTCTGCTGCACAAATGATACCACCAACCTCTCAAAGGTCCAGGCCCCTCAATGTTCTCAAATGCCAGCTGTAGTGTGCCATTGCCAGAGTGGCTCCATTGTTCACAACTGTTGAACAACGCATCCCTTAGCAATGTCTCCCTGCTGTGGTCACAACAGCTGCACCCAGTCCTTTGTGTTTCATCTCCAGTAATAACTGGCAGTAAAAGATATCTGCTCATCACAGAGAAATATCAAATTGACATTCTTTTTTTCTTCTTGCTTGTCAGGATGAAGGATGACAGAGCTGCTGAACTGAATAGTTTCACGTTTTACACCCACGGTTTGCATTAGACATTGCCAGATTTGATGAGTCCCAGGTTGGATGTAGTTCACAGCATCATTAACAATATACATTAACACTTGACTAAGAACAATGTAATGGGAAGGCAAACCATCATGTCTATTAATGTGAAATTATGGACAGATTTTATGTTGTGACCTATCAGAATGAGTTGAGAGTGTTAAGTTATTTTCACGTTAGACCTAAAAAGATCTCTCAAAAGAAGCTGTTCAGCACATCTGGGATGGATTTCGGCATGTGTCCCAAAGGACGGTCGAATCTCTGCAAAGGCTGTCTCGACCTTTCCTCGTAAAATTGGAAGAAAAGCTGCAGAAGGCTGAAAAATGAAGATATCGCGTATGAGTGGACTCTACAGAAACTCACTCCATTCCCATCCCCCTCCCATCTCCCCAACCCAGAACCCTTAGTGTCATTAAAGGCGTTTCTGAAGGAATCAGTTGTTTTTGGCTGTTCTGTTTTTTGCAGCTGTTTACGGCTGGATGGTCAGAAGTGCACAAGGCAAGAAACTCAATTATTTTTAACTTGCTGTTGGTTAAGTCAGCCTGCACACCACACCATGACCAACAGGGCAGATGGGATAGGAAGCCTCCCGGAATTTGATACTGCTCAGCGAACTAGTCATTGTGCAAGACCAGCCCATGTTTGCTCAGCCCTGGATCACCTCCACCCCCGCACCTCCCCCCCACCCTATGATTTCTCCTCGGCCCCACGCCCTCAAGACAATCTGAGTGCTGGGTGTGAAACAAGCTGCTGTACCATTATTGCCCACTTTGCTTCAGACCTATTTCACCCCCCGTTGATGTTTCAATTTTGCTTCAAAATGTTTTTCAGAGTTTTAAAATAAATTTCCAGCTGAGGACAGTTCAGGTTCATACAAAAATTTCAATAGGATGGCTTTTAATGGCTCATTAAAAATATATTACAAAGACACATGGAACATATCAGGAAAACTCTAGTTCAGTAAAAGCCTTGGACTCATGGATTTGATTTGCTGCTTTATTGAACCACAGCCAGGCAAAGCTAGTCTGGAGAAATCTCTTTAACAATCTTTCATGCATGAGCAGACTGTATTTTTTTGGAAAGAACTGAACTGAAATGTATTTTTCGGAAATATTGACTTATTTTTCTTGGAATGTTTTTGGAAAATTCTAAATGCTGACTGTAAATCTTTGGTGCCAACGCTCTTTGTGTAAAACACACGCCCACGTTTCAGATTTTGAATGGAGGAAAAACATACTATCCGACAGTAGTATGCTCTCTCTGCCCTACCCCCACGGCCCACATGTGCTTTCAAATGCTACATGAAGAAATTGGCTATGTGCCTGTGCAAGAGCTACAATAAAGCCTAAAAGCTAAAGATGTTTGGCTGCATGGTTCCTGGAGTTGCTGGGGAGATGTTCGAGGTGAGTGAAGCATTATTGTGAGTTCAGGTGCGTTTCGAAAAACAAAGAGCATTCAATTTCTGGGATCTTTGAAAAATGATTTTCAGCTTAGCACCATGTGTGTATAATAAAGCTCCTCCACCGTCCCAATTCTGAACAATTTTAAGAGGCAAAGGATGGATAAAGATACTCAAAGGTTTATGCAAATAAGCAAAAATCTACAAGAAAATCACTTGGAGTTAGTTAATTTTAGGGAAGGCAAGGAAATTCTCATAGGAACAGGAGGAGACCATTCAGCTCCTGGAGTCTGCTTTGCCATTCAATAAGATCATGGCTGATCTGTGGCCTGATCTGTGATCGTTGGGCCGAAGGGCCTGTTTCCCGTGCTGGGTTGTTCTTTGTTCTAACTCCACGTACCTGCCCTAGGCCCACATCCCTTGCTACCCCTGCTCAATTTAAATTTGTCTATTTCAGACTTAAGCCTAACAATTTAACCAGCATCCACCACCGTTTGAAGAAGAGAGTTCCAAACCTCCACCACTCTCTACGTGTAGAAGTGTTTTCTAACATCTCTCCTGAATGACTTTAGGTTACATGGTGACATAGTGGTTAGTACTGCTGCCTCACAGTTCCAGCGACCTGGGTTCAATTCCTGGCCTGGATCACTGCCTGTGCGGAGTCTGCATGTTCTTCCTGTTTTTTCTCTGGTCTCCTCGCACATTCCAAAGATCATAGAATCCTACAGTGCAGAAAGAAGCCATTCAGCCCATTGAGTCGGCACTGCAATCCCGTAACTCCATACATTTGCCCGAGCTAATCTCCTGACGCTAAGAGGCAATTTAGCACGACCAATACACCTAGTCTTCACATCTTTGGACTGTGGGAGGAAACCAGAGTGTCCGGAGGAAACCCACGCATACACAGGGAGAATGTGCAAACCCCACACAGAGAGTGACCCATGCTGGGAATTGAACCTGGGTCCCTGGTGCTGCAAGGCAGCAGTGCTAGCCTCTGTGGCACCATGCCACCCATATGGCTGGCTCAATTGCCCCTTAGTGTCCCAGGATGCATAGGTTAGGGGGATTACATGGATAGGGCCTAGATGGGATTGTTGCTGGTGCAGATTCAATGGGGCAAGTGGCCTCCTTCTGTATTGTAGGGTCTCTATGATTTCTATGACTTGGCCATAATTTTTAGGTTATGGTCCCTGGTTCTAGAGCCTTCAAATATTTGCATGTTAACTCCTGATCTTGATCATCCTTTCCTGATAATCCAGAGATTTTTGAAATCATTAATTGATTTAAGTTTTTTTTCAGCTCTGCTTTGCCCTGTCTTGCTTTATATGGAATGTAAAGCATACTTTAATCCAGAGCCTAGAATCTCAGATTTATTTTAATAACAAGGTGTTTCTGAAACTCAACATTAAAGCATTGCATATTCCATTGTGCATGTTCAAAGAGATTTGACACAAAAATACAGATCAAATGGCACTTCTAAATGTAAATAAGCTTTTGAACTCTAAGTACAATAGATAAGAACCATTCCTGCCCTTGGCTTGCATCCATTAACTAACAATATTTTCTTTTTAGAGCAAAAAGAATTCCAATGACTCATTCTCTTCCCCAAAGCCCTGTGTTGTCCCACTCTTCTCTTCACACGTTCCTAGGAAAATAAGGGTTTAAGTTAAGTGAAGGAGCAAAGGGATCGAGGCACATAGATACACAAATCACTAAAATGATGCAGGTTAATTAAGGCTTCTGAAAAAAATAGTTGGCAGAGCACTTGGATTCATTCCTAGGGGGACAGAATTGAGAAGCTGTGAAGTTATGTTAAATTTACATAGTGCGATCAGATTTGAAGTACAGTGCACAGTTCTTGTCTCTATATATTATAAATAAAGTATTAGAAGCACTGGTGCACATGCAAGGAAGATTTACACAAGGATGCCAGAACTAAGAGGTGTGATATATGTCTATATATTGTATGTTGGGATTTGGGGTGCAGACTGCCCCTTTAAGAGTATGGATCAGGTGACCTTTGGGCAGTTAGTTCCTCCCAGTGTGGGAACCTGTTGGGCAGTTTTAGATCTGACTGTGAATCAGTGCACACCTTAAATAAAGAGCTCCCAGTGTTCAAGTTATCAAGACTATCTCGTGATCCTTATTAGTGTCGCAAGTAGGCTTACATTAACACTGCAATGAATTTACTGTGATCCCTAGTCATCACATTCTGCCGTTTGTTCGGGTAACACTGAGGGAGAATTTAGCACGGCCAATGCACCTAACTAGCACGTCTGGGAGGAATCCAGAGTACCCGGTGAAAACCCACACAGACACAGAGAGAACATGTAGACTCCAGACAAACAGTTAACTCAAGCTGGGAATCAAACTCAGGTCCCTGGTGCTGTGAGGCAGCAGTGTTAACCACTTAGTCCATTGGGGCATACATAATAGGAGGTTATACAGTTCGGGGGAATATTGAACAGACATTTTGTAGCACTTATCTCCAGAAAAAGAGAAGGTTGAGAGATAATCTGATTGCGTTCACCAGGATTATGAAAGGCCTTTGGCAGGAAAGATGTTGAGATGTTTCCACTTAGCAGGTGAAGCAAAATAAAAAATAAATAAGTAATTTAGGAAAAACCTTTCTTCCCAGTAGTAGCAAACTCCTTCAAAGGGTGAGTACCCAGATGGTCATGTGACCTGATTGCCCAGTGGGCCTGGAGCTTGTGAGTGCCAAGGCTGAGTGCAGACTTTTAACCTCAGAATCAATCCCAGCGCTAATGGAGAAGATACATATTGAAGCACTCTGTACATAGTTTGAGTGAGTTCATAAATAGTTGCTGTTAACTTGGTGATCACCAATCGTTACGATTATCAAACCCAGAGAGGCGTTAGGATGTAAATTGTGCTCCCTCAAGGGGTAATTGGTGTGAATAGAAGGGAGGCGTTTAAGGGCAAGCCAGATACATACATTAGGCAGAAATGAATATAAAGTTATGCTGATAGGGTTAGATAAAGAGGGGTGGTTGAATCGGCTCATCAGGAGCTCAAACACTGACAGAGATCAGTGGGGCTGAATGGCCTGTTTCTGTGCTGCATATTCAGTGTAATTCTATGGAAATGAGGCAATTGCCTCTGTTTTAACCATTCTCAGTAACAAAGCTTTCCGCAACCTCAAATCTCAAGGAGAGAAATTTCTCTTCCTAATCTCTCACCACTTTCTTAATGACCATTTTAAAGTGATGATTCCTTAGCACTCACTGTTACCCCCTGTCCCCTGATAACAATTCCCTACTCATCCAATCACAACCCTTGCAATTTGATAAACCTTTATGAACCTCCTCCTGCCCTCCTCTGCTCCAATAGAAATAATGGCAGCAAGACTGACAATGCAAGAAGACTACATTGGAAGTTATGAGATCAACATACTCGATGCAACAGTCAGTCCAAGCGAAATGCACTGTGCCTCATGAGGTTGAAGATCAGCCATCAGGAATAGTGGCACCAAAGTCCATGGCAAGCCTGGAGGGTGGTTGGGAGAGGGGGAGTGGGGGTGGGAAGAGTGGGAAGGGAATGTGGGGTGGGAGTGGGAGATGGGAGTGGGGGGGAATGGGAGTGGGAGTTGGGGCTGGGGTGGGGGGGGAGAGTTGGGGGTGGCGGATGGGGAGGGAGTGGGAGTGGGGGGTGGGGTTGGAGGGAGAGTGGGACGATGGGGATGAGGGTGAGGGTGGGGATGGGGGAGAGTGGGGGTGCAGTGGAAAAAGCCTTCAGCTGGCAAACTCAAAAGGCAGGAGGGGTACTCCTGCTCATTCTAGCTCCACATTTAGGTAACAGTTGTCCTTTAGGTAGCAGTCTCCATTGTCTCTGTGGAGTATCACCCTACATTCTGCATCAGACACAATCCAATCTAACAAGGAGACCTGAAATCAATGTAAGTCTTTCATCTGGACAGGGTCTAACCCTTGTATCTGACAGATTCTGTGTGAAGACTAATCAACATGGCTACCAGAGCACCTGCTGCCCTTTTTGATTACGTGCAATCAACACCTTTATCTTTTCAACCAATTTTGTTAGAAAATCACGTGAAGCAAGGCCCAATTCCTGATGAAGCATCCTGAGTACCTTACTGATGATGGCATCCTGAAATGTTGGATGTTATGTAGCTTTAATGGACTTTGGATGATTGAGCATCCATCGTTCTTCAGCTTGTACCCTCTGGGAGCAGGTTTTAACTCTCAACCACCTGTTTAATTGCCTGAAAAAGAGATGAAGATCAATTGAATATTGTGGGGGGGAGGAGAGGTGCAGATGGCCAGCCCTTTGATAAAAGTGGACGACTTAACCTCCTGCTTGAAACTAGCTACTCAGCCTCCCATCTTACATCCTCTGAATAGAAGCTCATCAAAACTCTGCTGTCCATGTCTGAACTCACAGCAAGTCCAGTTCACATATCACCCGAGTTCTCACTGGTCCCATAAATGATGCCTCAATTTCCATAATCTTGTTTCCATATCCGTCCATGGGTTTCTCCTTTCCTACTTCTGTAATCTCCCTCACAACCCTGTGAGATATTTGCACTCCTCTAATGCTGGCTTCTTGAGCAGCCTAACTCTAGTTACTCCACAACTAGTCGCTGTGCCTTCACTGCCTCCACCTTAATCTCAGGCCTTCCCTCCGTAAACCTCACCACCATTTGTTTCTTCTTTAAGAAGCTCCTTAAATCCTACTTCATTGAATCCCTACTGTGCAGAGGAAGGCCATTTAGCCCGTTGAGTCAGCAACAATTCTCCAGCAGAGGATCCCACGCAGGCCCTTTCCCATAACCCCACGTATTTACCCCGCTAATCCCCCTATCCTACACATTTTGGGACGTAAGGGATAATTTAGCATGGCCAATCCACCTAACCCGCACATCTTTGGGAAGAAACCGGAGCACCCAGAAGAGACCTACACAGACACAGGGAGAATGTATAAACTGTACACAGAAGCTACCCAAGGCCTGAATTGAACCCTGCTTCCTGGCACCATGAGGCAGCAGTACGAACCATTGTGCCGCCCACTTCCTTGATTATGGTTTTGGCCATCTATCCTAATATCTTCTCCTGGTCCAAGTTTTGTTCAGTAATGCTCTGTGTAGCACCTTGCAATGTTTTACCATGATTAAAGTACTGTATAAATGCAAGTTGTTGTTGTTGTTTAAATATGCCAATCAAGATTGTCCGCGAGTGAAGTGATGTTGAAATCCAATTCTCAGGGAGAAAGGGGGGAACATTAGCCATGCTCCTCGCTGAGCAGCCTAATCGATGGTCCCAGAGAGGCCCTGATCCTCTTTAAGATGGCTTACTACAGCAGGTATGCCCACATGGCAGCCACAGCTCATGGTCCTACATGAGGTCCAGGCTTTTCCAGTTACCATTGGAAGGCAGTATTTATAAAATACAGCCATAGTCATCAGTAGAAATGATTAATCTGCATATAAGTGAGTGGCCCAGTGTGCCCCGCTGCAGCATGTGTCGAATGTTGAAAGAACTAACATTCCATCTGCCTTATTCCATTAACATGTGCACTCAGACAGCTGAGCCTTGTTATTGACATTGTAAACAAAGGACAGAGCTGGGAGACTGACTGCCCAGTGGGGTAAGACTGAGAGAAGGAAAAGCTCAGTAAGTGCAGCACAAGAACAACACTATATAAAAGTGGTTGCATGTTTTACTGTCATAAAGGCCACAAATATAAATCAGAATGAAGCCTGCATGTTGAGAAGGTCATCAAAATTCTGCAGCTTTGTCAACTTTCAAGACTATGTAATGCAAACACTGGGGGGTGATTCTCCCAGCTCACTGCCTTCCTCTAGCAGCGGGCCAGGAAGCTCAAGAGGAGGCCAATTAATGGGTCTCCACTGGGGGCCATGGCCTTCACACGTTGTCAGCCACCAGATTTCCAGTGTCCTCAGCTCCGCACCAGAAATCGGCACAGAGCTGTATAAATTATTCAATTGTTGCTTAGTGGGCCCAGGATTGAAATCTCCAGGCCCGCTAGCCTCTCCCATCCCACCAGGAGTGGTTCACTTCAGCGGGGTTTACAATAGCTCCCTACTAACAAGGAGCTTGCGGCTGGAGTAAAGGGAGGCCATGGAAGCCTCTATAGAGTCAGGGGTAAAGGGGGATTGCCCCCTAGGCATTGCCAGTTTGGCAGTGCCAGCCTGGCCCTCTGGCACTGCCTAATGCGCACCTTGACACTGCTCACCAGGCATCATGCAGTGCCAAGGGGACAGGGGCCAGAGTGGGTGGGCCAGAGAGGGGTGGGGCCTATGTGGGGGAGATTGGTGGGGTTGAGGGATCCCATTGGTGACAGAGGGAGGGAGGCCAGCAATCGGGGCTGGCCATTGGGGCAGGGGGAGGGGGGGGTGTCATGGCTGTGACGGGGGGAGGGTATGACTGTGGGAGGGAGCCCATGACTGTGCGGGGTTGGTGGGGGGAGAACTGCAGAGATAGGGTCGACGTTGCAGGTGGGATGGGGATCATGAGATTGAGACTGCCGGGGGGGAGATCAAGGCGAGCCAGGAGAGTTTTGGAGCTGGCCTGAACAAGTCTGGGAGCCCAGTGATCGGGGAGTCGGACAGGCAGCGATCGGGGGTCACTGTGCAGGCTGGTGATTGAGTTGGCCAGCGATCGGGAGGCTGGCAGTGCAGGCCCACTGCACTGATCTCAGTGCTGACAAATCGATGCATGCACAGTGACCCGCTCAGCGCTATGCTGCCACCCTCTCCAGCAGGAATAGGCCCCGCCAACTGATTTTCAATGGGATTCCCACTAGTGCACTCTGCAGCGCACAGAGTGTGGGAGATTCATTGTGAAAATCCCGCTGAAAAAACAAAAGGATTTACTCCAGTTTTTACACCAATTCGGCACTTTGAACTTTCTTGGGAGAATCCCAACCTGTTTCTCACCACAAAACAGTCATTCCTAAAATCCGGGTTGTGGAGGGTGGCGGGGGAATCCGATGGATGGAGCATTCGGTGAGTTGGAATCCCACCTAACCCTGGGTGGGCAAACACCCAGATTTCTTATTAATATAGTGAGTGTGCGCCTGCCTGTTCCTTTGGCATGGGGAAGCAGGCAGGCTGCCAATTATCATGGCACAATTTCTGGCAGGTCTGCCATGGCCTAAACTGGATCGGTGCCTCTCAAGGTTGGGATTCCCCAGTGCCATTCTCCTTTTGAACAGTGGGTGAAGAGTTTTCTTCACAGTAATGAACCATAGGGCAACCCTCAGACTTTCAGGTGATTCACTAGAGCTCTTTGTAGGGAAGGGAAGGACTTGAGGAGGGCACTGCCAGAGCTGCAGGACAATCCTAAGGCCACTACCAAGCAGGTTGGAATGGAGCAGCCCAGGCCCAGGACACAGCTTCACTGTAAGAAATGATACGGCAAGGGGAGTCTCATTGTCCATTGTTCCAGTTTCCTCCACAAAACATGCCAACATTCCTAACGTTAAAGCACTAATGTAACGTTATTGTTGTTTAAATATGCAAATCAGGATTCTCCATTAGTGGATTGGCGTTGAAACCCAATTCTCAGGTAAAAATGGGGGAGCATTAGTCATGCTCCTCGCTGGACCAGGCACTGAGCAGCCTGATCGATGGCCTGTCACTGGCAGCTACTCACAAAACAGCCCAGAAATCTTTGAATTTACTTTTTGAAGGGACTAGATCTTAGCCTGTTGGGGACCTCAGCACCCAGAGAAGCTCCAATCCCCCTACAGATGCCCACATGGCAGCCACAGCTCATGGACCTAGCAACCTAGGCGTGAATGGCATTCATCCCCACCCTCTTAACTCCAGCGCTGTAAACCTGAACAGTTATAGGGGACAACTGGTTTAGCCATTCACAGCCTCATCAGGACAGATCACCATAAGCACCATCGACTCAGCCTCACCTCCAACAATATGTGTGAGGAGCACATGGACTACTTTGTCACCAAAATTGAGACCATCTGATCATCCCTTGTACCTCACTTCCACAAGTCCACTAGGTCAAGCTTCCTCTTAAGGTTCCCCTGCACAAACCTGGTACTGGAATCTCCCTACCTCCCCTCTTGCCCTCTCTGGGCTTAGCTTGTCCATAACTCCCAGCCTTTCAACCCTAACAAGTGGTTAGCACTGCTGTCTCACAGTGCCAGGGACCTGGGTTCGATTCTCAGCTTGGATCACTGCCTGTGTGGAGTTTGCATGTTCTCCCCTATGTCTGCATGGGTTTCCTCCGGATGCTCCGGTTTCCTTCCACAGTCCAAAGATGTGCGGATTAGGTTGTTTGGCCATGTTAAATTGTCCTTTATTATCAGGGGGATTAGCAGGGTGGTAATGGCGATAGGGCCTGGTTGGGATTGCTGTCGGCGCAGGCTTAATGGGCTGAATGGCTTCCTTCTGTATTGTATGGATTCTATAATTCTATCCTATTCTCATTAAACTACTGACTGCCTAACCTCCCTGTCTCCTATGCGAGCTGACATTGCTAAATATTCACTCTAAGGCTCTGTTACTCTCTCTTTCAAATCTGCTGCCATCACAACTCTCCTTAAAAAAAAACTTACTCCCTCAGTCCTTGCAAGTTACTACCCCATCTCCAAACTTTCTTTCCTCTCAAGTCCTTGAGTGTGCTTCACCTCCCAATCTCATGCCCAATTCCATGCTTGAATCCCTCCAATCAAGTTTCTGCTTCCACCACTTACAAAGGGATGGTCCTTTTCAAAACCACTGATGTCATCCTATGTCACCATGATCGTAGAACCATAGAAAGAGGCCATTCAGCCCATTGAGTCTGCACTGACCACAATCCCACTCAGGCCAAATCTCCATATCCCTACATATTTACCCACCAATCCCTCTAACCTACACATCTCAGGGCACTAAGGGCAATTTTTAGCATGGCCAATCAACCTAACCTGCACATCTTTGGACTGTGGGAGGAAACCGGAGCACCCAGAGGAAACCCACGCAGACACGAGGAGAATGTGCAAACTCCACACAGACAGTGACCCAAGCCAGGAATCAAACCCAGGTCACCGGAGCTGTGAAGCAGCAGTGCTAAGCACTGTGCTAACATGCCGCCCCATGGTAAACTATAATTCATTGACCTTCTTGACTTAGTCTGCATTCAGTACTAGATATGTAGAAACTATTGTCTCTCATCAATGACTCCATCCTGCTCCCCGGCAACTGCCAGGGAGTCGACCCTGACTCATGGCGTGGTCACCCTTGCTACTCACAAGTTCAGCTGGCTGCCTTTCTGGCATCCTAATGGCAGCATGAGTACAGTCAATGTGCCCTGAACACGGAGCTGGATTTCTTGGCCCTCCTGCCAGCAATGTTTTGGCAGGGTGAGGGGGGTAAAGTATGAAGGATGGCAAGCCCACCACCTTCATGCCCACCTCCCAGCTGTCTCCCCTATAACAAGGTAAATGGGAGGGTGATAAAAGAAGGAACCTGCTTGCCATTTACAAATAATTGACAGTCAATTGAGCTTGTTTCCATTGACTGGAATAATATGCTATCTGTGCCATAATAATAGCTGCCGTGAGCAGGAAGGCAAGAGTGGGCAAACTTTTTTTGTTAAAGAAATTGCTTAAAAGGAGGATAGGAAAGGGGGGTAGGTAATCATCAACAAGGGTGCCCTGTGCAAGTTAATGTGTTCCTCCCTGCCTGACCTCTAAAACTCACACTCGCAATTCCCTTCCATCCCTCCCTGGGTCCTCTAATTCCTCCCTGTCCAATACCCGCACTTGCCAGTCTCAAGATTCCATGTCTGCTTCATCCATGGGCCTCCTTGTAGTCCCAGCAGTGCCTATTGCTGAGTTCTGCTCAGACTGCTAGAGTTGTTGAGGCCAATCGGTCCAACACAGTGCTGTTCAGGTAGATCCAACCAGGTGAGTCATGGCACAATCATCCTATGTATGACCTCCTAAGAGCAATCCCAATAGTCTGCTACCTTCTTAAATGTCCCATGCTAGTAATGGTTGCTCAAGTTGTTGCTATTTTTTATTCTCATCCAAAAAACTGATAATAATCACCAATGATAAGCAGATCATTGAAGGTAATTTTTTTTAAAGAAAACAAAACAGTTCATGATATCCTCTTCTTTCCACATTGTGTCACAATGTTTCCTCATAAGATTTCATTTGACTTGTGACAGTAATTTACCTTTTCCTTCATTTAGCAGAATTCCTGCATTCAACCTCTCACGGTTTTAAAACACAGAAAGTTGTGCTTTCCAAAGCATCTTTATTCCACTCGATCTGTTCAGTTTCTTCAGTCCCCATTTACTTCCTGCGCTGTGTGTGTGGTAAAAAGGGAGTTACCACGACAATTTGATTAAATCATCGGAAACACTATTCTTGAACTCTAGTGGAATTTGTATATGTCAGATTTGACTGCAAAAAAATGTTCCCCAGAAATAATCTTCATTCAATATTTTAAAAATTGAATTTGAATTCTAGATGCCTGTTCATAAGTGTACATCTGAAGCCTTAAAAAAACTCCTTTTAAAAAAAATCATTAATGTGAGCAGTGTTTGTGTGTATGTGTGTGCGCGCGTGTGTGTGTGGTGGCCATTTTGAAATACCGTTGGCAACCGATGCAGAGTGGGTGGTATCCTATATTTGCATACATTGTTATAAAACAGCCTGTTTAATCCCTTGCACCCAGTTATAAGGTACTGACATATGAAACATTCAGGCTGGCTACTAATGCAGACATGAAGCAGAAGGCCCCAAATAGTTTTGTTTAACAACCCTGTGGCTTTCCTGCTGCTATTGAGACTGAGGCTGAGGCTCTCACACCCAGTTTGTTTCTTGTCATTGTTTATGGGATGTGGGAGTCGCTGGTTATTGTCCATCCCTGTGGATGTTAATCACGTCGCTGTGGATCTGGAGTCACATGTAGGCCAGGCCAGGTGAGGACAGCAGACTTCCTTACATTAGTGAACGAGATGAGTTTTTACGACAATCACCAATGGTTTTATGGTCACTTATTCGTTTCAGGTATTTTATTGAATTCAAATTCCACCATCTGCCATGGTGGGATTTGAACCCGGTCCCCACACCATTACCCTGGGTTTCTGGATTACTAGTGACAATACCACTATACCACTGCGTCCCCATTATTATTGACTGAAGCGGACTTAGATGGCAGGTCTTGCACCATCACATTTACTCTTTCCACTGACTTGCTTTGATTTATTATTGTCACATGTATTAACATATAGTGAAAAGTATTATTCCTTACATACCATTCATAAAGAAGGAAATGAGAGAGTGCAGAATGTGGTGTTACAATCATAGTTAGGGTATAGAGAAAGATCAACTTAATCCAAGGTAAGTCCATTCAAAAGTCTGACAGCAGCAGGGAAGAAGCTGTTCTTGAGTCGGTTGGTACGTGATCTTTTTCCCGAAGAAAGAAAGTGGAAGAGAGAATGGCAGGAGTGCGTGGGGTACTTAATTATGTTGGCTGCTTTGCTGAGGCAGCGGGAAATGTAGACAGTCAATGGACGGGAGACTGGATTGTGTGATGGATTGGGCTACATTCATGACCTTTATAGTTCCTTGCGATCTTGGGCAGAGCAGGAGCCACACCAAGTTATGATAACACCCAGAAAGAATGCTTTCTATGGTACATCTGTAGAAGGTGGTGAGAGTCATAGTTGAAATGCCAAATTTCCTTAGTCTTCTGAGAAAGTAGAGGCCTTGGTGGGCTTTCTTAACTATAGTGTTGGCATAGGGGGACCAGAATAGGTTGTTGGTGATCTGGATACTCAAAAACTTGAAGCTCTCGATCCTTTCTACTTTGTGCCCATTGATGTAGACAGGGGCATATTCTCCTTTACGCTTCCTGAAGTTGATGACAATCCCCTCCATTTTGTTGACATTGAGAGAGAGATTATTGTTGCTGCACCAGTTTACCAGATTCTCTATGTCATTCCTGTAGTCTGTCTTGTCATTATTTGAGATCCGACCCACTACATGTTGTCGTCAGCAAACTTGAAAATCGAATTGGAGGGGAATTTGGCCTCAGTCATAGGTGTATTAGGAGTATAATAGGGGGCTGAGAACACAGCCTTGTGGGATACTGGTGCTGAGGATGATCATGGAGGAAGTGTTGTTGCCTATCCTTACAGATTGTGGTCTGTGCATTCGGAAGTTCAGGATCCAGTCACAGAGGGAGGTGCCGAGGCCCAGGCCACAGTGTTTGGAGATGAGTTTCGTGGGAATAATAGTGTTGAAGGCTGAGCTGTAATCAATAAATAAGACTCTGGCATAGGTGTTCTTGTTATCTAGGGTTGAGTGCAGGGTCAGGGAAATGGCATCTGCTGTGGACCTGTTGCGGAGGTAGGCAAACTGTAGTGGATCCAGATAGTCCGGGAGGCTCAATTTGATTCATGTCATGACTAACCTTTTGAAGCACTTCGTAATGATGGATGGAACTTGGAAACAGAAAACAAACCACAAAATCACATCCTAAATTCCACCAAGGGCAAAGCTGGGGAAGAAAATATTGACCAAGAAGGTAGTTTTCTAAAATATTGGACCTGGGTCAGAAACAATATGAGATACAACTTGTACTATAAGCCTAAACCTGCTCTCTGCCAGGTATGATTTCAGACACAGGATGTATCTCCACGAATTCCAGTTTTAGTAGAGCTTCTTTGTCCTCAATAAAATGCCTCGATATCAAGGACTTTCACTTCCACCTCACCCTGGGATATCAGGTCTTGTGTTAATGATTGCACTAACATTGCAATGAATGTGCAAAGTTACTAAAAGACACTATGGATATTGTGAATTCTAAGGTTTACACTGCCATATATAGAAACTTGGAAGAGTATTTTGTTACTGACAAATTTACACTAATGTAGGCAACAGTACGTACCACAACACCTTCCATGTTTTTAAATTGAATCTACTAGATTGCAAAACAGTTCCTCGACATTCTGTAATCACACTGTCACTTTGGAACTTCATCAGCTGAATTGGAAAGTGAAAAAAGCTAGCAATTGCACAGTACAACAAAAATATGAAATTGCTTTTACCTCCTTCCCCAATAAATATTGTCACCTCGCAGCACAGGTTCTTAAACCTGCAAACCTCAAGCTGGGTGGTACTGGTTGCATCCAATCTCAGTATCATCGCTGTGGTATTAGTCAGTAGATGCCAGTTATTTGAACTGTTGACAACTTCCATCACTTTACCGATGATTGAGAATAGGCTAATAACTACCTGTAAAAATATCTGAGTTATGTTGCCTACATTAGTGTAAATTTGTCAGGTAGTGAAGTACTCTTCCCAGTTTCTATATATGGCACCCTTGGAATTCATGATAAGCACAATGTCTTTTAATAATTTTGCACATTCACTAATTGACCAATGGTCAATCATACAGAGGCTAAAATATAAGTGCAACAAGTTCAGATTCACCACATCCTCCAGCCTACACTCCACTGTTTAGTCATTCAGTTCTTATTTCCTATTCCTTTGGTGCACACCCCTAAGGCATGTGGTTACACAAAAATATATATTTGCATCGCCCTTAAGGGGAAAACTGTATGTGCAACACTTATGGGTGTAAGCCAAATATAAAGAGGAACTATTTGAAGAGTGGCTGTAAATCCTTTGGGAATAAACTCACTTTAGCTGCTTATTGGGTTAGGTTATCTTAAGCTTGAGATTTGCAGATTTAAGAGCCTAGTGAAGGAAAGAAAAGCAATTTCATATTCTTGTAGGTTATCTTCTGGGCTGTACAATTCTTCTTTCACTTTCTGATTCAGCATGAATAACCTCCAAAGTGACATTGTGATTATAGAATGTCAAAGAACTGTTATGAAATCTAGTAGACTCAATTTAAAAACATGTAAGGTGTTGTGCTATGTACTACATGCATTGTAACATAAAGGTGTTTGGCAGAGCAAAGGTTAACATGGGACCGGGGAATAGCACCACCCATGGTGTGATGCATAGAGCCACATGGTAAGACACTCTGATGGAATGGTTTGGAAACGGAGTTCTGCAAACACTTTACCTGCATGAAAAAGCTCCTTGCGTGACTATACCTCAGATCTGTGGCTAGCAATAAAACGTTCAAATTTAAACATGCAAGTCTCAAGATCTTACGTTAACACTGGGTGGCAAGGTGGCAGATTGGTTAGCACTGCTGCCTCACAGTGCCAGGACCTGGTTCGATTCATGGCTTGGGTCACTTCTGTACAGAGTCTGCACGTTCTCCCCTTGTCTGCATGGGTTTTCTCTGGGTGCTTCAGTTTCCTCCCACAATCTTACAGACATGCTGGCTAGTACATTTACCCAAACAGATGCCGAACTGTGAAGACTGGGGAAATTACATAATAACTTCATCGCAGTGAAATGTAAGCCTTACTTGTGACAAATAAATAAACTTTAACTTAACTTTTTATCTGACGTGGCGTGGTGGCACAGTTGTTAGTACAGTGCCAGGGACCCAGGTTCAATTTTGGCCTTGGGTGACTGTGTGGAGTTTGCACATTATCCCCTTGTCTGCGTGGGTTTCCTCCTGGTGCTCCAGTTTGCTTCCACATTCCAAAAATGTGCTGATTTGGTGGATTGGCCATGCTAAATTACTCCTTAGTGTTGGGGGATTAAGAGGGTAAGTATGTGGGGTTGCAGGGATATGGATGGGGAAAGAGATTGTTGTCGGTGCAGGCTCAATGGGCCGAATATCCTCCTTCTGTACTGTAAGGATTCTATGAAGATTTCCTCATTGAATCATCTAAAGAAAACTATAATACAACGTACAGTAGCATATTACAACATGATTGGCATTGGTGGGACATTCTAAAATATATCACAGCAATGACAGTAAAATAAAGCAGTGATAAGCAGTGATATAAAATAAGGTATTTAAACAATGAAACAAGAACAGTAACCAAAGGTACAGCAAACTGAAACTAGGATAGAGAGACATCCACTTAAAAAGAAAACTTGAAGAAGAAGTAAGAAGCTTCACCACAGAAAATTGCTGAGACACAGTTCACGAGGCATGGAGCAAAAAAAAATCACTAAAAAGAAGCAGAGTTTACATTGTAGAATAGGTAGCGGTTGGCAAAAGCTGAAAGACTGTTGCATTTAAAAAAAAAATGCAAAATAAAGGCAGGTAAAGAAGAGGAAAACCTGTAGAAAAATACACTGACATAATTATAGAAACCTGCAGAGTTTAAGAGAAAGAGAACTCTTATTTCAATTGGCAAGTAAAGAACAAAGAAAGTTACAGCACAGGAACAGGCCCTTCAGCCCTCAAAGTCTGCACTGACCATGTATGCCTGACAGAACTAAAACCCCCTAACAGAACAAAGAAAATTACAGCTTCCCAGTAAAAAAATGAATTAATGCTGTTCCAAAGATTTAACAAAAGAGGCACTGGGACTAAATAAAAGTTTAAATAAAATCATGGAAATTCTGAAATCTTAGCTTTAGATGCACTCTAATCTGAAAGAAATTAGCTTCAAAGACTGGAGAGCCTATGTAGGTTCAAGCCCGGTGTGGTACAATAGAGAAGGTGGAATGCTCCATGCCATCATTGATACATTTGCCGCAAAATGCAACTGCTAAGCTTATTTTTCAAAGATCTGCCCAGCAGCAAGACCTCACAAAAGACAGAGAGAAGTCTACTGTATCCTAACAACTATAGCCTGCATGAAAAAAGTTACCTCACCTAGCATTTAAAGCAGCACGAACAAGAACAAAAATGGATAGAAAATTAAAAGTGACCCCAGAGAGAGGGCAACTCCAAATAAAGGCACATAGGCAACAAGAGACCCTAGAGAGAGGGCAACACTGCCAAAGCCAACAAGAGACCCCAGAGAGAGGGCAACACTGCCAAAGACAACAAGAGACCCCAGAGAGGGGGCAACACTGCCAAAGACAACAAGAGACCCCAGAGAGAGGGCAACACTGCCAAAGACAACAAGAGACCCCAGAGAGAGGGCAACACCGCCAAAGACAACAAGAGACCCCAGAGAGAGGGCAACACCGCCAAAGACAAGAGACCCCAGAGAGAGGGCAACACCGCCAAAGACAAGAGACCCCAGAGAGAAGGCAACACTGCCAAAGACAACAAGAGACCCCAGAGAGGGGGCAACACTGCCAAAGACAACAAGAGACCCCAGAGAGGGGGCAACACTGCCAAAGACAACAAGAGACCCCAGAGAGGGGGCAACACTGCCAAAGACAACAAGAGACCCCAGAGAGAGGGCAACACCGCCAAAGACAACAAGAGACCCCAGAGAGAGGGCAACACCGCCAAAGACAAGAGACCCCAGAGAGAGGGCAACACCGCCAAAGACAACAAGAGACCCCAGAGAGAGGGCAACACCGCCAAACACAACAAGAGACCCCAGAGAGAGGGCAACACTGCCAAAGACAAGAGACCCCAGACAGAGGGCAGTGAGTAAATAAACAGTTGGAAGAACAATTGATTGTCCTTCACGACCAAAAGCTAAAGGAATGCATAAACATTCAGCAACATGAAGCAAATGAAGACTGTCTTAAACAGCAGAAAGAAAGCAGAACAGAAGACACTCTAGGAGACTCTACTGAACTACAGAAAAGCTCAATATGATGTAAGTAAGTTTTCCAAGGGAAAAAAACCCATTGAAAGACCTACACACACCACAATAATTCCTGAGTCAAAGATTATGAAGAGAAGCAAAATGAGTTTTACGTCATACTGAACAAACTGCAGAACTAGCTGGCAGAGAAGACTCAGCAGGAGGAAACCAATTGCTAGAAGAAACAGGCTGAAGACCTGCAGAAGCAGTTGAATGAAATGGGGAGACATTGAAAGGAAAAGCCATCGCCCTTCCCAAGCTGTGAACAGATAGTGCAGCTACAGGTAATGCAATTCCAAAAACAAGTTGAGACTTCACTGGTGACAGACCTGACTGACAGTGAAGCCAAAGTAAAGGACAGTGAAGAAAGTTATGTCAGATTGCAACAGGATCTTGATCAATTGGGCCAGTGGTCTGACGAATGGCAGTTGGAGTTTAATTTAGATAAATGCGAGGTGATGCATTTTGGTAGATTGAACTAGGGCAGGACTTATTCAGTTAATGGTAGGGCACTGGGGAGAAAAACAAAGAGATCTAGGGGTACATGTTCATAGCCCCTTGAAGGTGGACAGAGTGGTGAAGAAGGCATTCGGCAGACTTGATTTCATCGGTTAGAACATTGAATACTGGAGTTGGGATGTCTTGTTGAAGTTGTACAAGACATTGGTAAGGCCACACTTGGAATACTGTGTACAATTCTGGTCACCCTTTTATAGAAAGGATAATATTAAACTAGAAAGAGTACAGAAAAGATTTATTAGGAAGCTACAGGGACTTGATGGTTTGAGTTATAAGGAGAGGCTGGATAGACTAGAACTTTCTTTTCTGGAGTGTAGAAGGCTGAGGGGTGATCTTATAGAGATCTATAAAATAATGAGGTGCACAGATCAGCTATATAGTCAATATCTTTTCCTAAAGGGAGGGGAGTCTAAAACTAGAGGGCTAAGGTTTAAAGTAAGAGGGGAGAGAAAAGGAGCAATTTTTTCACACAGAGGGTGTTGAGTGTCTGGGACAAGCTGCCAATGGTAGTAGTAGAGGCGGCTACAATTTTGTCTTTTAAAAAGCATTTAGATAGTTACATGGATAAAATGGGTATAGAGGGATGTGGGCCAAATGTGTGCAATTGGGATTAACTTAGGGGTTTCAAAGAAAAGGACAGCATGGACAAGTTGGGCCAAAGCACATAAGAACATAAGAACATAAGAAATAGGAGCAGGAGTAGGCCATCCAGCCCTTCGAGCCTGCCCCACCATTCAATAAGATCATGGCTGATCTGTCGCTGCTCAGTTCCACTTTCCCGCCCTCTCCCCATAACCCTTAATCCCCTCTCCTATCATGTTTCCACACTGTAAATTTCTATGACAAGGAAAGATCTACTACAGCTGGAAAAACAAAAAATAAAAATAAGATTGGAAAGTGTAAATTTGAAATTGAGGCACAAGGCAGTGGAATCAACTTTAACTCACACTGCCTGATGGAGACAGAGCAGCGAGATGTTTAAAATCAAACAGTTTAGCAATCATTGTTAGATGGACGTGCTCGAAGCAGCTGATGCCTTGTGAACAGATTGCGGGAGGGGGGATAAGAACATAAGAACATAAGAAATAGGAGCAGGAGTAGGCCATCTGGCCCTTCGAGCCTGCCCCGCCATTCAATAAGATCATGGCTGATCTGTCGTGGCTCAGTTCCACATTCCCGCCCTCTCCCCATAACCCTTAATCCCCTCTCTTATCAAAAACCCATCAACCCGCGTCTTAAAAATATTTAGCGAGGCAGCCTCCACTTCAACGGGCAGAGAATTCCAGAGATTCACCACCGTTTGAGTGAAGAAGTTCCTCCTCAACTCCGTCCTAAACCGCCCCCCCTTTATCTTGAGGCTGTGCCCCCTAGTCCTACTATCCTTCCTGAGCGGGAAGAGTCTCTCCACCTCTATCCTATCCATCCCGTTCATCATCTTATACGTCTCAATGAGATCTCCCCTCATTCTTCTAAACTCTAACGAGTACAAGCCCAGTTTATTCAGCCTCTCCTCATAGCTCAACCCCCTCAACTCCGGCATCAGCCTAGTAAACCTCCTCTGCACTCCCTCCAAGGCCAAAATATCCTTGCGTAAGTACGGCGCCCAAAACTGCACACAGTACTCCAGCTGCGGCCTCACCAATGCCCTATACAGCTGCAGCAAGACCTCCCTACTTTTATATTCAATCCCCCTCCCTATGAAGGCCAGCAACCCATTCGCCTTCCTGACCACCTGCTGCACCTGCAAGCTGGGTTTTTGCGACTCATGCACAAGGACCCCGAGGTCCCTCTGCACCGTTGCCTGCTGCAGTTTTTCTCCACGTAAGTAATAATTCTTCCTACCATTATTCCTACCAAAGTGGACCACCTCACACTTGCCAACATTAAATTCCATTTGCCAGTTCCTGGCCCATTCGCCCAGCCTATCTAGATCCTTCTGCAGACTCTCCACACCTGCTGCACAATTTGCCTTTCCACCAATCTTGGTGTCATCAGCAAATTTCGACACCATACACTCGGTTCCCTCCTCCAGATCATCTATATAAATGGTAAATAGCTGAGGCCCCAGCACCGACCCCTGAGGCACTCCACTAGTCACCATCCGCCAATCCGAATAGCACCCATTGACCTCCACTCTCTGTCTCCTATTTGACAACCAGTCCTCTATCCACACTAACACCCTACCCCCAACTCCATGTCCCCTGACCTTCTGCAATAACCTCTTGTGAGGTACTTTGTCAAACGCCTTCTGAAAATCTAGAAAGACCACACCCACCGGCTCTCCTCTATCCACCGCCCTAGACACATCCTCACAGAACTCAAGTAAATTTGTCAGACACGACTTCCCCTTAATGAAACTGTGCTGCGTCTGCTCTATCAATCAATTCCCCTCAAGATGCCTCGCTATTTCCTCCTTGATGACGGATTCTAACATTTTACCTACAACAGACGTTAACCTAACCGGCCTATAATTCCCCGCCTTTTGCCTGGCACCCTTCTTAAACAACGGTGTAACATTAGCCGTTTTCCAATCTTCCGGCACTTCTCCGGAATCCAGCGACGTCTGGAAAATAACCACCAAGGCATCCACTATCACCTCCGCCATTTCTTTCAGAACCCTCGGATGCATTCCATCCGGTCCTGGGAACTTGTCCACAATCAGCCCCTCCAGTCTGTCGAGCACCACCTCTCTAGTAACAGTAATGTCATTAAGACCCTCCAGTCCTACCACCTTTCCATCTCTAACACCCGGCAAATTATTCACGTCCTCCTCCGTGAAGACCGAAACAAAAAAGTTATTCAAGACCTCAGCCATTTCCCCATCCCCTACCACTAAGTCCCCCTTCTCATCCTCTAAGGGTCCAACGTTCACCCTAGCCAGCCTCTTCCTTTTTATATACTTATAAAAACTCTTGCTATCCTTTTTTATATTAAGCGCTAGCCCAGCTTCATAGTTTCTCCTACCCTTCTTTATCAATTTCTTTGTCAATCTTTGTTGACATTTAAACCTCTCCCAATCCTCTTCTCGCCCACTACTCTTAGCTACTCTAAACGCCTCTGCTTTTAATTTAACACTTTCCTTCACCTCCTTCGTTATCCACAGCTGATTACCTCTCCTCCTATGGTCCTTTTTGACCATCGGAATAAATTTCTGCTGAGCACCAAGAAAGATCTCCTTAAAAATCCTCCACTGCTCCTCAGCAGACCTACCTTCCAACGCACTCCCCCAGTCCACATTCGCCAATTCCTCTCTCATCCTACCGTACTCCCCTCTATTCAAACAAAGGACGCGTGTCCGGGAACCCACTTTCTCCTCCTCCATCTGCACCAGAAACTCCACCATACAATGATCACTCTCCCCAAGAGGATCCTTCACCGCAAGGTCCCTGATTCTACCCACCTCATTACATAACACCAGATCCAAGACAGCTCTCTCCCTCGTCGGCTCCAACACGCACTGTTCCAGGAAACTATCCCGGCAGCATTCCAAGAACTCCTCCTCGAGCCCACCGCGTCCAACATGGGTCGACCAATCAATATGCAGATTGAAATCCCCCAAAACTACAGCCGTCTCATTCCTGCACGCCGCACTTATTTGCGCGTTAACAGCCCGCCCCACCTCCAGATCATTATTCGGGGGCCTATAGATGACACCCACCAGCGTCTTCCTCCCTTTGCTGTTCCTAATCTCCACCCACCACGATTCCACTTTCTGCTCTTTGGCTCCAATATCATCCCTTGCTACCACCGTGATGCTATCCTTAATCAGCAGAGCTATGCCCCCCCCTTTTCCCTCCCACCTATCCTTCCTAAACACTTGATACCCCTGGACATTCAGCTCCCAGTCCCTGTCACCTTGCAGCCACGTCTCTGTAATGGCCACCAGATCGTATCCATTTGTGTTGATCTGCGCCACCAGCTCATCCACTTTATTCTGAATGCTTCGTGCATTCAGATAAAGTGCCTTCATCCCAGACTTCCCCTGGACCCTATTCATACTCATGCCCCCTATTCCCTTTAATATTGGGACATCCTCGGCCTCCACCCTTACCTGTACCCTCTCCTTAACTTTAGGCCTCGTAATGTCACCTACCCTCGCACCCTCCCCCCCCCTAATTAGTTTAAAGCCCTGTCTACAGTCCTCTTTACACGATTTGCCAGGACTCTGGTCCCAGCACGGTTCAGACCCACCCCATCCCGCCCGAACAGGTCCCACCTACCCCAGTACTGGTGCCAATGCCCCATAAATTCAAACCCTTATGATGTCTTTAGGATCCTGATACAATTCTAACAATTCTAACCTTATAGGGTTGTCTTCAATACTGTGAAGAAGGACACTCCGCAACTACGTGCATTTAAATCATAACAACCTGTGTCTTGGCAAGCCTAGTCGACTGCTTAGGTGTTTTGAACTTGGAGATTGCATGCTTCTATGGGGAATTTTGTCACCTTGTTCACAACTAACTCAAGAACAGCTTCTTCCCTGCTGCCATCAGACTTTTGAATGGGCATACCTTATAATAAGTTGATCTTTCTCTACACCCTAGCTATGTCTGTAACACTATATTCTGCATTCTCTCCTTTCCTTCTCCCCTATGTACTCTATGAATGGTATGCTTTGTCTGTATATCATGCAAGAATCAGTATTTTTCACTATATCCCAATACATGTGACAATAATAAATCAAATCAAAATGCTGATTAGTTATCATTTAGATGTTTGCTATTTTTGCTTTGGAAAGAAGAAGAGGAACGGCTTCAACAACCAGAAAAAGAAACAGCAGCTGGGCCTATAAGAAGATGGCAGATGGACGGTGGTGGAAGGAGCAGTGTAGGGGGTGGATACGGCTCATACTACCATTAAAGGAGGAGAACCATGAAGGCATTGAGAGATGGGTATGGTGTTAGAAATATTGGATGTGTGTGGCACAGTAGAATGGTGGTTAGCACTGCTACTTCACAGCACCAGGGACCCAGGTTCAATTCCCAGCTTTGGGTCAATGTCTGTGTGGAGTTTGCACGTTCACCCCGTGTCTGTGTGGGTTTCCTCCAGGTGCTCCGGTTTCCTCCCCCATTCTGAAAGACATGCTGGTTAGATGCATTGACTTGAACAGGCGCTGGATTGTGGCGACTAGAGGGATTTCTCAGTGTGTGGGTGAGGCACAGTGTGTGCATGATAGGCATGAATCTTGCATTCCAGGGAATGATGCTGGGTGAGTAAAGGGAGTATATTGAGCAGAGTGAGAGATGGTTGATGTGATGTGTAGGATTCATACAGGGTGGATATTTTCATTCACCTTGAACTGCTGTGTGAGTTATTATAAATGCGATCTTACCGTGCCATCTCAGTGAAGAATACAGAGGCCGTAGGCAGTGTTAAGGAGATAAAAGCGATGCTGAAGCCATTGGAGCCAGTGTTACAATCATTCAGATTGAATGTATTCAACAATATCACATAATGCCCACTGCTCATCCATATAGATGTGTGCAGGTCGCGAGTCACAATTTCTAAACCTCAGATTTGGTTTTAAAACTTAAGTACTCAATTCTGCCTAAGTGACTTGGAAAAGGAGTGAACTCAACATCAAAAGATATCTCGAGGCGTGTTTGCTAAAATAGGAGCCTTTCGCATATCACAGGTACTAAATTTGGGAGGGTAATGGTTGCCCAACCAGTATACCAAATAAAGAATTGACATTGTGGTGGTGGGGTGGGGCAGGAGACAGGGAAATTGGCACAAAACAGGCTGTAGTCAAAATGAAAATCAGCCACTGTGTAAAACAGGCTGACAGTCCATTATCAGACCGTTCTGTGCCACTGCCAATGATCAATTTCACTCCCATCGTCTCTGTCCCTTTCTCTCAGTTGCAAACCTGTACAAAGAGTGTCACAAATAGTAGGTCATGTCTAATGAACTTTAAAATTTTGAGGAAACAAAATAAGGCAGCATGGTGGCAGAGTGGTTATATGGAAATATATAACATGTGTATAACATATTTATAATATGTGTTACAATTATGAGGCTTGAACGATATTTTGGGACTATAGCTTTGAATTTAGGGTGAATGGAAGAGATCATGCGACCTGTTGTGCAGTCTGCCTGAGAGTAAGCCTGGGTGGTTTCATTGTTGGAGATCAAAGGAAGGCTCAGATTCTTTTCCTGAGGAGAATGTGCAAAGTATTTATGCTTGAAAGTGGTGGCAGCAGTCTCTGAGTTTACCATGAGTAGATTATGAGTCTTCTAAAGTCCCAGAGAGGTTTTGCTGATATCATTTACTCTAAATTTAAAGCTACATTGACCTCAGGCGGAAACTTCCAGCCTTGGAGTGAGCGCATTTGGAAAATCCCGCCCTGAATCTTCTATTCGCTCTATATTGCAGTATCAGCCTAATTGCGGACTCAGGTATTGGGGTGGGCTTTGAATTTGGTTCAGAGGCAAGAATGCTATCAATGGAGTTAAAATGGAGTCCAAAGACTCTGCAGAAAAAGTTGTGCAGGGGAAAATTAAGTTAATGGATATCACAGTGGCATAGTGGTTAGCATTGCTACGTCACAGTGCCAGAGACCCAGGTTCAATTCCAATTCCACCCAGGTTCAATTTTGTGCAGTTTGCATGTTTACCCAGTGTCTGCGTGGGTTTTCCTCTGGATTTTCTGGTTTCTTCCCACAGTCCAAAGATATGCGGTTAGGTGAATGACCAGGCTAAATTGCCCCTTAGTGTCCCAAAATGTGTGGATTAGGGGGATTAGTGGGGTAAATACGTAGGGTTATCAGGGTAGGGCGGTGGGTGGGCCTGGATAAGATACTCTACTGGGGAGTTGGTGCAGATTCAGTGGATCAAATGGCCTCCTTCTGCACTGCAGGGATTAAATGATTCTATGATTGTACACATGGTGAAAATATCAAGCTCATCCTCACATATAATAATTCTGGATGGGCAAGAGCAACAGATACCTGGGAACACCACAACCTAGAAACTCCCCTCCAAGCTACTCAACATCCTGATTTGGAAACATATCACTATTCCTTTACCGTCACTGGGTCAAAATTCTGAAACACCCTTCCTAACAGCACGGTGGGTGTACCTAAACCAGAAGGCAGCTCATCACCATCTTCTCAATGACAATTAAGATGGGCAATAAATATTGGCCTAACCAGCAAAATTCATATCCCATAACTGGATTTTAAAAATTTGTAAGAAAGTATGGTAATCCTACTCTAGATAGATATGAGATTAAAAATAAGCCTAAAGGCTATGAGATGTGAAGTCATAGAGGTTTGCAGCATGGAAACAGGCCCTTCAGCTCAGCCTGTCCATGTTGTCCTTTTTTTAGCCATTAAGCTAGTCACTTAGTGAAGTCTAATATTTAGAATTCAAATTCTTGTGATGTTCTGACTCATGCAACGGTCCTTACAGTCTGTGCTAGAATATAACTATTTAATTGAATCCGGTGTCAAACATGTCTCCTTTAAGAATTAGATTGTGGAACTCAGTGTGGTCCTCACTAGAAACAGTATGAATTTAATCAATAGTATGTCACAAAATTGCCTTCCGCCATTTTCTCTCTACACACTCTCTCCTGTATAAAAAACAATTAGTGTCGTAGATACCAAGAAATGGGTTTCTCCCCACCTCGCCTCATCCTCCCCACCCCCTCTCATTTCTTTTGGTTACAAGAAAATCAAGTAGCAATTCGCCCCCACCCAATGCACAGAAGTTTGTCCAGATTTGCTACATTAAATCTGATCGATGCATACAAAGGTACTAGGTTTGAAAATTACATCTAGAAACATCGATATTTAAAATAAAATAAACTTCCCAAAATGTCAGCGGCAACTAAAACTTACAGAGACTGAAGAGGAAATTAGAAGTGTTGCTAAATAAATGTGTTCCTGTCTGAGGAAGTAAAGCTCACCACAGATAGTAACCAAGAATTACAAAAAAATGGCAGCTGGCAAATAGAGAGGCAGCCTGCGTGTTTCCTGCAAGTGCAACAGACAGACTGAATGGAATTGAGCTGTGGTCAACTCACTACTTTTGATAGTTGGAAAATTTCTTGATTCCTTATTAGCTCAATGTCTGTAATACCACGTTTTATCATTATTACTCAATTGTACACACTTCAGGTACTGCACTGAGCTCTATTTGTGTACCCTTTAAGATGCAGAAGTACCAATGTTGCATTGTGATCAATGGGAATGAGACCTTGTTGGTATGTTCGTATGAGAACAGCTCATTTTGAAATAATGTTAATGACATGAAGCCACAGGCTACCGGTGACTCAAACTTACATATCTCAGTCAGCTAAATTCACTAGTCAACCCATCAGATGAAACATTACTCAGTAGCTCAGGGTGAGGCAGAAGGGAGATGTGGTTTGCTATTACCTGTCACTGACACTGTTTCAACTCTTTTGCAGCAATGAAGAAGCTTTCTCTTTCAAGGCCTTATCAAAACTATTTCTTTAAAAATGCTGAACTAAGGTTTCCAGTCACATATTTCACATTGCTGCATTGAGTTCACTTAAAGTAATTGGTAAATTTACGGAATAAGAAACACGCTGTGGGTAATTTTCTTGTGAGCGGTACTGTGGGCAGGTGGTGGGTGAACATTCACTACACCCATTCTGTGGTGTCAGTGGGGACCTGTCTGATTTCCATGATTGTGCCTCATTTGAAACGGATTAACAAGATACCAGTGCTAATCAAACTGCTTACAGGTGGTTTGTACAGTCAACAAATATTGTGATGGTTCTTCCGACCAGATTGAGGCTCTTAAAGGAGCTCTGGCTGCAGGCTGGTGCTGATGTTCTCTTGTTTTATCACCAACCACAATGTCATCTACCATCTCCACCCATTGACCATCCAATGTGAGGTCCGTTGATCTCGGGTGGGATTTTATGGTTTTGGGACAAACGAAGCCATAAAATCCCACCCTATGTATGTTGTTCCGGAGAGGAGGCATGATCAAGCGTGCAGTTAAATGACAGCCCTAATGAAGTGAAGCTAGTAAAAACACACACCCCAAAAAGTAAACTACAAGGCAGTACGAGAATTAACTATCACAAATACTTTAACCCATTTCCTCAGGCCAAGGCAATAAATGCTTTTGAAATTTGTCAAGTCTCTTAATGTGACATTAAGCACTTTGCCCCATGAAGGTTCATCTGATCTTGGAAGGCGGGGATATTTGTTAAAACTATGGAATGAAGACACAGTGAAAGGTTGTCGTGAAAATACCATGTCCAGGTAATTTCTAACACCTAAGGAGGTTTGAATTTATCTTGTATATTTGCAGAATCCAAAATGAATGCCATGAAATAGATTTTGGCATTACGGCATTCCATGACGGAAGTGTGCCCACAATGCTCAATAGGTATTCATGACATCATTTAACTATAAGGATTCCGCACCAAAATCAGGGTCATTTGGTTAAATTGGTGCATGAAGAATAATTTCCTTAATCCAACCAGCATATCAAGATGGCAGCAAATGATAGTCAACTTTCATCCTCTGCTCACAGTGTCTTCATTTCATTGTTTCAACAATTTGCCAATGTCACAGAACAATGGTTCTGTGGTGAGATGAGTCTCTGTGGAACAAAGTGCCAGTGTCATATTAATCTGAGTTCATAGAATCCCTATAGTGCTGACCTACAGAGGCCAATCAGCCCATCAATTCTGCACCGACTATCTGACAGAGCATCTTACCCAGGCCTTGCCCTCTCCCTGTAGCCGCACACATTTATTATGGCTCATTCACCTAACCTATACGTTGTAGGACACAAAGGGGCAATTTTTCGTGGCCAATCCACCTGACCTGCATATCTTTGGAGTGTGGGAGGAAACTGGAGCACCCAGAGGAAATCCGTGCAGATATAGGGAGAATGTGCAAACTCCACACATAAAATCACCCGAGGTTGGAATCGAACCTGAGACCCTGGCGTGGTGAGCCAGCAGTGCTGCCTTCTGTGCCACCCATGATTAAAGAATTCTGGCTTCATTTATTTAGCTTTCTTTGCACAATTTGCCCTTAATTTGTTCCTGAGGAGCAGTATCCAGACACAGCGATTTTTGAGCGTGTGAAGAGGCAGCAAGAAAGGTGCATTTTTCTGTTTATTTTGTTTAACTGTTTATTTCTAGTTTAAGTCGCGAGTTTTTCTCGGCGGTTTTTTTTTAAATTAGTTAGAAACCGGAAGTCGTCACTAGGACGCTTACCAGTAGTTGTAGTTTTTTTTTGAGCCCCTAATCCTATAAATTAGCGCAGAGAGGATACCCGATCCTCTACACTGGTAGAGAATCCCACCCTCCCACCTCCTCTAACCTAAATTATAAGTGTGGGAAAGTTTTTTTTTGTTTTGTTTTTTTTTCTCTGCTGGTAATTGTTTCAGGGATGGCAGTTCAGGCAGTGTGCTGCATCTCCTGTGGGATGTATGTGGTGAGGGACTCCAGTAGTGTTTCAGGGGATTTTACTTGTAAGAAGTGTGTTAGATTGAAGCTTCTGGAGGAGCGTGTAAAGGAGCTGGAGGTGGAATTAGAGGAACTCCGCATAATTCGGGAGGCAGAGGTGGACATTGATAGGAGTTATAAGGAGATAGTCACTCCTAGAAATCAGTCTTGGGTCACTGCCAAGAGGAGGGGAAAGAAGCAAGTGGGGGGTCAATCCCCTGGGGCTGTTCCCCTCCAAAATAGGTTTTCGGTCCTGGAGGCTACAGTTGAGGAGGAATCAACTGGGGATAGCCAAAGGGAGCAGGTCTCTGGGGGTGAGCCTATTGTAAAAGCTCAGGTGGTTAGGGGATGCAAAAGATTGGGCCTCGTGATTGGGGACTCCACAGTTAAGGGGACGGATAGGAGAGTTGGTAGTAAGGGTAGGGACTCAGGGCTGGTGTGTTGCCTACCAGGGGCTGGGGTCCGGGATGTATCAGAGAGGATATTCAAGACTCTTAGGGGAGAGGGAGATCAACCCCAAGTTATAATTCATGTGGGGACACATGACATAGGGAGGCTAAGGGAAGGGGATATTAAGCAGAGATTCATGGAGTTGGGGTGGAAACTAAAGGCCAAGTCAGACAGAGTGGTTATCTCTGGACTCTTGCCTGTGCCACGGGATAGTTTAGAGAGGAATAGAGAGAGGGAAAGTTTGAACTTGTGGCTGAGGGGATGGTGCAGGAGGGAGGGGTTCAAGTACTTGAGCAATTGGGGCTCATTCTGGGGAAGGTGGGACCTCTATAAGAGTGATGGTTTACACCTGAACCAGAGGGGAACAAATATCCTGGGGGGTAAATTTGTGAAGGCTATGCGGGGTGGTTTAAACTGATTCAGAGGGGGGGTGGGATCCTGAGTAGAGGGGGTGAAAGTGAGGGGGGCATAGATGGGGACTGCAATACACGGCATTGTGGGGGTGGGGCGGAGCAGGGTTTGAAATGCGTATACTTTAATGCGAGGAGTATTCGCAATAAAGTGGATGAACTTGCAGCGTGGATCAGTACCTGGGACTTCGATGTTGTGGCCATTTCAGAGACATGGATAGAGCAGGGTCAGGAATGGATGTTGCAGGTTCCGGGGTACAAATGTTTTAGTCGGAGCAGAGAAGGAGGTAGAAGGGGGGGTGGGGTAGCATTATTGGTCAAGGACTGTATTACAGTGTCAGAGAGGAAGTTTGATGAGGACTTGTCTGTTGAGGTAGTATGGGCGGAGATTAGAAATAGGAGAGGAGAGGTCACCCTGCTGGGAGTCTTTTATAGACCTCCAAAAAGTTCTAGAGAGGTTGAGGAAAGGATTGCGGAGACGATCCTGATTAGGAGTGAAAGTAATAGGGTAATTGTCATGGGGGACTTTAACTTTACTAATATTGATTGGAATTGCTATAGCTCTAGCTCGTTAGAGGGGTCAGTTTTTGTTCAAAGTGTGCAGGAAGGTTTTTTGACTCAGTATGTAGATAGGCCAACTAGAGGTGAGGCTATATTGGATTTGGTGCTGGGTAATGAGCCAGACCAGGTGCTAGACTTGGAAGTTGGTGTGCATTTCGGTGATAGTGACCACAATTCGGTTACGTTCACCTTAGTGATGGAAAGGGATAGGCATGAACCTCGGGTCAGTAGTTTTAGCTGGGGGAAGGGTAATTATGAGGCTATTAGGAGAGAATTGGGAAGCATAGGTTGGACTAGGAGATTACAGGGACTGGGAACGTCCGAAATGTGGAGTTTTTTCAAGGAGCAGCTACTGCGGGTCTGCAATAGGTATGTCCCTGTCAGGCAAGGAGGATTTGGTAGGGCTAGGGAACCGTGGTGTACTAAAAAAGTTGATTCGTTGGTTAGGAAGAAAAAGGAGGCTTATGTTCGGATGAGGCTTGAGGGCTCAGGTAGTGCATTAGAAAGCTTTAGATTGGCTAGGAGGGAGTTGAAGAGGGAGTTAAGAAGGGCTAAAAGAGGACATGAGAAGACTTTGGCTGATAGGATTAAGGAGAATCCTAAGGCGTTCTATAGGTATGTCAAGAACAGAAGGTTGGTTAGGGCAAGATTAGGGCCAGTTACAGACAGTAGAGGGAAGTTGTGTGTGGAACCGGAAGAGATTGGAGAGGCATTGAACCAATATTTCTCTTCGGTGTTCACGCAGGGGGACATGAATGTAGCTGAGGAGGACACTGGGGTGCAGGGGTGTAAAATAGAAAGTATTGCAGTTGATACCGAGGATGTGCTGGATATTCTAGAGGGCTTGAAAATAGATAAGTCCCCTGGTCCGGACGGGATTTACCCTAGGATTCTCTGGGAGGCTAGAGAGGTGATTGCAGAGCCTCTGGCTCTGATCTTCAGGTCATCGTTGGTCTCTGGTATAGTACCGGAAGATTGGAGGACAGCGAATGTTGTCCCATTGTTTAAGAAGGGGAACAGAGACTTCCCTGGGAATTATAGACCAGTGAGTCTTACTTCTGTTGTGGGCAAGGTTTTAGAAAGAATTATTAGGGATAGGATTTATAGTTATTTGGAGAGTAATGAATTGATTAGAGACAGTCAGCATGGTTTTGTAGCGGGTAGGTCGTGCCTTACTAACCTTATTGAGTTTTTTGAGAAAGTGACCAAAGAGGTGGATAGGGGTAAGGCAGTTGACATGGTATATATGGATTTTAGTAAGGCGTTTGATAAGGTTCACCATGGTAGGCTTCTGCAGAAAATGCAGATGTATGGGATTGGGGGTAATCTAGGTACTTGGATCAGGAATTGGCTAGCAGATAGGAGACAGAGGGTGGTGGTTGATGGTGAATATTCGTCATGGAGTTCGGTTACGAGTGGTGTGCCTCAGGGATCTGTTTTGGGGCCACTGCTGTTTGTAATTTTTATTAATGATCTGGATGAGGGTATAGTTGGATGGATTAGTAAGTTTGCTGATGACACCAAAGTCGGAGGTGTGGTAGATTGTGAGGAAGGGTGTCATAGTTTGCAGGGTGACCTAGACAGGTTGCAGAGCTGGACCGCGAGGTGGCGGATGGAGTTTAATGCAGGGAAGTGTGAGGTAATTCATTTCGGTAGGAGTAACAGATGTGTTGAGTATAGGGCTAACGGGAGGACTTTGAATAGTGTGGAGGAGCAGAGGGATCTAGGTGTATGTGTACATAGATCCCTGAAAGTTGGGAATCAAGTAGATAAGGTTGTTAAGAAGGCATACGGTGTCTTGGCGTTTATTGGTAGGGGGATTGAACTTAGGAGTTGCAGCGTCATGTTGCAACTGTACACAACTCTGGTGCGGCCGCACTTGGAGTACTGTGTGCAGTTCTGGTCCCCACATTACAGGAAGGACGTGGAGGCTTTGGAGAGGGTGCAGAGGAGGTTTACCAGGATGTTGCCTGGTATGGAGGGGAGGTCCTATGAGGAGAGACTGAGTGATTTGGGGTTGTTTTCGCTGGAAAGAAGGAGGCTAAGAGGGGATCTTATTGAAACATATAAGATGATTAGAGGTTTAGATAGGGTGGATAGTGATAGCCTTTTTCCTCGGATGGAGAAAGCTAGCACGAGGGGGCATGGCTTTAAATTAAGGGGGGGTAGTTATAGGACGGATGTCAGGGGTAGGTTCTTTACCCAGAGGGTGGTGAGGGATTGGAATGCCCTGCCTGCTGCGGTTGTAAATGCGCCTAGTTTGGGGGCGTTTAAGAGATCTGTGGATAGGTTTATGGACAAAAAGGGATTGGTTTAGATTAGTGGGTCAGTGTCTTTTTTTAAAAAACTGGTCGGCGCAACATCGTGGGCCGAAGGGCCTGTTCTGCGCTGTAATGTTCTATGTTCTATGTTTAATCTTGTTTTTTCCCCAATTTTTGCTTTTAGTCGGTAACTGTTAATTCAATCCTCCTCTGGATACACCTTTTGATTCTTTACCTTTTCCATTACCACCACTCCCTTTGACCCTACCTCAGCCAGCAGCTTTTTGGCATTTAACATCTCCCCTCTTCTGCCCTATCACAGCCATTCCCCTCGCCTTCTGCTATTCCCCTGCTGATAACATTTCTAATCTTACCGAGTTATATTAGAGATCATCCACCTGACCCTGTTAACTCTGTTCTTCTTTCCGCAGACACTGCCTGACCTGCTGAGTAGATCCAGCATTTTTCATTTAGTTTTTTTTAAACAGGCAATTTTGGATCGGGTCTCTGGCTGTCTTTGCAGATAGTTAGCAGTTTACTACTTGTGCAGAATGAGTTTGCAGAGGGCAAGAACTATTTGACAGAATTCTGAATTACTGGACATTGGAATGTTGCCAGGCTTATCGTGAAGATAATCTTATCAGGCAGAGGAACAACAGTAAAGCAAGACAGCATAAAGCTAGCATAAGCTGCAAGACGATATACATAATGGGCTGCAACAAAGACTGATTCCTGAGATGAGAGGGCTGTGCTGTGAAGTGACATTGAGTAGAATGGGCCTATGTTGTCTGGAGTTTAGAAGAATGAGAGAAGTTCCCAGTTAAGCACAGATGGTTCTCAGGAGGTTGACACAGTAGACACTCAGATGATGCTCCCCCTGATAAGTCTAGAACTAAGGGTGGCCATTCACCAGGATGTTGCCTGGCATGGAGGGTATTAGCGATGAGGAGAGACTGAACAAACTGAGATTGTTCTCCCTGGAAAGGCGGAGGCTGAGGGGGTGACCTGATAGGAGTTTATAAAGTTTTGAGGGGTATAGATACGGTGAATAGTTGGAAGCTTTTTCCCATGGCAGAAATGACAATTACAAGGGGGCACAAGTTCATGATAAGGGGGAATAGGTTCAGTGGAGATGTGTGGGGCAGTTTTTTGTACACAGGGTGGTGGGGGCCTGGAATGCACTGCCAAGTGAGATGGTTGAGGCAGATATGTTAGCGATTTATTTGGATGGATACATAAACACACTGTTGGTTTGGATAAGTCAGTGTGATCAGCACAGAATTGGAGAGCCAAAGAGCCTGTTCCTGTGCTGTACTGTTGTTTGATCTTTCTCTTTGTTTACCTCTGAAGGGTTGTGGATGTTCAGTCAGCGAGTAAATTTTCCTCTGCCACTGAAGGTGGGCAGAGATAACACTTCTTCCCTGTTTGTTAATTTATTTGTCCGTAACCAATGTTTCAAAAACCAGTCCTCAATTTCAATAAAACTTGGAACACGGATAGGGTATGGCTCAATGAGGAATTAATTAGTAGGGGGATTTCACTGGCCTCGTTCACCGATGGTGGGAATCCTGACTGTCTGCTGAATTGGGCGCTGAGGCTAAAACCGGGATTCCCACTGGACATGAGGGCTATCAGGATTCACCTAATTCATCCTGCCAACCCTGATCAGGTTTCTGCCAACAGCAGGTGACAGCCGGATTAACACACAAACCCAGCAACTGTAAGACAGTTAGCAGCTTTGACGGCCCATTCATCTATCCCCCCCACCCCCAACATGGACCATACAGGATACAGGACCCTGAGGGTCCAGGGGAGCACCATCAGCCTTAAGACGGGTGAGACCTTTGGTGATCTGGGACTATGGCAACTTTACCTATTCGTTAGCAGGACAGTAACACTCAAGGTCATCACGACCTTACGCCTTTATGCCTCTGGCTCTTCTACAGACCCCAGAACATCAGTCAATCAGTTGTGTGCATGGTGGTGTGTTGCTAATACACTGTTTATATCAACAGTTCATTATCTTGCCCCTAGAGGCTGACAAGTAGGAAGAGTGAGCACTGATGTTTGTCAGCATTGCTGGATTGCTGCAGGTGCAGGCCATCTACGTTGCACACATGAAGCGTTGCGTGCTCCCCCTCAGGAACCACATTGTTACTCAACACTAAGGGTTTCCATTCACTCAACGTGCGACTTGTTTCTGGCCACAGGCAGTGAGTCATGCAGCTCTGTGCTCAGTTTCCCGGCAGTAACAGAGACATTTACTTACTGCACTCGTCCCCTCAGCACCCAACTCTGTTCCACCCAAACCATTGGTTGACAGCCTGACTGCTGGGGGACAGGATCTAGCCCTCACCAACTGACGTATGTTTCTGACAAGAACCCGGGACAGACACAGAGTGCTGATATATCGAGGCCCATGTATCAACGAGGTCTCTGACTGAGAAAACCACTGATGTCCTGAAACAACAGTTTTGCTATCTGGACTGGAGTTTTTTCATGAGGTGTTTGTGTCCAGCATTTATTGCCCATTCCTAATTCCCTTAAGGAGGTGGTGGTGAGCTGCCACCTTGAACACCCACAACATTGCTGGGGAGGGAGAGAAATCTGCTGTCCTTACCTGATCTGGCCTACATGTGACTCCAAACTCGGTTTGGAGTCAGTCTTCATGGAGGAGGACACGAATAGTTTGCCGGATATTAAAGGTAGATGGATGATAGGAGTTGAGGGCCTGAATGCGATTACTGTCACTAGAGAGGTAGTGCGTGATAGACTAATGGGACTGAAGGTGGACAAGTCCCCAGGACTGGATGGAATGTATCCCAGGGTTCTAAAAGAAATGGCAGAGGTGATAGTGGATGCCTTAGTAATTATTTATCAAAATTCGCTGGACTCCGGGGAAGTGCCGGAAGATTGGAAAACGGCTAATGTTACGCCGTTGTTTAAAAAAGGTAGCAGACAAAAGGCAGGGAATTATAGGCCGGTTAGTTTAACATCTGTAGTTGTAAAAATGCTAGAATCCGTCATCAAAGAAGAAACACCGAGGCACCTAGAAAAGAATTGTTTGATCGAGCAGACGCAGCACGGATTCATTAAGGGGAAGTCATGTTTGACGGATTTATTGGATTTCTATGAGGATGCGACGAGTGCAGTGGACAGAGGGGAACCGGTGGATGTGGTGTTTCTTGATTTTCAGAAGGCGTTTGATAACATAAGAACATAAGAAATAGGAGCAGGAGTAGGCCATCTAGCCTTTCGAGCCTGCCCTGCCATTCAGTAAGATCATGGCTGATCTGTCGTGGCTCAGTTCCACATTCCCATCCTCTCCCCATAACCCTTAATCCCCTCTCTTATCAAAAACCCATCAACCCGCGTCTTAAAAATATTTAGCGAGGTAGCCTCCACCACTTCAACGGGCAGAGAATTCCAGAGATTCACCACCCTTTGAGTGAAGAAGTTCCTCCTCAACTCCGTTCTAAACCGCCCCCCCTTTATCTTGAGGCTGTGCCCCCTAGTCCTACTGTCCTTTCTGAGCGGGAAGAGTCTCTCCACCTCTATCCTATCCATCCCATTCATCATCTAATACGTCTCAATGAGATCTCCCCTCATTCTTCTAAACTCTAACGAGTACAAGCCCAGTTTATTCAGCCTCTCCTCATAGCTCAACCCCCTCAACTCCGGCATCAGCCTAGTAAACCTCCTCTGCACTCCCTCCAAGGCCAAAATATCCTTGCGTAAGTGCGGCGACCAAAACTGCACACAGTACTCCAGCTGCGGTCTCACCAATGCCCTATACAGCCGCAGCAAGACCTCCCTACTTTTATATTCAATCCCCCTCGCGATGAAGGCCAGCATCCCATTTGCCTTCCTGACCACCTGCTGCACCTGCAAGCTGGGTTTTTGCGACTCATGCACAAGGACCCCGAGGTCCCTCTGCACCGTTGCCTGCTGCAGTTTTTCGCCACGTATGTAATAATCCTTCCTACCATTATTCCTACCAAAGTGGACGACCTCACACTTGCCAACATTAAATTACATTTGCCATTTCCTGGCCAATTCGCCCAGCCTATCTAGATCCTTCTGCAGACTCTCCACACCCTCCGCACAATTTGCCGTTCCACCAATCTTGGTGTCATCAGCAAATTTCAACACCATACACTCGGTTCCCTCCTCCAGATCATCTATATAAATGGTAAATAGCTGAGGCCCCAGCACCGACCCCTGGGGCACTCCACTAGTCACCATCCGCCAATCCGAATAGCACCCATTGACCCCCACTCTCTGCCTCCTATTTGACAACCAATCCTCTATCCACACTAACACCCTACCCCCAACTCCATGTCCCCTGACCTTCTGCAATAACCTCTTGTGAGGTACTTTGTCAAACGCCTTCTGAAAATCCAGAAAGACCACATCCACCAGCTCTCCTCCATCTACCGCCCTAGACACATCAAGGTGCCTCATAAAAGGTTGCTACAGAAGGTTAGGGTGCACGGAGTTGGGGGCAAGGTGTTAGTGTGGATAGAGGATTGGCTGTCTAATAGGAGGCAGAGAGTTGGTATCAATAGGTGCTATTCTGATTGGCGGTTGGTGACTAGTGGAGTGCCCCAGGGATCGGTGCTGGGGCCTCAGCTATTTACCATTTCTATAGATGATCTGGAGGAGGGGGCTGAGTGTGGGGTGACGAAATTTGCTGATGACACGAAGTTGAGTGGAACGGCAAATTGTGCGGAGGGTGTGGAAAGTCTGCAGAGGGATCTGGATAGGCTGAGCGAGTGAGCGAGGACCTGGCAGATGGAGTACAATGTTAGCAAGTGTGAGGTTATCCACTTTGGTAGAAATAATAGTAGGAGAGATTACTATTTAAAGGGTGAAAAGCTGCAGCATGCTACAGTGCAGAGGGACCTTGGGGTCCTTGTGCACGAATCGCAAAAACCCAGTCTGCAGGTGCAGCAGGTGATCAAGAAGACGAATGGGATGCTGGCCTTTATAGCGAGGGGGATAGAATATAAAAGCAGGGAGGTCTTGCTGCAACTGTACAGGGCACTGGTGAGGCCGCAGCTGGAGTACTGTATGCAATTTTGGTCACTGCACTTGCGGAAGGATATATTGGCCTTGGAGGGAGTGCAGAGAAGGTTCGCTAGGCTGATACTGGAGATGAGGGGGTTGGACTATGAAGAGAAACTAAATAGACTAGGTCTGTACTCGTTGGAGTTTAGAAGGATGAGGGGGGATCTTATTGAGACGTATAAGATAATGAAGGGGATGGATAGGGTAGAGGTAGAGAGATTCTTCCTGCTTAGAAAGGACAGCAGGACTAGAGGGCACAGCCTCAAGATAAGGTGGGGGGGGGTGCAGTTTAGATCAGAGTTGAGGAGGAACTTCTTCACTCAAAGGGTGGTGAATCTCTGGAATTCTCTGCCCGTTGAAGTGGTGGAGGCTACCTCGCTAAATATATTTAAGTTACGGGTAGATAGGTTTCTGATAGACAAGGGAATTAAGGGTTAAGGGGAGAAAGCGGGTAAGTGGAACTGATCCACTTCAGATCAGCCATGATCTTATTGAATGGTGGGGCAGGCTCGAAGGGCTAGGTGGCCTACTCCTGCTCCTATTTCTTATGTTCTTATGTTCAAACTCACAGCAATGTGATTGGCTCTCAACTGCCCTTGGGCAAGTGGGGATGAGCAATAAATTCTGGCCAGCCAGCGAAACCCAGGTCCCATGAATGAATTTTTTTTAGAAGTTCCAGGATTTTGATCCAGTCACAGTGAAGGAGCAGCAATACATTTCCAAGTCAGAATGGTGAGTGGCTTGCAGGGGTACTTCCAGGTGACTGCTGACCTTGTCCTTCTAAATGGTAGTAGACATGTGTTTGGAAGGTTCCGTCTAAGAATTTTTGGTGAGTTCCTGCAGTGCACCTTGTAGATGGTACACACTGCCACTACTGCGCATTAATGGTGGAGAGTGGATGTTTGTGGAAGGGGTGCCAATCAACTGGATGGTGTCAAGTTCCTTGGGTGGTTGTTGGAGTAACTTGCTTCAGTCAGGCAAGGGGAGAGTATACCATCACACTCCTACCTTGTGCCTTGTTGATGATAGATAGGCTTTGGGGAGTCAGGAGGCAAGTTACTCTGTGCAAAATTATCAACTTCTGACCTGCTCTTGTAGCCCCAGTATTTATATGGCTAGTCCAGCTCAGTTTCTGGTCCATGGTAACTCCCAGGCTAGTGATACCAGGGAACCAGTAGTGCCATAAAAGAGGTGGTTAGATCCTCTCTTGTTGGAAATGGTCATTACTTGGCACTTGTGTAGTACGAATATTACTTGCCACTGGGTAGCTCAAGTGTGGATGTTGTTCAGTTCTTGCTGCATATGAACATGGATTGTTTCAGTATCTGAGGAGTCACAAATGGTACTGAGCATTGTGCAATCATCCACAAACATCCCACATTTGATCTTATGATGGAGGGACGGTCATTGATGAAGCAGCTAGCATTCTACCCGGAGGAACTCCTGTAGTGATGGCCTGGAGCTGAGATGATCAACCTCCATCACCCACAACCCCCTTCCTGGGTATGACTCCAACCAGTGAAGAGTTTTCCCCCGATTCCCACTGACTTCAGTTTTGCTAGGGTTCCTGGATGTCACACTCAGTCAAATGCTGTTTGAAGTCAAGGGCTGTCACTCTCACCTCACCTCCTGAGTTCTGTTCTTTTGCCCATGTTTGGACCAAGACTGTAACGTGAGGAGTTAAGTGGCCCTGCCGGAACTCAAATCGAGCTTTACTGAGCAGGTAATAGTTGGTAGCACAGTCAACAACACCTCGCATCACTTTGCTGATGATCGAGAGTAGATTAATGGGACAGTAATTGATTGGGTTGGATTTCTCCTGCTTTTTGTATACAGGATATAACTGGACAATTTTCCATACTGTCGGGTAGATGCCAGTGCCAAAAGCCACCAGCTTTCGGAGCACTGCCCCTTTGGAGAAGTGGACAAGGAAGGTGGAGAAGGAGCAGCGCTCCGAAAGCTGGTGGCTTTTGCTACCAAATAAACCTGTTGGACTTTAACCAGATGTTGTGAGACTTCTTACCGTGTTTACCCCAGTCCAATGCCAGCATCTCCACATCATTAAACTTCTCAAACAAGTCATCTCAAACTTAAAAGTCAAATTTGCACATCCTTAAAACATAATCTTTTTGGTCCTGCTGTACTCCATCTTCTTCTGTTTCTTGATTGTGTGGAATTTCTTGAGTGGAAATACACAGAGACATACCAGTCAGCTTCAAAAGACAGTGGGAACTTGCCATGTATCGGAGCAAATATGCCTCGCTGGACTTCCATCCTTAACATGACCGCCCCCACCCATCTACGATGTCCATCACCTACTCTTCACATTGAGAAGCACGTGGAAGAATCACAGCCTCGTGTGGCTGACAGCTCCTTATGTTATTGTCTGCAGACTCAGCCTACAAGAGAGAAAGAAGTTAACCAGAGTTCAAATAGTGATGTTTTGAGAATGGGTATGACAGGTAGGACAGTGTTACAGGTGTGTGAGAAATGATAGAAATGCAATGGAGAAAAGTGAGGAGAGCAGCGCATAGAGAGTGCTGCAGTAGGAGCTGAAGAAAATGCAATAAAGGGCACTCTGGGGATTGGAGGAATGTGCTGGGATTAGCTGAGAGAAGAGTTACGATGTCATGGCAACAGGTAATGTACTTAGTAACGGGAAAAGAGTGAGCAGGGTTACCTCAGCTGTCCTTATGAGACCATTCAACTATTTTTAAAATCAACTTTACAATCGCAACCTGCGACAATGCTATTGTTGGGCTATGTTCTGCCACCAATCCCCATCTGTTTATTTGGATATTGTCCTGTCAGCTGGTAGTTAGAAGGCAACTCTGCTCCTACTGATCTCCACCACTGAAGCCTCTAGATCAGCATCAGGAAAACCAGGATGGAGTAGGTGCCATTGTACAGGATCTTCAGATGTCTGCAGCCAAAGTACACCTCCTCTTTGAGAGGCACAGTCTACCTTCAGAAGGTTGTCACCCGCCTGCATAACTGTTGTCAAACTATTAACAAACGACACAAATAATTCTGGCTGCCCACTTACTCCATATCATTAAAAATGAGAGCAAATTTGGAGCATTCTTTATTAAGTGCCCATTCTGTGCATAAAAATGGACCTCAAGTCATTTTTACCCTTTAAGGTCAAAGTAAGCCTTTCACAATAGACAATAGGAGAAACTATCCTCTTTCTCAGTAGTCGGTTAGTGCAATCATCTTAATTATTCAGATTATTTGAATATGAGAAGTGAAAGGAATCAGCTCTCCCTGCTATCTGAGGTATCACTTACTGGGTCAGATCTGCTGCTCCGTCCCTCACCCCCTCCACTCTGATACATTACACAAGGCATCAAATGTCACTTGGGCCAGAAGGAATTTGTGTGTCATTGAATCGTAATGCTGCCAAACAAAATTGTACATTTGTTCTACCTATAAACTCAGAATAGAACAGCAAACATTAAATGGGAAGAACAATTATTAATCATCCTGTAGTAACTGGTCGACTAGCTTAATTGGCTAGAGTGTGGTACAGAATTTTTGATACCTAGGCATACTATTTTGCAGTAATCAGCAGCAATTCAGATTTAGTTCAAAGGTTTTAACCTTAAAGATCTTTACATCTGAAACAGACCACAAACAAATAAGGTTAATCCTACCATTCTCAATGATTAAGATTGAAAGCTCTCAAATAATGCCACTAGCAACTAAATACATATTTACCACTTCCCCTCACACTGGAAACAAGCATGGAAATATATTGGGCCAAATTTCCTGATCCCAATGTCAGGCTGACTTTCAGGTGGGGAACCCAGGGGAGATTTAAGGTGGTGACCAATTAAAAGACTGCTTTTGGGAGACTGGTCCGATGAAGGGTGGGTGGGCAAGCTTCACAGCAAAACAGGAGAATCTGGCAACCCAACCAGCATAATTGGGCACTGCCATTATAGGGGGGGGGGGGGGGGCTTGCAAATTGGGCAAAATATACTGTGGCCACATCTGCCAGGCCATCATTGTGGAGGGGTAACCCTTCTACAGAATGGCCTGAGGCAGCAACTATACTTTTGTAACCTAGTCACTCTATGCGGGACTGCTTTGCAGGATGTACCTCTGGCTCCCCTAGCCCTGGGAAACTACCACCATCTCGTCAATAGGTTCCAGTCACGTCGGGGGCCCATCTGGCTGGGTGGAAAATCCAGATGGCTTGTGAAGAGTGATCTCAATCAGTAGTTTCATTGGTCTAATTGGCTGGCAGATGGGTAACTGTCATACCCCAGAAATCACCTCGATGAAAATTATTCAGGAGGCAGGAACATGCTGACAGATTGGTGGCTGGTAGCACATCAGTCAGCAAGCCCCCTCTCATTGAAAATTCTTTCCATTGTGTCACCAATCTGACTGTATTAGGAATGCTCTCTCCTACAAATCAGTAGGGCGTTACATGAAAAGGCGCACCCTTTATATAAGGAATGTACACTTACTTTGCCTGTGGAAGAAGGGAAATTTATGCTTCCTTTTCTCACCAACTTGTAGCACAGATCAAACATCTCCAAAGATATGTGGCATAGTGGTTAGGTTATTGCAGTACGATCCTGAAATTTGAACTAATAACCTGGAGAACTGCAAAAGGTCGTGAATGTAATCCAATCCATCACACAAACCAGTCTCCCATCCATTGACTCTGTCTACACTTCCTGGTGCCTCAGCAAAGTAACCAGCATAATTAAGGACCCCATGCATTCTGGACGTTCTCTCTTCCACCTTCTTCCTTTGGGATAAAGATACAAAAGTCTGAGGTCAATTACCAACCGACTCTAGAATAGCTTCCTCCCTGCTGCTGTCAGACTGTTGAATGGACTTACCTTGCATTAAGTTGGTCTTTCTCTATACCCTAGCTATGACTGTAATATTTTGCACTCTCTCATTTCCTTCTCCATGAATGGTATATTTTGTCTGTATAGCATGCAAGAAACAATACTTTTCACTGTGTTAATACATGTGACAATAATAAATCAAATCAAAATCAAAATTTAAGAATTCAAATTCAAAATGATGTAATAAAAATCTGACATGAGCAAACATGACCATGAAACTGGATAAAAGCAAATTATTGCAAATGCTGGAAGAAAATGCTGGAATCCTTCTTGGGAATGCATTCTTTGCTTTGACAAAGGGTCATCTGGACTCAAAATGTCAGCTCTTTTCTCTCCTTATAGATGTTGCCAGGCCTGCTGAGATTTTCCAGCACTTTCTCTTTTGGTTTCACGATCATGAAAGTGCCAGAGAAAACCCAACTGGCCTTAAGGGAAGGAAAGTTATCGCCCTTACCTTTTTTTGGCCAATGTGTGACCCCTGTCCCAGACTGGCAAACTGCTCAGCCTGTCAAGCTGTGTTTTTTTTAAAAGAGTTGGGCTATAAATGTCGGCCATGTCAGCAATATCCACACCCCGGGAATTAATTCCTTGAATAATTCAGGGCAGCAAACATTGAAACTAAAACAGTACAATTAAAATGTCTCATTGGTGTGCCTGCAACTTCAGATGTCAGCAGCTCACTCACTGACTACCACTGTCATTAGAAATTCATGACAGCGGATCTCAAAATAGCATCTGCCACACACAAGTAGGGATATCGTGTCTCTCTGCTTCTCTTCCAATTTATATGCAAGTCATTCTGGAGATAATGATGAATAAAATTAAGTGTAAGGTGCCAATTATCTTGTTATGCTGAGTTGAAACAAGTTTTCAAAATAGCTCAGTTAAGGCACATCACGATAATCCAAACATCCGGAGCATTAATTATGAACTATCTAAACATCAGTAAATACGAAAAAATCTAAACAAAGCTTTCCACCTCCTTCATCGCACCCCATTCAAAGAACATTTCACACAAACTGTTTGTACTGGACACTATTTAGGGTGAGCAATACCTGACAGCAGACAATTTTTTTTGCAGCCAGTACCAATGAGCTTGCATTTCCAAGGAAGATTACAGCCTAGGTAGCTTTAGTGTGGAGTGCCGGCTAAAGTAATACTGTATCTAAAACCCAATTGCAGTAGATGGAGTCAAATTTACTGTATTACTCTTTTTATTTCACTCGTATGGCATGGGTGTCACTGGCTGACCATGATTTATTGTCCATCCCTAGTTGCCCTTGAGAAGGTGGTGGTGAGCTGCCTTCTTGAATCGCTGCAGTCCATGTGCTGTGGGTTGACCCACAATGCCGTTAGGGAGGGAATTCCAAGATTTTGACCCAGCGACTGTGAAGGAACGGTGATATATTTCCAAGTCAGGATGGTAAGTGGCTAAGAGGGAAACTTGCAGGTAGAGGTGTTCCCATGTATCTGGTGATAGAATCATTTCTGTCTCCTTGTTATCTTTCCCTGGAAGATTGTTTAATTATGTCTATTAAAGCATAAGCGTCAGTCAGGTTCAATTTGTAGCACAACTGCCTGTCTCAAAGTTATGGCTTCAAGAGCCACTTCGGGGTTTGAGCACACATTCAAGGCAGTGTTCCAGTTACAATCCAAAGTATTGCTTCAGGAATGACATATTCTGACTGAGGTTTAAACTTAGACCCTGAAGGCTAATTTTTGTTTATTCATCCATGAAATATGGATGTCGTTGGCTGGACCAACATTGTTGGCCATTCCTGAGGGCTGTGGCTCTGGAGTCACAAGTAGGCCAGACCAGGTAAAGGTGACAGATTTCCTTCTCTAAAAGATATTTGTGAACCAGATGGGTTTTTACAACAATCAACAATGGTTTCATGGTCATTACTTAGACCTTTGGTTCAAGATTTTTATTGAATTCAAATTTTATCATCTGCAGTGGGCCCTCAGAGCATCACCCTGGATCTCTGGATTACTAATCTGGTGATAATATCACTATGCCACTTTCTCCCAAAACACATGATCACAATAAACAGTTAACCCAGCATGTTGTGCTGCCTTCCGTTATAAATTATTTCAGCATCCAAAATGCATCTGTTGACTGGCTAGACACTTAAATAGTGAGGTTTGTCTCATTCCTTCATGCTTTGATGGTAGCCTTTTTATAGTGCTGTCACCAGCCATCCAGCTTCCAGCAGTTCTGAGTGGGAAACTGACTATTTCAATGGAGATGAGGCAAAGAGAGTTAAAATCTCCTGTATCTTGCTGCTGACACTGAAACAGTTTGCCAGCTACCTCAGTCAGCCCCACCTTTGCGAACCCCAAGTCAAAATTAAGGCCTCAGTGCATGGCTCTGCTTCTTCCTGAGGCAAAGTGAACAAATGATGCTGTGATTGAATGAGCAAGGAAACAGGAAGAGTGTATGAATGACCAAGCAAGACAGAAAGAGATGTGCTTGAGCTGTTGATATATATTCCTGTAAAATGATTGTAGATTCTGTTTTCCTGTTTGCATGAAACTGAGGTCTGTGGGAGAGACATGGGCAATCTGATCAAGGCAGTGTACTAGGTCCTGCTGTAAGTAGGGCACAATGAACCAAGGAGATTTCCTCTGCATTTAACCAGCACAAAAGGTCACTGACTCAAACTGGGTGAGACAAGATCAAGGAAGTGGGGAAAACAGAGACCAAGCAGGAACTACTCAGCTGTTGTCAGAGTTTGCTGTACATCTGCACAATTCTTTAATGAAAACGTATTATTAGCTGCTTTGGTCAGGTGTTGCTATTTGTAACATCGATATGGGAAACATTCCTGTTTCGATTAAGTAACTGGTCAATGGCAATCACTACTGCTGAAACATTTCTGTCAAACTTCTATGAAGTTTGTACTGTTGCATCTTCAAATGTTATATTTTGACAGCAGTTTTCACCACTCCCAATACATGAACCACAATGAACAATGCAACAATATTCAGCAAAAACACAAGAACCCTGTAACCCACTGGGAGCTTCAACTGATGATACGTATCATGACTTTGTTAAAGCAACAGATAGTTCTTTGTGTATATCTTGTTGCCCTAACTGCAGATTAAGCGTAAATGTCATATATAAATCCTGAACTATGAATATGCCATTACACATTTACAGATAATTTTAGCTTCATTTACTGGTACAGTGAGGGAGGAGTGTTTGTCAAGATTCTGGAAAAATTGCAAAGTGTAATGTAATGTCTCGTCAAAAATGCTAGGACATCTGGCACTGCCACATTGCTGCAGCATTTTACTGAAATGTTAGTTTAGACATTCGTTTAATATACTTTGCATAGCATGTGGCATCGTTGGCAAGGCCTCATTTGTTGCCCATGTCTAATTGCCCTTGAGAAGGTGACATTGAACCGTCACCTTAAACCACTGCAGCCCAAGTGGTGCAGCTACATCCAGAGTGCTATGAGGAAGGGATTTCCAGGCTTTTGACCCAGCAACAATGAAGGAATGGTGATTTAGTCCCACATCAGGATTGTGTGGGGCTTGGAGTGGAACTTGCAGATGGTGGAGATCACACATGTCTGCTGCCCTTGTTCTTCTAGGTGGTAGAAGTTGAGTGCTTGGAAGGTGCTGTCAGTGAAAGTTTGGCAAATTGCTGCAATGCAGTGTGTATTTGATACACTCTGCTGTGGCGGAGGGAATGAATATTTCAGATGGTGGGTGGACTGATTCTTTTGTCCTAAATGGTGTCTAGCTTTTGAGTGTTGCTGGAGCCACACTTGTCCTGGCATGGAGACTATTCCATCATACTCCAATCCTGTGCCTTCTAGATGGCAGATAAATTCTGAGAGACAGGGGAGGAATTACTCGCAGAATTCCCAATCTCTAACCTAGTATGGTAGCCACGGTATTTACATAGCTGGTCCAGTTCAGTTTCCGGTCATTGGTAACCCCAGGATGTTGACAGTGGGGGATTCAGCGATGGCAATGCCATTGACTGTCAAGGGGAGATGCTTGGTTTTTCTCTTGTTGGTGTTTGTCATTGCCTAGTGTGGCACAAGTGTTAATTGCTACTCATTAGCCTAAGCCTCAATATTGTCCTGGTCTTGTGATAAATGTACACAGACTATTTTAGTATCTAGGAAGTCACAAATTGCTCTGAACATTGTGGAATCATCAGTGAACATCCCCATTTCTGACCTTCTGATGGAGAGAGGGTTATTAAAGAAGCAGCTGAAGATGGTTGGGTCTAAGATGCTACCTACCGAACATGTGCAGCAATGTCCTGGGACCATCTTCCTTTATGCTACGTATGACTCCAACCAGTGAAGAGTATTAGACTCTAATTTGCATTGACATCCTAGGGCTCTTTGATGCCACACTGAATTGAATGCTACCTTGGTGTCAAGGGCAGTCACTCTCACTTCATCTCTAGTTCAGTTCTTTTACCCATGTTTAGACCAAGGCTGTAATGAGATCAGGAACCGAATGGCCCTGGCAGAAGCCAAACTGGGCATCAGAGGCAGGTTATTGCTGTATAAATGCCATTTGATAGCACACTGTCAATGATAGCACTTTTTTGTTGATCGAGAGTAGACTGATAGGGCAGTAATTGAATGGATTGGATTTGCCCTGCCTTTTTGTCAACAGGACACAGCTGGGGAATTTTCCACATTGCCAGGTAGATGCCAGTATTGTAGCTATGCTGGAACATCTTGGCAAGGACGCAGCCAAAAAGTTAGTACGACTGCCAGGACTTTCAGGGTCCATAAACTTTGGAATAACTTGCATCTGTGATGATGAGGACCTCAGGAGGGAGCCAAGATGGATCTTCAACTCCGCGTATCTGGTTTCAAGATGGTTGCAAATGCTTCAATCTTGTCCTTTGTATTGCTATGCTGGGTTTTCCCCCATTATTTGGGTTGGGGATATTTGCGGGAGGTTGCTCCTTCAGTTAGTTATTTAAGTGTCCAACAGTATTCAAGACTAGATGTGTTCGGACTCATTGGCAGCTTCTGTCTCATAAGGCATTGATAAGCCTCAGGATCATCATCTGGGGTGGAGCCCCACTCTGACAGGGCAATCTGTGCTGTAGTTGCTGCAGAGGAAGACAATGGGCTGAGGGATTGCAGGATTTGCTGGTCTCTGTTTTCGCTTGACCCTCTTCTCAGCCAGCTGAGCTTTCCCTTCCTGCTCACCTCTTCCAATATGCAACCAGTCAGCCTCCACAGCTCATTGCTATCAGCATCTGTTTCCCTTTTCTCAACATCGAGATTCACTATCTTCAAATCTTGGTGCCAAGCTCCATTGAATGTAGGCATGAAGGCACAGGAAATTGTGGCCAGTGGTAAATTCACCATGCAGGAAGCCTTTGGGTATATGGCCATCATCCATTCAATGAAATTGCCAAGCCAGCACAGACATGGTTGGCTTAGCAATGAGGATATGCTGATAGAGTTAGCGTACTCCAGGACCTCTGAGTTGGTGACCTTGTCCTGTCTGAGACATTGAAGGTGGAAACTGTTCAGCCTTTTCTCCTGCCCAGCATAAAAACTGTCCAAGTCTCACTACCAAAGGAGGGATGTGCTGAGGACTCAGGCTGGGTAGACTCATGGTTTGGTGCCCTCATACAGTTTGCTGTTGTTGCACACACTCTTATTCAGGTTGGACATAACAGCTTCAGCTTTTGCAATACATGTGTTGACTTCAGCATCAAGTGAAGATTGCTGGCGTTTATGGAGGCTAGATATGTGAAGCTATCAATAACCCCTAGCATCACATTGCTAATAATGATAGATGGCAATGTGGAATGTCCTGGACCATGGGATTTGTCTTCCTGACGCTGATGGTCAAACCAAACTCTTTACAAGTGTGAGAGAGTCTGTCCATTTGCCGCTATAGATGCTCCTTCAGTGTGGAATTTCAGTGTGGCAATTCTCTGCTCTTGCTTCCCAATGTGATACTGTAGAAAATGTCCTGAAGTGTTTCCATTTCGTCTCTGCAATCTGTGGGGGAATGCCGGGGAGGACTTATACATCGAGTTAATGAACTGTTGGCAGTACGGCTGACATTGATACACAGACAGTGTTTCTGCTTTAAATGAAAAAAACTCTTGCACACCCAGGGAGGGTAACACTGCAGCCCTTTGATTGATGAGTGTGGGATCACTTAGTTCAGTCTATCACATGCTCCTTTCTGCTGAAATCTATTATGGAGTTTAAACTCGGAGGCAAGAATGAAACCGACCATTCCATTTTAGTAAATTAACTAAACAACTTACAGTCCAGGGCTGACGATTCTACCACCTGATTCAGCTATTGCTGATCAAACAAATAGATACGGTAACTGAAATGATGACAGCAAAGACAGGACATAAACTCTCAAAGGGCAAACAAGAATGGGGATAGTTGCAGCGAGAGAGATGCATTTATTTTGTCTACAATGTAATGGGTTCTAAACATTTAGGGCATTTTATCTTTTAATCATTTTGCACTGATGAAAATTAATCAAATTTTCTTACCCAGTCTCCAAAGATCTAAACACAAGAGATTTTCTTGTTGCCTTTTTCTGAATCCTTTCTATCATTGGTATATAATATTTATTTTTCATCAGTATGGAGCACTACATTGACAGAATCGAACAGTAGTCATACTGGACTCCAAAGCCGGAATTTTACCACTCCGCCCACTGTGGGAATCAGAGCGGGCGAGTGGTGGACTATGGAAAAGTCCATTGACCTCGGGCAGGATTTTACGGTTTCAGGATGAGTGAGGCTGGAAAATCTCGCCCCATAAGACAATTCAAAAAATCTCACATCTTCAAATCACTTCAAGCCCAATTTTTAAAATAAAACTGCTTTGTTTCCTAAAAAGGTGAATCATACAGTCTTGGTTTCTTGAAGACTTAAGATGATCTTAAGATGACTTAAAAAACAGGGTGGTAGCAGGACTGGCCATTTTTGGCAGTGTAAACAACTATAGTGATGAGCTTTTAAGTGCCAATTTTCTATAAGCACATATGCTTTTCATTATGCTAGTTCTGAGGCATTTGTACAAATTACAAATGGCCAACACTATTCGAAGCAACAGAGTGAAAAGTGAAAAGTAATTCTATGAAAATGTAATTTATCCTCATCCACATAAACCCCATATCACACTACTGCATGATTTCACAATTTCTCACACACAATAGCATCTGAAATGAGACTTTGTTGAGTACAAACATCATAACTTTACAGTTAAATAACTGAGGATGACCATAAATGGATGTATGTGTAATCTCCAGTGACATGCCTCAGGATTTTAAGATTTCTTTTCCTTCATGGAGAGGATTTCAGATTGGCTTATATTTAAATGTGGTATTTAAAAATAGTGATTTCATGCAGTTTAAATAAAAAGCTACTCAAATCAAATATTGAAAATGTAGCAGCATATGGCAACTTGCAGACTATCCAACTGAAAGTGATTGTCTCATCATAGCTTCAATACCCTTAACAGATGGCACAGTGGTTAGCACTCCTGCTTCACTGCGCCAGGGATCCAGGTTCAATTCCAGGTGACCGTCAGTGTGGAGTTTACACATTCATCTGTGTGGGTTTCCTCCAGGTGGTCTGGTTTCCTCCCACAATCCAAAGATGTGCAGGTTAGGTTGATTGGACGCACTAAATTGCCCCTTTGTGTCAGGGCGACTAGTGGATAAATACATGGAATTATGGGGATAGGGTCTGTGTGGGAGTGTCAGTGCAGGTTTGATGGGCCAAATGGCCTCCTTCTGCACAGTAGGGATTCCATGCTGATTGGCAAGCAAATATGCACATCTGGCGAAGGGGGTGGGTGAGTGGTACACAGCTGTTGTTAATTCTAGTCATGTTTTCTACAACAATGTTAGATGTGATATTAGAAGTTGTCCAGAAACAAATGTCTATTGAAAAATACAGACACCTGGCTTTATCATTTTGCCCATATTTCAAGGACAGACCTCAAGTGGAACAAGCTTTGCGTGATAGTTTGGACTTGACTTGCTGACTGAAATTAAGCAACCTAATAATTATATCTGGCTTTTACAGATTAAGTATTCTCAGTCTGTCTTTGAATATATTGGAGAAATGCACGTGAGCGTTAAAAGATGCATCTAGTTCAGATTATGTTATCTGATAATTAGACACTGGGACTGTGAGCACACACTGTGAACAACAAAGTGCCCAGATTACTGATGCAAGTGACTAGCACCACTCTAACTGAGATAACACTGACTGCAATTAGCCACTGAGTTAATGCAAAGCTCAAGATTTTGTATTTGCTACTTCATGCTGTCCCTAAGTTTGATGACACTACAGTTGTTTGGTTTCATTTTTAGACTCTTAAGAAATCAATCAAATGAAAACCTCAGCAATAACAGGAAATTAAACTATTAGTTTTATCTAATATTCAATGTTCAAAATACCATCTAATTAAAAGTCCTGGCTCAATGGATGTAAGAATCCATTAGCAAACTTCAAATCTGATGGAATTTTAAGTAATAGTAAAGTTATACTGCAAGTGGCAAAATGACGCAGGTATCACTTATAAAGCACTGGAAATGCTCTGGGGTTAAACTACTGCCTCTAACAAGGCAAAGCAGACTTTGATAAATGGAAATTTAAGTAATTGCAGAGAAAACACTCCTGTGGAGAACCTGGGAATGTTTTATTCAATTAGAAGAAGCGATGTAAATACAGGCTGTTAGTACTGCTGCAGTACCATTTAAAAACCTGGCAAGAGTCAGCTCTGCCAGTTCTTCCCAAATGTCAGAAACCTCAGGGATGCCACTTGTCAACTTAAATGCAGACAGTGAGATCAATGGCAATTATTTTTATTTCTCCTTCAGATGCATCACCAGCACTGCACAGAAGCTAAATTTCCATTCAGGACCGTCCTGTAGCAATGCTGCTGAATTGGCTAAACAGTCCAGCAGCTAATGTAAATCGTGCACAATGGATGCATTCAGTTATAATGGGTGCACACTCAATTGTGAAATGCATGGTGTTGGAGAAAATTGAAGGGAAATGAAGAAGGTGACAACCCACTTTTATTGAAAAACCCTCTCCTGGTGATAATTGAGGGCACGATTGAAGGTATCACCAGTGGGAGACAATTACACAGACACACAACAAATCCAGAGTACCGTCAGAAAAAGACATTCTCCTGGAACAAAAGTGTAATAAGGATGAATTGTATGTGAAGCAAATTGTAGACATCAGACACATTGGCCTGTGCATCTCAAGACAGATTGATCAAATAGTTCACTGGAATTGCAATATGTTAGGGAACAAGTTAAAATTGTTGTTAACTTGTACAGCAAACCAAAATAAAGGGAAACACAAAAGATCTATATGTAAAAGTACGATTTCTCTAATGTTTCACATATTAATCTGCTAGTCCCAATGCACTGAATCATGTCCTTCAGTAATCAGAGTAATTTACATTCAGGCAAATTATGCTGAAGATTAGTAAGTGTTGTGAAGACAGTATAAAATGAAGCTCATTCAGTGCATTTGATTTGATTTGACTTATTATTGTCACATGTATTAGTATACAGTGAAAAGCATTGTTTCTTGCATGCTATACAGACAAAGCTTACTGTACATAGAGAAGGAAAGGAAAAAGTGCAGAATATACTGTGACAGTTACAGCTGGGGTATAGAGAAAGATCAATTTAATGCAGGATAGGTCCATTCAACGGCTGCAGGGAAGAAGATGTTCTTAGGTTGGTTGGTATGTGACCTCAGTCTTTAGTATCTTTTTCCTGAAGGAAGAAGGTGGAAGAGAGTGTGTCCAGGGTGCATGGGATCCTTAATTATGCTGGCTGCTTTTCCAAGGCAGCAGGAAATGTAGATAGTGTCACTGTATGGGAGGCTGGTTTGAGCGATGGACTGGCTTCATGCACGACTCTTTATAATTTCTTGCAGTCTTGGACAGAGCAGGAGCTACACCAAGCTGTGATATAACCAGAAAGAATGCTTTCTATGGTGCATCTATAAAAGTTGGTGAGAGGCATGTTGTATTTGCAACCTATCAACTTATTGTGAGGGTCAATCATGGAGAGCAATGGGTGGGAGGATGAATAGGTGAATAACACCCAAGATAAAGAAGATACTCCTTCCGCTAATTTGCACAATTATAATTAGGTAACTCAATTGTCCAAATATGTTTCAACAAATGTAAAAAGTGAAACACTGTGAAACATGCCGTGTCTGTACAGTAACATGTCATTTTCTTACTTTTGCAGGTATGGACTTGAATAAAAGCAAATCTAACATGTCTGACCAATTAGGGTAACACTCAGCACCATCATTATTTTGTGAAGCAAGCACCAGCTCAGGCACACTCTGGCTGGTTAAGGCATGTGGAAAGCGGCATTAATAGTGGCTGAAGAAATGCTGGCTACTGCTGAACAAAGGTCTAGCAAGTGTCATGGTCTATGTTGAAACATTATGCTGGTAAATGAAATATTATATTCCAAGACAACAACAGTAATTGGAGCAGAAAACATTAAGGGGAATTTTAACACTGATTATAATAGAAATTGAGAGGTCTGGAGTGAGAAAACCTTTTGCACTGACTGGTGACTTTGTAACAAGGAGGCATAAAGTCAGAATTAGAATCAGAAGCACCAGGAGGAAGGTTTGAAGGATTTCTTTTTCACCATAGGTTGTGGGATACTTCATTACAAGTAACAATTGAAGCTGAGTCAATCACGGCATTTATATGATTAAATATTACATTATTTAGTTGAGCATTTGAAGAAAATTATTTAAAAGTTTTGATTTGATTTATTATTGTCACGGGTACTGGGATGTAGTGAAAAATATTGTTTCTTGAGCTATACAGGCAAAACATACCATCCATAGACAATATAAGGGAGGAGGAAAAGGATAGGGTGCAGAATATAGTGTTTTAGTTACAAATAGGGTGAAGTGAAAGATTAATGTGTGAAAGGACCATTCAAAAGTTTGATGACAGCAGGAAGAAGCTGTACAGGAAAGTAGTATTAGCATAGATTCTCCCAGTTTAGTAATAGACTGATAGTTGCATTATGAGTCATCTTGCCTATTTTTGTTGCATCATTTACCTTCTTGCAATATATATTGCATGCTAGTGGATTTTAAGATTGTTCTGCAAGTTCCCAGGAAGCAGCACGAAGGTCACTGGCATCGACAAGGGAGATCTCAGACATGAAGCAATTTAGGAAGAGATTCCGATATCTCACCCATAATGCAATAGTCTCGGGTTACAGGATCAGTGGTCTCTTCAGGATTTAGTACCCATAAAGAAACTTAAATGCAGAATTATTAGAATGGACAGCCATCCTCAAGTAACTGCCAGCAGAGTGCAGCAATTTCGTCTGGACCAATGCAGGCAGAAATTCACCAAAGCAACTCATTGCAAGAATAAAATGTTTTAAAAGCCAGTAACAGGCAGGATCAACTTGGTCTGTAGCACATTGATCTGGGACACTAGATCACCCACACCTACTCCAAGCAGGATTGTATCATACATAGGAGGAAAGAACTAGGTCACAAAATGTGAAATGTGTGCTATATAATGTACTATACCTGCAGCCACTATGTCTGTTTCTACTTTATTTCCCTCGGATTTTCTCATTCACCTCTTGGTTTCAATCATGGTAAAATGAATCTTCTTCTGCCATTCTACTTTTCCTCCACAAGCATTTTGAGAATGGCTAGATAATTTTGTTCCTAATAAGCCATATGTGAAATTATTATTGATATTAGTGTGTCTTTTTTCTGTCTGATTGGCCGAAGCGAGAAATAGTTTGCAAAAATGTCCCATTCCCTAGAAGTGATATCTTCACTTAGATGAACACATACTCTCACAAAACTATAAATAGAAAAGTAACAGGATAATCACATTTGGCTCTGTTGTCTTGTAACTCAGTCTGTTGCCATGTACTTTGGGAATTGTCATCTCATAGGAAGTGGGTGAAAATAAAGCTTGCATATACAGTTTCACACATACACTTAACTGCCCAGAAGTGATAAAACTATTTACAGATGCTCAAATGTTAAGCTTTTTATTAAATTTAATTTGCAGTGGCAGGCTTTGTGGCACCACTACCATTAGACCAGAAGCTCTGGATTCAAGTCCAACACCAGAACTTGTTTGTTGGCCATTGAAGGAATATTCAGTGCAGTTCAACGGGCTGAATATCAGCTCAAAAATCCTTCCATCACTTCCTCCACTATTCCTCAAAGAGTATAAAAGAGGCATAATGTGAAGGTAAGCTAACAACATTTGCACTATACATAGGTAAAGGTTTTTACTCATTATTCTCACTGGTGGTGTGTTTGGCTTTTAAATGCTGCAATTTTGAACACTGGACAAGTTAATGAATCCAGGGATAAATAGCAATTAACTGTGATAAACAGCAAATTACTTACATTAGAGATAGATCAGCAAAAGTTAAACCATTGGCAATTAAATTCTATTTTACATGCACAAGAAGCCTAAGTCCAAGAGAGAAGAGCAACATCATATGGAGGCCCCTACTCAAAAGTATAAAGAGTATAAAGTTATAAAAATATATTCTTAATATATTTATGTTAAAGATTTGTTGTGGATTGATGAGGTGAGTGAGAAAGCTACATGGCCACCAGAAGAACATTTTCGTTGAGCGATGCCTGTTGGGTGCTGATCGATATTCTTGTATTATTTCTCAAGAAACAAAACTGTAGAAGCTTCTCATCTTGCACTCATCAGGACACTTTGCAAGAATACCAGTAGAAGGGGAAAGCAGCAATTTATATTCTGAGAAGAGAGTGCTTATTGGTCGGCAAGTAGACCCAAATTGATACAGCCATTGCCATGGAGAATGCACTAATTGATGGTGATTGACAGATAACCGCCAAGCATTGTTTGAAATTTAAATCAGACAGCTTGACACTAATTGGTCAAGGCACTGATTTTATTTAGCTGAAACAAATGCAATGCGTGTACATTTTTTTTTGTCTGCAAAGAACAGGACCTTGTATATTAATATGTGTAGGTGCCAGTCCAGGCAAAGGTACCACACTGCGAGCCCAACTGAAAATCTTAACTTGGTTGTTAGTGTGATTCCAAACAGACTGAGGATTATTTTGCAAATGTTATCCAATCATGGAATCACACCTAATGTTGGACAGTGTATGTTGAGTTTTGCCAATGTGGGCTGCTTGGGTACAGTGTGTACCTGCATATAACAGAGGGAATTGCTGTTTGATACAATCCACCAGTGCTTGAGATGTATAACCTACAAACCCAGCATCACATTGGCATATATGACATTACTGATTTGTGTGATAGATAGAATGTGTTTTTGGCTTGATGGCAGTTTCCCATTAGTGGTGAATACCACTCATGTTGCTACTAACAGTGTAAAACAGCTAGTTTCATCTGTTTCCCAATTTTTTGGGATAACCTTGCTCCTCCACGGAAATCGGATATGGACAGGGCAGTCTATGGTCTTAGGTCTGTTCATGAGTTTGCATGCTATATAATGCAAGATTATTTGATCAGGGTATCCATTATCCTGCAGGATGTCTTTGATGTGCCGTATTTCTGCATCAAGCTTGCATGGTGAGTAAATGGTTTGGGCCCTATTGACAAGGTTGCTGATAAAACCCAGCTATAAGAATCCCAATGCCTAAATTGGCCAGTGAAGATAGGCTTTTGGTAGATTGTGGTAGAGAATCCACTGGCAATTTCTCCACTAGTATGTCAAAGAAAGGGAGTTCATTTGCCTCCTTCACTTCAAATATGGATTTGAACACAGGATGGAGTCCATTATATTATGTAAGGAAATTTTACAGGCAGCTGCGGATTTAAATATAGCAAACATATCATCCACATATCAGAAATTTCAAACATTGCTTGGCAGTTATTGGTGAGTCACCGTCAACTGGTGCATTCTCTATGATGATGCCTCTTCTATCCACTTGCCAACCTATCAGCATTCCCGTCTCTCCATATAAGTTGTTGTTTTGCCTTTATATGGATAATCTTGCAAAGTGTCCTGAAGAGTACAAGACAAAACGCTTCAACATCTTTTTTATTTCAGCAGTACTCAAGTTCTGTATTAGCAGTGGCTTTTCCTATGCTAACTATTTGAAAAATAATTAAGTGACTTAATTGGTTGTTTTTTAAGGTTATACTTTTCTGCCCATATTTAATCAAATCAGTGTAGTTAAGTTGAGATAGAGGAAGATTGATTTTCACAACTGGAGTACTTTGAACAAACTTGACCAGCCTATCTGTTTGGTTATATCAGTAGATGTGTACTCATCATTCATGGTTGGGCTTCATTTATGTAGAACAGGCAAGCTGTTAGCAAGGAGCTCACGGTTTAGCAGCACCAGAACCCTGCCACATGTAGATGTAGATCGAAAGATAGAACCTTAAAATGGATAGGCTTAAATGATCAACGTCAACAGGGCAGTGACTTTAAGTGACAAAGAGTTGTAAGCAGCACAACAAGCTGGAAGGAGTTAAAGTTAATGGATCTTTGAAGGCCCAAAGGAATGAATAAAATGCCTGTTCCTTTTATGTAGAGTTGCAAATGGCATCATCCCGACACCACCCATGGTTTGTGGGTGGGTTGAGGAAGCAGTGGTGGCAGTGCTGATAGAACTCCATTGCAATTTTGGTGTCAAAGTGTCATCAGATCCTAATTTAGATATATTAATAAGGTCCACATCTGTTTTTAAACAATACTCTGATCTCCTTGAATATGTCCAGAAATCAGTAATTAAAAGAAGTTATGATCCTATGCTGCTTTATCTCCGGAGTGCTCGTGAAGTGAACATCTGCCCCAGTGATTACATAAACCCATCAAACAAGCGTAACATTCTAAATATACTTCCACAATGTGAAATCGTGCAGTCATTTGTTAGACACAAGACTGGAGATAGACGTTCAGTACAGTGCAAGCAGAATCAAAGTTAAAAACTTTAACTTACAGTGCCAGAACAAATTAAACATTAATTTTATATTGTTGCAAATTGCCACAAGTTAAGCTAAATAATTTGAACACCTCACATTAAGAAAAAAATCCCCATACATCATTTGAAAATACTTGAATTCTTTTGACTTGAGTCATCAGTACTTTCTAATAACAGAAAACCATCCCTAAGATTAAACATTAACAAAAAAAGAACAATAATGCTGTTGTCCCATGTAAAAATCTCTGTTATCAGCTAATTATCAGCTTCACAATCGATTCTGATTTTGGTAAGCATTTCTGAAACCAGATATTTTACCTATTGATATGCTGTGAACTTACTGCTGTGATGTTTTAAGAAATATTAGTATAAATGTCCCATTTGATAAGAATGAAAATAGTGATCTTGGGAATGTGACCACCTGAAGGTTCCCTCCAAGTGACACACCATCCTAACAGAAATATATCACTGTTCCTTTATTGGGTCAAAATCTGAAACTCCCTCCCTAACAGCACTGGAGGTTTACCTATACTCCAGGGTCTGCAGCGGCTCAAGGAGGTAGCTCACTACCACCTTCGGAAAGGCAACTAGGGGTAGACAATAAATACTGGTCTAGCCTGCAGCACCCACCTCCCCCAAATGAATAAAAAGAAATGAGTTCAACTATGTGAACGGAATGTAATACAAATGGTACATTATATTACAATATAAAAATGTTGCTAAATTGCATTGTTATTCAGTTAATTTGGAACATTATATGACATTGTACTTTTACAACACACTCCACGGTCTTTCCCACATTCTTCCCTCTATAAGTTTGAGCTTATTCAAAACTGTTGCCTTATTTACACAAAGTCCTATTCGCTGATCACTCCCACCTCCGTGCTGATCTACAATGTCTTCTGCTTAAGCAATTCCTCAATTTTAAAATTCTCATTCTTCTTTCCAGATCTCATCATGGCTGTGCCGCTCCCATCTGTGATCTTGTCCAAATGCACAACACTCCAAGAGATTGGCACTCAAGCCTACCTAATTTTTTGATTCACTCACCACTAACAACCGTCTTTAGGGTGATTCAGTGGCACAGTGGTTAGCACTGCTGCCTCACAACACTAGGGACCTAGGTTTGATTCCCAGCCTGGTCACTGCCTATGTGGAGTCTGCATGTTCTCCCCGTGTCTGCATGGGTTTCCTCCAGGTGCTCCTATTTCCTTCCACAGTTCGAAAGACATGCTGGTTAGGTGTATTGGCTATGCTAAATTCTCCCTCAGTGTACCCGAACAGGCACCGGAGTGTGGCAACTAGAGGATTTTATAATAACTTCATTGCTGTGATAATGTAAGCCTACTTATGACACTAATAAATAAACTTTAGCCATTGAAGCCAAAACTCTGGAATTCCCTCTCGAAACCTCTCCATCTCCCTTTATACTCTTCTGTGACCTTTTAAAAGCTACCTCTTTGATTCAGCATTTGACCACCTGCCTTACGTAGGTCATTACCAACTTTTGTTTATAACAAACCTGTGAAATATCTTGGGATGTAATTTGCTTTTAAAGAGCTTTCTACTATAAACTGCTGCTGCTTGCAATGCCACAGTTGGAAACAATGTAACTCTTAAAAAGGAATCACCCCACCAAAAAATTAAAGTCATCAGCATAGACTGTTCTGCGTTTTTGATTATTGGACATTACATTGAAATGTTTTTATAAAACAGTGCACACTGTAATTTTTATATTGCTACATACTTAACTGCCCCAGTCTCAATAGAAGTTATTTTGTTTATATGATTGTCCAAATACCAGTACAGCAGTTCAATTAGAAAACAATGCAAGGTCTAGGAAGTCCAGTGATATTTCCCGTGATTTACATTTTATTGCAAAGTATTCCAAATGCACACTATTCGTCTGGTCATTAACTGACCTCTGCAGATTATTCAGCATCATAATTTTCAGATGAAAACTAAATTGTTATAACTCAATGACATGTTCCAAATGTTACTTTGACTGAAAAAAGCCCTAAATCCCAGCAGTAGAAACTTAAGACTTAGAAGCACTAGCTTCACAAAACAACACATTTTTATGTCATTTGTAAAAGCACACTCCGTAAATATATTCCTTGAATTCATTCAATTTATTTCATCCCCAGAGCTGAACAACAATCCAGGGAGGTGATTTAGTGAATGAGGCAAATATTCAGTTTTTTTTATAAACCACTGATTCAATTACTTTCAACTGTAGGTTATTAGTAGAGTTTTGGTTAATGAACGTAATGGTAATGAACATGATGCTCTAAAACAAAAGTCAAAACAGGGTAATATAAGGCAGCATTTTCTTTTTAGTTCACTGTTTTGCAATGTAGAGTCTCGAGAAGTAAGAGTAGTGAATATTATCAACCAGGTTCTTTTAGCTGGTGAGAGGCAGAGGCATTGCAACTTAAAATTTCAGGAGTTTGTTTTGCAATGGTTTTGCGAGTTTTAATTGCCAGACTGAAGTGCTGCCATCTATAGGAAATGCCTAACAACTGAATTGCAAATTAATTGTGTTTGGAAGTATTGATGTACCGGTGTACATTGAAATACCATGGCAAACATGAACATTTTTGTACGCTAAGAAGACACAAGCAGCTAGAGGAACGAGTTGTTTTTTGAATATTAGAACACCCAACCACCTCCCCACCCCCTCCGCTTTACTTTAAAGATTAGGTGAATTTTAAAGATCCTATCAACCACAAGATGATTTAATATCTTGTCTGGAAGGACTGCAACGTCTGCAGGCTTTTCTGGAGTGTAAGTTACTATTGAGTGACAGCAACATAAGCAAATTGACAGCTAAGCTGTTGTTCATGGATAAACAGAATAAAAGCAATATAAAACTCAATATGTTTACAGTAGGTCAGTGCATTTTTCTACAATTTTCAAATGTATTAGAAGTATTTCTGAACCCTGACAGTCTTCTATACAAAAGAGAATGTGGGGGTAGAGAAAGGACTAGATCTTAAACCACTTTATGTCCAAAAGCAGGGTTAAGTGGATAGATATACAGAGGGTCAATATAAAAATAACCTTAGAAAACTGCTAGTGACTTCAGAAAAACAGAATCAGAGGCTGAAAATGCTGATTAGCTTAAAGGTGCTAAAAAGCATTAGGTGCACCTTAAGTTTAAAAACCAAATTGGCCGGTTCTTGGAGACTACTGTTTCACTTAATGGTCAGATTACTCACATTTTAGGAATCTTTGGGATTCTTGCCTGCTAATGTTAACAACTGACTTTAATTGTGAAGTGATCCTGATTAAAGCTTGACGGGGGCAGCACAGTGGTTAGCACTGCTGCTGCTTAGCGCCAAGGTCTCATGTTCAATTCCAGACTTGGGTCACTGTCTGTCTATGTGGAGTTTACACATTCTCCCCATGTCTGCATGGGTTTCCTTTAGGTATCCAGTTTCCTCCCACACTCCAAAAGTGTGTGGGTTAGGTGGATTGGCTATGCTAAATTGACCCTTAGTGTCAGGGGGACTAGCTAAGGTAAATGCATGGGTTGTGGGGATAGGGCATGGGTGAGATTGTGGTTGGTGCGGACTCAATGGGCCGAATGGCTGCTTCTGCACTGTATGATTCTATGATAATAGTTAAATGCAATTCCTACATGAGGTTCTAGAATGAGAGGTTAAATCCCAAAACTCCTGAAATCACAGTGAAAATCCAGGACTACAAATTCTGTGTACATCGTACCTGGATTTCAACATGGTGGGGATAATATACTCACCTGATGAAGGTCTAGCTTCGAGAGCTCATGATTCCAAATAAACCTGTTAAACTTTAATCCGGTGTTGTGAGACTTCTTACCGAGCCCACCCCAGTCCAATGCTGGCACTCCTACATCAGTGATAATATAAGGGACGGCTATGGGATGGAGAAAGAATATGTCAGATGTATTTAAAACTTACAACAAAAACAGGATGGTTGGTGTGAAATTATGTGGAAGTCATTAACAGAATTAACACCCTGGCATTAAATAGTCCTTCACCATACCCAGGACATTAAACTACTTATGCATTGACAAAACTTAAATTACCAATTAATTAAATCTATATAGGGAAAAGGCAGGGGAATGGCACTATATCTGATGCTTGTTTGGAGATCTGGTGCAGACACAATGGCCTCCTTCTGCACCGTAACAATTCTGTCCTTCTGATTCCTACTTTACCAACATTCTAGATTCTAATGATTGTATTAGCAAGTGACAATCTACTCCTAACTACTGATTATAGGAAGAATTTACAGATTTCTGAAGTGTGTGTTCTGTAAACAAAAAATGGATTCCAGCTTTTATTTTTGGTACTGCCTTTTGTTTGACTTAGGGTAAATACAATGGGTGCAATTTTCCTGGTCCATTGCACTGTAGTGCAGCAAGCTGGGAAATACTGGTGGGAGGGCCAGTCACAGCTCTCTTGCTCAGCACTCTGATGCTGGCCTGTAGAATGGGATTAGGACCTGCCCACCCCACTACCGACATGAATCCACCAGGGAACTCTGTGAAGCACTGTGTGTGTGCTGGAAATTCAACCAAGTTCGCCCAAAAAACGGACAGGAAAATCTCCCATTTTCCCATCAATTGGGCACTTAAGCTTTCTTTGGGAAAATAACCCCCTATTTGTCTAGTGATAATCATGTGCATTTTACTCTAGCCCAACAATATTCTTATTCATTTTGGATAAAGATGACACAATCTATCCGAACTTTCAAGCTTCTAAAAGTTTATCCAAATTAGTTCTTGATACAAGAGACATTAACTTGCCGGCATTTCTTATTTTATTCATTTTAAACTAGATTTGCAGCAGACTACTTATACCAACTCAGAGAGTTGGTTTAAATCCAAGGTGAAGAGGTGGAGAGATTTTACTGCAGCAACCCTGAATATTCAGATTTTTTTTGTCGAAGTTCATCATGAAGAAACAATGGGACAATTAAAGGCTTGTTGGCCTTTGTGCACAATTCTTCCACAGCAGAATCCAATCATTTACTTCAATTTAATCTAGAGAAGTGCTTTGTGTAAACATTTTCTGATCCTTAAAAAGATAATGGACAAAGAAAGAACTTGTTACTTACATAATGCCCTTCATTATGGATTTTCTCAAAACACTTCCCAGACATTGAAACACTTGCAAGATACAGTCATTGCACTTTATATAGACAAAAATAAGTCGGTGTTCAGCAGAATCCCACAACTAATAATGGCTAGATGATGTTTGAACAATTAAATATTAGGATGACACAGTGGTTAGCACTGCTGCCTCACAGGGACCCAGGTTTGATTCCTGGCTTGGGTCACTGCGTGAGTTTCTTCTGGGTGCTCCACTTTCTTTCCACAGTCCGAAAGATGTGCTGATTAGGTGCATTGGCTAAGCTAAATTCTCCCTCAGCATATCTGAATAGATGCTGGAGTGTGGCGACTAGGGGATTTTTACAGTAATTCTATTGCAGTGTTAATGTAAGCCTACTTGTGACTAATTGTTAAACTTTAGTTTTTAACCAGGAAACAGGGAAAATCTTCTTCCCTCTGAGTAATGCCATGGGATCCTGTACACCCAGTAAGAAGTCTCACAACATCAGGTTAAAGTCCAACCAGTTTATTTGATAGCACAAGCTTTTGAATGGTCGCTCCTGCAGTTGTGCTACCAAATAAACCTGTTGGACTTTAACCTGGTGTCATGAGACTTCTTACTATGCTTACTCCAGTCCAACACCGGCATCTCATCTTCCTGTACACCCACAGAGGGGTTTTGTTTTAATATGTTATCTGAAATATAGTATCTTGGAATATACAGTATTCTCAGTGCTGCACTGAAATACCAGTGTTAATTCAGTCCTGGAACTTGAACCCACAATCTGACTCCAAGAAAATGCTACTACTGAACTAGGGTCATTACATAAAGTTCCAAATACATCCAAGTTTCTAATATTATAACTCACATGATTGCCTAATAGTCAACCCCTGACTGTCCAATGCCACCCAACTCCACACCCAGAACAAGTTGTCAACATCTATTGTGCAATGGGGTTCTGATGAAAGGTCATCCAGATTTGAAACATTGGATCTCTCTCCACAGATGCTGTGAGGCCTGCTGAGATTTTCCAGCATCTCCTGTTTTTGTTGTCTGTTGTGCAATACTTGACTTGTTGATTCACATCCCTGTCAAATTGCAGATGTGAATTTGCAGTTGAACTCTTTCCACATTCTTTTAACTAGTGTCTAACTGAAATGGATCAGTTGATGGAACAATATAAACTGCAACAAAAGAAAAACTTGAATATACTCAGGGTTTTGAAATTTATGTGGTTTTTAAAAACTTGTGAATTTTAAAGGTCTTTAGGAACAAATGGCCAAAGAAAATGGGAAATGAGTGGAATTCACTACCACAGGGAATAGCTGAGGCCAAAACATTGTGTAAATTTAAGAAGCAGATATATTACATATAGCTTTTGGGGCGAAAGGGATCAAGGGATATTGAATATGATCAGCCATGATCATTATAATGAATGGCAGAGCAAGCTCAAAGGCCGAATGGCCTACTCTTTATAATTCATATAAAGTTTGAACACATTCCACTTTTGGCTTTAATAAACGCTCTGAACATAATGTATTTCAACTTCCATTACAACTTCACTTACTCACTGTCTTTTCACACTTCAGTCCTTAATCAATGTTATCTTTAAAGAGAGCATTAGCCACCCATATATTTGACAATTCCAACCTCACTGGAAGTCTTAATCTCCAACAGGACAAATCACTGACGGTATTTTTCTCTCTTCTACAGCAATATCAATATATCCAACATGAATAGTCACTCTGTCAGGCTGGAGGACAGTTAATCTGGGCTATGGAAAAAATGTTACATTATGGGATGGCTTTAATGTTCAGAAGACACACTGTTCAAGAACAGGCCGAGCCCTGCCACGCGCAGAGCAAACTGTGCCCTGCCTTGCCCAGAGCAGGCCGAGCTCCACTTCACAACTGGTTATGCTAAACATAAGAAATAGAAGCAGGAGTAGGCCATCTAGCCCTTCAAGCCTGCCCCACCATTCAATAAGATCATGGCTGATCTGTCGTGGCTCAGTTCCACTTTCCCGCCCTCTCCCCACAACCCTTAATCCCCTCGCTTATCAAAAACCCATCAACCCACGTCTTAAAAATATTTAGCGAGGCAGCCTCCACCACTTCAACGGGCAGAGAATTCCAGAGATTCACCACCCTTTGAGTGAAGAAGTTCTTCCTCAACTCCGTTCTAAACCGCCCCCCCTTTATCTTGAGGCTGTGCCCCCTAGTCCTACTGTCCTTTCTGAGCGGGAAGAGTCTCTCCACCTCTATCCTATCCATCCCATTCATCATCTTATATGTCTCAATGAGATCTCCCCTCATTCTTCTAAACCTCACCAAGAAGTGCTTTGTAGCAAGTACTAGAATGGAAAGAGACAGAGGGCAGCATAGCAGGTAGCACTGCTGCCTCACAGCGCAGGGACCCAGGTTCAATTCCTGGCTTGGTTCACTGTCTGTGCGGAGTCTGCATGTTCTCACCATGCCTGCGTGGGTTTCCTTCCACAGTCTGAAAGACATGCTGATTAAGTGCATTGGCCATACTAAATTGCCCCTCAGTGTATTCACACAGGCACCGGAGTATGGGACAAGGAGGATTTCCACAGTAACTTCATTGTAGTGTTAACTTGTGAGACTAATAAATAAACTTTAAACATTGCCAAAGCTTTTTATTATGCACTGATCAGGACAGTTTCAAGAATGAATCAGCATACTTTTCTCCAATAGAAAAAAATTGCTGAAAAAGAAAGAAAAATTTGGCATTCTTGCATTTGTCCTGATGAGAGCAAGGTGGGAACATCAGCAATATGTTTCTCAATTTAGCAATATTCAAAATGGAGAAGGCTCTTTTTTTAAAAATCATATTTTACAACTTCATTTAAATTTATATAAAATTAACCACAAGTCTCAGATCATATGGTGAAAATGTCCAGTATCAAGGACATTTTGTTTGTAACGTTATATCAACAAGTATTTTTAGCTGTGAGCACTGAACCATTTTGCTTTGATCCTGCAACAAAATTGGACAGACGAGGCACACCAAAAACCATTTGGGTTTCAATCATTTAATGCATGGAATAAATTAAAATTCAAACATTCATAACTTATTACACAATGTCATCTTATCAACTATATCAAAGTTGCATTGCTGGCACCTTCAACCTGACAGATCATTCTTAAATCAGATAAGACAAGTGCAAAAGTCAATAAATTGCTGCAGTCAGACGTTTTTAACTCCAACCAGCAGTCAACGAAAAATATTTGACAACTCCATTACAATAACTGCAAGCTGTGCATCTTCAGACAAAACAAGGAATTTCAGAAACATTTTCATAACGAATCTTGGCCCATCTGATCATTTGTATTAAACTGCAATAATTCATTATAGACATTTTAAATATTCTACAGTTAAATTGCCGTGTGGGTATATGCATTTAACATCAGTGCATATATTGTTTACTCAAGTCTCTGGAGTGGAGAACCAGTGTCAGAATAAGGGACAAGCCATTTAGGATGGAGATGAGGAGAAATTTCTTCGCAGGGTAGTGAATCTTTGGAATTCTCTACCCCAGAGGGCTGTGGAGGCTCAGCCACTGACTATGTTCAGGACAGAGATTACTGACATCAAGGGAAAATTAATTCCACCATGATGTAGTTGAATGGCATAGCTGCTGAGGGGCTGAATGGCCTATTCCCACTCCAATGTTCCCATTGTAAGAATAGGGCAAATTAAGTTTGCTACTGTAAATTAATTTCTATGGTGATATTTAATCAATTTTTCAAACAAGATATTGGACTAAAGGTACGGGAACATCTGTCATAGTGGAGATCACTGCAGGTGCAGTGGCCCCACATTTCCAACCTCCTGTCTCTGGTTCCCCTCCTCCCCCCCCCACCATTGTGGGCCTCCAGATCACCAGGGACAACCCTGAAATGCAAAGGAAGGGACACCCCCCCTCTTTACCCCTGAACTTCTGGGGGGCCTCAATTTCCTCCAGCAGGGTCAGGCCACCTGTTCCCATTAGTGGGGAGCAGGAGTAAACCCTGCTGGAGTGAGCCTCTCCTGGTGGGGTGAGGCAAGATGCTAGTGGCCCGGAAAACTTCAGTCCCAGGTCCGCAAATTGGACGCAAATGCCGATTTCCACATTGAAATCAGCTCTGCGCCAAGTACATTGGAAATCTCAATTAGAGACTCAAAGACCATGACGCCCAGTAGGAAGCCAGTGAAATGGCCCCTGCTGATGTCTCAAGCTACTCAAAGCAGCGAGTGGACTGGGAGAATTGCCCTCTATATCTTTCTCTTTGATATTACACATTAATTTCCTCAGTCTCTGTTTATTGTTCATGTCTCAGGCACTTTTTTATATTCTTTCACAGGATATGGGTGTCATTGACAAGCCTGCATTCGTTGCTCACTCCTAATTAACCCTGTACAGAATGGCTCATTCAGCCATTTCAGAGGTCAACCACACTGCTGTGGATCTGCATCCAAGCCACGTAAGGACGTCAGATTGAACCAAAATACTGCAGATGCTGGAATCTGAAACAAAAACAGAAAATGCTGGAAAAATCTTAGCAAGTCTGACAGCATCTGCACAGAAAGAATAGAGCCAACTGCTCTGACGAAGGGTATCCAAACTCAAAACGTTGGCTCTATTCTCTTTCCACAAATGCTGTCAGATGTGCTAAGGTTTTCCAGCATTTTCTGTTGCAGGATGTCAAATTTCTTTGCCTAAAGAACATTAGCGAGCCAGTTGGGTTTTATGACAATCAATGGTTTCATGGTCATCATCACACTTTTGATTTCAGATTTTTACTGAATTCAAACTTCATCATCTGCTATGGTTAGTCACAGGAGTGAATCACATCATTCTTTTCCTAAGATTCGGGTTCAGGTATGTTGCAATTATTTAACTAATACCTTCATCTCAAAGGTTCATAGCTCAAAAGGGTTAAAGGGCAACATAAATTTGTGTAATCAGTAAACAATTACAAAATTCCAGAAATTAATGAAATTCTCAGGTCATTTTTAAACCTGTGCTCAATACACTGAACATTAACATTTCAAAAAGGCTAATCTAACATGAAAACCACTGAATTAAAAATCACTTAAAAACCAACCAATACTTATAATCTGATTTGCTTTTAGAAAAAACACAATGAGAACAATGTTGTAGCAAAGTACCAGTAGTCTGTCTGAACGTTCACATCCAAATTCAGTGATAATAAACCCAATATCAAAAAAATGCTGTGTCATGTCATAAACCATGATAACAAAGCTCAGGATGTTAATTAACAACAGCATAAATCAGAGGCTGAACACCTTTGTATAAAAGGAATAAGAACTGGAGTAAGCCAGTCATCTCTCTCTCCCCGACAGCATCTGGTATTTATAGCTTTTGTACAAATTAAATACAGGTTCAAACAAAAGAAATTAGTAACATAAGTCATACAGCTTGCCTTACTGCCAAGAATAAAAGCCAGAAAAGGATAATATTTGTAACATGTGAAAAATAACAGTGATACGACATCCTATGAAGAACAAAACAGCTGACACCCACTGGATTGAATATCAATTCATGGGCTATAAAAATGATCTATTTCTGCTTCTGTCATGGTTATATAAATAAGACTAATATTTATTACCCCCTTCTTACATCCAGGTTGAATCCTTTTGTGCGGTAATCTGAAAACAAGCAGTAGGAGTCTTTATTTCAAAGTGAAAAAATCTTAATGATGCTTTTTTCTCTTTATGTGCAATATATGAATGTCTTCACTTCTGTATTCCTCATCATGGTTGTCCATGGGAATCTCTTCTATTTCAAAATCAGACTGTAAAAGCTGATATAAAACAAGGGCCATTAGAAGCAAATATTTACCACAGATCTCACTTCATCTTTTTACAGCTAAGCTGAGTAGTTACTAAAGCTCATCCTCTGCATATCTTTGAATCCAGACAGTATCACCATCAGCTCTCAACTGATGAAAACAGTTTCCTTTTACAAATATTTAAAATCAATATTAGATCCAAGCTAACCAACAAGGAAAATACAGTCAAATCATCTGTACATAACTACTGCTGTCTTTCTTACTTCATGATATAAAGAGTTTGGATGGTTACACACCACAGAAGCTCACCCTTTTCTCTGCCATTTTTCTGTCCACAAGCCTACAAATCAAATTCTAATTATTGGCTCCTTCTCTATAACTTGCAATACTTTTTTTTAAACAAATGGCTAATGTAATTTTCAATAATTTAGACAGTGTGCATTAACAATAGCTTGTGACAGAGGGTACTACATGCATCATAACAATTTCTTTCTGGCCTCTGATTAGATGAACATTTAGCTGCTCCTAATTCTTCCATCAAGTTACCCTTTAACCTGTTCAGCTAAAGTGAAAAGGCCTAACTCAACAAAAAAATGCTGCAAATATTCCAGATCAGGTGGCATTTATGGAGAGAAAGGGAAAGGGTGCAAAAGAAGCAAAGGAAAGGGAGTAGCAATGAAGTAAAAATTAAAAAAGAATTAATGATGTAAATGACAAAAACAGTGGCAATGGGTACAGTAAAGAATCAAAGATGAGGCATGAATGGCGATATAGAAGCTATATAGCAGCTGATCTGAATTCAACATGAAAAGATAAAGAAGTGAACAAGCCTGCAAAAGAGAAAAAAAAAGTCATGATCTCAAGTTGTTGAATTCAATATTGAGTTTAGAAGACTGGATGAAAGATGAAGCTAAGATTGCTGTACATGTAGTTAATTTAGTGTTAAAGCAGTATAAATTTTGTAAGTAATTAAAATGTGTAATCTTCAACTGTGCATTGATGTAACATCAAATGGAGTGCAAGGCTAATGTATGTATTGTCTGCATTGGAACATTGCAGCAGGCCATGGACAGAAAGATCAGAGTGGGAGCATGGTGGAGAATTAAAATGACAAGCATCAGGGAGGCCAGGACGATGTTTGCAAATTGAACGGAGGTAGTCTATAAAGCACCCCTCCAGTTTGCATTTGGTTTCCCCAATGTGGAGATCACACTGTGGGCACAAGTGCAGGAAACAAAATTGAAAGTAGTACAAATAAATAATTGTTTCACTTGGAAGGAATATTTGGGGCCTTAGATGGTGAGAAGGGAGGTGGTGAAGGTCAAGTCTTAGATTTCCAGTGTGCGCGTAGATAGGTGCTGTAGGGAAAGGAGAAGATGTTAGGGGCAACTGAGGAGCTGTCGCAGAGGAAATGCTGGAGAGAAGGCAGGTGAAAATGTGTTTGGTGGTAACATCACTCTGAAGCTGGCAAAAATGGTGGAGGATGAACCGTTTAATATGGAGGCTGGTGGATGAAAAGCGAAGACAGCAAAATTCAATCATGGGCTCCAGGAGCGAAGTGAAGGGATTGGAAAAGTGTGTGAAATGGATTGGATTGAACCATAACTCGAGCCTGACTTTCTAACTATAATCTGTTACAGTTGTTAAGATGAATCAACATTGCATCTTTTCCATTCTCTCGGAAATGATTAAGCAAAACTGCAGGTCATGTCTGCTCTCTGAGTTGAAAGCATTGGATTAATTTTGATCTGCCTCACATTAATTAGTGGTTGTTGACAAATTCCTCAGGTTTGAAGCAAATTTATTTGTTATGCAACAGCTAAAGTGTATAACCAATTTTCAAGTACCAAGATTTGATCTCTCAAAATCCTAGCTATAATTCGATTGGAGATTAAGAAAACACTTTCCAATGTGTGACAACAGAGTTTAAATGAATATGGTGAACAACTAATTTCAGTTTGTCAATATCTCATTCTTTATCAAGCTAAACATTAACCATGGAACTACAGTTAATCCAATAGAAAAAAATGTGGCCATTGGTTTAATGAAAAATATTACCTCAAAAAAACGATTCTCTATTTTAGGGTTGTTTCCCATTGTCCTCTCTTCATAGCAACACAAGATACAGCTATTGCTTCCTGCAAGCTCCTTCATGGTCCTCAGCAAGGGCTCTAACGACTGCAAGAACAATATATTGTTGAAACAACATTCATATTTTGAACGTGACAAAGATTATCTCATTTCAAACCTATATTCATACAATGTAGTAGAAGCTGAATAGTCACATGGTACAATTTGTTTTTTTAGAATAAAATGGTTAACCATCTAAAATATTAAAGTAAGAATTTATACACAAAACTGAAAATCTACAGTCTTCAAACAAGAAATGCACGTGGAGACAAAGGGCAACTTGATGTGAAAATAAAATTACTATTTTTCTAAAATGCCAGTGGCAAACGAATCAAGTACAAAGAGATCAAGCTCAGTCAATTACACATTTTAATAATGTGTAGCGAGGTGTGAGAACATGAGAAATTGGAGTAGTAAGCCATTCAATCCTTAAAGCCCACTGCATCATTCAATGAGTCATGATGTGGATATGCCGGCGTTGGACTGGCGTAAACACAGTAAAAAGTCTGACAACACCAGGTTTTAGTCCAACTGATTTATTTGATAATAGACTCACAAGCTTTCGAGGTTTCCCTCTTCGTCAGGTGAATGGAGAGTTCTGGCCATACCATGGCTGATCTTCTACATAAATATCATTTTCCTGCACTATCCCCATCCCTGGATATTTCTAAATGTGTAGAAATCTATCAATCCAAGTCCTGAACATTCTCAACGATTCCACATCCCTCTAAGGCAGAGAATGCCAAAGATTCATTACCCTCTGAATGAAGAAATTTCTTCTCATCTCAGTCCTAAATGGCCTGCCCCTTATTCTGCGATTGTTACCCCCTGATTCTAGGTAGGGACTCCCCAGCCAAGGGAAACATCTTTCCCACATCTACCCAGTGAAAACCTGTAAGAATTTTGTATGTTTGAATGAGATCACCACTCATTCTTCCAAATTCCAGAGTATAAAGGTGTAGTCTATTTAATCTTTCCTCATACGACAATCACTTCATCCCAGGAATTAATCTAGTGAACCTTTGTTTGTTTCATTGCTTCAATGGAAGTAAATCTTGCCTTATGCAAGTAGACCAAAAGTGTACACAATATTCCAGATGCAGTCCTACCAAGGCTCTATACAATACAGTAAGATAACTTTACCTTTACTACAAGAGGATGTGAGTATAAGGCCAATATACCATGTGCCTTAATTGTTTACTGCACCTACATGTTACCTTCCAGTGATGAAAAGACACCCAAATTTCTTTGGAGTTCAACACTTTCCAGCCTCTCACTGTTTAAAATAAATCTTAAAAATAATTGGCTCTTCCATACAGTAAGGAAAACAGATACTGTAATCTTAATGCTTTAAGTTTCCATATCTCAACACATTATCTAGTGTGCCAAAATATAATAATTTGTCAGTTCTACCCATCTGAGATGTTTTGTATATTGACCATTGGTCAAACCAGTGTGTGGCCTTTCAATTAGCAAAAAACATGTTTGCAGTTAATTTTCAACAATGAAAATTAATTTTGAGAGCTTCTCATTTTTAAAAGGCTAGAAACTGAAGAATAAGTTTGAAAAAATAAATAATGTTGGATTATAGAAAAATGGCAGTTCAAGTAAAAATAAAATTAGTACTAGGAATGGGAATGACAAAAATTAAAGTGAACATTTAAAATGTTGCGTAGGATTAAAAATATCCCTTACAAGTGTAGCTTTACTGCTGTAATAAGCAGCACGTAAACTGAAATTTTATAAATACCAGCCAACGTTTTGTAAGGATCACCCTCAGTCCAAATGTTAAAATACAGCACAAAATGAAATTCTATTGATGTAGAAATTTGAAATTATCAGAAAATGTTGGAAATACATTTTCCAACATTTACATTTTACAGATCAGGCAACATCTGTGAGAAATGAAGTATTCTGACAAAACATCACTTGATCTGAAACATTAACTTTACCTTCCTTTCACGAGAATGATAGGGAGTGGGATAGCTTGATCTTGGGTTCAGACATAGCTTGGTACAACATCAAGGGCAGCAGGGCCTGTACTGTGCTGTACTAAGAACATAAGAACATAAGAAATAGGAGCAGGAGTAGGCCATCTAGCCCTTCGAGCCTGCCCCGCCATTCAATAAGATCATAGCTGATCTGTCGTGGCTCAGTTCCACATTCCCGCCCTCTCCCCATAACCTATAATCCCCTCGCTTATCAAAAACCCATCAACCCGCGTCTTAAAAATATTTAGCAAGGCAGCCTCCACCACTTCAACGGGCAGAGAATTCCAGAGATTCACCGCCCTTTGAGTGAAGAAGTTCCTCCTCAACTCCGTTCTAAACTGCCCCCCCTTTATCTTGAGGCTGTGCCCCCTAGTCCTACTGTCCTTTCTGAGCGGGAAGAGCCTCTCCACCCCTATCCTATCCATCCCATTCATCATCTTATATGTCTCAATGAGATCTCCCCTCATTCTTCTAAACTCTAACGAGTACAAGCCTAGTTTATTCAGCCTCTCCTCATAGCTCAACCCCCTCAACTCCGGTATCAGCCTAGTAAACCTCCTCTGCACTCCCTCCAAGGCCAAAATATCCTTGCGTAAGTGCGGCGCCCAAAACTGCACACAGTACTCCAGCTGCAGCCTCACCAATGCCCTATACAGCTGCAGCAAGAACAGCATACTGCTCTACGTTATTTTTTCTACAGATTCTGCCTGATCCACTAACTATCTGTTTTCTTCATACACACATTCTGAAGCTTCAAAAGCTATACAGGTGAACATTGTGCACAATCTTGCTACATTTCATTCTATGAAGACATTTTTAAATACTATAATTAAGATTAGCTTGATGATTTTCAACCTCATCTTAGCCAAACATTGTTAGGATGCACCTAAGTACTGTAAATGTGCGCAAACAGTTCAAAGGTGGAATTTTAGAAATAGCGTGCAAGTCAATATAGGGCAGGGCATTTAGTTTTGGGTTGCTTTAGCGAAGAACCATACAAAGCACAATGGACTAAATGGTCTTAAATGTAGCAAGCATCCATATTTTTCTATACTTTAAATGTGACAACAGAGTTAATGCATGCATACGTATGCTAGCCTTGCACTCAGTTCGATGTTACATCAATGCTATTTGAAGATTATATATTTCAAATTCAAGGATATATTTATATTGCATAAACACTAAATTAACTACATGTACATGCCATCTGCTGGTCTTTGTATCTGATGAGAAAAGGCACAATTTGATTTTTCTGTAGGAATAATTAAAAACAATGTTCAGGAACAACTTTACAAATTGTATATTAGTTCAGGAAGCTACCCTTTAAAATCTCAGGTATACACACCTCCTCATAGTAAATACAGTCTGCCACAAGAATGTAGTCCGGCTCAGGTGGAAGGTCTTTCACGCTTTCACCCCTGAAAAATACCACAGAATAGAAACATTAAGGGCACAATTGTGTTAAATTTAGAAAAAATGGAGAGGTCATTCAGCCCCTCACCCCAGTTTCAGCATTCAATTAGATTTTAGGTGATTTGTACCTCAACTTCATTTATTCACCTTTAACCAATATCCTTTGACAGTTTAGCAAAAATCACTCAAGGGCAAGTTCCAAATGTTCACAACTGTGTGCAGAAATACTTCTTGATTTAGTCCAAAACAGCATTGTTCTAATATTATTATACCTGCTTGCTCTGGATTGTTTCAGAGGACATAGTTTCTCTATCAAATCCAAAAGGGAATACAAACCAGTGTTACACAACCTATCCTCCTAATTTAATACATTAATCCCTGGTATCATCCTGGAGAATCTGTACTGTACTCCCTCGAGAAGTCAGTTTCTTTAAGAATCGGTGCCTAAAACTGAACACAGCTTTTCCAGATAGAATCTGAACCCAAAAACTCTGCACAACGAAAGCATCATTTCCTCACTTTTGTATTCCAACTTACTAGAAATAAAGGCCAACATTCAATTAGCCTTGTTGATTACATTTTGTGTGTGTAAATCAGGACCTGAATGTGAGAACCACAGCTGGCAAGGCTGAAGTTACACACTAAGCTATAACTTTCATGGATGTGGATATGTGCTCCCTATGGAGCAACTTTATAAACATTAGGAGATACAGCAATGTCAGACTCTGAAAGGATCAACAACTCATTTAAAAAAACCCAGGGTACACTTCCAAATCCATCTTACTTCAAACGAGAGCAAGTTGCACAGTTCAACCCAAGATTGACATGTTATCAAATACCAGAGCTATCATGTCACTTCTGCACAAAACATGTCAATGAAAATAAAAACAGCCAATATGCACTCTGCAAAGTGATGGCTATTTGTAACCCACCCCTGCCATGGAATTCTCCCAAACCCCCTGCTGGTGGATTCGACAGTGGGCACGGTGGACATATATGGCGGGAGGCCCAGAAATCAGTTTCACCAGCGTGAATTTACAGCAAGACCTTTCACTGGTGCTTACCATAGCAGCTTGGAAAACCCACCAGCAACTGGCATGAACTTTATTTGCAACCCGTTTATCGGATGCAAATGGGCCCGATCCCCACGCCAGGTTTTCCTCAGTGCTGGCAGGAAAACACTGGCAGGATTCATCTAAACAATGCTTGGGGCTGTCCCCTGGAATTTAGGATGAAGGCTTTCCACAATCCTGGTATGACACATCAGTGGGTCAGGGGTGCATCTGAAGGCACCCTTCAGATTAGGTGCCCTGGAGGAGATGTATCTTCCAGTCTCAGAAAGCTTCTGGAGATCCATCATTGTTTTCAGAAGTTCCATCTTTTAGACTTGGATCTCTTGGAGATCTATCTTCATTATCAAGAGGGAGATCTTTCTCTTTATTTAAATTAAAAACACAAACAGCAGGATCAATTTCAAACAAATACAAATAGATTAAAAAAACCCAACCCAGTTGATTTGGATTATTCCTTGTATTCAGTGCCTCCCACCACACAAGTAACAAAAGGATATACAGAAGGATGGAGGAATAACAGGATACAACCACAACTGGCTCAGCAGTGCACAACCAAGAAAATGGTGGTTAAACCTCCATGGATTTTTGCATCACACTTGGGTGCACACCAAAGATGACTTCCCCATCCCTAGTGGAAGCGCCCTTGAAACAAAAAAATAAAATGTCACTTCCCAGTATATATAGTCTATCTGTAACATAACAGGAGTTAAGCAAGGATTCTAACCCCAAAACAACAGAAATGCTAAAAAAATACACAAGCTCATAAATTCCAGCTGGAGTTTTCCCTCACCTGCTGTGAGGGCTTGTTGGGTCCTACCCACCACCTTCATATTAAACCACATGCACATCTCCCTGCAATGGCGCTATTTATTTTAACCATAATTGCAATAAAGGATACCTGGTGAAAATATCCATCATTTTACACCGAGATTATAAGACAAGGGAATGGATGAAAGTCACACAGCTCTAATACCACACAACCTACACAATACACAAGAGCAAGTAGTATATTGTGAGATGCATTCCATTAAAGATAAATTAATACTCTTGGGTATATCAGGATGACAAGCAAAAATTCACTACCACATACATAATGTAATGAATCACGTCACAGGATCAATCAATATACAGAATTACAGGGGATACATTCAATGATTCACAAGGATTGATACAGGATATGACTCTTAAAGGACAGCTGGTGAAATCTGCCTCAGGATCTCACAGGATTTCCTCGATATGCGAGTTATCACATTGACAAAGATCAATTAAGAGAAGAAATTAAAATGATAAGGATGAGTGTCCTTGGACTTATGATCACTCAGGATTGTCCTATCGATATGATAAATCATGTAACAAAATCAATTGAGATGCAATACTAGGGGATATATTCAAGGATTAATGACGATGAACTGCAGAACATGATTCTAAACAAGATAGTCAGCGAAACGTGGCTTCACGGTTCAGTCACAGGAGTGCCCTCCTCACCACTATGAAAAAGCACCGAACAGGATCAACACGAGAAAATAATTACAGGGAGTACAGTCCTGGGTTCACAAAGCTGATCACAATTGCAAATTATTTCCAGTTTCTAAAAAAGTCAAAGCCTCAACAGGATTGTCCTTTTGAGGGTGACCCTCAGAACAACAAGATAGTGCAGGGCATTCAGAATTTCAAAAAAGACTTAAATCTTTCCTACCACTTTGAAGCCTCTGTGTCTTCGCTGCATTGCCATCAGGAAATCCTGGAAGAAAGTTCATGCCATCACAGAGCCAAGTCCCATCCTTCCTCCAAAATTCTCTAGTGGCCTAAAGCCATGGAAATACACAACAGGCCATGGATGTTGGCTGTCCTTGGGCCTCGAGAATAAGGCACGGTTTGTCCCCTTGAGCTTGATCTACCTTGCCCTGACACTCAGTCTCCAAAAGGCCCAACAGGAACTTGCTTTCAGCTCCCTCTGGAAAACCAATCACATAGACACCTCTCCTCTGACCCCAATCCTCTAGATCCATCAGGATATCTGACACACTGTGCAACTGATTCGCTAAGGATTGGAGTCAAGCCTTGACTGAAGAAGCAGCACTTTAAGGATTCTATCTTCCATCTCACCGAGTCTCTTGCTGGTTTCCTCGAGTTCATCCAAGTTTGTCATCTGTAACTTTGATAATGTTTAGTTAACTTCTTCAATAGCACTGGGTGCAGAGCTTGCTCCCCAGCCAGGTCACCATGCTGATAGCCCAGACTTGCCTCAGGTGCTCCCTTTTAAAGCAAGATTTCCCTGGCACTTCTCAGCATCTTGTCATCAGTATGCCACCAAAAATGTTCCAATGAAAGTCTACATCCCAGGATAAAGCAATTATGAACCGTACTGGATTTTAAAAAGGATTAAAAAATGAGCAATGTCAGAGCTCACAAAAATATGAATATTCCCATGCTTGCATCATGTGATACTCCCATCTTCTTTCTTTAATGGTGGAATAGTGATGTTTGACACCTAATATGGCACCCAGGCAAGACAGCAGACTACACACCCTCCAGGCCTGCCCTGCCACCGAACACGACAAAAAGCACCCAGTGCATATTGATGAGGTCTGGGCCAGAAGATTTAGCGTGTCTTCCTGCCAGCTCTTCATGTTCTGCATCTGCCATGGAACCTAGTCTCAAAATGGGAGAATTTTGCCATGAACTTCTCCACTGGCAAAATCATGCCCTTTTTTTTGACTGCAGTCATCAACTACATATCATTCCATTAACAAAGCTCAATGATACAAACAAAATACACTCAAGATGCTTGCAAAACATTTTGATAACAAATTCTTTTCTGCATTTTGCATTGATTGGCAATTACAATTTAAACATTCTGTATTAGCTTTGCTCAGCTGGTAGAAACAATATTTCATTTCAAGCCCAATTTTAGGACTTGATTCCATGATCCAAAGCTCAGTGCATTATTGAAAACATCACCAGCATAGCCTATCTTTCAAATGAATCATTACATACATCCCTCGGGACTGTTTCAGATAATAGCTCATGGAATGTCATCATTATGAACAATGCTGTATCCTTTTGTTCTGACCACTCAACCACCAAAACTCACATTTATTTAATTTGCTGTTGGATTTTCATATATGCAAACTGTTATATTTTCCTATGGAATAGCGACTGCATTGCAAAAACTTTTATGAAATAAAGTACTTCACCACTAAAGGGCACAAGGTGTTAATATGTTCAGGTTAATTCTTCCTCCATCGTTACTGCCCATTTCTCAATAAGACTTCTTGAACAAAAGACATTAACTTCCTGATCAGACATGGGAATTTACTATGTGGAAAAGGACGTGACCAAAAGACTGTATCTAGATATACGAGCTACCTTTGCTAGTACACATTTATTCATTTTTAAACCACAGAACTCTAAATATAAAAGGTATTACTGAGGAAATGTGCCTTTAAATTTGATTCTTGGACCAGCATCTAAATGCAATATATCCAAACAATGTTGCATGAATCAGATATTGCCATTTACCAAACATTAGGTCATGTAAATTATAAGTAACAGCTTTCAGCTCCCTTTCCAAGTTTCAAAACTCAGATTTGTTTACAGATTTCTCAGGTATTGCAACTATTTATACTAATGATTTATTCCTTCTTTAGTATCAACATAATGAAAACCAAGTTCATTTTCAGATGAATGCATAATGGAATAGTAACTACTGGAGAAAAAAAGCTCTCAATACTACTTGGGTTCAAGTTTCACCATGTTACAGCTTGCTCTCACCTTGATTACAGGTGGTTCTTCAAGCCGTAACAGTTAAAGTTTCCCTTCCTGAAACTAATGTCAATGCCATCGGATATCAGTAGAAAGATATCACAGCTTGGTACTAAAGAAGAGATGAACTGCTTCTCTAAAGATGCTGCACCGACAAAAAGGTGATTGGAAGTTATCCATGGAACTGATGGACAAAATGGAAGTATTCTGTACCTTCAGAGATAAGCAATTAAAGGTTTCAAGAGAAATCTGAAATATTTTGACAGACTAATGTGATGGTTTCCATTTAGTGACAGTTTCTTCTCTTCCCATTTATTTCTTCTTTCACAAGCTATCTTCATCCTTTGGTATGTAGAGAAAGATCACCACTCCCCATTTCTGCCACCCCCAAAGAAACCAGTATCTACTTGAAAAAAATTCAGTGAAGCTGATGCAAAGACGATCTGGATTCCCAAGCTTCTGTTCTGAGTACTAAAACTACAAACAGATGAAAACTTATGCTGCAAAATTTTAAAGTCAAGTAAGTACAAACCATTTAAGTACCTTGGCTTGGATAGAACCAGTAACCAGGTCCTTGTTATCATTGATGTTTATGTTAAGTAAATCCTGCAACTCTTCAAGATCTGTGACTGTGACATGTGCCCTGGAAAACAGAAAGAAAAACATTAACTTTGAATTAAAATCAAACATAAAATATCAAAACATCTTATTTGATTTTGCATAACCACAGTCAGAGGTTCCAAATTGATAATCAATCTCAGTCGCATCCCAAGGTCTTTGTCACAAATGTCAGTCTTCAACCAATTCAATTCTTGCCCATTGGATCAAGAAACAACTGAGCACACTAAATACAGCAAAGACCAATAGCCCAGTCAATATCTGATTGTAGTGCTAAAGTCTGTGTTCCAGAACTATCTGCATTCCCAGCCAAGCTACTCCCAGTGGCATCCAACCAACAATGGAAAATTATCCAGATATCCATCAACAAAAGGCTGGACAAATCTGATCTAATTACTGTCATACCAGTTACTCAATAACTGGCAGATCAATGGAAGGTGTTGTTGACAGTGCTTTCAAGAGACTGTTCTCAGATGCTCTGTTTGGGTTATGCTAGTGCCACTTCTTTTTAGCATCACAGGATCCCTACAATGCAGAAGGAGGCCATTCAGTCCATTAAGTCTGCACCAACAGATTATCCCACCCAGGCCCATAAAAGATGGTTGTCACTGTTAGACGTCAATCATTAAGTCACAGGACATTGCTTCAGGACTTCCAAGGCCCATCCAACTTCAGCCTCATGATCTTCCTTCCATCAGAATGTCAGTACCATCAACAACTCCTCAGATATTGAAGCAGACTGTGCCTATATGCAGCAAGAACTGGACAACATCCAGGCTTGGGCTGATAAGTGACAAGTAACATTCACATCACACAAAGGCCAGGCAATTAACATGTCTAACAAGAGAGAATCTAATTATGTCCCCTTGACATTCAATGGCAATACTATTACCAAAGCCCTCACGATCAACATCCTGGGGGTTGCCACTGACCAGAAACTGAACCAGCCATATAAATACAGTGGCCATAAAAGCAGGTAAGACACTAAATTGAAGTTTATTTATTAGTGTTACAAGTAGGCTTTCATTAACACTGCAATAACATTACTGTGAAAATCCCCTAGACGCCACACTCCAGTGTCTGTTCGGGTACACCGAGGGACAATTTAGCATAGTCAATGCACTTAACCAGTACGTCTTTCGGACTGTGGGAGCACCCAGAGGAAACCCACGCAGACACAGGGAAAACATCTGTGTGGAGTCTACATGGTGACCTAAGCCAGGAATCAAACTCAGGTCCACTAGGGCGGTGGAATGCTCCCCATTTCCTGATGAGTACAGCCCCAACCAAAAGCCAAGAACTTCACTGCCATCCAAGGCAAAGCAGAGAATTTGACTAGCATCCCATTTGTCAAATCAATATTCACTACCTCCACCACAGGTGCACCAAGGTTGTAATGCTATCCATAGGGTGCATTACAGCAACTTGCCAAGGCTTCTTTGACGGCACCTTCAAAACCCATGTCCTCTATGATTTTGAATAAACAACAGGAGCATGGGAACACCATCAGCTACCAAGTTCCCTCCAAATCATATGCCATCCTGACTTGAACTGTATCACTACCGTCATTGCATCAAATCCAGGAATTCCCTTTCTAACAGTGCTGGGGACATACCTACACTACCTGGACTGCAGTGGATCAGATAGGTAACTTATCAACAGCTTCTCAAGAGCAATTAGGGATGGGAAATAAAATGTTTGCCTAGGCAGTGATGCTTCCATCCAATGAATTAATTTTTTTAAATAGTAAATTACTAACAGAGAAGTTTTGTGGCATGATAAATTACTACATATTTGCCTCAGCTAGCTAACAGTTGAAAGTCATTGCATTCTCTTGGCTTAATGGATCCTAACAATTTATACTTGTATAGTACATAGAACAAGAAAGACCAGGTGATACAGCAGTTCAAGCACTTGACTGCAGGCAGTCAAAAAGATAGGCTTTTAAATATAGGGGTGGAAATAATAAATCAGCAATAAAAGTTAAAGTTAGGGAGTTCTATAAAGTAGGCCCAAGACAGCAAAGCGATGAACATAAAAAAAATTCATGCAAATATTTTGCTTCAAGCCTCCCGTTTGGCCACAACACAACAATCAGAGACAAGAAAAGCACACTGAAGGTGACACGACCAATGATACCTGATCAGCCCAAAATATATGGCTCAAATTTTGTGGCACCCCAACAACAATTTCCACTTACACAGAATTTTTTAACAAAGGAAAATGGCTTCACTCATTTCACAGCATGATAAGAAAGCGACAAAGCCAAGGGAACCAATGTTTGGACAGCTGACTAAAAGCTCAGAGGGATTTGGCCCAGAACTGAGCCTCCAACCCCATATTATCCTTATCACAAATGACACATCCATAACATTGGATAAAAGCAAATTACTCTGGATGCCGGAATCTGAAACCAAAAGAGAAAACACTGGAAAATTACTGCAGGAATCCATTAATTAGGATTAGTTAGGATCCATTAATTGCACATCCATAACATGGCTCGTCCCTGCCTCTGCTCATCTGAAGCTAAAACCTTTGCCCTTTGATCACCTGACTTGACTATTCAAAAGCACCACACCACTGCATCTTCCACTCCCCACAAGTTTGAGCTCATCCAAAACTCTGCTGCCCATGTCCCAACACACTAAATACCATTCAACCATACTGATGGCCTTGTAACCTCCTCCAGTCTTACAATCCTCTCAGATCTTTGTACTAATCAGTACTAGCCTCTTGTCCATCCCCAACTGTCATTACCCACTAACCCTATTGGCTGCTGCCCAAGTTCCAAATTCTGGAGTTGCAGCACTCCCAAAGTTCTCCGTTTTCCCACTTCAAAACACTCCTTAAAACAAGACTCTTTGAAAAAGCTTTTCATCTCAGCCCCAAATCTCATTTGTAGATTGGTGGCAATTTTTGTCTGATAATACTCCTTTGAACACAGTAAAGGCATTATAAATGCAAGTTTTTGATATTTTCCTATTTTCTGTATATAGTCACAAAGCAGTAAGCTTGCCAAGTAGTTTCAACTCATCCAGTGGCTTGCAGAACAAACTGGGGCAGAGGGGTGGAAATGAAGATGGGGATTGTTAACATCCGGTACCTGGAAGCAAAGTGATATCTGGAAGAAGCAGCCTGTAGAAAACAATTTACTTAGCTCATTGTTAGGTCTTCTTTCTGCAATCAGCCACCTCTCATTCTCTCAGGTTCTTGGAGAGAAGTGCAATTTAGAATGATTTCAAGAACTGCCAATTTGGGAATGAATAGGATTTTGGACTGATGTTGCAAATAGATCCAGAAAAATCCACAAAGGCATATTTCCAGTTCCATTCAACTGGCTAGGGATTCTTTCTATAGGCACAGCAAAGGGTGACCAGATAGAGATCTTTAAGATGAAAGGGGTTTGATAAGGCATATGGAGTCACTTTTGTTCAAATACCAAAACTAGGGGCCATAAATATAGTCACAAACAAAACCAATAGGAAAATCAATCTGGCTAGAATGCGGAAAACATTATGAAGGGGAGTTGATGCAAATAGTGCAGATGAATTTGAGATGAAGCTGGATGTTCACTGGAACATGTTGGTTCCCATGCAGGTTAGACGATTTTATTGGAGAATGAAAACGGCAGTTTGGCTTATTTCAGTGTTATAAATTCAGAAATCACCATCTTAAGGGATAGAATCCTACAGTGCCGAAAGAGGCCATTCGGCCCATCAAGTCTGCTCCAACCACAATCCCACCCAGGCTCTATCCCCATACATTTATCCTAGCTAATACCCCTGACACTAAGGGCCAATGTAACATGGCCAATCTACCTTATCCGCACGTCTTTGGACTGAATGGATGAATGCCGGACACTGAAAACATCAAAGCTCTAACTCGATCTGTAATCATTTCCCCTCAGCATCGTCTCTAACACCTTCATACTAACAAATAGAAGCGAGATTATCTTTACCCCAGAGTTGAAGCTATCAGTCCCACCACTCCGGTCCCTGACCCCAACTCCACCACGCTCTTCCCGGCAAACGCGTGGAGGCCGTCCCGATAAAAAGCACTGGTCTCCAGGTATTTGGCCAGCACCAGCGCCGCATCCCACACCACACAGCCCACGTCGCCGGCGCTGCGCTGCTTGATGCGCAACTCCGCGCCAGACCGCCGCTCCACCGCCCGCACAAAATAATCGGGCTCAAGCCTCGCCATTAGCGGGAAGAAGGACTCTCCAGCCCGCCAACAGAAACCGAAGCACCGCCCAGACTAGAGGCCAAGCTCCAAAGCCCAAACAGGCCAAAAACCAAACCAACTAGGCCCGGTTCCAACGGCAACGGCTAACTATAAATGATCACGTGGTGAGGCAGCTGTGACGCACGGGCCTGCAGCCAATCCCTGCCACGTTTACATTCAAACGGGTGGACGCCGCCCGCTGCCGCCGCTCATTGGCTTATTTCTGACCAACGACGGCGTTCGGGTGGGCGGGCCGTGCAGCTGGTAACCGTGGAAACGCCGCTCGGCTGGATATCAGTGAGAGGATGGGAGGTCCTGTTTGTGAACAAAATTCCCACTCATCTGATGAAGGAGCAGCCAGCGCTCTGAAAGCTTGTGGCCTGTGCTACCAAATAAACCTGTTGGACTTTAACCTGGTGCTGTGAGACTTCTGACGAGATCTCCTCTGTCCAGGGGGTGTGAGCCTTAGTCAGGTTAAAAGCACGTAAATGTGTTACGTCATAATACCTGAGCTGTTTAATATGAATCTCGTATAGAAAGATTGGAGGAGTTGGGCCAGTCTTCCTGGAAGGAGAGGAGAGATTGTGAGGAGATTTCTGTTGCTGTCAGAGTTTTGAATGGACCCACCGTATATTAAGCTGATCTTTCTCTGCGCCCTAGCTATGACTGTAATGCTATATTCTGCACCGTCTCCTTTCCTTACCCCCTATATATTCAAACACAGTATGCTTCGTACAGCACACAGGAAACAGTATTTTTCACAGTATACCAATACATGTGACAATATCAAATCAAATCAAAAGTAACCAAACGAGAAAATGCTAGGAAATCTCAGCAGGTCTGGCAGCATCCGTAAGGGGAGAAAATAGCTGACGTTGAGTGCAGATGACCCTTTGTTTGCTCCCAGCATCCACAGTAATTTGCTTTTATCCAAATCAAAAACAAATTGAGAAGAGGATGTAAGGATGCTACAAAGACACATTGAGAGGTGAAATGAGTGGACAAAAATATGGCAAATAGAGTATAATGTGGGCCAATGTGAAATTATTCATTTTGGCAGAAATAATATATAAGATAGCAGAGCTGAAGTGCAGAGGGATCTAGGTGTCCTAGTGCAAAAGGGTAATACTGTATTATGTTTGAGGTTTACTATTGATAATAATAAGAGACCACAAGGTCAGTGGTAGTAAACTAATGAACAGTTTATTAACACATCATTATCCATGCACAGTCAGCACAAGACTGATTGGGAAGCTCTACCCTGGGTAGAGCACCTGATCCATTCTCTTAAAGGAGCATGCCCTAACATACAGGGACAGCAAGTATTTAGGAAAGGCAATAGAAGGTTACAACTTAGTGTGAGGGAAATTTATTACAAAAGTAGTGAGGTAATGCTTCAGTAGTACAGGGCACTGTGAGACCACATAGAGTCATAGAGCTTTACAAAACAGAAATAGGCCTTTCAGCACATCATGTTGCATAAGGTTAAGTCTCACGGGATCCAGGGCGAGGTAGCTAGATGGATACAAAATTGTCTTGACGACAGAAGCCAGAGGGTGATTATAGAAAGTTGTTTTTTTAAACTGGAGACCTGTGACCACAGCTATGCCTCAGGGATCAGTGCTGGGTCCACTGTTATTTGTAATTTATATTAATGATTTGGATGAGAATATACAAGGCATAGTTTGTAATTTTGAAGATGACACCAAAATTGGTGGCATAGTGAACAGTGAAGAAGGTTATTTTGGATTACAACAGGATCTTGATCAATTGGGCCAGTGGGCTGATGAATGGCAGATGGAATTTAATTTAGATAAATGTGAGGTGATGCAGTTTGGTAGATTGAACCAGGGCAGGACTTACTCAGTTAATGGCAGGGCACTGGGGAGAGTACCAGAACAAAAAGATCCCGGCGTACGGGTTCATAGCTCCTTGAAAGTGGAGTCACAGGTGGACAGAGTAGTGAAAAGGCATTCAACATGCTTGGTTTCACTGGTCAGAACATTGAATAGAGGAGTTGGGACATCTTGTTGAAGTTGTACAAGGCATTGGTAAGACCACACTTGGAAGACGGTGTACCATTCTGGTCATCCTATTATAGAAAGGATATTATTAAACTAGAAAGAGTGCAGAAAAGATTTAGTAGGATGCTACTGGGTCTTGATGGTTTGAGTTATAAGGAGAGGCTTGATAGACTGAGACTTGTTTCTCTGGAGCATAGAAAGCTGAGGGATGATCTTATAAAAGTCTACAAAATAATGAGGGGCATAGATCAGCTAAAAAGTCAGTATCTTTTCCTAAAGGTAGGGGAGTCTAAAACTAGAGGGCATAGGTTTAAGGTAAGAGAGGAGAGATGCAAAAGGGTCTAGAGGGGCAATTCACACAGAGGATGGCAAGTGTCTGGAACAAGCTGCCAAAGATAGTAATAGAGACAGGTACAATTTTGGCTTTTAAAAAGCGTTTAGACAGTTTCATGGGTAAGATGGGGATACAAGAATATGGGTCAAATGTGGTCAATTGGGATAACTTAGGGCTTTAAAAAAAAGGGTGGCATGGACAAGTTGGGCTGAAGGGCATGTTTCCATGCTATAAACCTCTGACTCCATGTCTGCATTGGTGATCCCATTTTCCAGCATTTGGTCCACAGCATCGTATGCTATGGTGTTTTAAGTGCTCATCTAAATGCTTCTTAAATGTTGTGATGCAGGGAGTTCCAGATTCCCACCACCCTCTGGGTTAAAACATTTTTGTTTAAATCCCCTCATATCTCCTACTCCTGACAAATCTAGGTCCCCTATTATTGACCCCTATACTAAGCGAAAAAGTTTCTTCCTATTTATATCCATCTCAATCAGGTTCCCCCCTCAGCCTTCTCTGCTCTAAGGTATACAACCCTAGCCCAACCAGCCTCTCTTCATATTTGAAATGCTCCAGCCCAGGCAACACTGTGGGAAATCTTCACTGCACTCACTCTAATGCAATCATATCCTTCCTATAGTGGGACAACTGGCACCACACTCATGACTCTAGCTGTGGCCTAGTGAATGTTTTAGACAGCTCCCATCATAACCTCCCTGCTCTTACATTCTATTCTTCAGCTGATGTTATTATGTTGCAGGGAAGAGTAGTAAGTGCCAGGAGGTTGGGGGAGTGGGAACAGGACTGGGGGGAACCTAAGAACTAGAGTAATTCAGCCCCATGATCGTATTGAATTCAGCTCCACTATTCAATACAATCATGGCTAATCTCATCTTGGCCTCAACTCCAACTTTCTGCCCATTCTCCATAACTCTTTATCCCATTACTAATTAAAAATCAGTCTATCTCCTCTTTTATTCAATGTCCCGGCATCCACCATACTGTGAGGTAGTGAATTCGACAGTTACGATGTTTGAGAGAAGTAGCTTTTCCTCTTCTGTTTTAAATTTGCTACACCATATCCTAAAATTCTGACCTCTTGTTCTAAATTGCCCCACAAGATGAAGTATTCACTCTATGCATACTTTGTCAATACCTTTTCTCATCTTATATACCTCAATTAGATCCCCCTGCCGCCACTCCATTCTTCTGAACTCGAGTGTAATGGCCTAAACTGCTCAATTTATCTTCATAAGACAAACCCCTCATCTCTGGGATCAATAACAAACCTCCTCTGAACCGCCTCTAATGCCACTACATCCTTCCTCAAATACAGGAACCAAAACTGTACACAGTACTCCGGGTGCAGTCTCACCAATGCCTTGTATAGTTGCAGTAATGGTTCCTTACTTTTATACTCTATTTTAGTTACAAATGCCAAAATTTTATTTTCTTTATCACCTGCTGTAGCTGCATAACAGTTTTCTGTTACTCACACGAGGACATCCAGATCTCTGTGCACCTAAGCACCCCAAAATCTCTCTCCATTTAGATAACAAGTTGCCTTTCCATTTTTCCAAGCAAAATGAATAACCTCACACTTATCCATGTTTAACTTCATCTGCCACATTTTGGCCCTCTTACCTAGGAAGGGTTCAGGCTTTGGATAGGCACATGTGGGTGAAAGGAGAGGTTGAGTCTCAGAGAGATGTATGTGGGGCAGGGGCATTGGAGCCCCAAGAGAGGCATGCATGAAAGAGGAAGTGGTTCAGGCCTCAGTGTGACAGAGAGCAGGGCTGGGGGTGGTCAGGCCTTAGAGAAGCATGCACGAGGGGGTAGGCCTCGGAGAGAAATGTATGAGAGTTGGGGGGGCCATGTGTGAGAGGAGGGGGAAGTGAATGTTGTGAGAGGGTTTAGTGTGTCTGTGAGAGAGCGGGAGTGAATGTGTGAGAGCGTGTGTGGGAGAGAGGAAAGTGAGTTTGTGTGTGAAAGAGGGAAGTGAGTGAGAGAAGGAAGTGAGTTTTTGTGTGTCAGAGAGGGGGATGTGTGTGTGAGTGGTGTAAGAGAGGGCGTGTGTGTGAGCGAGTAGTGAGTGTTTGAGAAAGAGGGGAATGTGTGTGACAGCTGTGTGTGACAGAGAGAGATGCAAGTGACTGAGTGTGTGTATGTGCAGAGGGAGCAAGGTCTCTGTGTGCATATGTATGAGAGAGAAGTACCATATCCATTCCAGCATCATTAAAAATCACAAAAAAACTTAAGTTTTTTTAATGAGAACTTCTTAATTATTGAGATTATCCATTTCTAAGAGACTAATGTTAAGAAGCCAGGGGTTAGTGTGAGGGGGTCAAGACGATCGCAAATGTATTTGTGACTGTGCCCCTTCCTAATTTCTGATATATGCACAGGTAGATAGAAATTACTTGCTTACATTTGATTTGTGTGTTCACATCAATTTTGTGGCAAAAAATGGGACATCAAAGTTGAGAATATATGGGGTTCCCCAATGCTCATAGGAGATCACTATGAATTCCATGGCTCAAAAAGTTTGGGAAATCTGTTCTCAGAATCTCTTTTAAAGGTAACGATTGCTCTTTCCAGCCCCAATTTTGCATGATAAAATTACCTTATTCAATGATATTGCTCTCACCATTAAAACCCTCAAACAACTTTGACTCATAGATAAATGAAAGCCTACATTCATAGCAAATGTCAGTTTATTTATTTAGAACATTAAAAATGTACAATTCAAGGAAGTTTATTTTTGTAGCCACATTATCTTTCATTATTTATTTGTATTCCAGGCACAGTAACACAGTGGTTAGCACCGCTACTTCACAGCTCCAGGGACTTGGGTTCGATTCCCAGCTCAGGTCACAGTCTGTGTGGAGTTTGCACATTCTCCTTGTGTCTGCATGGGTTTCCTCCGGGTGCTCTCACAGTCCAAAGATGTGCGGGTTAGGTTGATTGGCCATGTTAAAATTGCCTCAGTGTCCTGGGATGTGTAGGTTAGAGGGGTTAGCGGGTAAATGTGTAGGGATATGGGGATAGGGCTTGGGTGGGATTGTGTTTGGTGCAGACTCGATGGGCCGAAGGGCCTGTTTCCGCATTATAGGGTTCTATGATTCCAGACTTACCTTTTCCCTTTTTAGCAAATAGTTCCCATCTTTAGTTCAGATCCTAACAGAAAGATCTCCATCCTTCTGTTTTTAATCAGAAATCTCATCTTACAAGGCCCAATATTAACAGGCATTTTTAGGTACTTTCTTGAGTCTGAAGATGTTTGAATGCACAATTATTCATATTTAAATGATGTACACCCTTTAAAGCCAAATATCAAATAGTGATGTAAACAACAATAATGTTGATTGGTTGGAGACTTGTTCAAAGAGCCTTTTAAGCCTTCCAATTACATGTTTTGTAAATGAACTCAATTTACAAAACAGCAAGAATTCCTGCAGCAGAACTTAATGTCAGCATAATGTAGCTTTTCTTACACTCTGGTCTTCAATGAAATGAATATCCAAAGGTGAGAGCCACTGCATCGTCCAGAAAAATACAAAAATGCGATTTCACACACAGGTATTTTAAAACATTAATAAATTGAGAAATACCCTATGCATTTAAATGATTGTTTTGTTAAAAAGTGACACAGGCAATTCTAAAAGGTTAAGTAAAAATTAAGACTGGGTAATTTATTGATCTTATTAAGGACACAGATACAAAGTACATTCGAAAGGCCACATAACATTAAGTGAAAAGACCATCATAACTGTCACTTCAGAAAAGCAGCTACAACACTACTGGTAAACAACAAATTCCTTCACCTTTTCATATACCACCAATTATAATGGCAAGTGGGCAATTTTAGATCAGAGCTACTTTTTTTAGTAAAGCTTTGAAGTGTATGTTGGTTGAAATACAATACTGAAAGAAATCTATAGAAGATTTAACAAAATGCTACAATAGAGCCAGTTTAGCACTGAGATTTGCATCAGAAGGATTTTTCTGTTTGTTCTTGATCCACAGCAGTTAAGATTTTGACTTGACGTATAGGTAGCAGACAGTTCAAATTATTCAGTTCAGTCTATACAAAACAGCTGTCATTATTTGTGTGTATACAGTATAAACAAAACTGTACATTCATAATTTCTTTTTTCCTCATTTTTGAGCGCTTAGATGACTTGATAATTGAAATCTTGTTTACAAATGAAATCAAAAGGCACATCTGAAAAAGATGCATGCTTACAACAATTAGTGAAAGAAATTCTGATCTTTAGTTACTCCTGCTAGTTTTTCACAAACTGACTACGGTCTCCTATATCCTAGTAAAGGTTAGACAACTTTACCCATTAAAAAATTCCAAATTAGTGTTATAATTTCTCCTCTAAAATTTGCAGCAGCCAACCAATACAACTTGATTAAAGAAACAACAATTTGTAAAAAGCGCCATATTTCATAAAGTTTCAGTCCTTCGGCGATCTGCATCAAATATTTAATGTATTAGTAAAACATCTATAAAGCTCATTCCAACAAATGAATAGTCACACATTATAATAACCTTCCTGATGTCTGTAAAATTCCATCATTTAACAAGGCCACTAGAGTTCAAATATGTCTCAAGGATTTATCTCGTTGGCTCAGTGCAATGATTGGTTCAAATAATTTAATTCGTTTGTACAGTGCAAATGCAAACTTGTGTTACACTTCAAGGTAATTATGTTGGCACTGCAAGTCTGAGGAAAGAAAATGCTGCTGATCGCCTGAGAGGAGATCACAGCAATGAATTGTTCTGTAGTCTGAATGAAAGAAACATGAAGATTTAGTTTTACTCTAATATCTGTTTCTCAACTGCAATCTTCTTGGCTGCAAAGTTTCTAACAAGGTGACAAAAAAGGTTAAAAACAGCAACACATTTTCTTGCCCCAGTGCCTTAGTACAGATGCCTGATTCCCACAGTGCTTTAAAATTTAGTGTCAGTGAGGAATTTCTGCATTTTCCAGCAATGGCAGTCCACCCCTGTGCAAAGGAGGATGTGGTACTTCTCGTTTGTAAGTCTTTGGTGGAAGTTTTGGCAGCTGCAGACTAGAGTTCTGTCTGGGAGGTATGGGTGGAGCAGAAGAGTAAATAGGGTTGTTGTGGTTTGAACAACGCCGTATAACCCTGGGAGAAGGTGTTGGAGGAGGAGTACTAGGGGAATTGAGGTTTGTGCTAGATTCTCTGTACCAATCTTGATCCCGATGAAGGTGGCTCTTTGGTGCTGGCTGAAGATGAAAAGGATCATTCATGAAGATCTCAGGAGGCCTTATTGGTCTGGGTGGAGGTGTATCAGGCAGTGGATCCCTTGGAGGAAGTGGAGGCGGACTGTGTAGTAGCCCATCTGAGGAAACATATAATCCAGGAATCCTTGGCAGTCTAGGTGGAATAGCAGGAGGACAATCTGGCATATTTGAAGCTGTCTGTAAATAAAGAGATGAAATTCAAGTCAACATTTCTTCCAATTAATTAAGTTAGAAATGACAACAATAACAAATTAAGAATTCAACAAAAAATAACATCAGTATCTGTGAGGGTAACAATGATGAACCTAGCTTCATTTTATTCAGTATTAATACAGGGCACCCAATTCAAGCAAGTAACAGTTTAATGCATGTAGGTGTGTTTCCTACACAAATCATATGGCACCAACAACCTGTGAGACTATTCATTTGTTGCAATGAGCTTTACAGATATTTTGCTGAAACATTAAGGACCGATTCTCTCACCCCGCCATGCCAGTTTTCTAGCACAGTGAGGTGGGAGAATCTCGTGTTTCCGCCGCACATGCATCTCCCACCTCGGATTTTCGGCGCAGTCACATCCACACTGGAAGACAAGCAAGTTATTTTAATGTCATTTAAATGTAATTAGCAGGCCTGGGGCTGAATTCTCTGGGCCTGCTAACCTCTCCCACCCCGACAGAGTATTTCACTCTTTACAGTAGCTCCCCACTTTCGGGGAACTTTCAGGATGACCATGTTGGAGTGAAGGGGGTGATGCAATTGGGCCCCCCAGGGGTCAGGCAGGGGTATGTGCCCCCTGGGCACAGGCACCCTGGCAGTGCCAGCCTATGCCCTCAGCACTGCCCAAGGGATATAGTGCCAATGCCCAAAGGGCACCTTGATACTGCCCACCAGGCATGGGGCAGGGCCTTTGGGACAAGGTCTCATGGGGGTAGGGGTCCTACTGCCACTGTGCATGGGGGCAGGAGGGAGGTCAGTGGGGTGGGGATGGTCAGGGCTTGCCTGGGAATGGTCAGCGGGCTGGGGAGCTTTTTACAAATTGTTTTTATAATCAAGTTATATTGGTTGGCTGCTGAAAAATTGTAAGCAATCATAACACCAATTTGGAATTTTCAAAAGAGTTGTCTAACCTGCACGAGCATGTAGGAGCCTAGTCAGTTTGTGAAAAACATGCTGTAAAAACTAAAGATCAGAATTAATTTCACTAATTGTTGTGATATGCATCTTATTTTGATTAGGAACAAACTGAAAAACAAGGGGAAAGCCAACAGCACAGATCTACATGTAAACTAACTGACCATGGTGGAGGGAATGAATGTTTAAGGTGGTGGATGGGCTGCTAATCAAGTGGGTTGCTTTGTCCTGGATGGTGTCAATGTTCTTGAGTGTTATTAAAGCTGCACATATCCAGGAAAGTGGAGAATATTTCACTGAACACCTGACTTGTGCCATGGACAGGACTTGGGGAGTCATAAGATGAGTCACCCAATGCAGAAATCCCAACCTCTGACCCACTCTTGTAGCCACACTATTTATGTAACTGATCCAGTTAAGTTTCTGGTCACTGAAACCCCCAGGATACTGATGGTGGCTGATTTAATGCCGGTAATATCATTGAACATCAAGGAGAGATTGTTAAGATTCTCTCCTAAAGGTCATTGCCTGGCACTAGTTTTTTATCCCTTACAAAACTAAAAACTCACCAGTCTGACAAACTGATTTGGTTCTTTACACAATGTTAACTTGCAATTATGTAGCATCATTTAACATATCCCAAAGCAACTGAAAGTGGCACAAGAGAAATGCTTTAAGCACTACTGAAACAGGAGGCACAAGTATCGTTAAGCGCTAACTTAATCTTGAAGGTAGGACTTAATTTGAAATTTAACTTAAAACGCGTATTCATGGGATCCAAATGCATGTAAAAGAGGTAACTGCCAATGGATGGTGTGAGGCCTGATCCATTGCCAAAATGCGACCAACTTAATTTCAAAAAGTGGCATTCTAGCTGGAGAAAAGCTGCCACTATGATTTCAGCCCAGAGCCTTATACAATGTGCAAGTCAGAGATCACATATGGTGTTTCTGTTACATTATGATGGCAATTTGATGGGCATGATACACACAGAATTTCATCAGAAACAACATTTTAATAAAATGTCCAAATCCATTTCACAGGAACATTTTAAAGCAAAACTTGACATTAAGCCGCATGAGAAGATATTAGGACACGTGAATACAAGCCTGGCCAAAAAGATTAGGTTTTAAGGAGCATCTAAAAGTAGAAAGGAAGGTAGAGAGTTGGAGAAGTTTTAGGGAGTGAATTGTGCCGAAGAGGCCAGAGTTGGATGATCCTAAATATTTCAGAGGGTTATGGTGCTGGAGGAGATTACAGAGGATGGAGGGCTGAGACTGTTTAGGGATTTGAAAACAAAGATGAATCCTAAAAATTGAGTTGTTTCTTAACCAGAAGCTAATGTAGGTCCGCAAGCACAGGGGTGATGTCTGAACCGGACTTAGAATGAGTAGGACGTGGGCAGCAGAGTGTTGAATGACCTCATGTTTATCTAACTTTTATCAGTCAAACTCTACTTGATCCTGTACCGTATTGAGGAAATTTAAAAGAAGAAAGAAAATGTTACTGCAGTATTATTTTACATTACACCATGAGACATTTCTTTTACCTTAGAATTTACCAAATCTAGACCAGGCTTCCTTCGCTGAGGAAGGGGTGGAGGAGTAGGTGAATCTTCACTTGGCCGATGATGACTTGAAATTGAGTGAGGTTCTGGAAACAGACAGTGAAAGGACAGATTATATGAATATGTTAGTATTTTGAACCATATTTTAGAAGCTCAAAACCCAACAATAATTTACATTTATATAACGTCCTATAACTTGGAAAAATAGCAACAGAAAGCAGTTTGACAAAAAACTGTGCTAAAAGTTGACATGGACCCAAAGGAGGAGATATTAGAAAGCGTGAAGAAGCTGGATTTCAATTAGGATCTTCAAGAAGTAAAGGAAAATCAACGCAAAGGCGTGTAAGCAAGAATGCCATGGGGTGGTGGTTAGATAGCTGAAAGCACCACCTTCAATGCCAAGGTTAAGGTAATGGAGGATGCACGAAGGTCAGCATCAGAGAAATGGTAAGTTTGAGGATGTTTCTTGGACTAGTAAAGGTAAACTTAGACGCAAGACCATGGAGGGATCTAGACACAAGGATGAGAATTTTAAATTAGTGATGTTCAGGGACCATACATCAATTCAGGCCATCGAGGACAGGCATAATAGGTGAGTGAATTGTGATGCTGAGTTTTGAATGAGCTGAGGTTTAGACAGTGGAGGATGGGTGACTGTAGAACAGCATTGGAATAAGTGGTGTTCTTTACACACAGGGTGAAGGTAAACAATATCCCAGTCTTTGTGATGGGGAGCAAACACGACAAAATAAACCTCAACTTCATTCAAATAGGGCACAAACAGTCTGCACATTTTGAGAAGGAAGGGTGGAACAGTGAAGGTACAAATTCTGACTGTGCCGTGAAGGTAAACAATATCCCAGTCTTTGTGATGGGGAGCAAACACGATAAAATAAACCTCAACTTCATTCAAATAGGGCGCAAACAGTCTGCACATTTTGAGAAGGAAGGGTGGAATAGTGAAGGTACAAATTCTGACTGTGCCGAAGTTAATGGCTCTGATCTTCCAAATATTTCACTAGGGAAAATTGTGGCTCATTAACAACAAAAAACAGTGAGACAATACAGGTACAGAGGGGGTCAGGAGAGATAGTGGAGAGTTGAGTGGATGTGGTCAGGAGACATTTGTCTGTGAACCAAGTTGCTAAAGGACAGCATCTAGATGAGGAAGAGGACAGGACCAAGGATAGATGTAGAGATTCAGATATCGATGCAGGAGCAGGAAGAGACACCATTGCAAAACATGCACCAATTACAATTAGATAAGTGGAATAACATGAGTGAAATCCCACCAAACTGGAAACTTAAGGAAATGGAGTTGGAAGAGAATTGTGTGGTCAACATCAAATGCTGCAGAGAAGTTAAAGCACATAGTGGGGCGGGAGGGGGGGGTCAGAATATTGAATTTGATGTTCAGCCATGATCAAAATGAATGGTGGAGCAGACTTAAAGGGCTGAACGGCCTATTCCTGTTTCCAGTTTTTAGTCACAGTTACTGACAATGTCATTTACGACTTTGTTTGGTGCTGTGGTAGGAATGGAACATAAATGGAGAGATTCAAACATGATACTGTGGAAAAGATGGGCATGGATTTGGGAGGGGACAACACCATGAAGGATTTGAAGAAAGGGAGGTTGGAGACGGGAGTAATAGTTTGTAAGAATGGAAGACTGAGCATGGATATTTTTGAGGAGGTGGGCGATGACAGCAGCCTTGATTGGCTGGAGTAAAGAAACCACTTAAAATGCAGCAGCATGGAAAGATAGAAAAGAAAATTAGTTGGCCAGCAATGTAGTGAGAATGGGGTCCAGGGAACAAGTCTGACGGACAAACTGAACTTGAGATGAAATGAGGGAACAGGGGAGAGATACCAGAGAGAAAGATTCAGGGGCGGGAAGGCTGGGAAGTGGTTCTATTTAAAGGCAAAGGAAAAAGAAAGCAACATCAGTGACTAAATGTATTTTCAATCTTAGTGACAAAGAAATCCATGGGAACATTAAGGGAATGCAATTCCTCTGTGCTTGGCTTTCAATAGATTAACCAATGGAGTAACAAATGCTCAACATAGTTTTAAATTTTATCAGCAACTGATGATGAAAACAGTGAAGGTAAATATGCTCAACCTACTTGATGGTGGTAGCAAGACAGGTGCAAAAATACTGTTACCACCTGTAAAAGAAAATGACAAATGGTTTAGAAATATGCCTGATAAATAAGTTAACATAATATGCAAATTGTGGAAGAACTGTGCAAATCAGTATTTAGCCATGTTTCAGAATACAGAGCATACAAACAGAATGTCATGCACTTTACAATTTTACTCTATTCTAAATAACCCAATTAAACTATAAATTTTGTTCAATGGAGTTACACATGTAATTTACATCAAACTTAATGAATGCCAAATGTTTTGGCATCAAACCAGTATTACTATTAAATTGTAGCTGATTTTCTACAACAGTGCTCACACCCAGTCTGGATACAGCAGTGCATCCCCCACACTCTCATTCTGAACCAGGGAGGGAAGCACACTAAGGACTGCAAAGTGCAGCAGAGCAAGATAAGATAATAAGAGAATTAAGTTTTAGAAATGCAAAGTTTATACCCACTGGATTTTGATGATACAAAGGCCGACCTGTTGAAGAATACTGGAAATTGTGACTGAAATTCGAGTATTTTTTAAAACAGGAGTTGGTTTTACAGATAGGTTTAGTATTATTTATCTGAATTTTTCATATTTTCAGTGGTTTTTATTGTGTTATTTATAGAAGGTTATATTTATTTGGATAAAAGTTATTTGGATGACAAACCAATTTGAAAAACTAAACTAAATGATATAATTTGTTAATTTATATGTCTGCCACTGTCATGTTGGTTGATTTTGTGCAAAATCTTCGTAAGCAGTCCCTCAGAATTGAGGATGATTTGCTTCCACACTAAAAATGAATTTTCAGGTGACTGAGGTATCCAGTGTGCGACCTAAAGTTTCTGTCACAGATGCTGGTTGGAGGAGCCAGTGGATAGGGTTCCTGTCGACACTTTGCTTCAGATTGCTCTCACTGATGAAACATGAGGTGTTCAGCTCCTTCCTGGATGCATTTTCTCCATTTCAGGTAGTCTTGGGCCAAGGATTCCCAGGTGTTGATGGGGATGCTGCACTTTTTCAATGAGGCTTTGACAGTGTCCTCGAAGCATTTCTCCTGTCCTCTTGGGGCTCGCTTGCCATGTCAAAGTTCCAAGTAGAACGTTTGTTTCAAAAGTCAGGCATGGGTCAATGTGGCCTGTCCACTGGAGCTGACTGAGTGTTGTCAATGCTTCAACATTGGGGATGTTGGCACGAGCATAAACATTGACATTGATATGCCAATCTGCCAATGGATTTGCAGGATCTTACAAAGGAAACACTGGTGGTATCTCTCCATTGTTGTCAAGGAGAGCTTCAAGTTTCTGGGTGTCCAGGTCAACAACAACCTGTTCTGGTCCCCCTATGCCGACAGTATAGTTAAGAAAGCCCACCAACGTCTCTACTTTCTCAGAAGACTAAGGACATTTGGCATGTCAGCTAGAACTCTCACCAACTTTTACAGATGCACCATTGAAACCATTTTTTCTGGTTGTATCACAGCTTGGTACTACTCCTGCTCTGCCCAAGACCGCAAGGAACTACAAAAGGTTGTGAATGTAGCCCAATCCATCACGCAAACCAACCTCCAATCCACTGATTCTGTCTACACTTCCCGCTGCCTCGGCAAAGCAGCCAGCATAATTAAGGACCCACTGACATTCCCTCTTCCACCTTCTTTCTTCGGGAAAAAGATACAGAAGTCTGAGGTCACCATCCAGCTCAAGAATAGTTTCTTTCCTGCTGCTGTCAGACTTTTGAATGGACCTACCTTGCATTAAGTTGATCTTTCTCTGCACCCTAGCTATGACTGTAACACTACACTCTACATTCTCTCGTTTCATTCTCTATGAACGGTATGTTTTGTCAGTATAGCACACAAGAAACAACACTTTTCACTGTAAGTTAATACATGCAACAATAATAAATCAAATTAAAGGTTTTGAGCTTGACCTTCATGCGTGCACAGAAGCAAGGTCTATATACTATAGTTCATGATAGAGGATGGGAAGAACTTGGATATGCGAGAATTGCGAGGCATCTTGAAGGCAATTGCTTGATAGAGCGGACGCAGCATGGTTTCATTAAAGGGAAGTCGTGTCTGACAAATTTACTGGAGTTCTATGAGGATGTGTCTAGGGCAGTGGATAGAGGAGAGCCGGTGGATGTGGTCTTTCTGGATTTTCAGAAGGCGTTTGACAAAGTACCTCACAAGAGGTTATTGCAGAAGGTCGAGGGACATGGAGTTGGGGGTAGGGTGTTAGCGTGGATAGAGGATTGGTTGTCAAATAGGAGGCAGAGAGTGGGGGTCAACGGGTGCTATTCGGATTGGCGGATGGTGACTAGTGGAGTGCCCCAGGGGTCGGTGCTGGGGCCTCAGCTTTTTACCATTTATATAGATGATCTGGAGGAGGGAACCGAGTGTAGGGTGTCGAAATTTGCTGATGACACCAAGATTGGGGGAAAGGCAAATTGTGCGGAGGGTGTGGAGAGTCTGCAGAAGGATCTAGATAGGCTGGGCGAATGGGCCAGGAAATGGCAAATGGAATTTAATGTTGGCAAGTGTGAGGTGGTCCACTTTGGTAGGAAGAATGGTAGGAAGGACTATTACTTACGTGGCGAAAAACTGCAGCAGGCGACGGTGCAGAGGGACCTCGGGGTCCTTGTGCATGAGTCGCAAAAGCCCAGCTTGCAGGTGCAGCAGGTGGTCAGGAAGGCGAATGGGATGCTGGCCTTCATCGCGAGGGGGATTGAATATAAAAGTAGGGAGGTCTTGCTGCAGCTGTATAGGGCATTGGTGAGGCCGCAGCTGGAGTACTGTGTGCAGTTTTGGGCGCCGCACCTGCGCAAAGATATTTTGGCCTTGGAGGGAGTGCAGAGGAGGTTTACTAGGCTGATACCGGAGTTGAGGGGGTTGAGCTATGAGGAGAGGCTGAATAAACTAGGCTTGTACTCGTTGGAGTTTAGAAGAATGAGGGGAGATCTCATTGAGACGTATAAGATGATGAATGGGATGGATAGGATAGAGGTGGAGAGACTCTTCCCGCTCAAAAAAGACAGTAGGACTAGGGGGCACAGCCTCAAGATAAAGGGGGGGCGGTTTAGAACGGAGTTGAGGAGGAACTTCTTCACTCAAAGGGTGGTGAATCTCTGGAATTCTCTGCCCGTTGAAGTGGTGGAGGCTGCCTCGCTAAATATTTTTAAGACGCGGGTTGATGGGTTTTTGATAAGAGAGGGGATTAAGGGTTATGGGGAGAGGGCAGGAAGGTGGAACTGAGCAGCGACAGATCAGCCATGATCTTATTGAATGGTGGGGCAGGCTCGAAGGGCTAGATGGCCTACTCCTGCTCCTATTTCTTATGTTCTTATGGCTGCCAGACAGCAGACGTTGAACAGATTCCCATTTGTTCTCTAGTTCAGCTCCACCCCGGGGGGGAGCTTGCATAGGGTGAGATGGAACATTGAAGCAAGGAAAATCGAGAATAGCATCAGTGCAATGACACATCTTTGCTTGGCTCCAGTCTGAACATTAATTGGGTCCATGATGTATCCAGTGATCAGGATCACGGCTTGCATGTCATCATGGAGCAGGCAAAGGGAGGATGATGACAAGCTTGAAATGGAGGATGACCCCACAATAATCCCTTATGGTTGACAGTGTCAAAGGCCTTTGAGGTCAAAGAAGACCGTGCACTAGAGTTGGTGCTGTTCCCTGCATTTCTTGTAGTTGCCATGCAGTGACAATCATGTCTGTTGTTCTTGGTAGGTAGAATCTGCATTGCGACTCTGCAGGAGCAGGGAGATGACAATTAAGAAGGATTCTTGCAATGACTTACGCTGTGGCGAACAGCAGTGAAATTTCTCTGTAGTCACTGCAGTTGAACTTGTCATCTTTCTTGAAGATGGTCACAATTATGGCATCTCTGCAATTTCTTGGCATGTTCTCCTTCTGCCAGAACAGGGAAATTAGGTAATGTATTCATATCAGTGGCGCTTCTCTGTCGTGTTTTGGCGCTTCAGCAGGGATTCCCTCTGTTCCAGATGACTTGTTGCTCTTTAGCTCTTGGATGGTCTTTTCTACCTCTTGCCGGACCAGGTTGGGGCTCTGCTGTGATGGTGGTGGGTAGTATGCTGTAGAATGGAGTTGAGGACATTTGCGTTGAAGACAGTTTCTGTTAAGGAGGTCTTTGGAATGTCCTTTCCAGGGGGTGCTGACTACCTCTGTTCTTGATGAGCACCTCTCTCTTGGCCAGCAGTGGGTTGGGACTGCTGGTGATCTTAACAGCACTAAAGGAACTTCAGATGTCATGGTTGTCAGCTAACTGCTGGATCTTCTACACTGTCTCTACCCAACATCTGTTCTTGAGGTCACAGGTTTCTTTTTTGCTGGACCTCAGCCTTCAACCACCTATAGAGCTGCTTTCTTCCTCTCAAGCTGGGTTGGTGTTTCTGGTTCAGAAAAACATTGCGCTTGTGGCTTATCAACTCCTGGATCTCCTGGTCATCCTTATCAAACCAGTCTTGGTGTTTCCCGGTCAAGCGATTAAGGTTCTCTTCACAGGTGCTGAAGGAGACCTTGAGGGCAGACCAGGTGCTGTTGACAATCTGTGTCTCTGAGTCAGGAGACCTCAGGTTGTCAGTGAGATGCTAACTGAATAAGACTTTCTTAATAGAGTCTTTGAGTGCTTCAGCATTGACTTTCCTGTGGCATAGTTTCTGTTGCCATCACTGCTCTGGGGCTACATTAATGCTGATCACAGAGTGGATTAGATGGTGGCCCATCCAGCAATCGTTGTCAGCTCTTGTCATGGCACGGGTCATATGGACATCCTCACGGTCCATTGCTTGGATAGTGACACTGTTGAGCAGATGCCTGTGCATGGTGCAAGGGTGTTTCTATGAAGTCTCATACTTGTCTCTCTGATGGAAGATGGTATTGATTATGACAAGGCTGTGTTCTAGGCATTTTGTCAGCAGCAACGTACCATTAGTGTTGTATTTCCCTACTCTCTGCCTGCTGGTTATACTTCCCAGATGTCTGTGTCCTTTCCAACTCTGGCACTGAAGTCAACAAGAATGATCAGATTGTTGCCCATTGGGTCTCAGAGTCCTCTTCAAACTCACCTATAGTTTCCAGTGTTGGGACGTTCACAATGAGGATTGCAGTGCACTGGTTCTGGGTTCGGATGAGCCATGGTTAGTACCTTTCCAAATGCACGTTTGAGCAAATCAGTCTGATTCATTTAATACGTGAGCCAAACAGAAAATTGTGTCACATACTTGTGCCATAGACACATTTAATGAGTGATGAGCAATACAAAAGCCTTTCAATTTGATGTATAATCCTCACTAAAGTACAGTATTGCAACACTGGAAATGACATAAATCCATGTTTTGCAATAGGATTTAATATACAGTTAGCTAATGCAACTAAATGAACACAAGCAATATGCTGTCATATCACTGAGCAAATGCAATTAAATGAAGGAAGTTTTGTGAAGATTGCAAGATAACTTCATTTTAGTGGCATTTCATTGCAACCATAACAGCAAATGATAAGAATGTTCACAAATAGTAGCAATCATCTTTTTAGATGCAAAACCATGAGAAAAGTATTCAAATTTGTGATTCGGATGAGTAGATTTATCTGTTAATTAACCACAGTAAGACATAAGTAGCAAATTAATAACATTCATGTCAACAGACTATGAAGAGGCCAGTCAAAAAGAAAGCCAAAAGCGAGAGTGACATTTAAAATCCAGCAAGGGCTGGCATACCGGCAGCAATGTGAACAGGAGCAAAGATTGTGGAGCAGATTGAACTTGAACTACCTAGAAAAAATACAGGAATAAATGGAAATAACAGGCACAGAAGCCAGCAAATCAGTCACAGTTTGAGTCTCTATTGTTTCTACCATACATTTGTCTGACTATTTACTAATCATAGTCATTTCCAGCAAGGCAATGTTCTATTTTAAAATTAAGTTTAAGCTTAATTTTCTCTTTAAAAACCAACTTTAGCTGAGGAGGAAAGAGACAGGCACCCTCCTGTCTTCCAGTGCTTCATTCAATTGATGCCTTCTTGTGAATGAAAATAAGCTGCATGTGCCAGCATACATTGCAAATCAAACCTGATGACCTGGCTTTTTGTTAAACCAGTTAAGATCATTATTCATGACTGCTGAGCAGCTCTGAAAAACTCACTCAAGTATTCCCAAATATCCTAACAAAAAGAAACACGAATGACAAAAGCTCCACATGAAATGTTATGTTTTTAAGGGAGCAGCATACATATGTTAATTAACCCAGTGATAATATCAATGACATTATATAGTACAAAATTACACTCACTGCTAGAACTGGAAAAGTCTCCATCAAAAACACTGAGCTCAGATGCAGATACAGGTGGGGTTGATGGTGTATTTGGAGAGTTTGGAACAGACATTGTTGATTCATTCTCAGTTTCAGGAATTCTACTGAAACTAATCTTACGTGGCTCCTGTATGGGATTCTTTAATGTTCCAGAGGTAGAGGTATGTCTTGTGGGATTAGGTCTTATTCCAGGAGATTTTAAGGAAAATGAGGTTTTTCTCGGCTAAAGACAATAGATAAAATAAGATTTATTGTTACTTGTAGAAGTTAACATCAATTCTTGCAGCATATAAAATATAAGTAACGTCTAATTGAATAATATGAATATTTTAGATGGCATTAAAGAATGATAATGGAGTATACCCAGCAACAATTTGATTATTTCATTCAGCATCTCCTAATTTCTAAAATACTGCTTTTTTTTGTTGTTTCTCAGTTTATATAGGTAATACAAGTGATACAAGGTTCTGATAGGTTTGCTCATTAGTTGAGCACCACAGGCAAGTTTTACTGTACATTTTCATCATATTAAACTCTCAAAGCTAACTATTTTTAACCAGAACAACTTTACTGATAACATTTAAAACTAAAGAACAGAAGATGTCTTTCTCAAGCTTCATCCACTTCCAGGTCCTATGCTGCAACAATGTCAGACATACCTAGGGTAAATGTTTGTTTTCAATATTTGAAGATAAACTGGCGGTGGGTTGCCTGCCCATTGTTGAGCAGACTCAGTTGAGTGGGTCCCACTTTGGGCACATGACTTACTCCTTCAGGATAGCTACTGGTATGGATAGAAGATAAAATAACATTCTCTTTGGATGGAATCATGAGCTGGGTAAGAGAAAACTATTTATATACTTTTACAAAATACAAGGGAAATTTACACTTTGTTTGTCAGTCAGCAACATTGGTAATATTGAGCACATTTATGTTGGGCGCTGAGCTGAATCGCTTTTCTGGTAGACCATTTCCATTTTGCAAAGATATGAATTTGGCCTTCACTAGAAAACCTTAAGAATTTTGTTTCAAGCCTAGCAGTTTTTTTGTGAAGAAGCCATTCTTATAGAATGTATTATAATGAAATAGTTTAAATTTACTGAGGCAAAGGTTAATATTATAAATGGTTGGATACATTAAATTACTATATTCTATTAACATCACATAATTTTAACCACTGAAGAAATGCTAATTTACTGCAAAATTAACCAATCTCAACAATCATCATAAAAAAGGTGATTAAGATACTGGGTGCACTAAAATTAAGAGGTACTGTAAAAGCTGACCGTACTTAACATTGGTAAGTCACAATGGTATTTGGTTTGCATCCGAGGATGCCAAGCCAAAGGGTGGAAATTGCAGATGTACTGGCCATAACCTTCTAATCCTCTTTAGATACAGGGGTGGTGCCAGAGAATTGCGAATGTTAAGCGCTTGTTCAACAAAGGGCATAAAGAAAACCCCAGCAACTACAAAACAGTCAGTTTAGCCTTGGTAATGGGAAAGCTTTTAGAAACAATAATCCAGGACAAAATTATAGTCACTTGGATAAGTGTGGATTACTTAACAAAAGCCAACACAGATTTGTTAAAAGAAAATTGTGTTCAACTAATTTGATTGAGTTTTTTGATGAGGTAGCAGAGAAAGTTGATGAGAGTAAAGCAGCTGATGTGTTTATGGACTTCCAAAAGGCATTTGATAAAGTGCCATGTAATAGGCTTACCTGCATAGTTGTAGGCCTTGGAATAAAACAAGCAGTGGCAACATGGATACAAAATAGGTTAAAAGGCGGGAAACAAAGTGGCAGTGAATGGTTGTTTTTTGAAATTTGGGAAGATATACTGTGGTTGATAACAGGATCATTGTTTTCTCTGTTGCATATTATTAACTTGGACTTGAGTACACAGGGTATAATTTCAAAATTTATTATTGAGACAAGCTTAGAAATATAGTGAACTGTGAAGAAGATAGTGATAGACTTCAAGTGGACATGGATAAGCTTGTGGAAAGGGAAGACATATGAGAGAGGAAACTTAATAGAGAAGTGATACATTTTGGTGGAAAGAGTGACAATATAAAATAGAGTGACAATATAAAATAGAGTGAAATTCTAAAAGGATGCAGTAATAGAGAACTGGGGTATTAGTGCACAAAAGGTGGCAAGGCAGTTGAAAATGTGCTTATAAAGTATACTGGATCCTGAGCTTCAAAGCAAGGAAATTATGTTGAACCTGTATAAAACACTTGTTCGGCCTCAACTGGAATATTTGGTCCAATTCTGGGCACCATACTTTAAAAAGGATGTGAAGGCATTACAAGAATGACTCCAGCTGTGAGGAGCTTCAGTTAGATGGATGTATAGAGAGGTTGGGGTTGTTCTGTTTAGAGAGGTTGAGAGAAGATTTGATAGAGGTGTTTAAAATCACAAGGAATCTAGACAGACCAGAGACAGAGAAATGCATTGATGGAAGATTTGAGAACTAGCATTTACAGATTTAAGGTGATTGGCAAAATTTAATCATGGTTTCAAAAGGGATTTGGATAAGCACCTCAATATTAAAAAATTGCATGAAGTGAGACTAGCTAAATTGATCTTTTAGAAAGCAACCACTGCCTCTAAGGATCGAAAGTCCTACATCAGTGATGTAACCATTCCATAATTTATTCCTTACTTGACAATCTTAGTTCAATTCTATTACTCTTTTAAAAAAGTTAACTAAATAATGATTTTAAATGTCAAACTAAGTGGTACACTTAACAACTCTTAACATTTTCACCTTCAACTGACTTTAAACTGAGTGCCCCTTTTCTCCTCAAGTAACAAGAATAGTAAAATTAAATTGAACTTTAGGACAACTTACAAACCGTGGTGGTTGTTTGCAGTTTCGTGGTTCAATTAACAAGGATTTGTTGAACAAATAGTCTGTAAATTCTTTTTCATTCCTATTTTCCATTGGATTCAGATTTTCAAAGAATTTCTATGCATCAACACAAAAAGATCTTCAATATGAATTCTGGTAAACTATAAAGACATTTTTCTCAAAATGGTTATAAAATGTGAACTTCATATTTAAAAAGTATCAGAATTGTTACCTTGATATCAGTTTCTACTTGCAGGCAGTAGGGCTGGTTTTGATACTGTTGGATTTCTCCTGTGATTTCGGCTACTTTTCTTCGTTTGCTAAAATTTATTAGTTCTTTCCCACATCTTTTCAGGAAATCTGGGTTCCCTACTTCCGTCTTGAGAATATTTGTCAAATAAATACCTTTGGACAGAAATAATCAAGAGCACTGGTGTAAAAAGTTAACTCTAATATACCTAACCAATAATAAAACAAAAAATTAAATTAATTCAATTTTATTAGTTGCTGCTGAAATGCAGGAAAAAACTTAGTGAGAGAAAGACTTTGGTTAAAAACCAACTTGACATGCTACACACGAATAAGTCTAAGTCTATAAATGCTGAATAAGTAGCTTATGGAAATAATGTACCACTAATTTATGAACACACAGGAGAAACCATTATGATGCACAATTCATTCTTAAATTACATCAAGGTACCAATTAATAAGTAGTTGAATTGCCTACCAAAGAAAGGCACACAAGGTGGATTTATTGACTTAAGTTTAGCTAGGTACTTCTTGAAGTGGTCTTGACTTAGGTCCACTGCTTCTTCTAAAACTTTTTTCTTCCTCTCAGGCAATGCCTGTGTAAAATATATAATTAAAAAGTGCTATAGAGTAGTTTAAACAAATTGAATACTAAATCATCAAAATAAATCCCTATAAATCATTTTACAATGACAAGGTTATGATAGAAATTCAACATTTATTGGGATTAAAAATTTGGATTTTTTTTGCATTTTCTTATTAATGATACCACGTCTGATTTTGCACGCTGGTTTTTTCATTTAGGAATCACATTTATCAAATAGGAAAAGTGGATATGTGAGACTTTGTTCATAAAAGAAAGCAAGGGATGGACCAACTAACTAGTTTAACCACAATGGAGAAAAGTTTTTGAAAAGAAAATCTGTGATTAAATAAAAACTTGGATAATGTGGGCCAATTAAGGAAAGCAAACATGTATTTACTGAAGTCAAGTCATTTTAATCATGTTTAACTAATTTGGTTGAGCTTTTTGGTGAGGTGATACAGAGGGTTGATGAGGGTAGTGCAATTAATATGATGCACAAGGACTTCCAAAAGGCATTAGATAAATTGCAACATAATAGACCTGCAGGCAAAACTGAAGCCCAGGAAATAAAAGGGACAATGCCAAGATGGATAGGAGGTTGGGTGAGGGGCAGGAAACTGAGTAGTGAATGGTTGTTTTTCAGATTGGAGGACTGGGTTCCCTACTTGGTATCAGGACCACTGCTTGAACTATATTGCACACATAGACAACTATAGACAGATTTTTAATTTCTCAGGGAATGAAAGGAAGCGGGTAGGTTAGTGAAGTTGAAGCCAAATGTCAACGATGATTGTTCTGAATGTTGGAGCAGGCTTAATGGGCCATATGATTTACTCCTGCTCCTAATACCAGTGTTCTTTTTAATGATCTTGACTTGACTGTACAATGCACAACAACAAAATTTTGCAGACGATGCAAAGCTTGGAAGTAATGTGAACTGTGAAGGGAATGGTGATAGACTTCAAATTGAAATAGGCAGGCTGCTGGAGTGGGCAGGCATATGGTGAATTAAATTTAATGCAGAGAAGTTTTAAAGTTGATTTATTATTGTCATAAATAAGTTACATTAACACTGTAATTAAGTTACTGTGAAAATCCCCAAGTCACCACACTCTGATTGGTGTTCTGATGCACTGAGGGAGAATTTAGCATGGCCAATGCAGGAAGAATGAGGAGAGGCAATGTAAAGGGTACAATTCTGCCTGAGAATGTGGTGGAGGCAGGTTCAATCCTAGGTCTTGAAAGGGAATTTTAAAAGGCATAATAATTGCTTGACTAGCGGAAAAGGGCAGGGCAGTAAACCAGCTGTGTGGCACTTACAGAAAGTCATCATGGATACAAGAAACTGATTCACCTCATTCTAATGATTCTTTCATCATTCCGAACAGTGAAGAACAGACGGAAAATACAAAACCAAATATAATGATCTTCCTTCCCACCAGAATGAAATAAGTATCTCAAAATTACGCATTAATATGCAATTTTACAGAGTGTAGATAATGCAAGATTAATTTATCTAGATTTTCAAAAGGGCTTCCTTAAGGCATTCCGTAGTAGACTAAAGAGTAAGCTCAGAGAAGGTGGAGTCAAGGACAAGTGTCAGAATGGATTATTAACTGGCTTCACAACAGAATGTGGCAGTGCTGGTGTTGGACTGGGGTAAACACTGTAAGAAGTCTCACAACACCAGACTAAAGTCCAACAGGTTTATTTAATATAAACGCCATAAGCTTTCAGAACGCTATTCCTTCGTCAGGTGAGTGGAGAGTTTGAACTCTCCACTCACCTGACAAAGGAACAGCATTCCGAAAGCTTGGTACATTCAAGACAGAAAGCAGAGAGTTGAAATAAAAGGTGGTTATTCAGAATGGCAGAAAGTGGGAAATGCATTCCATAATGATCAGTGTTGGGACCACTGCTGTTCAATTTACAGTAATGATTTGGATTTTGGAACCAAAACAAAATTTCTAAATTTGCAGATGACAGCAAATTGGGAAGATAGTCAATACTGAGGAGGACTGTAACAAATTACAAGAAGACATTAATAGGTTAACAAAAGAGGCAAATAATTGGCAAATGAAGTTCAACACAGATAAGCAAGAAGTTGTACAGTTTAGTGGGAAGAATTGGGAAATCACTTATTACTTGGAAGGTGCAAGTCCAGATGGGGTAGAGGAATGAAGTGATCTTGAACTACAAATGCACCAATTATAAAGTGGTGCCACAGGTCAGCAAGGGCAAAAATAAAACCAAACACTCAGCTTTATTTCTAGAGGGATAGAATTGTAAAGTAGGGAAGTTGCACTAACCCTGTATTGAGCCTTGGTTAAACCAGACAGCATGCAGATCTGGTTGCCAAATTCTAAAAAGGAAATAGAGGCACTTGGAGAGCTTGCAGAGAGAATTTACAAGGAAATTCAGAAGTACATGGAGACATGGGGGGGGGGGGGTGGTGGTGGTGGAGAGGAGAAGATAGAGGAGGGGAGAGATGATGGGGGGGGAGGAGATACAGAGGGGGAGGGAGATACAGAGAAGGGGAAAGCATTGCCAGGCTGGTCTCTCTTCTCTTGAAAAAATAAAGCCGAGGGACGACCTAATAGAAGTCTTCAACATTATGAAAGGTTTTGGTAGAGCGGATAAAGAGACACTGTTTCTTTTGTGGAGAACAGCATTGCTAGAAACCATTAATACGAAACAGTCACCAAGATATCCAGTGGGGAAGTTTACCCAGAGCAGTGAGAATGTAAAACTCGCTATCAGAGTGGTTGAAGCAAATAACAGATTCATTTAGGGAATCAGCAGACAAGTTTATAAGAGAAAAGGGTTACAATGATAGTTTAGATGAGGAAATACAGGAGGATGCTCAAGTGGAGGGTATAAGCCAGTGTGAACTGGTGGTTCTAAACAGTATGTTTTGGTGCTGTATACATGGTGTGGTAGCTCAGTCAGCACAAACTCCACACCCTTACTACAGGGTGGTAAGGGCGTGGAATGCCCTGCCTGCAGCAGTTGTGGACTCGCCAACTTTAAGGGCGTTCAAATGGTCAGTGGATAGGCATATGGATAACATTGGAATAGTTTAGGTTAGAGGGTCATTAGATTTGTTCCACTGGTCGGCGCAACATCGAGGGCTGAAGGGCCTGTACTGCGCTGTAATGTTCTATGTTCTATTCTGATAAACACATAATACTCGTAAGGTTATAAACATATATAGTTCATAAACACATAACTACACGTAAGTTTACATGCATTGTAATGACAGAAAGAGGAATAGAAAACAGGGGCAACGCATAACCACAAACTACAAATAGACTCAGTCGTGTTTAAAGAGGTCTCTATATTTGCATATCAAACACCAAAAAGTGATGCTAGCAATGAAACAGAAGAGACAGGTAACAGACTACATGGGCTTTTTATATCATACATGAAAGCGAACCAAATGACAAACAACACAATCCCAGTTTAAATTGATTAATTGTAAATGCCACACTGTCCTCCTCCCTCACACCCTCACCTCAAAATTGTTATAGAATTTGGATCAATGCTTAATTGTATCTGGAGGGAGTGAGAAAAAGGCAAGGAGAAAGATTTTTTTTCAGTGAAGTATAATTAAAAAAATCATTGGGAGCATCACAGTCTTTTAAATCAGGGGTCTCCAAACTATGGCCTGCGTGCCACATTCAGCCCGCAGCAGTTCGCATCCAGATCGGAGTTTGGAGACCGCTGTTTTAAATCATTAACAAGTTTGTTAGGTAACCTAGAAAGAACAAAACCAACATGTAACATTTTCTAGATTGTGTAACTTTTCTCTAGTAATTGTTTATTGATCTCTAATTAGAATGAAACTGAAAATCAGAATTATTTTAAACAGGTCGATGACAAATACTGTGACTGATTGTCACATACATGGAATAGAATATTCAAAAAACAACAGCTAATAAATTGATTTAAACAATTGTATCTAGTTGTGAACAGTAGTGTTTACTTGCACTAGATACAAATAACTGCACATATTCATTGATCAGTAGGAGATGCAAAACAAACTATCCAAGAAAAATATTCACCTCAAAAGTATGATCCAGCCTATAAACTGGCACAGAGTTTACTGTGCTGACAATCTCCAGCACACCATTAAAATTGTTGAGCTCCTGAAAAACCTGCAAAATCTCAATAACTCGACTTAAAACAGCCACTCTCTCCTCAAAATTTTCTGCTTCCACAATGCACCTGGGGAAAAAGATTAAAAAATCCATATTCACAAGCAGAAAAATCTGATAAGTGTTATACATCTGAAAAATACTGCCAATTTTAAAACAGTCTTTGCCTCCCTCGCTGAAAACAGGGCAATCTCATCTATTTTTTAGTTTGTAATGCAGATGCAGTTAGCTATCAAAACCAGAAGTGCCTGATTAAGTCAATTGACTGAGACCTTTGCACAAAGTCTCAGTGCTGTTCCAATTCAACATATTTCAGTTCAGCACTTTAATTTTGAATTCTCTGTTTATCAGTTTCCAATTCTAAACTAATTAGGCTATTATCACTAGTTACCTTCACGTAGCTTAGTTGTCCTGCTTCGTTATACTGAATCAGATCACGTACTACATCTTTCCTCATAGGAAGACCCGGCTCATGGATAGTTTTGTCTACATTCCAAAATGATTTTTCCCATTTTGACTATAACTTGTCAATGCAAAGGTAAAGGCAGTGCAAAGGCAGCTCTGACAAAGGGTCATCCTGATTCTGAACGTTGGCTCTATTCTCTCTCCACAGATATTGTCAGATCTGCTTATTTCTCCAATATTTTATGTTTTTGTCATTAATGCAAAGGTGAAGTTGCTTTGTGAAAATGTATACTAATTGATATATTTGAGATCTTATGTCAGTACTCAATTCCCGTCAACCTTTCTGCTATGAATCTGATATCTATATTGTAATTACATGAACTTCCCAGAAGAGGGCGCTGGTCCTGAACCCTGCTTCACATGACCTTCACTCAACACCTCAGGCGACCTCAGGTTTAGATAGAAATTTGCTGCATAATAATGTTCTGAATGCATCATCTACACAACGTTTGCAATTGTACCCAGTTTAACATCTCAGCCAAGTTCTTCTGAATTCTAAAAGGGGATAAAAGGTACTCATTTTTTCTTAATTTGGTTTGGCACAATAAGTAAATATGAGTAAAACTTGGCATTTAATGCTTAGGGGTAGAAATGGATGGCCCCTAAATTTAGTTGGTTATTTACTTTGCATGTTGAAGTCATGATCTGAACAATCACTTCCTCAACAAAATAAGTCTGAAGGCTGGGAATGAAATGCTAATTAAGGAGACTGACTGCCAATACGACCCACAAATACAAGGTCACTATTTTCAGCCTGCTACAGACTTTCACAAAGGGTAGCCACACAATGGAGTCAGAAGTGGGCTAAAGTGGAGGAACAGAATCCCGTCTCTCAAGCCCTCAGAAAAGAAGAGCCTGAGTAGAAAAAGTTAGTGATAAAATGCTTATTTTTTCTTTATTCTCCAATGAGCAGGACATGTCATTCGTGTGACTGACAATAGATTCCTACTTGGAACTTGGTCGTGACACGAGGAGGGAAATGCTTTAGAGATGTCCTTAAAGCATCCATGAAGAGGTCAAACATACCCACTAGCTCATGGGAGTCCTTGGCTTGTGACTGAACAAAATGGAAATGGTTAATTCTGGAAGGCAGTAAACACATCAAGAGACTTCTTTGGGAATATGGAGAAACAACATTGAGGTTTTAGGGAGAGAACACAAACATTCAAACAACTCTTTTAACCAACCTTCCAAATACCAAGCCCCTGCCTATGGCAGAGTCTGCTGCTCACGTATTAGACATCAGCCATTTCTGAACCCATCAAACCGAGTGGGAGCAAGGCAGCCCAAAGGATGGCCTCAGAAACAAAATTTTCCTATATACTTCAAAAGAGCTAAGGAAATCGATGCAGTTTAAAGTTTGGAGTTCTATGAGGATGTGTCTAGGGCGGTGGATAGAGGAGAGCCGGTGGATGTGGTGTTTCTTGATTTTCAGAAGGCGTTTGACAAGGTGCCTCACAAGAGGTTATTACAGAAGGTCAGGGGGCATGGAGTTGGGGGTAGGGTGTTAGCGTGGATAGAGGATTGGCTGTCAAATAGGGGGCAGAGAGTGGGGGTCAATGGGTGCTATTCGGATTGGCGGTTGGTGACTAGTGGAGTGCCCCAGAGGTCGGTGCTGGGGCCTCAGCTATTCACCATTTATATAGATGATCTGGAGGAGGGAACCGAGTGTAGGGTGTCGAAATTTGCTGATGACACCAAGATTGGTGGAACGGCAAATTGTGCAGAGGGTGTGGTGAGTCTGCAGAAGGATCTAGATAGGCTGGGCGAATGGGCCAGGGGCAAATGGAATTTAATGTTGGCAAATGTGAGGTTGTCCACTTTGGTAGGAATAATGGTAGGAAGTACTTACTTACGTGGTGAAAAACTGCAGCATGCGACGGTGCAGAGGGACCTCGGGGTCCTTGTGCATGAGTCGCAAAAACCCAGCCTGCAGGTGCAGCAGGTGGTCAGGAAGGCGAATGGGATGCTGGCCTTCATAGTGAGGGGGATTGAATATAAAAGTAGGGAGGTCTTGCTGCAGCTGTATAGGGCACTGGTGAGGCCGCAGCTGGAGTACTGTGTGCAGTTTTGGTCGCCGCACTTACGCAAGGATATTTTGGCCTTGGAGGGAGTGCAGAGGAGGTTTACTAGGCTGATACCGGAGTTGAGGGGGTTGAACTATGAGGAAAGGCTGAATAAACTAGGCTTGTACTCGTTAGAGTTTAGAAGAATGAGGGGAGATCTCATTGAGACGTATAAGATGATGAATGGGATGGATAGGATAGAGGTGGAGAGGCTCTTCCCGCTCAGAAAGGACAGTAGGACTAGAGGGCACAGCCTCAAGATAAAGGGGGGGCAGTTTAGAATGGAGCTGAGGAGGAACTTCTTCACTCAAAGGGTGGTGAATCTCTGGAATTCTCTGCCCGTTGAAGTGGTGGAGGCTGCCTCGCTAAATATTTTTAAGACGTGGGTTGATAGGTTTTTGATGGGCAAGGGGATTAAGGGTTATGGGGAGAGGGCGGGAATGTGGAACTGAGACACGACAGATCAACCATGATCTTATTGAATGGCGGGGCAGGCTCGAGGGGCTAGATGGCCTACTCCTGCTCCTATTTCTTATGCTCTTATGATCAATATAATTTGACTCCTATGCCTCTTTTCTGCCTTATTCCTAACCCCTTGGAAATTATATTTAGAGGCAGCCCACATTATTTCCAATTGTTGATCAAAACACTTTTTCCATTAACCAAAAACTATATCAGTTGCTGTTGCAATGGCAAAAAAAAGACATAACTAGACCATATGATGGAACAAAATTTTACAACAGTTATCTAATCAACCAAGTTAACATCATACCACTCTTATAACTGCCATATTGTTTAAAAAGTCTTCGTTGAATGTAGTACATGAGAAGGATGAACAGAAAGGAAAAGGAGGCGGTGTAGTTTTGTTAATGAAGAAAGGAATCAGTGCTGTAGTGCGAAATAACAAAGGCATTGGAGATCAAGATGTAGAGTAAATCTGAACAGAAATAAGAAATATCAAAGCAATGAAGTCCCTGGTGGGAATAGTATACAAGTCCCTGAACAGTGGGATATAGCATAAATGGAGAAATATTGGGGCTTGTAAGAAAGGTACGGCAATAATCATGGGTGATTTTAAAACACATATAGACTGGATTAATCAAATTGGTCAGGGTAGCCTCGAGGGAGAGTTCACTGAATGTATTAGGGATTGTTTACATTGTGTAGCCTACCAGGGCTATTCTGGATTTGCTGTTGTGTAATGAGGAGGGATTATTTAATGATCTCATAGTTAAGGATCCTTGAGGGAACAGTGATCATAACACGCCTGAGTTTCAAATTCAGATTGAAGATGAGAAACTGGAGTCCCACATTAGCATTCTGGGGTTAAACAAAGGTAATTGCATAGGCATGAGCAGAGTTGGCCTTAGTGGATTGCACAGGCAGACTAAAAGATAGGACAGTTAAACAATGGCAAATGTTTAAGGAGATAGTCAACTCCTCCCAACTAAAATACATGAAAGAGGGGAAAGAAACATCCATGGCTACGTAAGGAGTTAAGGCTAACATAAGGACAAATACTAATGCATACCATACTGCAAAGGCTAGGGACAGGTTGGAAGTCTGGAAAACTTTGAAAGATAAACAAAGGGTTACTAAAAAAGTAATAAATTATGGAAGAAAACTAGCACAAAATATAAAAAAACTTCTATAAGTATATAATAAGGAAGACAGTAGCTAAAGTGAATGCTGGATCTTTGGAGGATGAGACTGGGGAGTTAATAGTGGGGAACACAAAAATGACAGAGACACTAAATCAGTATTTTGCCTTAGCTTTCATGGTGGAAGAAGCTAGTATCAACCCAATAGTAAAAGGTGATGTAATAGAAAGAAAAGAACTTAGAAGAATCATCAATAATGTGACCTACATCCTAGGGTCTTAAAGGAAGCAGCAGCAAGGATAGTAGATCCATTAGTTATAGTATTCCAAAATTCCCTGGATGTGGAAAAAGTTCCAGTGTCTTGGAAATATACTAATATGTTATATATTTAAAAAGGGAGAGAAGCAAAAAGTAAGAAATTATAGACCAGTTAGTTTACTATCTATTGTTAGGAAATTGTTAAGATTTCATTATTAAGGAAATAATAACAGACTTTTGGAGAGTCCATCAGAATCAGCATGGTTTTATAAAGGGTAAAGTGTGTTTCACTGATTTTCTAGAGTTCATCGAAGATGTAGCAAGCAAAGTGGATAATGGGGATCATGTAGTTGTAGTCTATCAGGACTTCCAAGAGGCATTTGGTAAGGTGCCACACAAAATGTTAATACACAAGGTAATATCACATGGGATAAGGGTAATTTATTAGCCTGGATAGAGGATTGGCTAACCAACTGAAGTCTCACAACACCAGGTTAAAGTCCAACAGGTAGCACAAGCCACAAGCTTTCAGAGCGCTGCCCCTTCATCAGGTGAGTGGGAGTTCTGTTTCCAAAACAGGGCATATAAAGACACAAACTCAATTTACAAAATAATGGTTGGAATGCGAGCCTTTACATGAGGACAACCTCAACCGGGATCTTGGGTTCATGTCACACTATCTGTAACCTCCACGACTTGCCTGGGCTTGCAAAATCTCACTAACTCTCCTGGGTGGAGATAATACACATCTCTTTAACCTGTGCTTAACCCTCTCTCCACTCACATTGTTTGTACCTTTAAGACTTGATTACCTGTAAAGACTCGCATTCCAACCATTATTTTGTAAATTGAGTTTATGTCTTTATATGCCCCGTTTGTGAACAGAACTCCCACATACCTGATGAAGGGGCAGCGCTCTGAAAACTTATGGCTTGTGCTACCAAATAAACCTGTTGGACTTTAACCTGGTGTTGTGAGACATCTCACTGTGTTTAGCCCAGCCCAACGCTGGCATCGCCACATCACAACCAACTGAAAGCAGGGAGTTAAGATAAATAGGTCTTTTTCTGGTTGGCAAGATGTAACAAGTAGGGTGCCACAGGGTTTGGTCTTTTGGCCACAACTATTTACAATCTACATTTGGATAAAGGGGTAGAATGTACTATAGCTAAATTTGCAGATGATTCTGAAATAGGTGGGATAGTAAATCGCAATAAAGAAATTTATACAAATGTATATAAGTAGGTTAGATGAGTGGCCAAATTTTGGCAGATGGAGTTAAACATAGTTAAGTGAGAGGTTATCCATTTTGATCAGAAAAAAAAAAGAAAACTTATTATCGAAATACAGAGAAATTTCAGAGGGAGGGGGATCTGACGGTCCTCATGATTCTGCATGAATCACAGAAAATTAGTAAGCAGTTACAACAGGTAATAAGGAAGCCAAATGAAATTTTGGCATTTTTGTGAACGAATAGAGTATAAAAGTAGGGAAGTGTTGCTACAACTGTGCAAGGCATTAATGAGACCACACTTGAGTATTGTCCCCTTACTTAAGGGGAGATACTGTTGCATTGGAGACTGTTCAGTGGAGGTTCACTAGATTGATTCCAGAGATGAGACATTTGTCTTATAAGAGAGGTTGAAAAGTTTAGCCCGATATTCTCATGTCTTTTGAAGAATAAGGACATCTAACTGAGGTACATAAGATGCCAAAGGGGATTGACAGGGTAGACATGGACAGATGTTTCCTCTTGTGGGACAATCTAGAACAAGAGGTCATAATTTTAGGATCAAGGTGCTGAGATGAGGAGAAATTACTTCTCTCAAAGAGTCACAAATCTATGGAGTTCACTACCTCAGAGTGCAATGGATGCCAGGACATTGAGTAAATTTGAGGATATTGAGATTTTTAATTACTAATGAGTTGATGGATTATGGAGAACAGGCAGGAAAGTGGAGTTGAGGCCAAGACAAGATCAGCCATGATCATACTGAATGGCAGAGCAGGCTCAAGAGGCTGAATTGCCTTCTCCTGCTTTTGGTTCTTATAGTCATGGACTGAAACTGAAATTAGCACATTACAGCTAACTACAGGGCTGTATACATATGGTAGGACCCTTGACCTAAACTCTGCACCAAAAAACATCCATATATTCGTACTTTCATTCAGTTGGGTCAGGATGATCCTCTCAAGCAAACTGCTGTCTGTCACAAGAGGTGACTTAAAGAATGACTGCAGAGTCAAGGTACATCATTTGATTTAGACTATCTATTGAATGATTCAACCACTCTAGCCAAAAGCTGTATCTAAAAAACTTCCTAATATATACCATACTCCTGTAACATTTACCCAAAGTGGTAAAGGCACAAAATAAATCAAATGTTATCACTTGAGCTTATTAAAGACAGGCTCTATGTGAAGATTAATGGAACTGCAGTAAATCCCCAGCTTTGAAGGCAATATTAACAAGTATGTGATTTTAAACAGTGACATTCCAGGAACAGAGATCCTCACATAGGTTGGCATTGTGCTTACTTTTCAAACCACAGAGTAAGGTTTGTTGTATGACGAATCATTTTCAGTAAATTTGGAGAATTTAACTCTTTGTTTTCTTTTGTCCAGACACTTCCCACAAGTTCTGATGGCTGAACAGCCCTGTTAAAAAATAAACAAAGTGCGTTAAATGGGAGTTTTATCCATTATTATAAAAACAAAATTACAATTAACTAGGAGGACAGTAAACAAAACTAGTTCAAATTTTATCCTGGGAAATTGTGACATTTATGTTTGGCTATATTGATTTTGGAAATAAATCATATTTTTCAATTTTGGAGATTGTAAAATTAGACATCCAGAAAGCACTTGAGTACTATACTGCAAATATTTTCTATTAGCCAAAGAGGTGTTAAGTTTCAGTTCTGATACTTTTTAAAAACTTTTATTACAAATTGTGCTTTCATGAAGTTCCTACAATTATTACCCTTTCTGCACTGCACAACTGGAAATAATAATTAAAACAAACAATGACTTGGCTCATCCCAATAGATTTACCTGCAGTTTGTTGCCCAGGCCACTTCTGCATTTATACCAATCTTGTTTCTCATATTCTAATGTCATGCCTTCCCCTTCACCTATGATTTCCTTAAATAGTCTCAATCATACGTTTCATTATGTTTTCACTACTTTACTTTTATATCCATTGGCTCCGCTTAGAATTCACTCACACCTCTTTGATTAAGTCTTCACTATTTCTAACAAAGTGCATCTCTGTCTCTTAACCCCCTTCTTCCTAAACAAAAACAAAGACAATCTGATTCAAAAATAAAAATCAAGATGAGCAGGGGAGTTTTTTCTTAAAATAGCATTTGTAAATTATTATGCAAAATTGTATGCACTTTGATATTTCAAACGGATTATCACATTTCACTATGGAATCTATTAACATTGTAAGGTACATTACATTCAAGTGCCTGCTGATCTTCTACAAAATTAACATTGTGCAAAAGCCACCAAAGCTTAATGGCAATGCAGAATGTTCATTATTGAATTAGCAGAAATTACTATTTTCAGAAAGAAAGACAAGTAAAAAACAATGATGATTGAATAAACTATACAGAAACAGCCATTCAATTTTACTTAATATTTCTCAAATATTATCATTTTTGATGCAATTGTCAGCCAATAAGTGCATCAAAGTACGTTTATACAAGTTTAGAATTCTCTCTTTACTGAATGTTATAACTGTTAAGACAAAGAGGAATTCATTTGTTTGTGGACTAGCATTTAAGATGCATATGACAGCCAAGACTGATACATTTGTAGGCTATCATGGCTCAATATCGGCTCTAAGAAACTATTTACTTATTTCAGACTTGTTAAGACAGGATGGTCCTATCATTTTGCGAATAGCAGATGTTGTCTGGGTCTTGAGAAACCACAGGTTGCAAGGTGAAAGGGGCTAGGAGGTGGAGATAACTATTTTATTGAAAAGCTTACTGAAAAGTCAGTGAATGGGTAAGAAGTCAGTAAGACAACCCTGCACTTCCTGGGAAGGGAGAGAAAAAAATACAAGGTGTGAAGGTCAATCTTGTCTAGAAACAAAGATTAGCCTGATGAGGAAGGATCAGTTTATTACCACTAACAGGCTGAACTGCTAAACTTAAAAGAACTTGAATTTAGAAAGCACCAGTCACAATCTCAGGATGCCTCAAAGTGCTTCACTGCCAACAAAATAAACCACTGTTGTGATCTGGTATGCCCACAATGGAATGAATAATCAATGCACTCATATTAGTTGAGGGACAATTGGCAGCCAGGTTATTGGAAAAAAATCCTTGCATTTGAATAGTGCTGTAGGATCTTTTAATCCATCCAAGTTAAATGATTCATATGAAAGTAAGCTGGCTAATAAGGGTAACATGACATTTTTTATTCTTTTTCTTGGACACCACAAGAGATTTCAAGTTAGTTCAAATGATATTTGATCCCAACTATTACTAATTACAACTATAAGTTGCTACCTGAAAAATAAAGCAGTTAATAATTCAAATCAAGCTCTATTTCACCAAATTATTTTAGTCTACCTATTGAAAAATTGGAGAAGTTTACAGTTTAAATCAATTGCAGGCCCTATCATTAATCACAGGGTTATTCTGTACTTTCATTTTATGGTGGCACATTTTATGGTGGCACATTTTATGGTGGCACATTTTATGGCAGCATAGTGGTTAGCACTGCTCTCTCACAGCAGGGGCCCCGGTTCATTTCTGGCCTTGGAAAATGGTGTAGAATTTGCACATTGTCCCCATGTCTGCATGGATTTCCTCTGGGTGCTCTGGTTTCCTCCAACAGTCTAAAGATGTGCGGGTTACATGGATTGGCCATGCTAATTTGCCCCTTAGTGTCCAAAGATGTGTGGGTTAGGCAGAAGAAGCCACAGTAAATGCGCAGGGTTACAGGGATAGGGCAGAGGGGAGGGCCTGTGTGCGACACTCTTTTGGAGAGTTGGTGCAGACTCGATGGGCCGAATAGCCTCGTTCTGCACTGCAGGGATTCTATGGTTCTACTTTGGGCACGCTCCTAAAATCCCAAGCCATTTGCGCTAGTTATAAAGAATGAATAGCACAGAATGACTTAAAAGTCAAATCAAAAATATGTAATTATTGTGTCAAAATCTATATTTTTTTGTCTGTCAGTGTTAGTTAGGTGTGCAGCCATGGGAATTTAACAAAGTGGGGTTACCTCTAGTTGTCTCAAGATCAAAACATTTAAGATAGAGAATGTAGCCAACCTGGATACATCAAATTCTGTTTGGGAATCATAGAAACATAGAAAATAGGACCAAGAGTAGACCATTTGGTTCTTTGAGCCTTTTCTGTCATTCATTATGATCACGGCTGATCGTCCAACTCAATAGCCTGTTCCCATCTTCCCCCAGTATCCTTTGATCCCTTTCGGCCCAAGATTATATTTAATTTCTTCTTGAAAACATACAATGTTTTGGCCTCAACTACTTTCTGTGGTAGTGAATTCCACTCTCTGGATGAAGATAATTCTGCTCATCTCAGTCCATAACCCTAACTGACTCAATCCCTCCTCATACAGTGGTCCCACCATCCCAGGAATCAGTCTGGTAACCCTTCCATGCACTTTATTGGGAAACATTAACAGGATATATCAGTTCAAGGGCCAGTGAGTTGGGAACAGATCAAGAGGTACATCAGAATCTTGCAGCTGAAGTGCTGTTGTTAGTTCCGAGGGATGAAGGAACTGAGATTCTGAGAGAAGCCCAAGAACTGCCAGTAGCTCCATGCTGCTGGAAGTTGGGGCTTTAGGGATGCCTAGGATAGTATATGCTCACTGCAGCTGGGAAGATTGGAGCTCAAAAAACCTAGGGGCAGTATAGGTGTACGAAGCTAGATGTTGTGGCAAAGGAAAGCCCAGGAGCAGTTGTTGGCATGGTCCCAGCTTCTCAGCCACATGGCTGCCTATATTTAAATGCTGGGGCATAGCTTGGTCATCACAGGGGGTTGCAGCCTCAGTAGTTGGTCAGCTCAAGACCATGAAGGTTGGAACTGGAAGTAAATTTGAGAGAAATCTGGAACAGTGTGCTTTTTGGATTAAGATTATACTAAAGGAACACGGGTACGGTAGAGCTGTTGTCAGCTGGGAAACAGATTTGCTCTTTGAAAAAGAGGAACTGAAGTCCCTCAGGAAGATGATGTCTGAGTGTTGCTGAAAATGTATTGCTTGTAACTTCCATTTAATGTGCAGTTTGTAACCACGGTTTGCCCATTAATTCATGTTTACCTCATGTTAATTATGTCTGTTACAGTAAGAGTATTGATTGCTTTGTTGATTTTTGTACAGTAAAAGTTCTCCTGTTTATTTAAAATTGTGGGTTTACTCTCTTAGTATGTAACTGCGATTTCAATGTTGACTGCTTCTAAAAAAAAAGGAACCCGCACAAAATTCTTGGATCTTAACAGCGTGTCTTGGGGTCAACTGTATAACGGTTTAGTTAAATTTCTTAGAGAAGATACATCATCAATAGCTTACTCCAGTGCCAGAATGCAGGAAATTTAGTTGCAGTTTTTTTAACTGTTGAAGAAATTAGTCAGTAATATTTACCTTTTGATGGTCAGATTACAACCTTAAAAACTGATTGTGCTGAACTTAAAGTCCAAAGCTACATACTATTTACATTAGCTATGTTACTATTTTACCTGTAAAGGTCAGATTCTAAAAGTGTAAGTTGCCGTGCTATTTCAATTGGATGAAGAGTCATAAGGTCAAATGCCTCAATTTGTCCAGATCGACAAATGTGCCATTCAATGTGAGGTGGTGGGTCCGGAAAAGTAATAGCATGGCTGATTCCATTCACTTGAGTTTGTCTCTTGCGATTGATAATTTTTGTAATGGATTCTACCCACTTTTTCATGGCTTTCCCTGCAAAGATAAAATATTAACTTGTGTTATTCACATTACAGGTTTGTAAATCAGGCAGAAATTAGCCAGGGATGAATGTTGTCCCCAAACCCTTAGAATCTTAATTTTTTCGCTTTAATATAATCAGGCTGCTAGCACTACAACTTCTTAAACTTGAAGTTGAGTTTTCATCAAGTCAAAAGTTAATAGCTGTGACTAATTTTTTTAATTCATTGGATATGAGCATCACTGGCCATGCCAGCCTTTATTATCAATCCTTAACTGCCCTACATTTCAGTGGGCATTTAAAAGTCAACCACAGTGCTGTGGATCTAGACTCATGAAGGCCAGGTCAGGTGAGGACTTCGTCCCCCGAAGGACATTAGTGAATTAGATTTTACGACAATCAACAATAGTTTCATGGTCAACATTAGACTTTTAATTGCAGATTTTTAGTGAATTCAAGGGCATGCAGGAGAGGGCACTGTTGTAAATGACATCTAAAACAAGTACTTTAAATAGATTTTTAAAATGGAAAGTATACAAATAAAAGTACTACAAGAAAGAGAAAGTAAAATTGCAATTAATGTGAAAGTCCTGTCAGAAAAGAGAATGGGAAATTGATAGGAACTTGAGCAAAAGTTGGGTTTTTCACGTGGCATTATTTGAGTTGAATAAAGTTGATACTGAAATAATAAATTTACTTCCGCGATATAAAATATCACAGTCTGAAACACTTTTTACAAAAACAAGTCAACCTCTGACCTAATAGATCTAGTTTTTCTTAATACGCACCTCTCACACTTGAAATAAAGGCTTCCAACCTATTAAGTAGCATATTATCCCTCTCAAAGTCATAGAAGTGATGTTCTACCCAATGTCGAAAAACATTTAGTACCCTAAAAAAGAAAACAGATTGGTACATTGAGGAACAAAACATCACAAAATCTTTTTAGTTTTGATGTCTTTCATCCATAATAACCTTTAAAATGCTTACATTTAGTATAAAACTTTCACACATTGGACGGGATTTGCCAGCCCTTCCCGCCGGCAGGATCGTCCACCAAAGTCAATCCCTGACGTGGGTTCCCCGGCAGCACGATAGGTGAGCCATGCAGATCGTCACTGACTTCAGCAGGACTAGTGGTGGGCCACCTCCATCAAAGGAAATCCTGCCGGAAGTTCCGGCTATTGTTTTACAACTGTCTAATAACCTTTTCAAAGAGCTTACCTTAGAAAATGACACCTACAATTATAAACTAGCCAAACATTGCAGCTTTCAGTAGCTACTATCACCTTGGTTTTCCCCATTTGGAGCATCAGCTTTAATGGCAAGTTGGTAAATACCACAATCATATTCTGTGAAAGGATGATCTATCAACATTGAGAAATCCATTGGTTAACTTTAAAATTCAGTTGCTTTACTCTTTTATAACATGTTCTTAGAATGACCAAAAAAATACATTGTACAGTTACCATCTTTGGGCGGTGCCATATGTGAGAGGTAGGGAAAAAACAGTTTTACTGACCCTTGCTGTCCAGAATATTTTCTGGGACAAAGTCTCACTATTCAAATTGAAATTGAATCCTTGACTGGCATACTGAAAATTAGACACATTATCTGTTGCGTTTCAACTCAATTAAAAATCCTGAAACAACTCTCAAGCATTTTTCTGAATCAATTTCATGTATCTTTCAATGTGCTTGCCAAACAAGTAAAACACATTTAAGGATATTATCTTGAATTGGCGTTCCAGGTCACATGTCAAATAGAATACCAGCAGTGTAAAGCACGAGTAGTTACTGGCTTTTGCCTTTACCTTACACTGACTCTAGGGATGGTATGAGTGGTAACATTACCAATGTGACTATATTTCTGATATAAATATTTAAAAAACCTTAGTTGCACTGGCTGGATATACTCCTTACGAAACCGTTTCAATTCCGCACTGATTGGCTGTTCACCCTTCTCTTGGGCAAGCCTATCTGCCTCAGTGGGCTCTGGATCAGGTATTTCAAACCTACACAAAATAAAAGTGTACAATTTTAGCAAAATAATATTTAATAAACATGGAAAACTCCAAAAACCAAAGTATACAGTCTGACAAAAAAAGTACAGCAAATTATACATATCAACCTTTATGTTTTACCAAAATCTAATTGATAAACACACCATTTTCAAAAAATCTTTATGATAACATTTTGCAGGACATCTAGTAGTAATTTTTTTCACTATCTAGTTAGAATCTTAATTCTGATTTACCTTTCTATTAACAAGCTCAGCAAATCTTGGGGCTTGCAGAATGAACGATATGTTGTCAGAAAAGTGCGCACAAAATTTGGATCTGTAAATAAATATTAAATGACTTATATTGACAATACAATAGCAACACATTTATCAAAAAGTTCTTATACAAAATACATTGTGGACAAATAAACTAATTAAAGATACAATGTTTCAATGTTGCACAGTACTGGTCTTTTAACTGGTGGAATTAGAATTTGAATCCAACCAACACTGACTGAAGAAGTGCTTTCAACAGCACTCAGGTAATACAAACAAAATATATAAACAAACTGTAATTGACTAGCAAAATGTTGCAAAACATGTTTTTAAAAAATGATAATGGTCTAAGCAGACGTGCATTGCAAAGATTCTAAACAAAGCCTAATCAATGAGGCAGTGAAAAACGAATTCCACCTTGAATCTGAATTAATTCTAAATTTGTCAGAGAGCAAGGGAGGTGCCAAAACAAGGGGACTGAGAGAGGATGTGGTGGGATGAGGAGGTGAACAGTGAGAAGGGAGCAGCAAGGGGGGGAGGTGAGAAGGAAGAGAGGAGCTTGAGACAGAGAAGAGTGTGGCAAGGACAGGGTGAAGACTGGGTCCCCAGCAAGCCTGGTGAAAGTGAGACAAACTGAACAAAAGAGAAGACCAAACAAAGATGGATAGGCAAGAACAATAAAGATCAGGATGACAGAAAAAGAGCAGAACAGGAGAGGAAAAGAACCATGAACGACAAGGACCAAAAAGGAATCAATAGTGAAAAGGAAGAAGTTGTTGGGTGTCTTACATTGAATCATCGAAATAATAGGGCAAGTGCAGTAGATACATGGGAACACTGCCACCTTCACGTTTCTTTCCAAGTCATGTGCGATCCTGATTTTTTAAATTCATTCATGGGACATGGGAATAGCTGGCTGCCCAGGATTTATTGCCCATCCTTAGTTGCCCTTGAGAAAGTGGAACTATATCATTGTTGCTTTACTATCGCTGGGTCAAAATCCTGAAACTCTCCCACACCAACAACAGTAGGGTGTACCTACACCACAAGGACTGCAATGGTTCAGCTCCACCTTCTCAAAGGTAATTAGGGATGAGGAATAAATGCTGACCAACACACAATACCTACATCCTGTGAATAAATAAAAAGTATTACAGCATAGGCTGACTTCTATTTTCCAGCCTTTCTTGGTTCCTAGCTTTGGATATGGAATTTAAGTGCTGCAATCCACAGGTACTTTTTAAATGTTAGGAGGGTTTCTGCTCTTACCAACCTTTCAGGCAATGAATTCCAAATCCTATCCGCCTATAGATGCAAAAAAAAACCCTTAAATGCTCTCAAATCCTCTTACTTCCCACCCTAAAATCCACGCCCCCGGCTATGGATCCCTAAACCAAGAGGCATAGGGCCTTCTGACTGATCATCCAGACCCTTCATGATTTTATACTCTGCAAACAGATCTCCCCTTAGCTCCTGCTGTTCCAATAGACTTACTTTTGTTACACAAAGTACCAATCTTTAAGGTGAGAAAATCATTGTGTGCAAATGAAATTGACAATTTTTGTGCACGTCAATGACATCATTTCATAAATCTTATGTATCTGTGAATCTTACTGCGAACCCCATTGTTAAAAGTTAGAAATTTTGACAATTATTTATATATCATCCTTTGTACATACATCAACTCAATTGCTTAATTCTCAGTTCTCTAAATTACTTGTAATTCCTATCAAAAGCCGTGTTATTCCTTCTCCGATATCAGCATATGCACTAAAATATGATAGATGCAAAGGTCGATTTAGGTTTGAGGATTCTTTTTGACAAAGATACCAGACTAGATTTTAATTTTATTTTACATAACTGTCTAAAACATTAACAATTTATTTTGCGATGTTTGCAGCAATTAAGAAGCTTTCAGACAATTAAAAAAGAATTCAAGGTGTGGTTTAAAATTATGAGTTGCATACAGGGGGACCCAAATAACACCACCATGACACAAATTAAGTCAATAAACAGTATCCCTAGCTAACTATCCTGTTCACAGAACTTCAATATCCAGATATTGAACAAATAAATTCTTCCTTATTTCACTTTGATGTACCACTCAATGATATAATGTACAATATAAAGTCTCCTATCCGTTGATTCTATCTACACTTCCCACTGTCTCCACAAAGCAGCCAGCATAATTAAGGACCCCACGCACCCCTGACATTCTCTTTTCCACCTTCTTGTGTCAGGAAAAAGATACAAAAGTCTGACATCACATACCAACCAACACAAGAATAGCTTCTTCCCTGCTGCTGTCAGACTTTTGAATGGACCTATCACTAAGCTGACCTTTCTCTAAACCTTAGCTATAACTGTAACACTACATTCTGCACTTTCTCACTTTCTTCACAAAGAACAGTGTGCTTTGTCTGTATAGTGTGCAAAAAACAATACTTTTCACTGTATACAAATACATGTGACAACAATAAATCAAATCAAAGTCTCAAGTGTTGATTTGTGGACAAATTATTAAAAGGGTAACATTAAATCCATTGAAATTTTAATGAGAAATTCCATCTGCTCCAGCAACAAGACATTTACCTGCATACATGTGATATGTGAGCCTCTCAATTAATTTTAGCACAGTTCCTCCTTTTATGATCGGTATTCCAGATTTAGCTTGTACATTTTCTTCAAATACTATATTTTCTTCAGAATCTTCTTCTGCAAAGTTATAGACATTTGGATTGGGCAGTCTCAGTGGCTGCTCCTTCTCTTCATGTAAAAGAACAGTGTCCAACATGCGCTCCAGTGTACTCCGATACTGAAGTGAAATCAAAGCCGCCATCCAATTGTTTTTATCTTCTGCAGATTTGGCTGCAAATATTGTACTGTTCTCATCCTTGGAGAGGATTTCAAATGCATGTTTGTATTCACAAGAGTCATCTTTGTCAATAATTTTTACTTTGCGCATTAGAAATTTTTCTTTGAGTCTGTACTCAACATTGCTACAGCCTGGGAGCCTGGACTGTCCATGATTGGTCCTGCAACTGATCATTAAACCATCAAAAAGGAAAATATGTCTCTCGTGCTTTGCTCCAACCTGCATTAGTGTTCCTTCCATTATAAATTCATTACAACATTGTCCAATATCTTTCCCCTCCCATCCATCAATGTTTTTCTGAATTTCGTTCATCTTCTTGATGGCAAGGTGTTTACTTCTTATCTGATGGTTGTAGAGACGAGGTAAAGGTTCACTACAATACAGAGAAAGTCAAATTTTATTACATTTCATGACATAATGAACTGTCCAACAAGAAAACAAAGCAATATAATTTTACCGTGTTGTTATGGAAGTGGAAGAATTCAAAGATTAACCGATCTTTAAAAACATAAAAGAAATCATCCAAAAAATACATTCATCAATACACAGGACTGCTGGAGATTAAAACAGACTTTCCGCTTGAATAAATAGTAAGCACTTCAAAAGAAGAGTACAGCTTAATGCAGAGAAAATCCCATTCTACTCTGTTTTAGCAATGTGCTTTTGTTCCACCTCAAACTAAATAGTGACTTCTCCCACATCCCACACTAGCCATCCTATGGACTTAGTAGACTACAGATTAAGTCGTAGTTAATGTTGATCATGGGGCTCTTCTTGCTAGAAGCATGTGTCCACTAACAACGATCTTAAGATAATCTAAAAGTGATTTTATTTAAAACATTTACAACCTCTTTCATTTCATCCCTCTGTGCTGAATTCAAATCAAAGCTTTAAAGGTAAATTGCATAACTGCTTTTTATCTTTTATTTCTTACAATTCAACTTGGCTAAGGCCTTGAGCCCCATTAACCCACAGAAAGATGTAAATAGTATTGGCTTTTGTTTCTAATTTCTAGATAAGACTATTATTACTTATTTTGGCTGCACTAATGTTAGTACTGACATAAATTCAAGGGACAGCTTCTGCAATTGGCATTTCGGTTCACGTAGCTAAAATGTCCTATTCATATGGAGATCTGAAACAACATGTTCAACAATAAAGATAAGAGTATCAACTTCACTTCACAGCAATTGTTTTGTATTTATAGCTGATCTGATGAAGTGCATCAAAAGTGGTCAACCACTTGTTCCCACAAGAAGAGAAAATGCTAAAGTAATGTAGCTTACCCTGGTTTGCGTTTAGGTAGGTGCTTATTGCAGATACGTTCCATACTGCATTGAAGGTTCAGCAAGGTAGTAATGGCTTGTTTCAAACACTCTCTGTCTTCTTCATCTTCACTTCGCTCTTGTAGTTGCTACAATCATACACAAAATAATTAAATGCTTGGTATAAAACTAACACCACAGGAGAAAACCCAGGTTTCCCATTGTAGAACAAAAATCAACATGGAACTAATATTTTACCAAGACAATGACCATATGACTTTCCTTTCTGCTACTAAAAACACTTTGCCAATGCAGTGAAATTAGATCTTATGAAAAATTGGAAAAAAAACATTAAAAGTCCAATAAAACCTGGTCATATGGACGCTCACAAGCAATAAATAATTGTAAAACATGGAAAGTTCTTGATAGTGCACAATATTTTACATTATAAAAGACACAAAAGGCATGCTAAAACAATGTAAAATACAAACTATGAGCTTTCAATGTAACAAGTGTATCTTACACCATAAAACAAAGGATACAGGTCACTGTAAAACAATCATAGAATCTTATAGTACAGAAGGAGGCCATTTGACCCATTGAGTCTGTACCGGCCATGTTCCCACCCTTGGCCTATTCCCGTAGCCTCATAAATTTATTTCCATGAACAATATCACTAATGCCCAAACACAAAAGGTTGGCTAAAATTGAGTTGCTCCATGAAATGTGAGGCAATTAGGGAGAATATTTGAAAATATGGATATTAAGCCCATGCAAAATGAGTTACGTAAGTTATCAAAGGACAAAAATATCAAACTCATTACTCAGTCCGGATAACCAGGCAATCTCCAATTCCTGGTTCATCAGACTCCCACTCCTCCACTTCAAATTAGCAAGTGCCCTATACACTTCCCTGTTCCGATAGCTGGGTCTTCCCCTTACAGATGCAGCAGATTTTGCCCTGACACAGTGCCAGAGACATTGCCCAGAAAAGGCGGGGTGGAGGGGGATATTTTTATTTCTATCTCCCTAGCAATACAGCAGAGAAAACCTTTTAATGCCACTCTTTCTGCCTGCTGCCAAACACTGCAAGAAAATGGTTAAATTCTGTCCATGAAATACGCTCTATGACCTGCCCAACTCACAGGTGCAAAGTGGAAATCAGGCACACAAACCTCCCAAGATGTGAAAGTCACCTCCTCAGGTAGTAGAAATCACCTCAGAAATCAGTAGTGAAAGTAAACTCTCTGAACAAGCATTTTTGTCTTTCATACAATGAAATTTTTGCCTGTTGTTTCTACAGCCCCCTCAGTTACTGCTGAGCTTTCACTTTGCTTTCACTGGCGAGTTCCAGGAAGCCTGTGCACACACCACGAAATCTGAAAACTCCCATTAATCTCGGTGCACTATTAACATAAATAAATTGCTATCCCACTTCTCCCGAGGGAGTTGCTCACATGCAGACTAACATATTGCAGTTAAATGCAGAGGTCAGCAGGTTGGAGCTTGCTTCCCAACATACTATCAATTTAGACTTTTTAAACCCCTACCATCTCCCACACTCACTCGCTGTTGGAAGTTAAGATTCTTCCCCATGGAGTCAAAAGTTCATATTGTCTGGGCATCATCAATCAGGGCCTGGCTCTTTAAGTGCCTTTAGACAATGGATGAATGAACACCACTTATCCGTATGAATGGATAATTGAACTGATTGCACTTGTTGACTGATGATTTTATGAGAAGAAAAACACTATTTAATAAGAGATTTGTTTGCAAGAATAGATGAATATTATTTGATAAAATTAATCAACTGATGGCTATTAACATATGATTAAAACTACATACAATAAAATGGCCATTTGGACAATGCGCAAAATTACCTGCAAAAAAATAGACAATTGATGCCAATCCACTGGGCAAACTTCATGGTTACCCAGCAACCAAGAAGCTGCTGTGCAGGTTACACACAAGTCATCTCCTTTCAGATACTGCACAACAGATATAAAAGTGCTGCGAACATTAAGTGCTGCGCGCAACAGGAAATAACATTAAGGGGAATGTTGCTCCTCAATTCGTAATTCATTTGTTTCACTATAGGCTTTAAAGTTTGCAAATAGGCCTTTAAAGAGAAGAACAGAAAGGAGCTCAATACAAATGGAAAACTTCAACAGCCAAACTGGAGCTTGAGCAAAAACGTCAATGAGAATCAGTGTGAAAATCCTCTAATGGTTGGACTGATACCTGGCACAAAGGAAAATGGTTGTGATTGTTGGAGGTAAATCAACTCGTTTGCAGGACATCACTGCAGGGTTCCTCGGGGTACTGTCCTGGGCCCAACCACCTTCAGCTTCTATATCAATGACCTTTCTTCCAACATCAGGTAAGAGTAGGGATATTTACAGATGATTGCACCATTCACACTTTCTCAGATACTGAAGCAGTCTGTTTCCTAATGTAGCAAGACCTGGACAACATTCAGGCAAGAGCCGATAACGGCAAGTAACATTTGGGCCATACAATTCCCAGCAATAACCATTTTCAACAAGATGGAATCTAACATCTCCCCATGACAATGCCATTGCCTAAACTGTACGAGCATAAAAAGGTTGTGGCTACAAGGCTGGAAACTCTGCAGAGAGTAACTCACCTCCTGACTTCCCAAGATCTGTCAACAAATCAGGAGTGTGATGGAATGCTATACACTTGCCTGAATGAGTGCAACTCCAACAACAGCATTCAAGAAGCTCTGCATTATTTAGGATAAAGCAACCTATTTGATTGGCACTCCTTCCATCACCTTTAACATTTACTCCCTCCACTAACAATGAACTATGGCAGCAGTGTACACCAAATATATGATGCACTGTAGCAATTCACCAAGATTTCTTTGACAGTTCCTTCTGTTAGAATGTAACCAGTGACAAATTTGTGTTGGATGTATTGTAACTAATGGTCAACTGATCCAGTAAAACATGGAACCAATCACAGAGTGATGTAATAGTCAGCTGACAACTGATTCAGTATAAATAAGGAACTATCTAGAATTGTAGAGAGTTTGGAGTGGCCCAGGATGAGGCTCCAACTTTGGAGTAATGATGTCTCTTTATGAATCCCTTTCTTTAATTTATAAATTGGAATAAGTTCTGTTGTTATTTTGTTTGCTGCATTTTGAAAAGTTCCTTCTGAAGAAACACCTTCCAAACCCAAAACCCATATCACCTAGAAGAACAATAGCAGCAGATACATGGTAATATATCACCTGTACATTCCATACTAAGCTACAAAGCATCCTGACTTGGAACTATATTGCTGTTCCTTCAGTGTCACTGGTTTAAAATCTTAGAACCGCCTCCTGAAAAGCACTGAGTGTACCTACACCACATGGATTGCAGCAATTTAAGACAGTGACAAGGGCAATTAGGGATAGGCAACAAATGCTAGACTAGCTAGTGATGCCCACATCGTGAGCAAGAACTTAAAAAATGCATCCTGACAATGTAAATGTTGAGAACATCAAAATTAGAAGGTATTTGCAAAACAATGAATTTAAGTGATTAGTTCCATACTAGTTAACAAAGCATGAATGCACATATACCCTTTGGAATTTCATGCAATTTTAGTCCTTTTAATCCCTCACTCTTTTGGCTCTGTTCTTTACTTTCCTATTTTTCTTTCTCACAGCTTTTAATCTCTTTGCTATTCTTTCTTCCTCTTCATCTTGTTTACATCCACCTACAAATCCTACAATATGGTGCTAGAGTGTTCCCAGAATAGATCTTCAATGACATATCCCTGGCACAAGATGGTATCAGCTAGTCCACAAAACCAAAGGTTGCTCCTAAATTCTTATCAACAGTATTTAGAGTGAACTATTTTTACACTCCTCAGGGTTTTAATTTTGCTGTCAACAATGTGAAACAAATGAATCAAGCATCCCTTAAGGATCTTCTGGAGAACTTAAAACAATATGACAGGCAGCTGCTGCATCATATTTTAACAAGGAACTTAATACATATGAAGCCTATCAGCAATCTTAAATGGTTGATGTTCACAAATAACCCCATATTTCACATATTCCAGCATGGAGATGACTGCCCTTTTTATCAAGAGATCATTTTACAGAATGTGCCACGAAGGTGCTCTAGCACAACAGGAGTCAATGGGAAAACACTCCACGGGCTGGAGTCAAACCTAGCGCAAAGGAAGATGGTTATTGATTCCTGGAAGCCTATCACCTCAGCCTCAGGACACTGCTGCAGGAATTCCTTGGTGAATTGCTACAGTGCATCATATATTTGGTGTACACTGCTGCCATAGTTCATTGTTAGTAGAGGGAGTAAATGTTGAAGGTGATGGAAGGAGTGCCAATCAAATAGGTTGCTTTATCCTAAACAATGCAGAGCTTCTTGAATGCTGTTGTTAGAGTTGCCAACCGTCTTCAGTTGCTTCATCGTGACCTATTCTCCATCATCAGGTCAGAAGTGGGGATGTTTGCTGGTATTTGCATAATGTCAGCATCATTCATGGCTCCTCAGATACTGAAGCGATTCATTTTCATGTGTAGCAAGACCTGGACACTATTGAGGCATAGGCTGATAAGTGCCAAGCAATGACCATCTCCAACAAGACAGTACCTAACCATTTTGCCTTGATATTTAACACCATTTTCTTCACCAAATCCCCCAGCATCAAAATCCTAGCGCTTACCTTTAATCCAAAACTGAAATGGTCTAGCCATATAAATACTGTGGCTACCAGAGTAGGTGAGAAACTGGGAACTCACTTCAAGTCCCCAAAATCCGGAAGGCACAAGTCAGAGGTGTGATGGAATACACTCCACTCGTCTGGATGAGTGCACTTCCAACAAAAATACTCAGTATAATTCAGGACAAAGCTGCCTGCTCAATTGGTAACCCATCCATCACTGTAAATATTCACTCTCTCCTCCACCACCAGTGGATAGTACCAGCATAAAGATCCACTGCAGCAATTTGCAAAGCTTCCTTTGACAGCACCTTCCAAATCCACAAGCTAGTAGATTTGCCAACTATAAGACAATGAAAACACCATGTTCTACTCCAAGTTGCACGTTATCCTGACTTGGAATTGCATTGGTCTTCCTTCACTGTCACTGGAACAAAATCCTGAAACTCTGTTCCTTACAGAATTTTGGGTGCATCTACACCAGAAGGGCTGTAGCAATTCAAGAAGGAGGCTCATCACCACTTTTGAGGAAATTAAGGATGGGGAATAAATGCTGACCTTGCCAGTATCGCTTATATCCCAAGAACAAATAAAACACTAAGTACTTCTTTAGTGTCTGCTGTTAACATCTGCTTAACCACTTCAATTTTCCAATTCAGTAATTTAGCAGATTAACAGCACTACAGCCTACATCTCCTGCTAATTAAAATCTCAATTATCACATTTATCTTAAAAATTATTTTTTTAAACTGGGAACAAAAGTATTTATAAATAAACAGCATTCATCTTCTAGGAAGCTCCAAAATGGAAATTGCATCAGGTTTGAAATTGTATGTTGTCAGAAGATGGCAGCACTATCACTGATTGTTAGTGATCATTTTAAGCCAAGCCCAGCTTCACACTGAATATTCACATACAACATCGCTGCTGTTGTATCTCTTCCCACACCTGTGGGTGCACGACGCAGATTTTTATTTGTTCCCATAGTGAGTTTTACCTGGTACAAGTCGCTTACCTGTCGCCAAAGGCTAATAGCTTGAGGAGCACTATACCACATCAAGCATAGCTGACCAGGAGTCTCCTCTGCTCTTACCACCCGCCACTGACGTGTTGAAAGAACTCTGCAAATTGATAAGCAACCTGTTTGGCTGTGTTATGAACATACCTTCTTTGGCCATCAAGTCCTAGGGTAGGACTTGATCTCAGAGCTTTTGGCCCAGAGGCAAGGAAGCTACCTACAGCGCCACAAGACATCCTCATGAAACATTATAGCATTCCATATAAAAACTACACTACATTAATGGCATAAAAGGAAATAAAAATTATTTTCCATTTCAAGACAACCGAACAATTTAACAAGCATCTCGTGGGAAAAAAAACATTCAGTTTTCCACTTGGTAACATTGTAATTCAACATACTAAATCAAATCATTGCAGAATGTCTTACCTGCAACAGTTCGAAGTAATGCAAACAATGATAAATTGGGACTAAAAGTAGTTGTGGAAGTACATACTGAACAGCTTCTTTGAATCCTTCAGCAATAGACTAGAAAGTAAAAATGATAATTAGCAAAAAACAGTTCTGCAACTTATTTGCATTACATTGTAACATATGACAAAAGAACGATGAAACAATACAATATGAATGTTAGATCTGTGGAAATAATCATTGTTAAAATAAATTTATTTGCAGGCTTTTAAAAAGATGTAATATACCTGTAATCCAAGCAAAATTAAATATTTAAGACAATCTTTTCAATATTATGCTCTTTTACCCAGTATTGAAATGGAAAGTTTATCAGGTAATCTCACCGCAACAATAGCTCAATTCTTGCACAGAGTATAGCAACATAACAACAGCAAAGTATCTGGGTCATTGCATCAACTACAATGCTAGATTTCCACAACAGACAACAAATCAACACATTGTTTCTGCTTGTATGTCAATGGCAACATTATTTTTAAAAAAGCCAAGTAGTACTGAACTACTTTGATCTCTGATCATGACGAGCATCTAATACCAATGATAAGAACATTTACTCTTTAGAGTTTCCTTGGGTTGTGTAGTTGGCAGTCAGAAGCTCAACAGACATTGCATTTTCTTAAACAAAAGACAATAGGAGGGGCGATTTTCCTATCCCGTTGTGTTGATTTTTTAGCACGGAAGGCTGGGAATACTAGCGTCAGACAATTCGCGCTGGGTGTTCAGGTCTGAGGAAATTGGCACGGAGCTGTATTATATATTCAGACCCTGATTTTAATACAACTTTAATATTAGCCCCCCTACTCCACTCAGCCATTTCACTCCTCCAGTGGGGTTTACTATAGCTCCCCGTTAGGACGGCCCAACACCGCTGGTGAAGGAGGGGAGCAAGTGAGGCTCCCCCAAATGGTTGGGCCTTTATAGGGAATTTTCCTACTGTAAGTTTGGTCATTGCACAATTTTCATTGGTTTTACCTTTTGGGCTTGTTTCTTTCTTAGTATGTGCAAGTACTACTCTAAGTCAAGGCATGCAGATTGCTCATATTTTGGAAACACACAAAATGATATTTCCCATTCTAAACATGTGAAAACTGCACATTGCCAAAGGAGGAACTACAAGTAAATGTGGAAGAGAGCCCAAAGGAGTAGTTAGTAAGAAATTAAATGTCAGATGTTGATTGTCAGTTGTAGAACGAAGAATAGTCTTTGAGATAAAAGACCAAACTCAGATGTAAGAATACCTTGTAAATTTTAAGTGTTACTTCAGAAAAGGGATACAAAAAGCAATACCAGAAAATCTGCAGCAACATTACATGGCATACAAAGAAAATTTACCTAACATAAGAGCATAAGAAATAGGAGCAGGAGTAAGCCATCTAGCCCGCCCCACCATTCAATAAGATCATGGCTATTCTGAAGTGGATTAGTGCCACTTACTCGCCTGCTTCCCGTAACCCTTAATTCCTTTATCAATCAGAAATCTATCTACCTGTGACTTAAACATATTCAACAAGGTAGCCTCCACCATTTCAATGGGCAGAGAATTCCAGAGATTCACCCACCCTCTGAGAGAAGAAGTTCCTCCTCAACACTGTTCTAAACTGACCTCCCCCTTATTTTGAGGCTGTGCCCTCTAGTTCTGGTTTCCTTTCTAAGCGGAAAGAATCTCTCTGCCTCTACCCTATCTAGCCCCTTCATTATCTTGTAAGTCTCTATAAGATCCCCCCTTAGCCTTCTAAACTCCAACGAATACAGGCCCAATCTAGTCTCTCTCTCCTCATAAGCTAACCCCCTCATCTCTGGTATCAGCCTGGTGAACGTTCTCTATACTCCCTCCAAGGCCAGTATATCCTTTCGCAAATAAGGGGACCGAAACTGCAGACTCCAGTTGCGGCCTCACCAGTGCCTTGTACAGTTGCAGCAAGACCTCCCTGCTTTTATATTCTATCCCCCTCGTGGTAAAGGCCAACATTCCATTTGCCTTCTTGATCACCTGCTGCACCTGCAGACCAAGTTTTTGCGATTCGTGCATAATGATCCCCAGATCCCTCTGCACAGTAGTATGCTGCAACTTTTCACCATTTAAATAATATTGCATCCTACTATTATTTCTTCCAAAGTGGATAACTTCACATTTGCTAACATTATACTCCATCTGCCAGGTCCTTGCCCGCTCACTCAGCCTATCCAAATCTCTCTGCAGACTTTCCACGTCCTCCACGCAATTCGCTTTTCCACTCATCTTCGTGTCAACAGCAAACTTTGTTACCCTACACTCAGTGCCCCCCTCCAGATCGTCTATGTATATGGTAAACAGTTGAGGCCCCAGCACCAATTCCTGAAGCACGTCACTAATCACCAACTGCCAACCAGAAAAGCACCCATTTATTCCAACTCTCTGCTTCCTGTTAGATAGCTAATCCTCAATCCATGCTAACACTTTACCCCCAACTCCGTGTATCCTAACCTTCTGCAGCAACCTTTTGTGAGGCACCTTATCGAACACCTGGAAATCTCAAAACACCACATCCACCGGTTCCCCTCTGTCTACCGCACTAGTCACATCTTCATAAAAATCCAGTAAATTTGTCAAACACGACTTCCCCTTCATGAATCCATGCTGCGTCTGCTTGATAGAACCGTTCTTTTCTAGGTGCCCTGCTATTTCTTCTTTAGTGATGGATTCTGGCATTTTCCCAACTACGGACATTAAGCTAACTGGCCTGTAGTTACCCGCCTTTTGTCTGCTACCTTTTTTAAACAGTGGCGTAACAGTAGCTGTCTTCCAATCCACTGGCACTTCCCCAGAGTCCAGCGAATTTTGATAAATAACTACTAACGCTATTACTTCTGCCATTTCTTTTAGAAACCTGGGATACATTCCATCCAGTCCTGAGGACTTGTCTACCTTCAGTCCCATTAGTCTACCAAACACTACCTCTTTAGTAACAGTAATTGTATTAAGGACCTCATCTCCTACCAACCCTCTATCTTTAATATTCGGTAAGCTATTTCTGTCCTCCATCATGAAGACCGACACAAAAAACTTACTTAAAGTCTCAGCCATTTCCTCGTTTCCCACCATTAAATCCCCCCTCTCGTCCTTCAAGGGTCCAACATTCAGTCTAGCCACTCTCCTCTTCTTTATATATTTGTAAAAACTTTCACTATCATTTTTTATATTTAGAGCTAGTTTAGTTTCATACTCTATCTTTCCTTTCTTTATCGCTTTCTCAGTCATTCTTTGTTGTTCTTTAAATCTTTCCCAATCTTCTAATTCCCCACTACTTTTAGCCACTCTGTACGCATCGGTTTTTAATTTAATACTCTCCTTTATTTCCTTCGATATCCACGGCTGGTTATCCTTTTTCTTACAGTCCTTCTTCATCACTGGAATATATTTTTGCTGAGTACTGAAAAAGATTTCCTTAAAAATCCTCCACTGTTCCTCAGCTGTCCTACCAACCAGTCTGTGCCACCAGTCTACATTAGCCAATTCCGCCCTCATCTTATCATACTCCCCTCTGTTCAAGCAGAGGACACTGGTTTGGGACCCTACATCTGTATCAGATCTCACCCTCACCCTCCATCTGTATCAGAAATTCAACCATATTGTGATCACTCATCCCAAGAGGATCCCTCACAAGATCATCCCTAATTCTACCTGCCTCATTACATAAGAACATAAGAAATAGGAGCAGGAGTAGGCCATCTAGCCCTTCGAGCCTGCCCCGCCATTCAATAAGATCATGGCTGATCTGTCGCTGCTCAGTTCCACTTTCCCACCCTCTCCCCATAACCCTTAATCCCCTCTCTTATCAAAAACCCATCAACCCGCGTCTTAAAAATATTTAGCAAGGCATCCTCCACCACTTCAACGGGCAGAGAATTCCAGAGATTCACCACCCTTTGAGTGAAGAAGTTCCTCCTCAACTCCGTTCTAAACCGCCCCCCTTTTATCTTGAGGCTGTGCCCCCTAGTCCCACTGTCTTTTTTGAGCGGGAAGAGTCTCTCCACCTCTATCCTATCCATCCCATTCATTATCTTATACGTCTCAATGAGATCTCCCCTCATTCTTCTAAACTCTAACGAGTACAAGCCCAGTTTATTCAGCCTCTCCTCATAGCTCAACCTCCTCAACTCCGGTATCAGCCTAGTAAACCTCCTCCAAGGCCAAAATATCTTTGCGCAGGTGCGGCGCCCAAAACTGCACACAGTACTCCAGCTGCGGCCTCACCAATGCCCTATACAGCTGCAGCAAGACCTCCCTACTTTTATATTCAATCCCCCTCGCTATGAAGGCCAGCATCCCATTCGCCTTCCTGACCACCTGCTGCACCTGCAAGCTGGGTTTTTGCGACTCATGCACAAGGACCTCGAGGTCCCTCTGCACCGTCGCCTGCTGCAGTTTTTCGCCCCGTAAGTAATAGTCCTTCCTACCATTCTTCCTACCAAAGTGGACCACCTCACACTTGCCAACATTAAATTCCATTTGCCCATTCCTGATGGTGACTAGTGGAGTGCCCCAGGGGTCGGTGCTGGGGCCTCAGCTTTTTACCATTTATATAGATGATCTGGAGGTGGGAACCGAGTGTAGGGTGTCGAAATTTGCTGATGACACCAAGATTGGGGGAACGGCAAATTGTGCGGAGGGTGTGGAGAGTCTGCAGAAGGATCTAGATAGGCTGGGCGAATGGGCCAGGAAATACACAGTACCAGATCTAAGATAACTCGCTCCCTCGTAGGTTCTGTAACATACTGTTCAAGGAAACAATCCCGACAGCATTCTAAGAACTCTTCCTCAAGTCCACCGCGTCCGACTTGAGTCAACCAACCAATATGCAGGTTAAAATCCCCCATGATTATCACTGTTCCGTTTTTGCATGCATCAATTATTTGCTTGTTTATAGCCTGCCCCACCTCAAAGTTATTATTTGGGGGCCTATAGACCACACCCACCAGTAACTTTCTCCCCTTACTATTCCTTATCGCCACCCACAAAGATTCCACGTTTTGCTCTTTGGAGCCTATAACGGCTCTACCGCCCTGATATTATGCTTTATTAACAGAGCTATCCCACCTCCTTTTTCTTCCTGTTTCTCCTTCCGAAATACCTTCTGATACCCCTGGATATTCAGTTCCCAGTCCTGGTCCCCCTGCAACCACGTTTCTGTAATGGCCACTAGATCGTACCCATTTGTGCTGATTTGTGCCATCAACTCATTCACTTTGTTTCGAATGCTTTGTGCATTCAGGTCAAGTGTCTTTATGCCAGCCTTTATCTGGACCCGATTTGTAGAAATGCTACTTAGCTCTCCCATGCCCTCTACTCCTTTAAATTAGTGGAATGTCCTGAACATTAACCTGCACTCATACCCTCTCTTTTACTTTTGATTTTGTAATTCCCCGTACCCCTGCACCCTCCCCCTGACTAATTAATTTAAAGCCCTATCTACAGCTCTAGTTATACGATTCGCCAGGACTCTGGTCCCAGCACGATTCAGACGAAGACCATCCCATTTGAACAGGTCCCATCTGCCTCAATACTGGTGCCAATGCCCCATGAATTCAAACCCATTCCTCCCACACCAATCCTTGAGCCATGCATTCACCTCCTTAATCCTATTGACGCTGTGCCAATTTGCTCAGATAGTAATCTGCTTTTTAATTTGGTTCCTAGTTTTTCATACTCCCTCTGCAGATCCTTAGTTCCTGTTTTGCCTATGTCACTGGCACCTACATGAACCATGACAACTGGATTCTTACTCTCCCACTCCAAGTTCCTCTGCAGCCCAGATGAGACATCCTGGACCCGAGCACCAGGCAGGCAACACAACCTTCGGGATTCTCTATCCCGGTCACAAAGAACAGCGTCTATGCTCCTAACTACACTATCCCCAATCACCACTACATTTCTCTTTACTTCCCCACTTCAACCGCTCCCTGCACCAAGGTACCATGGGCAGTTTGCTCGTCCACCTTGCGGACAAGACCTCATTCTTGTCCACACTGGGAGCAAGAATCTCAAACCTGTTGTGCAGATTCAGGGACTGAGGCTCTTAGGACTCCACCTCCTGTATCTGACTCCCACATCAAACCATCATTCAGATATAGGGGTGAATTTTATATGGATGCGGTGTACCCATCATGCCTTAAAAATCAGAGGTGAGCCTGATTCTAATCCCCCTTAAAATCAGAGGTGAGCCTGATCTTCCACCAACTCCCCCCCAACCCCACACTACCTTCCTCCACCATCTGCAAGACAGTCCCGCCTGCAAGATATGCCAGCCAATAAGTAGCTGCCAACTCTCATCTCCCAGCAGCACAGGAGTGGTGGCCACTGGTGGAACTGCAGGCAATCACAATACCAAGGAACCATTAACACAAATTCAAAGGTCAGTGGGGTGTTTCACCAGGGCAATGCTGTCAAGCTCTGCCAAGTAGTGTGGAGTACAGGTTTTGGGGAACAGGGAAGAGTCTCCATTTGTCAAAGGGTTCCCAAACCAGAAGGTGATCACCCCATCCCAGACCCTGCAATCAGCCCACAAAAAGTATACCTACTTTCACTTACCATTAATTTGTTACTCAACTGGCCTAAGGATAGGCAAACTATCCAATGTCTCCCTGCTTCTGGTAAAATACCACCCATTGAAGATTATCCAAATTTACAATAATTATGACTGGCAATGGAAGAACCCTGTTTTTGTATCAAACTTTCTCATTCAGTTATGAATGAGCAAAACTTGCTGCTGTGAGGACAGCTAAACCACCTGAAGATACCTCAGCATATTTCAAATTCCAATTTTTTGGCCAGGTCTAACTGATTAACAATTTGAAATACTTTGTGATTAAATAAGCCAGGATAAGCAAGGGCAGCACAGTGGCACAGTGGTTAGCACTGCTGCCTCAGCGCCAGGGACCTGAGTTCAATTTCCAGCTTGGGTCACTGTCTGTGCAGAGTCTGCACGTTCTTCCCGCGTCTGTGTGGGTTTTCTCCAGGTGCTCTGGTATCCGCCCATAGTCCAAAGATGTGCAGGTTAGGTGGATTGGCAATACTAAATTGCCCCTTAATGTCAGGGGGACTAGCTAGGGTAAATACATGGGGTTATGGGGATAGGGCCTGAGTGGGATTGCGGTCACTGCAGACTTGATGGGCTGAATGGCCTCCTTCTGCACTGTAGGATTCTATGATCTACAAACAAAATAGTATACCACATATCACATTAATGTACAATTCACACATCCTGCGTTTACAAACTGCATTCCTTTACTTATCTTTGTAAAGTGTGTATTAACATTTAAAAGGCAGAAACAATTCAGAAGAGGCCTCATTCTGATGGAAAAAGCAAGTGAAGACAAAAGGGTATTATTAAAATGGCATAGGAAAATTATGAGGACCAAAACATTTCAATTGCTGAATTAGCACACATTAATATTTTCACTACAATTAATGTGGACATTGACTTCTGCAGTAATGAAACATGGAGATTTCATTAGACCAGTATATGTGTGGGTCTTTTTCAATGATTTTACAAAAATGTTAATTTTTCCCTAGAATCTCTAATTACTTTAGAAATTAGCTGTTCCTTTCTATTTCAGTATTATGCCTTTCAACTGGGAATTCCATTCATCTGTCAGTTTCATAGCAGAACAAAACAGCTTACCTGAAAGTAAAAGGCTACTGGTGACCTTGACATCAAATCGTTGAAATGCTCATGAAACTGTACTGAAAGAATGTCTTGTGCACATACTTCATATGGGTCAAATACTTGTTCCTGTGCACAAAAAAAAGTTCAACTTTGTTTCATTTTTACTACATATTGATTTTGCTTAATTGTAAGCACAGTACAATAAATATACAGTTTGTTGCAAATATTTTGCTGTTAAGGTTTGTATTTTAAAAAATGACAAACTCAATTTCAAAAGTTACAATGAACGCATTTACTTTGAAATTCTCATTTCCTCAAATAGCAAATTAGTTGTGCCATGGAGAGGTGTAAAACATGGATTGAGAATTTCCCCAGAGAGAAAGAGAACAAAAAAAATACAGGAAGAAGATTTCCACTTGTCATTTATGGCAAAATTGTAAGTGTTCTTCACATTCATGTTTATGATTTTGCTATTCTACTCCAAGGCAAATAACAGAGACTCTGTTTTGGGCTTTTGATTCAAGGCCTGAGACAGATTTGCCTGCTTACATTCTTCAATGGGCCATGATGTATGTCAGCCTTTAGGTGAATGAAGGAAAGGACAAAACAAATAGTAACAGAAATGCACAGGTCTGCAGTTCAATGAGTCAATTTCAAGACAGAAAAAAATGATAATTTTTCTCAATAAATTTGAAAAAATAAGATCATTACCCTCTTGAACTGGCCAAGATTTTCCAGCTACAGAGTTCCTGGATATTAACTGTTGGTTGTGTTAAGTAGTTAAATTTAAACTGTTTAAATGCCATCCTCATTCTAAACTTCCCTGTGTACACCTGGTACCAAGATTTGTAATTATATTATAAATTTTCTCAAAAGTTCTAAATTGTTTAGGATTTTAAACTAACATTTTCCCTAGCTCTTCTAGTCCCAGTTTCCTTACTCTCTTTTCCCAAGTACTAACTAATTTGTCCTCTCCTGTACTATGTTATTGGACAGAATGTTTGTACTTTAATTGACAGATACTATACAGTACTTCAGGTAGAGCTCAGTGCCCCTTCCGGGCAATGCAAAGGATGATTTACATTTTCATTTTGCTAGAACGATGCACATTAGGGTGTGACATGACAAAAATGTTTAATGTTATGAAAGAACAGGACAGGATAGTTAGAAGCATACCATTTCCAGACCAAGCGTCAAGAACAAAAGGTACATAAGTACAAGATTTAATGAAAAAGATGTAGAACAAAGGGCAGGAATAACTTCTTCACGCAGAAGGTTATGAAGTTTATTTCTAGAATCAGTGGTTGAGATACAAGCTTGTGTCAATATTCAATAGATAATCTGGATAGGGATCACAGGGACACAGGAACAGGATAGATAAATAGGATACTTTTTCCTCATAACCTAGACCCTGTCAAACTAGTAAATCTGTAATTCTTTAGCACCAGAATTTTAACATCCCTAATACAGTGAGGAACCCAGGAGTGCACACAGTATTAAGATGCATCATGTTTCTAATAGAAATAGCTGCTTTTTAATACTGTTGATACGCAAATTTGACTCCTGTCAGCCATAGGCTATGTAAAAAAAAAGTTTAAATGGCTCATGTACACTGTGGTCTACAAAAGCATTGATGACGATGTTGTGGTCTGCATAAAGGAAAAGGTTGCAAACCACTGCTCTAGTGAACACAAATCTAACCTGGCCAACTTTTCCTCATAAGGCAACCCACCCATTCTTGGCATCTGTTTGGTAAACCTCTGAACTGCTGCAAATACATTTAAATGTTTTCTTAAATAAGGAAACTGATACAGTACAAATAACAATTATCATTTCACAGAGGAAGTTAGTTTGCAGTAAAGCTGAGAGAAACCAAAGGCAGAATTTTGTTAATCAAGTTGGAGTCCTGACAATGGGTGGAAATACATTTCAGTAACATGCTGAGCCAACCAGTGGTACCTTTCCCTTGATTTAGCATAAGCAGTTTACAAATAAGCTGTCGCTGGATAACCCCTTTGAGCCAAGTGTTGGTTGTTTTCTCTGCCCCACAGTTCTCTCTTTGAATAAGAAAACACCCTCGCCCCACCTCCAAGGGCTGCCACTTGGGAACATGCATGTGCAATCCATCATGGAATCATGGCCTCCTTCTGCACTGTAGGGATTCTATTCAGCCCATCAAGCCTGCATCAACCAGAATCCCACCCAGGTCCTATTTCTGTAACCCTATTTACCCTGCTAGTCTCCCTGACACTAACGGGCAATTTAGCATGGCCAATCGACCTAACCTGCACATCTTTGGATTATGGGAGGAAACCGGAGCACCAGGAGGAAACCCATGCAGATATGGGGAGAACGTGCAAAGTCCATACAGACACTAACACTAGCCGGGAATTGAACCCAGGCCCCTGGAGCTGTAAGACAGCAGTGCTAACCACTGTGCCACCATCTTAAGGAACAATGAAGAATGTAATTTTTAATCTTAGTAATATTACATTCATCCAAAGTAAATCAAAACAATAGAATTCCAGTCCATGAAGAAAGTGATATTAAAAATGTATTGGATATAGGAAAATAATTAAAAATATAATCATCCAAAATCCAGAATGAACGACATGTAGTGTACGTACAATTTTGTTTAGGGGCAAATGTACAACAATATCTGAGCAGAGAAATCAAGTGCTGATGTATAAGCTAAATAATTAAAATGTGTTCAAAGTACATCAGAGAAAAAGCTTTATTTTCCTGTTGGATAATAGAAACAAAATAGTCAAACATTACTGTGTGCCGAAGCACAAAATCATTATTGTACTGCACCTCTGCCAGATCTTCAAAGCAGCTGCCAACAAATGGATGAGGACTGCTTTCATCTGTCATCTCAACAGTATCCTCCATCAATCCAAGTATCTTCACTGTCAGCTCATGGATATCTAAGATGTTACTGAAGATTATTTCAATGTCCTATCAGGAAAGAGAGATGCATAGACTTAACATTACTTTCAAGTCACTTGTGACTAATGAACAGCAATAAACTACACAGTTTCCCTTCCCAGATCTCTAGCCAGCCGTTCTCAAAAAGCAATCACCAAGAAGAATAGTGGTTGAGAAGTAATATTCATTTGGCATTTCTTTCTCCCACTGAAAAGAATATATTGCCACACAGCAGCTGCCTCCTATGCACAGGTCTTAAATTTCACATGTGAAAAATCAACGGGAGCAATCTCTGTGTTCTCAGTGAAAATCCAAAGAACTTTGACAAATACAAAAAGGGCAAAAGAATAACGAGGGAGGGAACAGGGCCTCTTAAGGATCAACAAGGTCATCTATGTGCGGATCTACACAAGATGGGTGAAATCCTAAATGAATATTTCTCATCAGTATTTACTGTTGAGAAAAACATGGATGTTAGGGAACTTGGGGAAATTAATAGTGATGTCTTGAGGAGTGTACATATTACAGAGGTGGTGGTGCTGGAAGTCTTGAAGTGCATCAAGGCAGATAAATCCCTGGGACCTGATTAAGCGTATCCTAGGACATCGTGGGAGGCTAGGGAGGAAATTGCGGGTTCCCTAGCTAAGATATTTGAATCATCTATAGTCAGGGGCGAGGTGCCTGAAGATTGGAGAGTGTCAAATGTTTATTTTGTTTAAAAAGGGCTGCAGGGAAAAGCCTGGGAACTACAGGCCAGTGAGCCCCACATCTGTGGTGGGTAACTTGTTGGAAGGTATTTTGAGAGACAGGATCTACAGGCATTTAGAGATCCAAGTACAGATTAGGGACAGTCAGCATGGCTTTGAGAGTGGAAAATCATGTCTCACAAATTTAACCAAGGTAGATGAGGGTGGTACCATTGATGTTGTCTACATGGACTTTAGCAAGGCCTTTGACAAGGTACCACAAGGTAGGTTGTTGCATAAGGTTAAATCTCACAGGATCCAGGGTGAGGTATCTAAATGAATACAAAATTGGCTTCTTGACATAAGCCAGAGGGTGGTTGTAGAGTTGTTTTTCAAATTGGAGGCCTGTGATCAGCAGTGTGCTTCAGTGTTCAGTGTTGGTTCCACTGTTATTTGTCATTTATATTAATGATTTGGATGAGAATATAGGATGCATAGTTAGTAAGTTTGCAAACGACACTAAGATTGGTGGCATAGTGAATAGTGAAGAAAGTTATCTCCAATTGCAACAAGATCTTGATCAATTTGGCCAGTGGGCTGACAAATGGCAGATGGAGTTTTACTTAGACAAATGCAAGGGGATGCATTTTGATATACTGAACCAGGGCAGAATGTACTCAGTTAATGGTAGGGAGTTGGGGAGAGTTACAGAACGAGATCTAGGAGTACATGTTCATAGCTCCTTGAAAGTGGAGTCACAGGTGGACACAGAGGTGAAGAAGGCATACGGCATGCTTGGTTTCATTGGTCAGAACATTGAGTATAGGAGTTGGAATGTCTTGTTGAAGTTGTACAAGACATTGGTAAGGCCACACTTGGAATACAGTTCTGGTCACCCTATTATAGAAAGGATATTACTAAACTAGAAAGAGTGCAGAAAAGATTTACTAGGATGCTATGAGGACTTGATGGATTGAGTTATAAGGAGAAAATGGATTCACTGGGACTTCTTTCTCTGGAGCGTAGAGGCTGAGGGGTGATCTTATAGAGACCTAAAAAATAATGAGGGGCACAGATCAGCTAGACAGTCAATATCTTTTCCCAAAGGTAGGGGAGTCTAAAACTAGAGGGCATAAGTTTAAAGTCAGAGAGGAGATACACAAAGGGGTCCAGAGGGGCATTTTTTTCCCCCACACAGAGGGTGGTGAGTATCAGGAACAAGCTGCCAGAGGTAGTAGTACAGGCGGGTACAATTCTGTCTTTTAAAAAACATTTAGATAGTTGTATGGGTATGATGGGTATAGAGGGATATTGGCCAAATGCGGGCAATTGGGATTAGCTTGGGGTTTTAAAAAAAAGGCAGCAAGGACAAGTTGGGTTGAAGGGCCTGTTTCCGTGCTGTAAATCTCTACGACCCTATGACTCTATTCTATATGCACTTGTACACAGAACACTGGAAGATTGGCACATGCACAATGGCATCCTTTAGCTGTCAGCAGCAGCTTCTCAGCAAGAATAGACTCTGTCTACTCCCTCTACTGACATGGATCACACATTGTCTCCTTTATTGCACTAAATGGCATAATACTGAGAGCTCACCAAAAAAATGTCTGCAATTCTCTCCCATTTTCAATCTCTTTTAACACTTCGAATTTTTTTGGTAGGATCACCCCCCGAAGTGCTAATTTTGGCATCCATAAACAGATGAACTGGGAATATATCAGAGGTTAAAATTTCCAAAATCTCAAACTTGCCCCCAACCACCCACTTCCAGATTCAACGGAGGTGGGACTAAAGCGGGCAGCAAATCCACTCCTAGAAGTGGTTTAAAATATCTTTGAATAATATAATGAGACGGGCTTCCTCCAATTTAACTTATTTCCCAAGTTTAACTGTGGCCTGAGTTTCCCTGGCCATGCTTTCCAACTGAGGAATGGCAAGGACAGTATCAGGGAGAAATCATGCCTTTGCAGCACTGTCAAAAGGCCCGAAGAAAGTACTTTACCGCGGATTCCCTCACTCCTCAAAAACTCCTGGGATCAAGTCCACCTCCCTCTCCTGCATGGATTGTGGATCAGGCCTACCTGATCCTGCAACCTGCTGTGGAGTTCTCCCCACCCAACTGGAACCAAATCTCGTCAGTCAGCCTGACTTTCAACAAGGAACCTTTCAAATACAATATCCACCACACATGCAGGAAAACAATGTTGAAGACAATGGCTTCAATTTTCCCAATAATTAATTGGAGATCATTTCTGCTCAAAAAGCAGGAAGGGGCAGCCAGAATTTCCCATCCAAAATTCTCAGCCTTCTTTACAAATCCCTCCATGACTTTTCCCCTTATTTTCTCTGTAAACTCCTCCAGCCCCACAACACTCCAAGATATCGGAATTCTTATGATTCTGGCCTCTTGGCTATCCCCTTAACAAGCTCCGTTCCCTAGCCACCCACTCCATCCCAGCTCTTGGCAACTGCCTGAGGTTGAGAAAGTCTGTTTCTAACCTTGCCTTCATATTTGAACCCGAGATAAGCTTCTAATCACATATTCATGCCATCACCAAGTTCACCTACTTCTATCTCTGTCACAGTGTCCAGTTCCATCCCTGCCTCAGTTTATTTGCTGCTGAAATCCTCATCCATGCCTTTTGTTACCTCTAAACTTGACTATTCTAATGTAACTTGCTGGATTTCACATTCTACCCTCTCTACACTTCAGACCATTCAAAATTTTGCTGCCTGTACACTTACAACATCCTGTTCACCCATCACCCTGTATTCACCGACCTACATTTTCTCCTAGTTGGGCAATTACTCCATTTTAAAATCTTCAATGTTTTTCAAATCATGGGCTTTCCCCATTTCCCCATAATTACCTCTCATAATCTTCAGATATTGGTGATTCTCTAATTCCAGCCTCCTGCACATACCAGATTTCAAACAGTCCAATGGTGGCCATATCTTCAGCAGCCAAAATCCTAATCTCTGAAATTCTCCCCCTCAACTACTCTGCCACTTTATTTCTCTTTCCTCCTTAAAAACTTGCTTGTTTAGCTCTGTCTTAATGTCTTTTATGGCTCAGTATCAAAGTTGGCTTTATACATTCCTGTGGAGCAGCTTGGGACATTTTATCGCATTAAAGCACTCTATAAACATATATTGTTGTTTATATTGTGATCAACCCTGTTAATATCCAGGCTAAAGTCACTGAAGCACATTTTACAACACAGCACCTTGTAGCCATTGTTGATTGTTATAAAAAAACCATCAGGAAAGGAAGCTGGGCATCCCTACCTGATCAGGCCTGTGACTCCAGAACCACAGTAATGTACTTGACTCTTAAATCCCCTCTGAAATGGCCCACAAAGTCAAAAAGAATGAATCCAGACAGATCACTCAGCATCGACCTAGACATCAGAAACATTGTAGCACAACCAGCCATGTCAACTCTGCAAAGTTCTGCTTACTAACATCTGGAAGCTTGTGCTAAAATTGGCAGAACTGACCCACAAATGAGTCAAGCAACAGCCTGATATTGTATCTTCAGTATGATTCTGTGAGTATGATTATACTCCCAACATCAACATCGTTCTCACTGACCAACGAAGCCCACCAGAGGTGGTGACAGTAGTAGGGAGTTGGGAGGAAGTTGCCTAGGGAGTTCTTAACTCCGAAACCCATGAAGTCCAATGGCATCAGGTTTAAAAAACGGGCATGGAAACTTGCTGATTACCAGCAACAGCGTACACCCCTCCTCAGCTGATGAATCCATACTCCTCTATGTTGAGCACTGCTTGGATGAAGTACTGAAAGTGGCAAGGGCACATAATGTACTCTGGATGGGGGACTTCAGTGTCCATCACCAAGATTGGCTCAGTAGCATGACTACTGACTGAGCTGGTCAAGTTTTAAAGGACATAGCTGCTAGGTGGTCTGCGGCAGGTGGAGGGGGAAAAACGTGCTTGACCACATCCTTGCCAATTTACCTGTTACAGATGCATCTGTCCATTATTGGTAAGAATGACCACCACATATTCCAGGAGGAAACAAAGGCCCATCTTGACACTGACTATACTTTTGATCATGTCGTGTAGCACTACTACTGTGCTAAATGGGATAGATTTAGAATAGAGCAAGCAATGCAAGACTGGGCATCCATGAGGCGTTGAGGGCCATTAGCAGCAAAATTATATTCAACTATAATTTCCCAGTCTACCATTACCCCAAACTGGGACATCAACCCTGGTTCAAAGAAAAAGGCAGGAGAGGAAACCAAGAGCAGCACCAAGCATACCTAAAACTGAGATGTCAACCTGGTGAAGCTACTTGCATGCTGAACATTGGAAGTAGCATGTAACAGACAGAGCAAAGCAATCCCACAACAAACAGATCAGATCTAAGCTCCGCAATCCTGCCATATTGAGTCATGAATGGTGATGGACAATTAAACAAAAATCTACTGGAGGAGAAGACTGCATAAATAGTCCCATCCTCAGTGATGGGAAGCCCAGCACATCAGTACAAAAGGCTGAGGCACTTGCAACCATCAACCAGAAGTGCTGAGTGGATGATCCATCTCAGCCTTCAACTGAGGTCCCCAACACCACAGATGCCAGTCTTCAGCCAATTCTATTCACTCCATGTGATGTCAAGAAACAGCCAAAGGCTGTAGGTTATGGAGGAATCTGATGGATGTGCTCAAAATTAAGAGGTTTTGATCATATAAAATCAAGAAAAGCAATTTCCAGTATCTGAGTTAGTGACCAAAGGATAAAATAAAAAAAATGAGGTTAGAACTTTTTTTTTAAAAACTACAGTGGGTTGTTAGCATATGATAACAATTTGGAAAAGTGGTGCAGACAAAATGCTTGATAGATTTTAGGAAGGAAATGAACAAATATATTTGCAGGCTGGGATTCACCTATCTCATTCATCCCATCATTGCTGCCAGCGAGAATGGAAAATTTGGCATTTAGCCAAAACTCCATTCACTGCAATGGGACTGGAGAATCCCAGCAGTGGGCAAGGTCTGAGAATCCCAGCAATTAAGTATTTTTCCTTTCAGGGTATGAGATTCCTTTAAGGGTATGTGAGCTGGTGTTGGCATAATCAGTTGAATGACTTCCATCTGCCTTTCCTAAAATTCCACGTTTCCACATTAATCTAAAACAGTGATTTCCAAATAGTCGATCATGATTGACAGGTCAATTCTGGAGTCTCAAAATCAACTGCCATACCATTACTGAAAATCTGCGGGACTCAGGCTTCTCGTGTTGATGAGTGACTCAACTCAATGACTGCTGAACTATGTCAAAAATGCATAGAACTCAGGCATCTCGTGATAAACTGATCAGCTCATTGCCAAAACACATGCACCAAAACGTGGACAAAGCTGGGTGAAGGCAAAATGATGAGTGAGGAGCTAGGGACCTCCAAGAGGGCAAAAACCTACCATTTCCACCAGGAATGGGAAAGTGAATTTCTTTTATGAATGTCAAAGGCAAAATCGTTTGTAACAGAATGTAACCTTCAATAAAAGATGTAATTTGGAATGGCATCATAAGGCAAAGTGTGCAAAATTTCAAGAAAATTTCTCTTTAAACAATGTCATTCAGACAAAAAGGTTGGGGAGTTAAAGGGAATGTTGCAAGCTCAAAAGTCACTCTTTTCAAAACCTGTAGCTAAAGGCAAGGCTAGCAAAAAGGTGTTTTTTTGCATTAACCATCTTCTGGCAAAACTGTTCACTGATGGCAAAGTTATCATGGAGGCTATGTTGGTTGCTGCCAACACCTTCTTCAAAGACTTTAAAAACAAAGATGAAATTATGACACCCATCAAAAGCACGCCACTTGGTGCTTTAATAATAGCCACAAGGGTGGAATTGTTGTCCAAGGATGTCTCAGCAAATACACCAAGACCTATCAGGCTGTGAATGTTGCTCACTGCAGTTTGATGAGGCAGTAAACATGATGGATGCGGCCCAGCTGATTGCATCCTTGAACGCCTGTGAATGAAACCAACAACAAAGAGGACTTCCTCACTCTTCTGCAACTCAAAGAAAGGACAAAGGGCAAGGATGTCTACTACAAAGAAAGTGGTTTCAATCACATCTAATGGTGCTCCGTCAAAGCTGGGTGTCAGTGCAGGTTTTGTTGCACTTTGAGAAATGATCCTGAACTCCCCTCCTTTGTAAATTACCACTGTGTTATCCACCAACAAACACTCGCGAGCAAGGTTATTGACTTTTCTCAAGACATTTCTCAACTCAATTCACATTAAGATTGAATTGTTCAAAACGTTACTCGATGCCATCTACGGTAAGCTAATCCTTCATGCAGATGTGAGGTGGTTAAGTCGACAAAAAATGCTCCAGGCATTTTTAGACCTGCTTCCTGAAATTATTATCTTTCTTAAATCAAGAGATGAAGTGTACAGCGAGCTGTCAGATAATGCATGGTTGCTAGACTTGCTATTTCTTACAGATATAAGTACAAAATTGAATGAACTGAACCGTGAACTGCAGAGGAAGGACATAGACTTGCCACAGAATCAATACAGTGAATGTGTTCAAGCTGAAACTGGGCCTGTGGTCCTCCCAGTTAAAGAACAATATTACCGAGCATTTCCCAAATCTGGAGAAAATCAAACAAGAGGTCAAACAAAAAGGGTTTCATCCAAATAAGTTCTATAACCACCTGAACAAATTGGAAAAGGAATTCACCAGACAATTTCAGGAGCTGATTTCAATATTAAAATTTGCATTTACATCTGATTAGTGGGCCTGGGACTGGAGTCTGTGGGCTCATTAGCATCTTCCCTCTGCCTCTGCCTGGAGTGGTTCACTCCAACAGCATTTACTCCTGCTCCCCACTACTGGGGAACAGGCGGCCCAACCATGCTATAGGGAAGAAAGGCCATTGAGGCCCTCCCAAGAGGTTGGTGGTAAGGAGAGTGGGGTTGCCCTTGGGCAGTGCCAGCCTGGCCCAAAGGGCAAATAGGCACCGCCAAGGGAACCTTGGCACTGCCCAAGAGGGCAGGGCTTACTGGGGCATTTGGTGGGAGGGATCTCGCTGCCAGTCTGCTCTGGGGTCACTGGCAGATGGAGGAGGATGGCATAGGGGCTGGCCTGGGTGGGGGGGTGCCAATAGTGGTGGTGGTGGTCATTGGGGGGGGGCGGGGGGCAGTGGTGTCAGAATGCCAGTGATGGAGTGTTGCGGGGCTGGTCAGCGATAGGGAGGCCAGCAATACAGGGCCACTGAACATGCATTGATCTGGCAGATCGACACATGTGCAGTGGCCCACTCAGCACTATGCTGTTGGCCTCGAGGGTGGAAACAGGCTCCATCCCCTGATTTTCAAAGTGAATCCTGCATCTGGGTGATGCACAGGTGTTGGAGATTCATTCTGGAAATCACACCAAAGAAAAACTAGCAGGATTTACTCCCATTTTCCCCCCATGTCAAAAATTCTTTTCTTCAAGTAGTCACTGGAAAACAGACACCAAACTTTCAGCAAGAGTTTGAACAAAGCAATGGACTTGACATGGAAATAATCACTATACAAAATGACACAGCTGAAAGCTAGGTTGAGGAAAAAGACTTTTGGGGATCTTGTGCTTAAAAAGGTTGGAGACCATTGATCTAAAATAATGCAGAAAATTTTCTTATGGACAACTGACTATGTCATAAGATGCTGCATGTGCTAAATCAAAGTAATAATATAACATACAATTTTTGCCTGTAGCAAATCAAGTAGAAATAATGCACTACAGTAACAATAGTAAATTTATTCATCATTCTGTGAATTACAAAATAACATGAGCAAAACAATGTCAGAATATAAACATTCAAATAAAACAGGTCTATTTTCTTATTTCATACAGAAATGTTAAAAAATATTTCCAGTATTTTTGAAATGAACGTAAGGTGCAGTCTAATATTTTGAGGTAGGTTAATTTTAACAAGGTATCAACACACTAAAACTTACGCGAGTGGTAAACAGCTTGTTGTTGGATATAAATGGCTCTCTAAAGACTTTTAAAATCAGGTTCAGTTCCCGTAGATATTGCCTTTCCTCTGCAATTTCAGCTTTCACCAGGTCATAGTAATGCTGTTCACCTGTGGCATTTGGTCCATCATCTCCCAGTGAAGACAGACCAATATCATCCTGATCAAACATGTCCATAAGAACCTGAAAATAAAATCGAGACCAACATTTGAGTTATATGTTTTCTGTAAGAAAAAAGTTAACTGTGTGATCTAAAAGTTTTCAAAAATACATGCAAAGAATTAAGCTCAAGTATACCTGGTCCAGAAGAATGTCATGTGGGCAGAGAAAGCATGGCTACGACAATGATTTAACAACAATAATGGCAATACTGGCTTTAAAGTTGCTTTTCTGGCTGAGAGTTAAGCATGCTGGGATTTTTGGTCAATATTTAATTAACCCTAGATGCAGGGCGTAAAGTTGCTCTGGTCTGGGAGCTGTGCTCTCAAGCTTCCTGTGTTGGTCAAATAAGGGAAGTTGTTTACATTTGACTTAGAGATTGTGCTTTGATGTATTACTGTTACATCTGTGGAACATGCCAAACAAACTAAGCATAATGGTGTTGTTCACAAGTAATTTCATTGGATGTAATTTCATTGGCCAGATGACAAAGAATACTCTGGAGGCAAGTGAAAGATTTGTAGTTAAATGGTATTGCAGCCTTTTGTTTGACAGCGATAGTTCAATTGAGAATAACTACTGCATGACATGTATCCTGAAGAAATTTCCCTCGGAGAAGAAAATGGGTTCTATATCAAGGACATTTCTTGGCCAAGGATTTTCCCCCATCTCTTTTCAGTTAAATAATTAAAATTGATGGTCAGTTAAAGTTAATGTGCAGTTAAGAGTTAATGTTCAGTTAGAATTAAAGTTCAGAAAAGAATTAATGAGTTGCAACTGTTTACGTTTGAGCTGATACCAGAGATATTAAATAAAGAAATAGGTGAATTACTGTCTTTGTTCGTCTCATTAAACTGGAATGCTTGCAAGGTGTTTTAATTAAAAGCTGTATAACAGTCACCAGAATGCTTAAGTAACCAGGAGACTTGGATTAAAATGTTCTGGAATTATATAAGCACAGCCACTCTATAAAAAGACTGAAAAATAGCAAACATAAAGCTGATATTCAAAACTATAAATCCAAAAACTGTAGCTAAGAAAGCTTAATATTAGCTGTGGTGAATTGTGGTGAAAATGTTGTCAATGTTCATCTATAGTGCAGAGGTTATACAGATTCAGGTTGGATTTAGAACTTATCTGCCCAGCCTGTTAACCTAATTTTCTGAGAAACTTAGCACTGGAAATTAACCAACATATATAATACACTCAGCTATTCCAAAAACATCGGATAAAACCATAGAATCCCAACAGTGCAGGAGGCCTTTTTCCCATCACGGCTGCACCAATTCTCCGAAAGGGCATCCTACCCAGGCCTGGTCTGGTTTGCCCGATCTCAGTAATCCCACACATTTCGCATGGCTAATCCACCTAATCGGCACATCTTTGGACTGAGGAAGAAAACCGGAGGAAGGCCTCACAGACATAGGGAGAATGTGCAAACTCCACACACATACCCAAGACTGGGATCAAACCCCTGTCCCAGCCATTATATTGGAACACATTCCACTGCTACCAATCAGGTACCTTGGTAAAGAGTAGCTTTCCTTGAACAAAAAAACCTGGGTTAAAAATGTTTTAGTTAAACTGTGGAATGGTCACCACATAGACAATCCCAGGCTTGTCCTAAGATGATATCAACACATACACTTCCCAGCAGGAACTGATCAATTGTAATCAAGAACTGGAAAATTGATGACTTTCTATTATTATCCATGAGCCAGATTTACAGTTATAAAACTCTCTATTCAAATCTATTATAATAAAATGTTTATGAATCTAGAAATAGTTGCATCATTATATTAACTTTGGCACTGAGCTGGTTCAGTTTCTCTCTGAAGTGTTAATGGCACTAAAGTTACGGCTTCAGCATTAACCCTGGCCAAAATTCTCTGACCTTGCCTGTGGCTAGGATTGTCCAGTCTCGCTGCAGTGAATGGAGATTTGGCTAAGTGCCAAATTCCCTGCTCTCACTGGCAGTGGTGGTAGGTGCCCAACATCGGAGAATTCTAGCTCTTATATCTTCTTTTGCTTCTGATTCACAATAATTTATTGCAGATCCTTCTTCACCCATACGCATCCTTATCATTTTACTTAAAATTATTACTGGAAAAATGGTTATAAAGGCTGCTGAAGTTATCTAAACTAAACAGAGTTTTATTGGTTTTTCCAAGCACGTTACTTTCCCTCTTGACAGCAATTCGTTCCTTTTATTTCTATTCTAATTTAACTAATGGAAAACCTTCCATTCCTATAGTACTGTATGCTATTGCTGCCAGGCATCTGTGTTAGGATTTCATTTCCATGGACCATTGAGACAACGCTGTGCAGGATGTTTCTAAATGGGTCTGTGTATAAAGGTTTATCATGTATCTAAAGCAGCAAATTAGCTTTTGGAAAATATGTTTCAAGAATTATATCAATTGAAATATTCTGTGGGTGAATAGTTAAAGATGATTATTATTTTTAAGTATGCTTTCTCTGCCACTTATATATTATGGCTCCTAGCTTGATGCTGCTTTCAGTAAAACTAAGTGCATTATAAATATTAACCCTACCCAATGGGCTTAATTCTTCATTTTCTTAGTTAGAAATTATAAAATATTTTAAAATACTCCAATAAATATTGTCCAAAAATTGGTTATTAGAAATGACTGGAAATACCTGCCAAATTGTGCCCGTGTGTGTGTCCAAGTATCCATATGTGCTTAGCAATATAGCAAGATTCCTCAAACAGTAAATTATTGAACAAAACCAAGATAATAAAAAAGGAAACAGAACTTCTAAGGCAACTGTCTAAGTGCTTGTGTGCTATAAGCACAGATCTTCTCCTGTATTATTTATTGGAGTTCTATGAGGATGTGTCTAAGGCGGTGGATACAGGAGAGCCGGTGGATGTGGTCTTTCTTGATTTTCAGAAGGCGTTTGACAAGGTGCCTCACAAGAGGTTATTGCAGAAGGTCAGGGGACATGGAGTTGGGGGTAGGGTGTTAGCGTGGATAGAGGATTGGTTGTCAAATAGGGGGCAGAGAGTGGGGGTCAATGGGTGCTATTCGGATTGGCGGTTGGTGACTAGTGGAATGCCCCAGGGGTCGGTGCTGGGGCCTCAGTTATTCACCATTTATATAGATGATCTGGAGGAGGGAACCGAGTGTATGGTGTCAAAATTTGCTGATGACACCAAGATTGGTGGAACGGCAAATTGTGCGGAGGGTGTGGAGAGTCTGCAGAAGGATCTAGATAGGCTGGGCAAATGGGCCAGGAACTGGCAAATGGAATTTAATATTGGCAAATGTGAGGTTGTCCACTTTGGTAGGAATAATGGTAGGAAGGACTATTACTTACGTGGTGAAAAACTGCAGCATGCGACGGTGCAGAGGGACCTCGGGGTCCTTGTGCATGAGTCGCAAAAACCCAGCCTGCAGGTGCAGCAGGTGGTCAGGAAGGCGAATGGGATGCTGGCCTTCATAGCGAGGGGGATTGAATATAAAAGTAGGGAGGTCTTGCTGCAGCCGTATAGGGCATTGGTGAGGCCGCAGCTGGAGTACTGTGTGCAGTTTTGGTCGCCACACTTACGCAAGGATATTTTGGCCTTGGAGGGAGTGCAGAGGAGGTTTACTAGGCTGATTCCAGAGTTGAGGGGGTTGAACTATGAGGAGAGGCTGAATAAACTAGGCTTGTACTCGTTAAGAGTTTAGAAGAATGAGGGGAGATCTCATTGAGACGTTTAAGATGTTGAATGGGATGGATAGGATAGAGGTGGAGAGGCTCTTCCCGCTCAGAAAGGACAGTAGGACTAGAGGGCACAGCCTCAGGATAAAGGGGGGGTGGTGTAGAACGGAGCTGAGGAGGAACTTCTTCACTCAAAGGGTGGTGAATCTCTGGAATTCTCTGCCCATTGAAGTGGTGGAGGCTGCCTCGCTCAATATTTTTAAGACGCGGGTTGATAGGTTTTTGATAGGCAAGGGGATTAAGGGTTATGGGGAGAGGGCGGGAATGTGGAACTGAGCCACGACAGATCAGCCATGATCTTATTGAATGGCGGGGCAGGCTCGAAGGGCTAGATGGCCTACTCCTGCTCCTATTTCTTATGTTCTTATGTTCTTACATTAAAGGTATTTAATCTTTTATTAAACGTATTGAAAATGCAGTGGAGTTTGAGCTCTTTAAAATAGTGAGAAAACAAATACAACAAGTTTCTGTAAATAGAAGATAGCACAACAACAACAAAACAATGAATTAAAATGAGGATAACAGACAAAATTACCCTCCACGACAGTTATTTATCAGCTGTGATAATAATTATTAAAATTTTTAATGTTTTACAGTGCTCTGTTGGGATTATTTTAATCTACAGAATTGGGATAGAAATCAATGCTCACCTTATCTGCACACATGGACACTTTAATGTCCTGTTGTGAAATTTCATAGTGTCGAATATTACCCACATAGTTTCCAGCCAGTTTTAGAATATCAGCTGAAATGTATTCCAGCACAGCTACGATGTAGAGGGAAACCTGATATTCTGCTTTGTAACCTAGCACATCCTGCAGACAAAAAAGTTACATAAAATTTAAAGAGAGCAATCAATTATAAGTGGAAATAAAATTAAGATAACGAGGACTGATTTTATTTTTAACTGTCAGAGATTATTAGGGAGAGGTTGGGGAGGGGGGAAATTGTAGCTGAAAAATTGATTTTAAAAAACTACCCATTCCTAATTGCCATCTAGAAAGTGGTGGTTAGCCACTTTTTTGGCAAATGAGTGGTTTGCCAAATCAATCGTGGACGGCATGGTAGCACAGTGGTTAGCACTGCTGCTTCACAGCTCCAGGGACCTGGGTTCGATTCCCGGCTTGGGTCACTTTGCATGGAGTTTGCACATTCTCCTCGTGTCTGTGTGGGTTTCCTCCGGGTGCTCCAGTTTCCTCCCACAGTCCAAAGATGTGCGGGTTAGGTTAATTGACCATGCTAAAATTGCCCCTTAGTGTCCTGAGATGCATAAGTTAGAGGAATTAGTGGGTAAATATGTAGGGATATGGAGGTAGGACCTAGGTGGGATTGTGGTCGGTGCAGACTCGATGGGCCAGATGGCCTCTTCTGCACTGTAGGGATTCTATGATTTCAATGGGCAGTTAAAAATCAATCACATTGACATGGGCTTGGTATGCCAGACTGGGTAAATAAATTTCACTCCCTGAAAGAGCCTCAATGAACCAGATGCTTTTAAAAGCAAATGACAATCTGGGAGTTACATGGTCTTCATTATTGGTACTAGCTTTGCTATTCATGATTTATTTAGTTCATATAATGTAATTGCTCCTGCTATCATGAAAACGGCTCCCCAAAATTCTTCAACTCCATATGAAAAACCTAATGAATTCCTGCTGGTCATAAAGCCAGGTGCTTTCCTAAATCAGAGACTGCTTAACTATACATAAACGATGTCAATAATGCACGCTTATATGTTCTTACCCACCGTAATAAGGGCACAGTAATATCATGAGATGGTCATTGTATATCTGAAGTCCAATTTAAAGCTGCTACTATGATTCCAGTAATACAACATAGAAAATAAAAACAGAAAAGGTTTCCAACAGACTGATTGGCAGGGAAGCCTGAAAATGCTATTTATTAGACTCAACTGAGGAGCATACCGCTGATAGATATTCAGTGAGAAAATAAATTTGTCAAAACCAAATCCACCTATTTACAATCATGCTTACCTTCTAGGAAGCAAAATGTCAGATTGTGGAGTTAATTCACATTTAACAAACAAGATTAAAGACATTTCCAGTTGATCAAACATACCATGGCCCCAAACTATTCCTAAATTCAGTCATCTGCCAACCAATGTAAGCATTTAAGCAATATTTTACAGTACATCTCATTTTCAATTACATAAGCACAGGATCAAAACAAACTTCCACCTTTAATAAAGGATGTATTTTATCCACTGGTAGAAGAAGAGGATTCCGCCGTTTACGTTTCTCAATAGCCGACTGTGCATCAGCAATAGCCCATTTGTCAATTGGGTGTGGGAAAGTTTTTTGAACACGCTCCTAAAAGGAAAAGGAAAATAAATGTATCAAGCTTGAATAACACAAGAATGTCAGCTTAAATATTACAGGTCAAATTCTACTGTTCATGTTTAAAATTCAAAATATATTTTAAAACTTTCACCAATGTTTATCCTACTTCAATAAATCCCAATGTTCCCCAAAAATTAAATAAATTATGTCCACATACTCTCGAACCAGAATAGAAAACTGAGCAACATTATTAGGTGTTTACAAAGTACAAACAAATCTCAGCATTAAGTTTTCATAGAGGACATTTGGTCATTAGTACCTTTACAGAAATCAAACTGCTAAACTAATTAGTGAATTCCAGTTAGCCAAGTCTTAGTGACTTGTCAGAGCTTTTGCATAATTATGCTCCGTGTTTGACATCTCCTTATTACTTAGTCTGCTGACATAGTTTGCCTCACACAACATAAATTAAACTTCATCCCAAGATAAAGTGAAAGTTAATGTATTCTGCTTGTCTTTATTCCTATGCTTAAAATATTGCTTTAGCATTGTGCAATATTTCATGAGCTGCATGTTTTACCTATTTCTGTCAACCATCAGCCATTATGGTAAAGAATACTGGTGGCAAATACGATCAAATTAATTAAATCTGCCACGATACTTAAATTAGTGAGTGCAGGTACATTATCTAGAAATGTAACTTCAGAAGAGTTCCTAATACTGAACTCAATAAAATGTACCATGTAAGCAAAAATAGTCTGCTACAAGGGCGGCATGGTGACAGTGGTTAGCACTGCTGCCAGGGACCCAGGACAGGGACACTGCTGCCAGGGATCTGGGGCCAGGGACCTGGGTTCAATTCCAGCTTGGGTCACCTTCTGTACGGAATCTGCATTTGGTGCTCAGTTACCTCCCACAGTCCGAGGGACGTGCCGGTTAGGTGCACTGGCCATGTTAAATTCTTCCTCGGTGTACCCGAACAGGCACCAGAGTGTGGTGACTAGGGGACTTTCACAGTAACTTCACTGAACTGTTAATGTAAGCCTACTTGTGACACTAATAAATAAACTTCAAAATCACAGGGTTTCTCAACCTTTCCACTACTGAGGCCCCTCACTCCTGAGTTATAGGGTTGTGTATTCACCCTCAGTTGGGAATGACATTGGGTCACCTTCTGACACTGCAGTTCCAACTTCTAAATATCAGTCCACTCAATTGGTATTTTGACCTCTGGGTGCTAGGTGTGAGCTGGAGTACAGTCTGCCACTTCCTAAAGCAGGCCTGAGATGGGCACGGAGATAGACAGTTGAAGAAGTTAGCAGAATAGGAGGACCAACTCCATTTACTGGAATATCATCCCAGTCCGGTACATGAGTATTAGGCCTCTAGGCTTCAGTCCCCAATTCCCCCTTGATTCCTCCATGATTCCTTATTCCCTTCATACCCCAATCCTCCTCAACCCCATGCCTGTTCCATAATCACCATGCCCCCTCCATATTCTACAGAAGCACAGTGACACAGCAGTTAGCACTGCTGTCTCACAGCTCCAGGGACTCAGGTTCAATTCCAACCTTGGGTAACTGCTTGTGTGGACTCTGCACGTTCTTCCAAGTCTACATCAGTTTCCTCCCACAGTCCAAAGATGTGCAGGTTAGATGGATTTACCATGCTAAATGGCCCCTCAATGGCCCAAGATGTGTAGGTTAGATGGATTAGCCACGGTAAATTTGTGGGGTTACAGGGATAGAGTGGGAAGAGAGCCCGTGTAAGATACTCTCAGAGTCAGTGCAAATTCTATGGGTCGAATGGCTTCTTCTGCACCGGAGGTATTCTATGATTCCATTACTCTCATGCATACTTCATACCCACTGCTCCAATACCCACTGCGCACAAAACCAAAGAGCCATTAGCCAGTTTTTGAAATGATTTTGAAATTGACATAATAACCATAAAGACTTTGAAAATTTCCTTTGGGAAAAAAAGTGCTGTTTACAACTCATTAAAGTGTCATTCAAACACAGCCAATCATAATTTCAACATCAAAACCGTTAACCTTCTTAACACATTACTATTGTCCAAATAAACAAACGGGCATTGAAAAACCACAAAGAATAACTTAGTACAATCTCACAAATCTGTCAATCAGATAAAGCTAGCACTCCCATTCAAGGTGTGTAAACGGGCCCTGCTGAGCTGAATCTATGAATTAGACCTCCTTATGAATGTTTGGCTGACTCCCAGAAGGGCTATACAACGTGCAACTAAGCTGGAACTTCACTTTCGAATACTAAAAAAAGGCAACACCATGGCTGGCCACACACACTGAAGAACTAAGACTCACAACAAAGAGTGAAAGATCTTGGCAATGGGCAGTCTGATCAGCTCATACTCAACTCTGTAAATAACTGCCACAAACACCAGCCATCTGAATAGAGAATAGTGAAGTCAGCTGAACATGCGTAACACTGATTAATCTCACAAAACAGACATCAAACTCCACTGATCTAATGATCTACTTACCAGGTATAAACACAGGCGTGGGAGAGCCTAAACCACGCATTCTGCTAGGAAAAAAACTTGCTGCCAACTGTCAAGAAAAGGGTGAGATCTCCTCTCCACCAATATCAGCTCTGGTGACAGCAGCACGTTGATCCAACTTGACCCAAATCGGTGTATTGAATCAAATTCTACTCATTTTTTGGATGCGAGTTAATAAAAGTCGATTTTGTGATCTCACTTCTTGTAATAAATAAGGCACCATTGGCCCATGCTGTGATAAGTCTCACTTCTTTGTTGCAGAATGGGACTTTTATTTTAAAAAAGGGTTTATTCTTAGAAGATACTTAATAAGCAGAACCTTTAAAAATGTTTTGCAAACCCCAATCAAGAACCCCTATTCTAATGAAAGGGGTTTAACAAACAAACCTACTGTTGTTTAGTAAACATGGTTGTACCATTGACTGAAGAAAAGCAGAATTCAAAGAGGATTGGCAGAAATCATTACATTTTTGGCAACAGTCTATACTTGCTGGATAATATTTGTTAGCACAGAACAAAATCCAGATTGTTACCAGGCTAAAAGATTTATTAAAAATCTATTCTTTCATAGAACCAGTTTCTAAACTTTAACAACCACCTGGTCATCAGGGGCATCTTTATTGGAAAGGGCAAGTAATTCCATCACACCCCTATGGGAACCATGCCAAACCATGGAGGATAATGCCTGAACAACAATCCTATTCAGAGCATTTTGTTAATTGCTACAGTAGCCTGGCTATCTGGGCAATGTTTCCAATCTTGGTATATCACTCCAGGAGATGGAAGCATGGTAAGCTTAGGAAAATATGAATATTAGTATCTGAGGTTATTTGCTCAGAAGTGTCTGCATCTGGAGATTCCTTCCACCATGATCCAATTACCCTTATTCCTACTCAAGAGTTTACTTCAGTTTTGAAGATAGATTGAAGAAGTTGGGTTTGGTTTCCTAGAGAGGAGACACAAAGTGAGTGTTAAGATCTTGAATGCATGGCCTAACAATGTGGTGAAGGCAGGTTCAAGCAAATTATTAAAAAGGGGATTAGACTATTAGCTGAAAAGGAAGAATGTGCAGGGTTACAGAGAGAAGTTGGAGAATTGCTTATTCAACAAGCTGGTGCAGACACAATGGGTCAAATGGCCTTCTGTGTGATAATGATTCTGTGAAGTAGATGTATAGAAATCCTATATCATTAACCTGAGACTAGTTAGTTGAACACAGATAAGGGGCTGAACCAAGGACCCTGATCATTTACCTGGCCCCAATTTACAAATTACTGCTTATTTACCAAATGCCTCCAACACCAACTCCGGCAGCAAATTCCACATATCAACTATCCTCTGCGTAAAAAGTTCTTCCTCATGTCCCCTGGTTCTAGAATTCTCCGACAAGGGAAATTATTTTATCCTGACAACTCTATCTCTTCCCCTCATACTTTTGTACACCTCAATCAAGTCATCTCTCAGCCTTCTTTGTTCCAAGGTAAACAACCTCAATTTATCCATCCTCACCTCATAGCTACACTTTTCTAGCCCTGGCAACATTCTTGGAAATATCCTCTGCACTCTCTCCAAAGAAAAAGGGTGACACAGGGGCATGGGGCAACACAGTGGCAGAGTGGTTAGCAATACTGTCTCACAGAGCTAGAGCCCCAGGTTCGATTCCGGCTTGGGTCACTGTCTATGTGGAATCTGCACGTTTTCCCTGTGATTGTGAGAGTTTCCTCTTGGCACTCAGGTTTCCTCCTTCAGTCCAAAAAACGTGCTGGTTAGTTGCATTGGCCATGCTAAATTCTCCCTCAGGCATCAGAGTGTGGCAATTAGGGGATTTTCACAGTAACTTCGTTGCAGTGTTAATGTAAGCCTATTTATGACACTAATAAATAAACTTTACATCCTTCCTGTAATGTGATGACCAGAACGGCACACGATACTCCAACTGCAGCCTCATCAGTGTTGTAAACAATTCCAAAATTATATCCTTACTTTTATAATCTATACCTCTGCCAATGAAGGAGAGCATTTCATATGGCATAAAGAAGACAGCATGGTAGCACAGTGGCTAGCACTGCTGCCACAAGGTGCCAGGGACCCGGATTCAATTCTGGCCTCAGGTCACTGTCTGTGTGGAGTTCTACACATTCTCCCTGTGTCTGTGTGGGTTTCCTCTGGGTGCTCTGGTTTCCTCCCACAATACAAAGACGTGCAGGTTAGGTTGTGTCCACCTTATCCACCCCCCCACTACCCACACACATCACTGCCCCGCTTATCCAACTCCCCCATTACCCAGATCGAACCCCCCCTACCCACAGAGTGGCAGCAGATCCCCCGGCCACTAGAGATCCATCTGCCCCTCCCACCAGAGATCCATCTGCTGCCCCACCAGAGATCCATCTGATCAGCCTCCCTCATCCCCCCAACCAGACAACAATCTGATTTCACTCCCCTCCTCCCCCCCAATCAGACAATGATCTGACCTCACTCCCCTCTCCCCACAACCAGACATCTGATCTCACTCCCCTCCTCCCCCACCAACCAGAGAATGATCTGACCTGCCTCCACCCCCATCCCGACGACTGGTCTGAGTCAGACAGCCACTGGAAACAATGAAGGTGCTCTTCAGTGACTGGAGCATTTGACTCAGTTTTATCTAGCAGGTCCGTTACGGCACGGTTCCGGATTAGTGAACATGGCGATAAAGGAGGAAATGCTGATAGAATTGGGTGGGCAGTTCATTAATTCAATTTAAATGCATTCGCCATTTGCAGGTCTGGGTAATGTCGCGATCTGCTCGGACTCAGGTGCAGGTCGCGATAAAGGCCTCACATCCAACTTTAACACGATTTCGTGCCCGAAAACGGGCGCAAATTGTTTGTAAATTTGGGACCTAAGTGTACTTTTTATTCAGTTTCCCATATTGTCCTGCATCCCGTGGGTTTTTACTTTTTTTGACCAATCCACCATGTGGGGCCTTGTCAAAGGCCTTGCTAAAATCCATGTACAACATCCACTTCATTGACCCTACGTGTCACTTTCTCAAAGAATGCAATCAAATTTGTGGTGCAAGACCTTCCTTTAACAAACCTATGCTGACCATCCCTTACTAGTCCAAGCCTTTCTATGTGACAGTTAATCCTAACTCTCAGGGCTGATTCTACTAATTTGCCAATGTAAGACAAACTGGCCTGTAAATGTTTGGCATTTCCATTTAAACAATGGAACCACATTTGTATTTCTTCAGTCCTCTGGCACCTTCCCTTTATATGGTAAGGATTGGAAAATCATCCTCAGGATACCTCCCATCTCTTTCCTGACGTTCTTCAGCAGCACTGGAATCAATCCATCCAGCCTTGGCAACTTATCAAGGATTCCAGCCCTTGAGTACTTCCTCTCTCTTTATGATTATCCCATCCAATATCTTATACTGTTCTACCTAGACCACTACATCTGCATTATCCTTTCTTTTGCAAACACAGAAGCAAAATATTAATTTTAAAACCCTTCTGACAACCGTTACACACAAGTTACCTCATTCACCTCTGATAGATCCCACTTTTTCCTTAACTAACCTCTTACTATTAACATATTGGTAAAACATCTTTGGTTTTCTTTAATTTTACTTGCAAATCTTTTTTCATGCCATCCCTTTGATTTCCTTATTCCCTTTTTTACTTCGTGCCTGCACTTGCATTCTTTGCCTTGGCTATCTGCAGTGCCTAGTTCTTTGTACCTACCATGTGCTTTTTCCTTCTATTTGATCTTCCCCTGTATTCCTCTAGACATGACATGGAAATGTCAACGTTGGACTTGGGTGGACACAGTAAAAAGTCTCACAACACCAGATTAAAGTCCAACAGGTTTATTTGGTAGCACAAGCTTTTGGAGCATTGCTCCTCAGAATGCTGTGCAGCTGCTCCATGGTATCCCAGACCCTTGGTCCGTGGAAGCAACATACCATCCTTGGTTCATGTTTGTAGCCACAAAAGCATCTGTCTGTGTCACTTGAAGAAGGAGCAACACTCCAGAATGTTGTGCTACCAAATAACCCTGATGGACATTAACCTAGTTTTGTGAGACTTCTTACTATTCCTCTAGATAACCAGGAGAGACTACATTTGACAGGAGCACTCTTATTTTTGGGTATACTATAGGCCACCCAACAGCCCGAGGTCAGTGGAGGAAGGTATTTGCAGAAGCATTTTAGATGCAATCTCTGACGCAAATCTTTGTCTCTTCTTTGGACACAGGTGAGGTCCTAGAAGACTGGAGGGTAGCTAATGTGGTACCACTGTTTAAAAAGGGTAGTAGGGATAACCCTGGTAATTATAGACCAGTGAGTTTGACATTGGTGGTAGGAAAATTATTGGAAAAAGTTCTTAGGGATAGGATGTATAAGCATTTGGAGCGTTGCGATCTGATTAGGGATATGCAACATGGCTTTGTTCGGGGGAGGTCTTGCCTTACGAATCTGGTAGAATTCTCCGAGGGGGTAACAAAAACGGTTGACGATCGGCGAGCCGTTGATGTCATCTATATGGATTTCAGTAAGGCGTTCAACAAAGTCCCTCACAGTAGGCTGGTAGAAAAGGTTAAGACACATGGGATACAAGGACAGGTAGCTAGGTGGATCGAAAACTGGCTGGGCAAAGAAGACAGAGAGTAGTTGTCGAAGGGTCCTTTTCTGGCTGGAGGTCAGTCACCAGTGGTGTGCCGCAGGGCTCAGTACTGGGGCCTCTCCTCTTTGTGGTATATATAAACGACTTAGAAGAGGGCGTATGTGGTGTGATCAGCAAGTTTGCAGATGACATCAAGATGGCAGGATTGGCAGATACAGAGGAGGACTGTCAGGTGACACAGCAGGATATAGATAGGTTGGTATATTGGGCAGATAGATGGCAGATGGAATTTAATCCTGACAAATGCGAGGTGATGCATTTCGGAAGGAATAATGCAGGGAGGAGTTACGTGATAAAAGGTAGACCGATTAAGAGTATAGAAATACAGGGGGACCTGGGAGCGCAGGTGCACAAGTCTCTGAAGGCGTCAACACAGGTAGAGAAGGTTGTGAAGAAAGCTTATGGAATGCTAGCCTTTATAGGAAGGGGTATAGAGTATATGAGCTGCCGTCTAATGCTTCAGTTGTACAGAACATTGGTTAGACCGCATTTGGAGTACTGCGTCCAGTTCTGGTCACCTTACTACCGGAAGGACGTGGAGACCCTGGAGAGGGTGCAGAGGAGGCTTACCAGGATGTTGCCTGGCATGGAAGGACTGAGTTACGAAGAAAGGTTGAAGAAACTGGAGCTCTTCTCCTTAGAAAGGCGGAGATTAAGGGGGGATATGATAGAGGTGTATAAAATACTGAAGGGAATAGATAGAGTCAACAGCGGTAGGCTTTTCCCTAGATTGGGGACAATTGTGAGGGGTCACGATCTAAGGGTGAGGGGTGAGAAGTATAATTTGGATACGAGAGGAAGGTTTTTCACGCAGAGGGTCGTGGGGGTATGGAACGCGCTACCAAGTAGGGTAGTGGAGGCAGGCACGTTGGACTTGTTTAAGGTTTACTTAGACACATGAGCGAAACAAGGATGGAGGGTTATAGTAGAGTGTATTAAATAGGGTCAGAGCCTCGGGACAACACCGGAAATGTAGTATTACATGTTAATGTTTTGTCTTTTTATTCCACAGGTGTCAGTCCACCTTGTTGTCAAATGAGGGGCATGCACACGGTGGGTCGTGCGTGGGCTGCTCTTGGAGGTTCCGGGACTGGCCTAGTACGTCGTGTCGTTGTGTGTGCTTAATCCTGGACCAGCAGACGGGCGCCACAACAGCTCAGTGATTATCACTGCTAGCTGTGCAGATACATGGATTTGGGCCTGTGTCTGTGGGAGTTTGCGCGGGTTTCCTCCAGGCGCTCCGGTTTCCTCCCACACCCCAAAGATGTGCTCTTAGGCTGATTGGTGTACCAAATTGACACTATTCTCCCCTGAATCTGGCTACATTAGGGGTTCCACTCTCATACACACAGGGCAGGGTAGGTGTAGGAAGATGCGGCGGCACGGGCTCGTTGGGCCGAAGGGCCTGTTTCCCGTGCTGGGTTGTTCTTAAGACACATCTACTTTGTACATTTAGGATCTCACTTTTTAGTGATCCCACTGGTTTTCTATTGATTTACCCTCTAGTAATGTTGTCCAGTTGACCTCGGCCAAGTCCCTCTCATTCCTGCAAAATTTGCCTTTCCCCAATTCAAAACTTTTATTCCTGCTTTATCACTTTCCATGATAATGCTAACTGTAACTGAATTGTGATGACTGTCCACAGTTTGTACAAGTTCCAACTTCCCTAGAATTGGTCCCAGTGCTTCAAGAATCTGAATCCCTCCAGGCTACACCATCACTCCAAATATGTGTGCATTTGTTCTATCTTTTTACTCCTGCTCTCGCTAGCACGTGTTACTGGGAGTAATCATGTGATTGCTACATTTGAGGTCCTGCATTTTAATTTATCTCCTAACTTCCTGTACTCAGCTTGCAGGTCTTCATCCTTTGGTTTACCTATGTCATCGGTACCAATGTGTGCCACGACCATTGACTGTTCACCTTCGCTCCCCAGAATGCCTTGCAGCTGCTCCATGGTATCTCAAAGCCTTGCTCCATGGAAGCAACAGATCATCCTTGGTTTATGTTTGCGCCACAGAAGTGTCTACGTCCTTAACTATAGAATCCCCTACCACTATAGCCCTCCCATTCAGTTTCCTCCCACCTTTCTGAGCAGCAGAGCAACCCATGGTGCTGTGAACCTAGCTGCTGCTGATTTCCACTGAAAGGCCATCCCCCACAACAGTACCCAAAGCAGTATATCTGTTTGAATGGGAGGTGACCATAGGGGGCTACTGCACTACCTTCTTTTGCTGTCCCTGATAGTCACCCATTCCCTTTCTGCCTGTACAATCCTCACCTGTAGTGTGACCACCTCGCTAACGTGCTATTCACAACTTTTTGTGGCACAGTGATTAGCACCACTGCCTCATAGCGCCAGAGACCCAGGTTTGATTCCTGCTCGGGGCACTATCTGGAGTTTGCAGGTTATCCCATGTCTGCGTGGGTTTTCTCCAGGTACTCTGGTTTCCTCCCACAGACAAAAGGACATGCTGGCTAGGTGCATTGGCCATGCTAAAAAAAATTCTCCCTCAATGTTCCCAAACAGGTGCCTGAGTGTGGCGACTAGGGGATTTTCACAATAACTCCATTGCAGTGTTAATATAAGCCTACTTGTGACACTAATAACAAACTTTACACTAATAGTCTTTTTTCCAGTTTTTAAAGTTAAAAAAACTAAAAAAGACTATTCAACATCATGGGTGCTGCACAGTGCGTCTACCTGCAGCTTAAGCTCTGAAATCTGATTAGCTAGAAGCTGCATATGGACACCTTCTACACACGTTGTCGCATCCCTCATTTCCCGCATCATGCAGGAAGAGCACATCAGTCCCTCTCGATTAAGATCGTTATTCACTAAAAAAAATTACACTAGCTAATTACTTATGTTAGCTATGAACCTTGTTTTTTTCACCAACACTTCCAATATAATTGTACAATACTATTTCATACTCATTTTTAGTCCCTACCCCAGTACTAAGCAATGAATTACTTCATTGGATTGAAAATACTCGCCAATCAGCTGCTTAGTTGGCCCCATGTCACTTTCTGAACTGGCATTTGTTCACTGCTCTTCCTCCGCTTAAACACTCAATCCCCTCCACAGTAATGGTGACCGAGCTGAGTTTTGCCAGATGCTCCTTGGTTGGTCCTACGTCATGTTTTGAACTGGCATTTGTTGATTGACCTTCCTCTGTTTGAGCACCAGGTCTTCTGCAATCCACTCTGCGGTTATGGTGATGAAGCCAAGTTTTCCCAGATGCTCCTCCATGACTCCTCAGCAATGATGTTCTTTTATCCACTCAGTTTCATTCTCTTTTTTCCTCCCAACTCCACTCTTTCTCATGCTCTCTTATCTTTCCTCAGTCTCATCCTTTCTCACGCTCTTTTACCTCCTAGCTCTGCTCTCAGTCTCACTCTTTCTCGCGCTTTTTTTCCCTCCCAGCTCCACAGGAAGCCATCAATTTTGTGTTCTTTATTTTTCTCTAGGGCCATTACAAATCTAAATACTACTTTTTTACTCTGCTCCCAATTAATATCCAAATTAGTCTTCTGAAGTTATAATTGAGGATATTTCAAGTAATATTACTTGCAAACCTCAATCTTTCTTAATTTCTTTCTTAATCAACCCTTAAAGAAATATCACATACTTTAATCTCATTTTTTAAGGTTACATCGAGATTGTTTCAATTATTCATCAAGTAGTTCTAAGTTATTTTACTAACCTATGTGGATGGCATTTTTATATGGAATTTTTCAAAACTGATATGAATAGGAAGCTACGTACCAAAAACTTGCAGGTATCAGAATTGAAAAATACAATGGAATTACTTAATTTGAGCTTGATCGTAAGATAAATTTGCAAATGACACAAAGATATTTAGAGGGGCAAGTAGTGTGTTGAGGAAGTGGGAAGGCTACAGAATGACTTGGACAGGCTAGGAGAATGGGCAAAGAAGTGACAGATGGAATACAATGTGGGAGGTTATGCACTTTGGTAGGAAGAAGAGAGGCATAGACTATTTTCTAAATGGGGAAAGGCGTCTAAATCAGAAGCACAAAGGGACGTGGGAGTCCTAGTTCAGGACTCTCTTAAGGTTAACCTGCAGGTTCACAGAGGACGCTCACGAGACAAGGCACGGGGGAGGGGACAGTGTTAGGTGTGATGGTGGAGTGGGGAGAGTCTATGCGAGAACGGGTGAGTCTGTGAGAACCACAGAAACCCTACAGTGTAGAAGAAGGCCCTTTGGCCCATCAAGTCTGCACCGACTCTTCCAAAGAGCATATTATCCAGGCCTACCACCCCACCCTATCCCTGTATCCCCACACATTTACCATCAAACCTACATCTTTGGACAGTAAGGGGCAACCTTCACATGGCTAAATCACCTAACCTGTGGGAATAAACATGCAAACTCCTCACAGACAGTCACCCAAGGAATTGAACCTGGATCCCTAGCACTGAGGGACAGCAGTGCTAACCACATGCCACCATGCTTCCCCACAAGAAGGTGGCACAATGGTTAGCAATGGGGGAGTCGGTGAGTGTGTTAGGGTGAATCTGTCAGAGTGTGTGGGTGAGAGTGAGAACCTGGAAACTGAAAGTGAGCCAAACACATACCCTTGCTCTCCTCCTCCCTCCCCCAAAACCTGTCCACAAAGTAGGCCATTAGAGGAGGAAACCCTTGCTGAAAGGCAATGTGCTTCCGATTCCCTTTTCCATATGAATTCTGTCAAGGCCACACTAGAGATGAATGGAAGGTCAGTGTTAGTTGAACCCAAATTCTTAGCTCAGCCTCAGACCCCACCCTTTCTCTGATAACTAGAGCTCTGCACCTTAGGACTCTGGACCCTAAGCCACCCCCGTTGACCAGGATTTTGCGCCTAGTCTATCCAACTCGGCTTCTTAAACAAATAAGATGGCATTTTTTAAACAGTCATTTTTATTAATTGCTCTTTGTAAATTACTTCACTGCTTTGTCATTGATTTTTAAAAAATAATTTTTAATGCTGTGCCAAACTTCATTTTTTGAAATTTGCTCATCTGTTTGAGTGAGAAAATTTGAAATGTGCCCCCTGCCATGTGTAAAGGTTGGACGAGCCTCTAAGTTCATACTAGAATGAAATTTACCTTAACATTCAATATCAAATGTGAAATTAGAGTACCCAATTCAGAACACACTAATACTATATAGAATCTATTGAGAATTCAGTCTGACAGCGTAAATGTTCTATTAGCCACTAATAGATGAAAAGAATTACAGACAAACATCATTTAGCATCATATTAGAATACTTTACTTCTAAAGATGCAAGTCACTGCACCCTTCAGATATGTATGCCGGTTCTGCAGATCTTGTTTCAATTAAGAGCAATACTGCACCCCACTTAATATGAGAAATACTCAAGGAGAGGTGAATCATAGAACCCTACAGTGCAGAAAGAGGCCCTTCGGCCCATCGAGTCTGCACTGAACATAATCCCTCCCAGGCCCTACCCCCATATCGCTACATATTATACCCACTAATCCCGCTAACCTACGCAGCCCTGGACGCTAAGGGGCGATTTCTTAGCATGGCCAATCAACCTAACCTGCACATCTTTGGACTGTGGGAGGAAACCGGAGCACCCGGAGGAAACCCACGCAGACACGAGGACAATGTGCAAACTCCACACAGACAGTGACCTGAGCCAGGAATCGAACCAGGGACCCTGCAGCTGTGAAGCAGCAGTGCTAACCACTGTGCTACCGTGCCGCCCATGACATGCATCATCTTCCATTGCCATGAACTAGTATGCATCAAACACTGCCAAATAAAACCAAGCCAAGGAAGGTTATATTTTACATTGGAAGTTGTATTGCAGCAGATCTTCAAATCAATTTAGCTGTCATGTACAAGCCTTACCCAAGAAGGACAATTATTTTGTTTCACATCAATTTTAATCACTTGGCAAAAATTAATTTGCCCTTTTTTTAATATGACAAATTAATCATGTTAAATTAGTCATTATAATGAACTCAAAATTGCGCAGAACACAAACACTATTGATTGATGTAGTTCCTTTTTAATACAGAAAAATACAAATACCATCATTCTTACCTCTACATCTTGAACGGTCCGTGGTTGTGCAACACACAGCATATTTAATAACTGGAGAATCAATTCTTCTATGTAAAAAAGGGCATCTTCTTTTGCAGAAAGGGTTGGATGCACCTGCCTTTGAACCTGTATCAAGAAACAAAACTGTAAATATCCATCAGAAAAATATTTATTTTGAACAAAGATTTGAACCATCATGAATCTCACCCTCTTCTCACAACCAAAACTTCAATCTCTTTATTTCTTGGGGTGAAGCCCAGAATTTCTGGCTTTCTTTTATTTGCAACAAATTCAGTGGGTGCAATTTTCCCAAAAAAATTCTAAGGGAGCGATCTCACCGTTGCATCCTACAGGCAGATGGGAGGGGCAATCCAGCAAGATTGTGCAAGAACCAAGAAATCTGGTTCACATCCGATTTCTCACTTCTCGTGATCTTACCAGCACTGAACATCCGGCAAGTTAATCCTCGTGCCCATTTCTGGACGAAGCTGAATAATTTATTTAAATGTAAATTAAATGACAACGGGGACATGTCGTGATGCACTTGCTAGTAGAACCTGAGGCCATGGAGTTCCACCTGGGGAGGGTGGGAGCATGAGGATTGTCCCTTAGGCAGTGCCAGCCTGGCACTCTGACAGTGACCATCAGCCAGTGTCTGGGGGGACAGGGCAAGAGGAGAAGGGTGACAGAAACCTGCTAATAGAACATTTTCGCTGTTAGACTGCATCAGTGAGGGAGGAGGGGGATCAGTGAGGGAGGACAGGGACGATCAGTTGCAATAGGCGGCAGGCCCTTGCGGTAGCTGGGGATTGTTGTGTGGAGACTAGCCACTCTGCAGCTCGCCCCCTTTGCCAATCACCTTCCCTTGTTGCTGATCACATCCCTTGCCTCTTCCCTATTGCCAGTCACCCTTCCTTACCTCCCCACCCCTGCCGAGTTCCACCCCGCCTCAAACCCCTCCCCCATGGCACTGCCCCAGCACAGTTACATTTCCCAGTTGGCAGTACCAGGGTGCCCGATGGGCACTGCCCACCATGCCCCTGGCCACTTGGGGGCTTCAGTAGCCTCCGATTCCTCCCCGGCATGAAGATCACATCTGTTCCCCATTAGAGAGGCCCAGCAGCGACTTTTATTGGCGAGACCTCTCAATGGTGGAGGGGGGAACGTCAGCGAGGTCGGAAACAAACTGGCCAGGCTTAATTTTAAATTGGCTTCACACCCAATAAGTGTGGGAAGCACAGTGCACTGACAAAACAGTGCCAGAAAGATGGCTCTCAGCGCGAGATTGGTTTGTGCCCAGCATAAAAGCCTTGGTTGATGCACTTCTAAAGGCAGAATTACACATTCTATAAACTTCTCCAACCATAATTCCACTCTATCCTTTATTATTTTGCATGTTCAATGTTTCGAGTGCTGCTAATCATAATTTTGGGGTTGACTATGTTATTGTTTCATGACTGTCCACCTTCTTCATGAAACAAGGTTTAACAAAAGATTAATTCCTCAGCTGCTGGCGAGTATACTAATGGGAAGTTCAAAGTCTAACTGCTAAAATAATCCATCTGGTTTATACAAGACATTGCAGTGAGTCAAATTTAGGTATCAATTACTCTTCTGTCATGGACTGGGTGCAATACCTAGATAACTCTCTGCTGAAGTGTTGGGATGCTATTTAAGGGATTTGTCTGCAGCTCTTGATATATACTCTCATCATGGTAACAGCCCTAATATCCTTACAATGCACAGGCGCTGAGGTTGGAAGAGAATTTGGTGAGGGCAAAAAGTGAGTTATGGATAGAATTGGCAATTTTAATTTTAGTCACTGGGTGGTGGGCAGCAAAAGCAAATCAGGCAAATTGAAGGTGAGGAATGAGAATGACAGGATATGCGTACAAAACTTCGGACAGGTTGGAGTTTATGAGGGTGATGTCCAGGTTAGGTGGATTGGCCATGCTAAATTGCCCCTTAGTGTCAGAGGGACTAGCTAGGGTAAAGGCATGGGGTTATGGGGATATGGCCTGGGTGGAATTGTGGTTGATGCAGACTTAGGATTTGCACCCAGTCCATAACAGAAGAGTAATTGATACCTGAATTTGACTCACTGCAATGTCTTTTATAAACCAGATGGATTATTTTAGCAGTTAGACTTTGAACTTCCCATTAGTATACTCACCAGCAGCTGAGGAATTAATCTTTTGTTAAACCTTGTTCCATGAAGAAGGTGGACAGTCATGAAACAATAACATAGTCAACCCCAAAATTATGGTTAGCAGCACTCGAAACATTGAACATGCAAATAATAATGAATAGAGTGGAATTATGGTTGGAGAAGTTTATAGAATTTGTAATTCTGCCTTCAGAAGTGGACACTGCGAGGCTTTTATGCTGGGCACAAACCAATCTTGCGCTGAGAGCCATCTTTCTGGCACTGTTTTGTCGGTGCACTGTGCTTCCCACACTTACTGGGTGTGAAGCCAATTTAAAATCAAGCCCAGCCAGTTTCTGACCTCGCTGACATCCCCCCATCATTGAGAGGTCTCGCCAATAAAAGTCACTGCTGGGCCTCTCCAATGGGGAACAGATGTGATCTTCATGCCAGGGAGGAATCGGAGGCCACTGAAGCCCCCAAGTGGCCAGGTGGCCTCCTTCAGCACTGTAGGGATTCTATGAAGATGGAAGTATAGAAAGGACAGCATTAGAGCAGTCAAACCTGGATATGACAAAGTTGTGTATGACAGTTTCAGGAGAAGTTTATAATGAGACTTTGATGACATAATAGCGGCTTCTATGACAGAGAAGATGACTGTCACTCTGAATTCCAAATAAATGACAGATTTGAAGTGTCAATCATCCATCTTCCTTTCACTCATATAATTTAATTCATTGAGCAAAAGTCAATTCAAATACTGCTCATTTAAAATATCCCTGCATCTCCATGTCAGACATGTTGTCTTGAGACAATATAGCAATATAAACACAGCAGCCAATCTGCATACCAGATATGTAACTTAACTTTCAAATAACCTGTTAGCTTGGAGAATAATGGTAAATCACTGAGTAGATTCAGTTAAGGAAGTTAAACCATCTACATTTAGTCTTTCACTCAACCCTCAAAAACCACTCCTTTGCAAATACTACATTTTTCAGCTGATCTCTGTGAATAGAGGACGTCATGGATACCACACAGTCATTTCAAAAGACAACAACAGGAAATGCATTCCTCATCATTCAGTTATCGACAAAGCAATTTTACAAAATGTGTAACTGTCCTATTTAAAAAGCACTGAATGCCACATTAGTGCTTCTTACAGACTTAAAAATATTCCAGCCAGCTAACAGCCAAAATGCAAACATTCAACAGATGAGTAGGATGTTTACTAGATTCAAACAATGATTTTTTTTTTAAACTCTCCTTTAACAGTTGTTAGAACAGCTAGATCCATGCTTTGCAAGGTCTAATTGATCTGGAATGGCTCCACAGCCAGTTTAAAATTGCAACACCTATTATTATGAATGAAGCCAATCTGGAAAGCAGATAGTTCTATTTCATCAGTAACATCAGAGTAGCTCTGTTGTCAAGGATACCCAAAACAGCAAGTTTGTGTGAATGAGTTAAATCAAAGAAAGCTGGCCAATAGCAAGCACTAAATATTTTCACTTTAATGGAATATGTTTTAATGAAATATTCTTTATTCATTAAAGGATCATTAACACCCATCCATCATTTGCAAAGCAGAATCTTGGACTACAGAAACTGAACTGAATTTAATCATGTGGCAATAATCACCACTTACTGCTATCAGGGAATTTTCAAAGTAACTTCATTGCAGTGTGAATGTAAACCGACTTTTAACTAATAAATAAACTTATACTATTGTATACAGTAAGCACAGGAATATTGTGCATAACCAATAAGTTTGTCCCAGTAGTGATATTAGGGAGAATCTAATCATATACAAACGGCCACATACCAATGACATACAGCATCTGAAATATGCTGCTAGAGAAATTTAAAGTAAGGTAACCCTTTACATGAAATCTAACACATAAACAGAGGATAGAAAAGTGATGAATAACACCAAACGAGTGCAAAACACTTTCTCGAATGTACTTCTCCCTTGGATTTGGTAAAAATGACAAATATTACATAACTGGAGAACCTTGTTGCATGGCTAGATGCACAGATGGCATATTAACCATTATATATAAAACATTAAAAAGAAACTGCACTTAAACCCTCTTCCTCCATCCATCTGGCGAGTGAGACATGCAGGATGAAAGGTAGAAGTCTAGACATAGTTTGCATACAATAGGAATCAGAGAGAAAGCTCTCAACGGGTTGAAGTCCCATCTATCACAAAGAAAGATGGTTGTTGCAGGTCAATCACCACAATCTCGGGACATCACTGCAGGAATTCTTCAGTGCCCTAGGCTCAGTCATCTTCAGCTGGTTCATCAATTACTTTCTCTCCCGGTCAGATAGTAGGGATGTTCGCCGATAATTGCACAATGTTCAGCAACATTCATGACTCCTCAGATTCATATAGTGTTCTGATGCAGCAGGACCTGGACAATATCGAGACTACGGCTGATAAATAACATTCATGCTATACAAGTGCCAGGCACTGACCATCTCCAGCGAGACAGAATCTAACCAACACCCACTGATACTCAATGGCATTACCACTGTTGCATACCCCATCGTGAGGGTTACCCTCAACTAGACCAGCCGTATAAATACTAGCTACAAGAGCGGGTCAAAGGATAGGAATTCTGCAGCAAGTAATTCTCCTCCTGACTCCAAAAAACCTGTCATCATCTACTTGACACAAGCAAGGAGTGTGATGAAATATTCTCCACTTGCCTGGATGAGTGCAGTTCTAACAATACTCAAGGAGCTCGACACCATCCAAGACAAAGCTTGACTGGCATCCGACTTCACCACGTTCAACATTCACTTCCTCCAGCACCAAGTAGCATTTTGGCATAGAGACAGCAGTATGTACCATCTACAAAATGCACTACAGCAACTCATCAAGGCTCCTGAAACAGCTCCTTCCAAACACACGACCCCTAGTTCCGAATAGGACAAAGGGGAGCAAATGACCAAGTTCAAAATCTTTTAATTATTTGAAATTTATATTCTCTGGTACTTGTATGACCATCTATTAGATAAAATTAAAAAAATATAACTTTTGGCATCAAGAGAATACAAACACTTGTAAATTCCCCTCCAAACCACACACCATTCTAAATTGGAATTATATCACTGCTCCTTCACTTTTGCTGGATTAAAGTCCTGAACCTCCCAACCTAACACACTGTGGGTGCTCTTGCACCAAAGGACTGTGGCTGTTCAAGAATGAAAGATGATGATATAGCAGGATTCTCAATTGCAGCCATATGAGTGGAACCTAAAAACAAAATGTTCCTGGGAGAGTACTACAGACCGTCAAACAGTCATGGAGAGATAGAAGAGCAGATACGTAGACAAATTTCAAAATGTGAAAATAATAATGCTATAATAGTAATAATTATTATTAGTAATAATTACTACTAATAATAGTAATAATTACTACTATTGCATACTATTGTACGCAATAGTAGTAATTTCTCCACTATTAATTGATATAGGCAAAATCTGAAAGGTTTAGAGGAGCCAGAATTCTTAAAGTGCATCCGAAAGAGTTTTTTTTCAGTCAACAAGTATAAAATCTTACTTGACATTATTTTAGGGAATAAGGCTATGCAGGAGGCAGAGGTGTCAATGGGGGAGCATTTTAGTGATGGTGACTATAACTCAGTAAGATTTAAGGTAGATATATAAAAAGATAAAGATGGACTGAAAAAAGGATTGCTGAATTTGGGGGCTTATGCAGATTCAGGGGACTCAAAACAGGGGATGCCCTAGAGGAGTGTAAAAAGTACTTAAAAAAAAATTCAGAGAGCAAAGAGGGGGCATGAATAAAACACTGCCAGGTAAAATAAAAGGAAAGTCCCACGGTGTTTTACAAATATATTAAGAACGAGAGGATAACCAGGAAAGAGAATGGCCTATCAGGGACCAAAGAGGCAACTTCTGTGTGGAGCCGAAAGATGTAGGTGAGGTATTAAATGAGTATTTTGCATCTGTTCACAATGGAGGACAATATAGGTACCGCTCACTCCATTGGTGCAGGTACACCCACATTGGTCAGAACGTTCAGGATCTTGTTAGAACAGACGGGAGTCATCCAGACTCAAAATATTAGCTTTGCTCTCTCTCCACAGATGGTACATACTGCTGCCACTATGCCAAAGTGCTACTTGGTGCTGGACGAAGTGAATGTTGAACATGGTGAAGTTGGATGCCAGTCAAGCTTTGTCTTGGATGGTGTCGAGCTCCTTGAGTATTATTAGAACTGCGCTCATCCAGGCAAGTGGAGAATATTTCATCACACTCCTTTCTTGTGTCAAGTAGATGATGACAGGTTTTGTGGAGTCAGGAGGAGAATTACTTGCTGCCGAATTCCTATCCTTTGACCGCTCTTGTAGTTAGTATTTATACGGCTGGTCAGACATGCTGAGATGTTCCTGCATTTTCTGTTACAGATAGATGACACTGAATTATTTTACTCATTGGTTGGACATGGGCACTGAATTTATATTCTGGAGGTGTTTTTTGTGGATGAAATCAATTCAAGGAGCATAAGAAGGGGAGGCAGCATAGATAGTTGATTAAATGATCCCCTTTTTAATGGCAAAGAAGTCAGTGATTCCTTGAACTTGTTAGATGTGATGGTAAATGGTGGAAAATTGCAGCGCAAAGCAAGGCCACAGAGGGATTTAAATACAGGACTAGAATTTAGGACATTTACTGCTTCCAGTCTGCATTTGTAGAATATCTGTTTGAGGGTAAATCCATGTCCACCAAGTGGGAGTCTTTTAAAAGTTTGTTAACAATTCAGGACAGCTATGTCTCGGTAAAATGGAGGATAAAAATGGCAAGATTTGGGAAGCTTGGATGACAAGAGAGATTGAGCTTAGAGAAAAAGAAGAAGCCATACATAAATTTCAGGCAATTGAAAATGGATAAGGCTCTTAAGTAATACAAAGAAAGCAGGAAAGAGCTTAAACAGGAGGGCAAGAAGGGGCCATGAAATGTCCTTGGCAAGCAGGATTAAGGAGAATCCCAAGTTTTTATGCCTATGTAATGAGGAAGAGGGTAGCTAAGGAAAAGGTAGGTCCACTCAAGATCAGTGCAAGAAATTTGTGTGGTGCCAGATGAGGTGGCTGAGGTCCTAACTAGTACTTTTGCATCAGTATTCACAAAGGAGAAGAATGTGGTGGATGGTGAGTATAGAAAGGAGGGTGTTGACATTCTACAACAAGTTGAGATAAAAAAGGTAGGAGGTATTGGAGGTTTCGAAAAACACTAAAGTGGACAAGTTCCCAGGGTCAGATAGAGTCTATCCCAGAATACTGAAAGAGCTGAGGGAATAAATTATGGAGGCCTTGGCCAAAATCTTTGTATCCTCTTTAGCCACAGACAAGGATTGGAGAGTAGTTAGCATTGTTCCTCTGTTTAAGAAGGGCAGAAGAGACAATCCGGGAAACGACAGGCCTTACATCAGTAGTGGGAAAATTATTGCAGAAAATTCTTAAGGACAGCTGTACCCACATGTGGAAGAGAATGGGCTTATTAGAAATAGGCAGCATGGTTTTGTGACAGGGCAGTTGTGTCGCACAAACTTGATTGAGCTCTTTGAGGAAGTGACAAGAAAAATTGACCAGGGCAGGGCAGTGAATGTTGTATACATGGACATTAGTAAAGCCTTTGATAAGGTTCCTCAAGGCAGGCTGATACAGAAGGTGAAGTCATTAGGGATCAGAGGTGAGCTGGTAAGATGGATACAAAATTGGCTTGGGCATAAAAAGCTGAGGGTAGAAATGGAAGGGTACTTTTCTAACTAGAAGACTGTGACATGTGGTGTTCCATAAGGATCAGTGCTGGGGTCTCTGTTGTTTGTAATAAGTGATTTGGAGGAAACGTAGCGATCTAATTAGCAAATTTGCAGATGATCCAAAAATTGGGGAATTGGCAGCAGATAGCAAGGAGGATTGTCAGAGGATACAGCAGGATATAAATTGGCTGGAGACCTGACAGAAGAAATTTAAGCCAGGCAAATGTGAAGTGATGCAATTTGGAAGATCCACTGCAGGAGGAAAGTATACAGCAAATGGTAAAGCCCTTAGAAACATTAGTAGTGGCACAGTGATTAGCACTGTTGCCTCACAGTGCAAGGATCCCCGGTTCAATTCTGGGCTCGGGTCACTGTCTGTGGCGTTTGCACATTCTCCCCACCTCTGCATGGGTTTCCTGTGGTGCTCTGGTTTCTTCCCAAAGGTTAAGTGCATTGATCATGCTAAATTGACCTGAGTGTCAGGGGGATTAGCAGGGTAAATGTGTGGGGTTCCGGGAATACGGCCTGTGCGGGATTGTAGGCCAAATGACCTCCTTCTGTACTGCAGGGATTTTATGATTAGCATACAGTGGGATCTAGGCGTGCAGATTCACAGATCCTTGATAGTGGCAACTCAGGTGGACAAGGTGGTCAAGAAGGCGTATGGCATGCTGGCTTTCATCAATCGGGGCACTGAGTATAGGAACTGGAAAAAACCATGTTGAAGCTATATAAGACTGATTAGGCCGTATTTGGAGTTGTGTGTACAATTCTGATCGCTATACTACTGGAAGGATATTGATATAATGGAAAGGGTGCAGAAGAGATTTACTAGGATGTTGCCTGATTTGGAGGATGTGGAAAGGTTGAATAGACTTGGATTGTTTTCATTGGAGTATCAGAAGATGAAGGGGGGCCTGATAGAGCTTTACATGATTATGATAGGCTTGGATAGAGTCAGAGTCTTTTTCCCAAGGTCAAAGGGTCAATTACTCGGAGACATAGATTGAAAGTGAGAGAGGGAAAGTTTAAAAGTGATGCAAGGGGCATGTTTTTCCACATGGAGGGTGGCGAATGCCTGGAACTCGCTGTCGGAGGTGGTAGTGGAAGCAGATTCTATAACAACGTTTAAAACGCATCTGGACAGATATATGAATGGGCAGGGAATAGAGGAATATGAACCACACAGAAGCAAGAAAATATTAAATTAGAGAGGCATCTGTGTCAGCACAGACTTGGTGGGCTGAAGAGCCTGTTCCTGTCTGTACTGCTTTTTGTTCTGTCTCCTGCAGCAAAATCAATTTCCATATCTATCCAACTCTTAAATTGAAAGGGGACTAGGTGGTTGAAATCCAACAAGACCAATCTGATAAAATTACTCTTTCTTGAATCGTTGGACGAACCTACATGAAATTAGTTTGACCGTTCGATTCAGGCTTTTAGTATATTGTATTTCCTTTCACTTGAATTAACAATCTAATTCAAAGACTTCTGATTTGATCTATTATTGTCACATGTGTTAGTATACAGTGAAAAGTATTATTTCTTGTGCACTATACAGACAAAGCATACTGTTCATAGAGAAGGAAATGAGAGAGTACAGAATGTAGTGTTACAGCCATAGTTAGGGTGTAGACTTAATGTGAGGTAAGTCAATTCAAAAGTCTGATGGCTGCAGAGGAGAAACTGTTCTTGAGTTGGTTGGCACATGGCCTCAGACTTCTGTATCTTTTCCCCGAAGGAAGATGATGGAAGAGAGAACGCGTGGGGTCCTTAATTATGCTGGCTGTTTTGCCGAAGCAGCGGGAAGTGCAGACAGAGTCAGTGGTTGGGAGGCCAATTTGCATGATGGACTGAGCTACATTTACAACCTTTTGTAATTTCTTGCGGTCTTGGGCAGAGCAGGAGCTATACCAAGCTGTGATACAACCAGAAAGAATGCTTTCTATGGTGCATCTGTAAAAGTGGGGCACCAGTGTTGAGGATGATTGTGGAGGAGGTGTTGTTGCCTATCCTTACTGATTGTGGTCTGTGGGTTAGGAAATTAGGATCCAGTCACAGAGGGTGGAGCTAAAGGCCCAGGCCACAGATTTGCTGATAAGGTTTGTAGGAATGATGGCATTGAAGGCTGAGCTGTAGTCAATAAATAGGAGTCTGACATAGGTGTCTTTGTTATCTAGGTGTTCCAGGGTTGAGTGCAGGGCCAGGGCAATGGTGTCTGCTAATGGAACTGCTGCGGCTGTAGGTGAATTGTAGTGGATCCAGACAGTCCGGAAGGCTGGAATTGATTTCTGCCTTAACTGTCGAAGCATTTCATAATGATGGATGTCAGAACCACTGGACAATAGTCTTTAAGGTACGCTGCTTGGCTTTTCTTTTATACTGGAATATTTAGCTTGGAAGTGGAAAATGCTGTACTGTCAACATAGGAGAGGAAAAGGCTGAGATACACTGCTGCCACAAAGCAACGGTCAGAGGCTGGGAATTGAGCTGAGTAATTCATCTCCTGACTTCCCAAAACCTGTTCTCCATCTACGAGGCACAGTGTGATGGAATACCCACCACTAGCTTGAACGGGTGCAGCTTTAATAGCAGTCAAGAAGCAAGACAACATTCAATATAAAGCACCCCAATAAGCACCTATCCACCAACTTAAACATTTGCTTTCTCTTCTATAAATGTACAGTGGCAGCAGTGCAGTTAGCACTGCTGCCTCACCAAGGACCTGGGTTCAATTCTAGCCTTGGGTGACTGTGCAAACTTTACATGCTCATTCTCCCCACTTCTGCATGGATTTCCTCTGGATGCTCTGGTTTCCTCCCAAAGTGCAAAGATATGCAGGTTACGTGAATTAGCCATGCTAAATTGCCCCTTAGTATCCAAAGGTGTGTAGGTTAGGCAGATTATTCCACACAGTCTGGAATTGAACCCAAGTCTCCGGCACTGAGAGGCAGCAGTGCTAACCACCTCATTGTTACTACATTAAAATCCTGGAACTTCATTCATAACAGTACTATGGATGCACCTGTATCACACGGATTGCAGTGATTTAAAAAGGCAGCTCACTATCATTTTCTCAAGGGCAATTAGGGATGAGCAACAAATGCTGGCTTGCTGGCAACATCTACATCTGATGAAAGAATTAAAAGAAAATCTAACCACGTTCTGCCTAATCTGAAGTACTTGGCGCCGAGTTCGGGCATAAGCCCGAACTCAGGAATGGAAAGCGTTTCCCAGCACAAACATTTACCAACCTGATATGCACAAAGGTTTATACACAAAAGCTTGCATTTATTAATGCCTTTCATGCTCTCAGGGTATTCCAAAGCACTCCACAGCCTTTTAACTACTTTTGCAATCTGGAAAAAAAGGGCATGCAATTTTTGCACAGCAGGTTCCAATAAATAGCAAAATGTGTGATTAGATTGACTATTTTAGTTATGCTGGGTGACAGATAAAAACTGTTCATAATATCAGCAGAACTCCTCTACAGTGGGACCTGTACCTTCCACTTCAGAGAATAGATGAAACCTCAATTTAAAGCTTCAAGTGAAAGGTGCCACCTCAAGCAATGCAGCATCATCTTAATAGTACGTGATATCTTAGCCTAAATGGTGAGCTTCCCTCAAGGCATTATATTTACCAGATTTAGTTGCTGACTGCAAAAACCTCCCTTCATAAACTCAGCTATAAGAGCATTTCCTTCTGGACACCAAAAATTGCTCTTCATTCACTGTGGAATACCAGCAACTCTTCAAGGTCTATCATCCTCTATTGTAGCATAGATTGTCAGCTTTAAAGCTTCTCTTCCTGTCTGGGGTGGCAGGCAAGAAAGAGTACTCTTTCAATAAACAAAATTGAACATGCACGTATCTAATGTCTGTTGCATGCTAAAGACATCCCAAGGTGCTTCATAGCCAAGTTATATCTGAAATGTAGTTTTGTGGAAAATGCAAAGAGGAAATAATGTTATTTCTATAACTGACAAACACAAGAGTATCCATTCAAAGCACAAAACCTCTGTAAATACACAACTGAATCAAATGTAAAAAGAGAAAAACTGGAAATATTCAGCAGGTAAGATGGCATCTGTGGAAAGGGAAACGGAGTTAATGCTTCAGAAATAACCTTGCATCAGAAAGTTCTGTTGAGTTAAAATTTGTGTTTTTCCTTTCAATTAAGCTCAGGCTTCAATCTCAAAAAGTATGATTCATCATAGCTTTGTGATGAAAGGTTACTGACCTGAAACATTCCTTTTGTTTTTCTCCACACGTTACCTGACGTGCTGAGTATTTCCAGCATTTTCTACTCTTAGTTCAAATTTCCAATATTTTGCTTTTAAAATCAGTCATAAACAAGCTACAGTTAAGCAACGAACATTACAAAATTAACCTTTTTAGATATTTCTAGCGCCAAACGGAAAATTTAATTTTGTCAAATAAACATCAATATGCAGCATTTCATCATTAGCATTTTAAAAAACTTAACTAGTCCCACAGCACAGTAGGGTAGAAAATTATATCAAATTGTAATGAGATCAGGCATCCTCAAAGTAATTATTTCAGTACTGCTGAAATTCTGGAGAACTCATATTTGACTGGAAATCTTGACTGGGATTTTCCAACCTTTCCTGCCAGCTGGCCCTGCCAAAGATAATCTCCTACAGTGGGCTCCCTGGTGGCATAGCAGCGAGCAATGCAAATGGGGAGGTGGGGGGAGCTGTTTTATACTTAGAGACAACAGCTAACCCAGTTAGTGGTCAAAAAAACAGCCAGGTCAAGAAAGCCTTCCCATCAAATAAAGTTGAGAATTAGATTTCATAAGAATATCTTATTGCTGATAATGGATTATGTTTTCAGACTTATTAACCCAAATCCCAAACCTTTAAAATCAAAATACTGCAGATGCTGGAAATCTGAAACAGGAACAGAAAATACTGAGCAGGTCAGTATGGACTGGATGATAGCTTTGCTGAACACCTCTGTTCAATCAACAAACATGACATTAACCTTCTGCTTTCTAACCATTTTAATTTACCACAAACTGAATCACCTACACTGTTCCAATGAAGTTAGAAAGACAGTACCTCACCCTCAAATACCGTGGCTATCATGCAAAGCATAGTCCAAGAATCCTGCAGCGAGTAACTCATTCCTGACCCCACAAAGCACATTACCTGGATGAGTGCAGCTCCAAACACACTCAAGACGCTTTACACCACCCACAACAAAGCAACCTATTCGGTTGCTCCCCCTTCCACAATCATTCAATCGCTCCACTACTGATAAACAGTGGCATTTATATGTACCATCTACAAAATGCACAGCAGGAACTCACCAACGTTTCTTAGGCAGCATTTCCCAACCCACAACTACTACTATCTAAAAGGGCAAGAGCAACTGGTACCTGGGAACACCTACACCTGGAGGTTCCTCTCCAAGTCACTCACCATCCTGACTTGGAAATATATTGCCATTCCCTCATTGTCGCTGGCTCAAAGTCCTGGAATTCCCTTCCTAACAGCACCATGGGTGTACCTAATTTCGAAGATTGTAGCGGTTCAAGGAAGGAGCTCGCCACCATCTTCTCAAGGGCAACTAGGGATGAGCAATAAATGCTGGCCTGGCCAGCAACATCACATCCCATAAGTGAAATTAAAAGGAAAAATTAGGCACTTTACAACCTTCTGGACTCAACATAAAGTTCAACAATTTCAGACCATTCCTACTGCTCCTGCTCTTTTGGATAGCAGGTGCTAAGAAAGATTTTGCTGTTTATTTAATTATTCCTGCCTTCCATCTTTTCACAGGCCTTCCCTTTTCTTCTCTCATTCCTCCTCTCCCTCTTTGCCTCTGCATTTGCTTAAAACCTAAAACCTGTTATACGTGTAACATGTTCTACTTCTAAAGAAAAGATACCAACCAGAAATATTAACTGTTTCTCTTTTCATTGATGTTGCCTAGCCTGCTGAGTATTTCCAGCATTTTCCGTTTATATCCCAAAAGAAATGAAGCACTGTACAATTGAATTCTTACCAGACAGTTGTGAAGTCTTCTATAGAATATACCTTTTAATTAAAAAAAAACTTTCAAGATATAAACTGCTCTTTTCCTGATGTGTTCTTGGAGCGAAAAATTCCACAATATATACATTGACTGTTTTAATAATTGGTGCTAAACAGAAGCCAAAGCTGAAGCTGTGTCAAACATGTATTTTTAAAAAACACTGATGTTGAGATAGGTACAGATTGTAGAATGATTACAGCACAGGAGGCCATTCAGTCCTTTTGATCCCTGCTGCTCTCTAAAAGCAACTCATCTAGTTTCTCCTACAAATGTTTTTTTCTTCAGATAAAGCCATGATTGACTCTGCCTCTATTACAACTCTAAAACACTGCATTCCAGATCCTATGATGTGGCAATGCCGGCATTGGACCGGGATAAACACAGTAAGAAGTCTCACAACACTAGGTTGAAGTCCAACAGTTTTATTTGATAGCACAAACCACGAGCTTTCGGAGCATTGTCCCTTCATCAGGTGAGTGGAGGTCTTCCCTATTGAGTCCCGGAAGATCCATTCTTCTCAAAGAATCTTTCTTTCTCGCTAGAAAAATCTTTGCTGGTGTTGTTAAATATCTCCTTAAAAGTTTGCCCCTGCATCTCTTCTGTCCTACCTTTTATCCAAGTTTCCCAGTTCACTTTAATTAGCTCTGTTTTCATATTCTTATAGTGTAGTCTTATACTTTCATATTCTTATAGTTCCAGATCCTAACCACGCTCTACATAAAAAGAGCTTCTCCTCATGTCACATTTGTTCTTTTGCCAATCACCTTAAAATCGGATACCTCTGATTCTCAACCCTTTGAGAAACAGGTCCTCTCTATTTACTCTGTCCAGGCTTCTCACAAATTTGAACAGTTCCATCAAATTTCCTCTTAACCGTGTCTTCTCAAAGCATGGTTTCCATAATTCTGTCAGCAAATAAATGATCTGACTGCATTTGCAGAATAACAGCACTTCAACATAAAAATAGCCCTAAATCACTTGTAACTTTTCATCAGGTACAATGCTTTCTTCTGACTATGCTTGAAAGGTTGGCCACCTCTGATCTGTTAATATAGTTTTGTGTAGTCATAGAAAGAAGTTTATATCGCATGTACAAAACTGCAAATATTTCCACTTCATTTCTGTGCAATCACTGCCTTTATATTGGCAAAATGCCACGGCTGCTATGGGGAAATTACAAACACTGAACACAACAAAGTTATCCCTGAGCACAAAAATCAAGGCTGACATTCCAGTGCAGTAGTGAGGGAGCACTGCACTGCTGAAGTGCAGCTTTTTGGGTACAATATTAAAGTCCAGTGGATATAGGAGATTCCATAGCACCACTTCAAAGAAAAGCAGCAAAATTAACCCTGGTGCCCTGACCAATATTTATTCCTAATTAGTATGTGGTCATTACCACATTGCTGTTTGTGGAAGTTCACTGCGTGCAGATTTGGCTGCTCCGCTTCCTTCTGTGTGGAATCTGCATGTTCTCCCCGTCTCTCTGTGGGTTTCCTCCAGGTGCTCCGGTTTCCTCCCACAGTCCAAAAGATGTGCGGGTTAGGTGGATTGGCTATGCCAAATTGCCCCTTAGTGTCAGGGGGACTAACTATGCTAAATGCATGGGGTTATGGGCTCAGGGCCTGGGTGGGATTGTAGTCAGTGGAGACTTGATAGGCCAAATGGCCTCCATCTGCACTGTAGGATTCTATGATTACAACAGTGACAACACTTCACAAGTGCTTCAGTGGCTGTAAAGCATTTTGAGATGTCTGATGGTCATAAAAAGTGCTAAATAAGTGCAAGTTTTTCCTTTATCCAATGATAACGAAACTGAGTAGTGTGTTTGCTACAAGTCAGCATTCAATATCTACTTTAAGTAAATATCTGTCATAAGTGGAATAATCAAATCAACACCTACAATATAAAGTTTAAATTATCAGCTCCCTAGTAATATTTATAAAGTACTCAATGCTTCATAGCTGATACAAGCGAAGTGGGCACTCAGTGGAGCACATACTGTGTCAACTCTAGTTGGTTGGCAGTCTGTAACTACAAAGCTGAAAAGTATTTTTTTCTCTATTAGGAGCTATCATCTCACAGAGGAGCTTTCAGACCAATGCACATCCAACAACCTACTCCAAAAATTCTGTTCACATCTTGACAGCTTTGGCATCTTCCAGGATAATTAGGGACAGGCAATAAATGCTGGCCTAGCCAGTGACTCACATCCCACAAACAAATAAATAATACCACCACATCAGCCAAAACAATCCACAAAATTCTAAATCAATCAACAATCTACACAATTCTAAAAAAATGTCAGTTCGCTATATCTCCCAATGTTAACTGATCCTTTAAATAAAATTCCAAGATCCAGACCTGCATTTTCGCCAAAAACTACATCCTTGGGCCGTACCCTGTGTACCAGGTTATGTTGAAATCTGTTTAGTAGATTGAGAGATATGTTGCTTACAGTCAAACAGATTAACAAAATGACTAAAACATTACCTCTGCCCACCTTCAGTGGCAGACGTAATTATGAAATAAGTACAAGCAGTTAATGCAAAACAAACCTTAAGAGGATAAGAATCCTCCAGAAACACCAATTTTATAGTTTTATAGTCAATGTCCCATACTATTACACACAAGGTGATAAGACCAGGCAGGTAACCAAGTCAGGCAGGATTAGGAGAGGGGATTACCTGGAAGGGCGAGCAAAGAAGATGGGTACTAGGTAGATAGGAGGGAAAAGAAGAGGAGAGCCACTGAATCCCAACAATGCAGAAAGAAGCCCTTCTGTCCATCAAGTCTGCACACTCTCTCAAAGAGCATCCTACCGAGGCCCTCCCCTCTGCCCTATCCCCATAACCCCGCACATTTACCATGGCTAATCCACCTATGGACATTAAGGGGCAATTTAGCACGGCCAATCCACATAACCTGCAGATCTTTGAACCATGGGAGGAAATCAAAACACCTAGGGGAACTTCAAACTCTATACACACAGTCACCCAAGACCGGAATCGAACCTAGGTCTTAGCACTGTGAGCCAGCAGCGCTAACTACTGTGTCATTATGTCGCCCTTAAGTGGTTGATGTGGAGAAAATCACTAGAACTGACTTAACCAGCTGAATGGTCTTTTCTCTGTTCAGCAACTCGTCATAATTATAAAAGCAAACAACTTTATAAAATTATCTACAAGAAGATCACACCTCCTTTCCTGATACCACCAAGTGGGCCTGCCTTTCTGACAAAGGCCCAAGGAGTTGGGAGTGGGAAACTCCATCTTGGCTTTCGTTGCTGGGGATTTCCAGCTGCTGTGGATAAAGTATGTGTGGAGAAATGCATCATGGGAACTGCACCACAAAAACCCAGGTCACTTGACAAAGACAGAATTAGGACTGGGAAGTTCTCACTTCTTGCTGCAAAAATAATTATGTGAAAAAATATGCATCATTCCAGTTTAGTTTTAATTTACTCCTGTTGAACTACAGTATTCCAGAGTGTACTGAAATAACCCCAGGAAGAAAAATCATAAATAACTATGATGGAAATAAATAAACTTAATAAATTTAAGCCAAACTGAGCTGAAGACTTTTCTGTATTAGTCGAGAAAATTTATGTTTACATCAAGTTCTAAAGGTATAATGATTAAGATTCTTTGATTCTTGCCTCTAACAGCCAAAATTACAGAAAGCAACGAATTTGTTTCAGTGTTTGTCACTGGAAGTAACGGCATTAATGACAGATTCAGTAAGAACTAAAATTGTAAGGGAAATACTGAAAACAGTATGTTAACTTTGCAGTTCTTCAAGGAGTCTGGATATCTTCTACGGCAAAAATTTCACTTCCAACTATAGAAGCTGATTTGTTAGTTAGGTGAGACAAATGATGGGGAATAAGATATTGTGGTCTCCCAGAACTTAACCTGACTGGCATGAACGTTACAAAGAAATTTTGTTACTTTTTTCTGAAAATGTCTGCGGTTTTTTGCTTTGATCAGTAAATTGTCTGTTTGATGAGTTGATAAATGGACTGCAAGTTGCTTGGTGTTTAGATAGGGGGGGACATGAACTTGATACAGTGATCTTGATTCATTCTTTGAAAGGCTTCATGGAAGAAAGCAAAAAGCCGCTTGAATTTTAAACATATTTCCCAAAATTGATAGATAAATATTACAAATGCTATTTATTTAAGGCATGTGTACAAACATTCTCGAGTTGTGAATCTAGCATGATCATTGGGATGAGGAACAGTGGAACTGCTAACATCGAAACAGCTGGATTTTTAAAAATCCATCCAGTTCGCCTAAGGGTAAGGCAGTGGTATTGTCATTGGACTAGAATGCCAGAGATCCAGAGTAATGCTCTGGGGACCCAGGTTCAAATCACACTGGCAGATAGTGAAATTTGAACTTAATAAAAATCTTGGAATTAGAAGTGTAATGGTGATCATGAAACCATTGTCGATCATCATAAAAACACATCTGGTTGACCGATGTCCTCTAGGGAAAGAGATTTGCTATCCTTATCCATCTAGTCTATATGCAAACAGATACACAGCCATCTGAAATGACCTCGCAAACCACAATTCTAGAAGGCAATTAGGGATGGAGAATAACAACTTCCACAATGAATAACAAAATATTCTGGTGTGATACAATGGTGGAGTTGTTAACTAATCATATCTAATTCACATTCCCAAGTGCTGAAATAGCTTTATATCCTAGAAATCACCATTATAGGTGGCAAGCACCGTACAAAAAAAACCAAGATATTTTTTAAATGTTCGTTGACTATTTGCAGGAATTAGTTTAACTGTTCTCTTTCTGGACCTTCAAGGCACAGTAAGTCAGGATCTTAATTCATATTGTTAGAGTTCTGACAATATAAATTATCAGCCCTAAATATCAGTGATGAGAATAATTCAAATGAAGGATGCAAGTCCAGCAATTTGTTAAAATGCAATGAACTTCAATGGAGAGCCTCATGTCAAGTGTGCAATGTTTAGGTTTGGACAAGGCAAAAAAGTAGAGCAAGTTGTCCAATCTGTTGAGAATTGATACTCATGCCATAACTTTCTACCATCAGAAATCTGCAGAGTTTGTCATGAACTAATAAAGTTTAGTACAATGAGCTTACATTTATTCTTAATTGCAACTTCTGAGCCAAATAGTATGCAAAGAGAAAAAGATTGACAAAAATAAATGTAGGCCCCTTAAAGTCAGAAACAGGAAAATTCACAATGGGAAATAAAGAAATGGCCATGGAATTAAATTTGTATTTTGCTTCAGTCTTCACAAAGGAAGATACGAATAACGTACCAAAAGTTCTGAGTGAAACAAGTTTTAGTCTGGAACTGAAGGAAATCAGCATTAGTAGAGAAATAGTTTTGGGGAAATTGAGGAGATTGAAGGTGGATAACTCTCCAGGTCTTATAGTTTTAATCCCAGAGTACTTAAGGAAGTGGTCCTGGAAATAGCAGATCCTTTGGTGGCTATTTTTCAAAATTCTTTGGACTCTGAACTGGTTCCTACAGATTAGAGGATAGCTAATGTAAGCCCACTATTCAAAAAAGGAGGTAGAGAGAAAACAGGGAACTACAGACCAGTGAGTCTAGTGGGGAAGTTACTAGAGTCCATTATCAAGGATTTGATAACTCAGCATTTGGAAGGCAGTGGTATAATCAGACAAAATCAGCATGATTTAGAAAAGGGAAATCATGTATAACGAATCTATTAGAATTCTTTTAGTATGTGACCAGTAGAGTTGACTAAGAAGAACCAATGGATGTGGTTTATTTAGACTTTCAGAAAGCTTGAAAAGGTTTCATAGACAGAGTACTATGCAAAATTAAAGGACATGGGATTGCAGGTAATGTCTTGAGATGGATATAAAACTTGTTAGCGAATAGGAAGGAAAGATTTGGCATAAATTGGTCTTTTTCTGATCGGCAGTCAGTGACTAATGGGGTTCCGCAGGGATCTGTGCTAGAACCCCAACTGCCCACATTATATACGAATGATTTAGAAGAGGGAACTGAATGTATTATCTCCAAATTTGCAGATGATACAAAGTTGGGTGGGAGGGTGAGCTGTGAGGGGGGTGCTTCATGTGATTTGGACAGGCTGAGTGTGTGGGCACATACGTGGCAGATGAAATATAACATGGATAAATGTGAGGCTATCCATTTTGGTTTGTTGTTCATCCATCGTCATTGATGAGGACCTTGACACCATTCGTCATTTTGAGGCTGGATGCAGTGTGTCCGAAGATGACCGATCAGGCCAATTCGGGCATGGAATGTCCTGGCACATATTGGGCAGACTTATGTAGGCACTGTAGTTGTTGCACTGGTGGCTCTGGACTTGCGCAGCTCACGCTTAAGTTGTGCTTCAGCATTGCACCTTGCTTCGTAAGCTTGACAGCCCTTGTGGATGAGACAGTGCCAGATAGAGCGGTTTTGTGCCAGCATTTCCCAGGTGGTCGTGTCCATGTCAAGCAACTTCAGGGAAGCCTTGAGTGTGTCTCTGTAACATTTCTTCTGCCCTCCATGCAAGCATCTTCCAGCAGAGAGATCCCCTAAAAAAGAGCTGCTTAGGCATGTGCTCACCCGGCATACGGATGACATGACCTGCCCATCGGGTCTGTGCTCTCATCAGCAATGTGTGGACAGGTGGTAGACTTGCTCTAGAGAGAACTTCAGTGTCTGGTACTTTGTCTTAACATCTGATGCGTAATATTCTGCGAAGACAAGTCACGTTGAAATGTTTGAGCTGTCTTGCATGCCTTCGATACACAGTCCACGTTTCACAGGCATACAGGAGAGTACTGAGTACCACGGCATTGCAGGCCTTCTGTTTTGTTGCTGGGCTGATTTCTCGATGTTCCCATACAGTGGAATGCAGTCTACCGAAAGCAGAACTTGCCTTTGCTATTCTGCAGTTAACTTCTATAATCAATAGTCACTGCTCGGGAGAGGATGCTGCTAAGATAGTTGAGCTGGTCCACTGCCTGTAGTTTCTGCCCTTTGATTGTGATTATGGGTTCTGTATATGGTGCATGAGCAGCAGATTGGTGCATGACTTCGATCTTTTTAATGTTGATGGTGAGTCCAAAGTTGTCACAAGCCGTGGAAAATTTGTCCATACTGACTTGCATCTCTGGCTCTGAGCCAGTATACAGGGCGCGGTCATCAGCAAAGAGGAAGTCTCTCAGAACACTCTCCTTCACTTTGGTAATAGCTTGAAGTCTCCTCAGGTTGAAGAGCTTCCCATCCAGTCTGTACTTGAGGCCGATTCAAGCAACACTGTCCTGGAAGGCATCCTTCAGCATGGCAGTAGGCATCATGCTGAATAGTGTGGGTGCGAGCATACAGCGCTGTTTTGACGCCACTGGTAACTGGGAATGCCTTAGAGGATTCTCCATCGTCCAGTACTCTGGCCATCATGCCATCATGGAACTGGCGTACTACCTGAATGAATTTGGGAGAGCAGCTGAACTTTGCCATGATCCTCCACAGGCTTTGTCGGCTGACAGTGTCAAAGGCTTTTGCGAGGTCAACAAAGATTGTGTAGAGCTCACGATTCTGCTCCTGACACTTCTGAAGTTGGCACGCGGCAATCAGGTCAATAGTCCCACGACCTTTGCGGAAGCCACACTGTGATTCTCGAAGCAGGCCCAGCTCCAGATGAGTGACCAGACGATTTAGCAGGACTCTTGCGAGAGTTTTTCCTGCGATGGAGAGCAGCATGATTCCTCGGTGGTTGTCGCATACTTGTCGATTACCCTTCCTCTTGTAGAGGTGCACAATGGAAGCATCTTTAAGTTCCAGCATAGAAGAACTTTCAGCACCGGTTCCCAGGATGAACATGTCAACTTGTGCTATTCTCCTGCCTTGTCCCTTTAACTATGCACAATTTCTTTTCAAATTATTATCTAATTCCCTCTTGAATGTCTCAATTGAACCTGCTTCCATCACACTCCCAAGCAATACATTTCAGACCTAAATCACTCACTGTGTGAAAAGTTTTTTCTCATATCATCTTTGCTTCTTTTACCTTCAATCTGTGCTCTCTGGTTCTTGATCCTTCTGCCAATGGAAACAATTTCTCCCTCAATACTCTGTCCAGGCCCATGATTTTGAAAATATCCGTCAAATCTCCTCTCAGCATTCTTTTAAGTAGGTAATGTGAGCATTAGAGACATCATAGTTTAACTTCACCTATCCTCGCATGACACAGACATAGATTATATACACACACACACAAGTAGCGGTTTTCTGATTCTGATTACAAATGAGAACATTGCCAGAAACATTTCCCTTCTTCCCCAAGACTAGTGTCATTTTTAAAAAGTTTATTCTCAGGATGATGTCGACCAGATCACATTTAATATTCATCCTTCATAATTATCATGTTGGGAGCCATTCCTGGAGCTCCTGCAGTTCTTGTGATGATAGTGCACTCACAGTAATGTTAGATGGGCAATTACTGGAGTCTGCCCATCTGACAATAAATGGGTGACAGTACTTGTCTACATCAAGATGGTATACGGCTTGGATGGTAGGTTTGATGTGATGATGTTCTGATAATGTGTATATATTTTTAAAAATCAAAATTTGTGACCTTCTCATTAATAGAGATCCCAGGAAAGGTAGATACAATCAAAGGAGCCTTGATGAGCTGTAATGTTTTCTGTAAATCATGCATACAGTACACTATAGGAGATAGATATTAAGTCCAGTAAATTGCTCTGTCCTGGATGGTATCAAATTTATTGACTGCTGTAACTGTACAGAATGAGTATTCCCTCACACTCCTTAATTAAGGATTTGAATATAGAAAGGTTCTGATTGGTTACAAAGTGCATCAAGTACCTGGCTATTCAAGAACATAAGAACATAAGAAATAGGAGCAGGAGTAGGCCATCTGGCCCTTCGAGCCTGCCCCGCCATTCAATAAGATCATGGCTGATCTGTCGTGGCTCAGTTCCACATTCCCGCCCTCTCCCCATAACCCTTAATCCCCTCGCTTATCAAAAACCCATCAACCCGCGTCTTAAAAATATTTAGCGAGGCAGCCTCCACCACCTCAACGGGCAGAGAATTCCAGAGATTCACCAGCCTTTGAGTGAAGAAGTTCCTCCTCAACTCCGTTCTAAACCGCCCCCCCCTTTATCTTGAGGCTGTGCCCCCTAGTCCTACTGTCCTTTCTGAGCGGGAAGAGTCTCTCCACCTCTATCCTATCCATCCCATTCATCATCTTGTACGTCTCAATGAGATCTCCCCTCATTCTTCTAAACTCTAACGAGTACAAGCCTAGTCTATCCAGCCTCTCCTCATAGCTCAACCCCCTCAACTCCGGCATCAGCCTACTAAACCTCCTCTGCACTCCCTCCAAGGCCAAAATATCCTTGCGTAAGTACGGCGCCCAAAACTGCACACAGTACTCCAGCTGCGGTCTCACCAATGCCCTATACAGCCGCAGCAAGACCTCCCTACTTTTATATTCAATCCCCCTCGCGATGAAGGCCAGCATCTCATTTGCCTTCCTGACCACCTGCTGCACCTGCAAGCTGGGTTTTTGCGACTCATGCACAAGGACCCCGAGGTCCCTCTGCACTGTCGCCTGCTGCAGTTTTTTTCCACATAAGTAATAATCCTTCCTACCATTATTCCTACCAAAGTGGGCCACCTCGCACTTACCGACATTAAATTCCATTTGCCAGTTCCTGGCCCATTCACCCAGCCTATCTAGATCCTTCTGCAGACTCTCCACACCCTCCGCGCAATTTGCCATTCCACCAATCTTGGTGTCATCAGCAAATTTTGACACCATACACTCGGTTCCCTCCTCCAGATCATCTATATAAATGGTAAATAGCTGAGGCCCCAGCACCGACCCCTGAGGCACTCCACTAGTCACCAACCGCCAATCCAAATAGCACCCATTGACCCCCACTCTCTGCCTCCTATTTGACAACTAGTCCTCTATCCACGCTAACACCCTACCCCCAACTCCATGTCCCCTGACCTTCCGCAATAACCTCTTGTGAGGTACCTTGTCAAACGCCTTCTGAAAATCAAGAAAGACCACATCCACCGGCTCTCCTCTATCCACTGCCCGAGACACATCCTCATAGAACTCCAGTAAATTTGTCAGACACGACTTCCCCTTAACAAAACTGTGCTGCATCTGCTCTATCAAGCAATTCCCCTCAAGATGCCTTGCTATTTCCTCCTTGATGACAGATTCTAACATTTTACCTACAACAGACGTTAAACTAACCGGCCTATAATTCCCCGCCTTTTGCCTGGCACCCTTCTTAAACAACGGAGGCACCACCTTCTCAACCTTGCCTGAGATGTGATGATCCATCATAAATCACCATCAGTCAACTGTCCCTCTCAAAGGGGTGGTCATCAAGTACTATGGAGTTTTTACCTTTTACTTGGCCTCTGTCCTATTATTATAGCCTGAGTTAACAGCTTACCCAATTCAGCTTCTCATCAATGGTGACTGCCTTGGTATCGATTAGGAAACTTGCCAATAGTGGTGTTGCTGATACTCCAAGTGGGAAGGTTTTGCTTACCCTGATTCATGGTGGTCATTAGCTGGCACTTGTGCAGTACAAATGTTACCACTGTTTGGCCCAAGTTTGGTTACCTTCCTGATCCTGTCAGCTGGCATGGACAACTTTAACAGAGAAGTTATGAATGGATTGCATACTAATGAACAATGCAACACTCAATGGTGTAGGGAAGCAACTGAAGATGGTTGAGTTGAAGACACTGTTGAAGGAGAATTTAATCTGGCTGAGGACACTTCCCTGAGGAACTCGTGCAGCAATAGTTTGGAATTACAATTGGTCATTTGACAATCTTGCTTTGTGTCGAATATGATTCGAACAACTGGATGGTTTGCTCTTTGAACAACTGCTCTCTGCATTACCCCACCAGCCTCCATCTAGATTAAGGCTGTGATAAGTTTTGCTGGATCCAAACTACCACCTGAAAGCAAGTTGTTAGTAAATCTCATTTTATGGCACCATTGATGGCTTGTTCCTTCAGTTTACTGATAACTGGAGGCAGATAAGCTAGGAATTGGCTAGGTTAGAATGGTCATATTGTGTATGATATATTTGGGTAACCTTACACATTATTAGAGGAGATGCCAACATCATAGCTGTACTGGAACAGCTAGTGAAGCAGCCAGTTCTGGTACACAGGAATCTTCAGCACTGAAATCAGGATGTTGTTTAGGTTATAGGCTTCGTCATGTATACAGTGAAATCAGCTTTGCACTTCACATGATTTTCCTGACTAAGTTCAGTCAATGCTCAACAGACCAAACTTAAGACCCTTGGTAGGTTAACTATAGCTTTTCCTATAACAAGGATCTTGTCAGCTACATGCATTCTTTGCAGCAATCCGGACACACAGTGTAATGTAACTAAAGTCTCCGAGAAGACAGCAATTGACAATAAATTGAAATAGCTTGCCCTTGATTACATTTCACAAACAGACACTGATTAACAGTTTTAAGTACCCCCATTTTCCTTCTATAATGCAAGAAAGAATTTTCTCATTTTAAAAAAAGCCAGTTAATTCAGAGGAACACAGTCTAAAGTACATAATTGGAAAGTTGGTGTTGTTTACAGCAGCCTATAGCTTTGCTTTTAATTAACAAAAATTGAATTAGCTGGAGTGTTGTGTTAGAAATTCCAATTGCTTCCTTTATCTTATATTTACTGTATTAAATACAGTATTCCAAGTACATCCCTGGCTACCTGAGATCATGAAAGGCACTAAGTAAATGTAAACATTAATATGAATTACAGGAATCAAGTAATTAACAGCAGCATAATTCTCAGACACAATATTGTACTGTTTGAGCTTTGCATCAGGCGTAGAGTAACTGCAATCCAAAGTGAAATTAACCCGAGTTCCTCAGCAAACCACTGGGTCACAAGCAATTTTTAAAAAAAATAAGTTGCAATCTTTGTCAATCAATCCTTCATTCATTACCAGACAAATACTCTTCACACTAGAGCATGACTGGGAGTCCAAAGGTATGCATGGACCTGTGCGGTAATGAGTCAAAAATAATTTATGTCTGACTGGCCCATGTCACATTTTCAGTTCACTGTCTCTTTATTTTTTCTATAGAGCAGAATTAAACAAAATTGCACAGCTATATTTGGAATACACTTTATTAAAATGCATATCATAAAGATGACTGCATATGTTACTTCCTTCACAAGGAAGGAAGTCCCTTAGGAGACAGAAATGACTGCAATATCTGGTGGAACCGTACTCAAATAGTATTTAAAAATATTCCAAATGGATTGAATAATAAAAAAAACTTGCTGGAACTCTGAAAATGCTGGAATTTACATTCTTACATAATTTCTCAAAAATTAGCTTAAATTGCACCTTCAAGTATATCCCAAATAATCAGCAGAGATGAAAAGTGAGTTTTGGTATTGTGACATCACACAGGCATTAGTAGGCTTGCATCTATAAAATTAGTTCTTGCGTACCCATAATTAGGATCTTACTCTATGTCTTTTATCTTCATAGATTGCTGAAGCGCATCCACGTAAAATGGAAAATATATGTTGGGTACGATGGGCAACTTAATATAAATCCTCTCTCATGCAACAAGATACAAACCCTCAGTATATATTATGTTTTATATATAGAATGCTATATTTGTGAATTATCAGACTATGTTACAAAGGCTAGTTTTCTATGGTGCAGACTACAATTATAAATTACATAGGATATTTTTGCTGCTGCTACCATGAAATATGATCTATGTATGGTCAGCAACAATATTGCAATTCTATTGATTACTCCTGAGATGTTGGTCTTCAAGCACTCTGGAACATCAATCATATTGTTCATTTTACTGGTACAGTAATAGAAAGCTCTAAAGTATCTGCCATGAAATAAATACAAGTTGTAATAAATACTTTTATGTTTTTAAACCAATACCATATCCTGGAGAAAAATATATAGAACTCAATATTTTCACAATAAACCTTTCAGCAAAGGAAAATGTAATAAGAATTTTATCAATTTTGAAGGAATTATTTCTGGTTTCAAGTGGCCCAACAAGCTGGTCAACTTGTTCAACACAGGTTAATCTTTGATCAAGTGGTATTGCATTGTTAACAAAAAATTATGATTTCCAGTGTTAAAGTTACTAAAGGGGCGGCATGGAAACATGGTGGTTAGCACTGCTGCGTCTCAGCGCCAGGGACCCAGGTTCAATTCCCGGCTTAGGTCACTGTCTGTGTGGAGTTTGCATGTTCTCCCCGTGTCCGCATGGCTTTCCTCTGGGTTCTCTGGTTCCTCCCACATTCAGAAAGATGTGCTGGTTAGGTGCATTGACCCAAACAGATGGTGGACTGTGGCGACTAGGGGAATTTCACAGTAACTTAATTGCAGTGTTAATATAAGCCTTACTTGTGACTAATAAATAGACTTTAACATTAATAAACAGTTGAACTGCTTACAACGTATTGAAAAATTGTTATACGTGACTCATAATTAAAACTGAATAGTGTATCTATACTAGCTTCTACTTATGAAATGATGAGTAGACTATTTATGAAATTATATTCAAAATAAAAGATAAAGTCACCATAGTCTCAGATTACTATAGGCTGCTCTCCCTTTTGAGGGGGAGAGCTGACTGGTGGTGATTTACCCTGAGGGTCACCACACTTCAGGAGAGGGGTATGGTTGAGAAGGCAGACTTTCATTAATAACCTCAGCTGGTGCAGGAACTGAACCCATGCTATTGGCACAAATCAGCCAACTGAGCTAAACTGACAAAGCCAGACAAAAATGTAAGGTTGGTATGTCTGTAATGTTCTCACGGGGAAAATTAAGTGAAAACACAAGTACAGCAAATCAAGTACTGTATCTGGATTCCTTTGATTTATATCAGAAATCAAGTGAAACCCAGGAACTCGCCCAATACAACTTCAATGTATCCAACAATTCAATTTTAGCACTAGATTTTCACATCATGGTGAATGTGGATTACAAACGTCAATATTAATCACGAAGATGACTTTGAGCGATCAGCTGATCGCTCATTAAACAACCCAGAAGACTGCAATACAGAAACACATAATAATGAGCAATAATAATTTAGTAAAAAGTCTGACAATACCCACATCATCAATAATAATTTGGCAGGGGTGCCAAAAACATTCTTATACAATTCCACTTCAAATGTAAATATTTTATTTGTACCTACTGCAAATTCAGACGATGTGATTACACCGGAGAGCACTGACGCCAACCGAATCTGTAGCGCACAAGTTGCACTCCAGTGTACAGCTCCGCCACCATTATCTCTCTCCGAAGACCGATGCTGCGTTTTTAAAACTTATTACAAAAGGATTACCTTGCGCAAAGCTGGCACAAACAAGCCCCGCCATTTCGGACTATTCTCCTCGCTGAAGAAATCATAAGGCTGCTGCATGGCTCTGGGACACGGCGCTCAGCATCGGCCTCAGCTCCAACCCGGCGACGACCACACTCAGGAATCTCGAAACACTGAAATACTTTTTCCCCCCGCCTCCTTATCCACCCTTCGCTTGTTTGGAGTAGGTTTTTTTTACACCAGGTAATAATGCATATCAAGTCCGAAGCCTCACAGTCGGCACGTTACTCAGCATGGCAGCCACGGACAGAGAGAAGAGGAAAAGGAGAAATGATTGATCGGGTGGCCGAGTTCACAGACATCCCTGGATAAATAATTTCCCCTCAACGCCTCGCGGCTTGAACTTCACTGATCTTGGCTTTTATTTTTCTCCTCCACGGCCCGGAGTCAGGGTCTCCGCTGGGCAGACGGTGACCTTTAATGTTTACAACATCAGCGACCGTTGGAGCAGCGCGCGTCGCCCTGCGCGCGTGCCCCCTGCCAGCACCCAGCTGCTGGCAGCATAGCTCCCCGGACTCAGCCCCATCATCCTCCTCCAAACCGCCCCCCCCTTCAGCGAATAGAACCTCCAACTGTCAATCACCCATCCCGGCACATTCCATCTGCCGTCAGAGGGAGGGGGGTGGCGGCTGGCTTCCCCCACTTCCCCCATCGCAGCGAATGGAGGTTCCAGCTGTCAGTCACCTATCCCGGGACATTCCATTTGCCACTGAAGGGGAGGGGGGCTGTGGAAGCAGGCACGCGAGCTTTGGCAATTTTTCCAACGCGCTCCGGTTGGCAAATATGCTGCACACACAGAGGGGAGGGGCTCTGGTTTTGAGCCGAACTCAATCATTGTTCAACTCCCGCCGCCTTATTTTGTTGCTCAGACACCTTGGGCTTTGGCAGGCGAACGCTCTTTGGCCTTTTAGCTGAGCCCGAAATGGGGTGCATAACCTCATATTTGTCAGTTTGGACCTTGTATGTGTTTCCTGTGGGGACCTTCAATTGGATCCAATTGGATAAAAGCAAACTGCTGGGGATGTTGGAATCTGAAACCAAAAGATTAAATGCTGGAAAATCTCAGTAAGGTCTGACAGCATCCCTCAGGAGAGAAACGGGCTGTCCATATGACCCTTTGTCAAAGCTAAAAGGCATAGGAAGTGGGAGGAGGTATTTATAATTGCAGCATGAGGGAGTGAAAGATGAGTCATAGCCACAGAAACAAGGGGAAAGGCTGCTAATGGCAGCCCGTATAAGAATAAAAGGTGTGAATGGCCAAAAGGCAGAGAAGCTGAAATCAGAGGGTAAACTGTGACAGATGAAGATGTGGGGGGTGAGGGGAATTGGTGGGACAGAGATAAAATAGAGAAAAAGAGGAAGAAAAGGTAAGGAAAGGGGGATAAAATGGGGAAGAAAAATAAATACTGTAAAAGTAGAGCACAGTTAAAATTTAAAAGAAATGAAAACAAAGTGGTTGAGGTGGGGTAGAGCTAATTATCCAGAGTTGTTGAATTGGAAGTTGAGATCGGAAGGCTGTAATGTGCCTAACCAGAAGATGAGGTGCTGTTCCTTCAGTTTGTGTTGAGCTTCACTGGGATGTTGCAGCAGGCCAAGGACAGATGTTAGGAACAGGATCGTGTGTTAAAATGGCAAGCAACGGGAAGGTCAGGGTCCTGGTTACACACAGACGTGAGGTGCTCAGCAAAGTGATCACCCAGTCCATGTTTGGTCTCTCCGATAGAGAGTAGACCTCATTGGGAGCAGCGAATGAGGTAGACCAAATTGAAAGAGGTGCAAGTACAACGCTGCTTAACCTGGAATGAATGTTTCGGACCTTGGATGGTAAGCATGGAAGAAGTAAAGGGCAAGTGTTACACCTTCTGCAATTGCATGGGAAGTTGCCATGAGTGATGGGAGAGATGTTGGGTATAGTGGAGTACTGGTCTAGGTTATCCTGGAGGGAACTATCCTTGTGGAATGCTGACGGAGTGAAGGAAAGATGTGTTTGGTGGTGGCATCACACTGGAGCTGGTGAAAATGGCAGAGGATTAAGCTTTGCATTCTGGTGGGCTGATAGGGTGAAATGTGAGAACGAGGGGGAATTTGATTATGGTTTTTGGAGCAAGCAAGGAATGAATTTGGGTCCACCCGGTCCATTCTGACAACACCAGGTTAAAGTCCAACAGGTTTATTTGGAATCACGAGCTTTCGGAGTGCTACTCCTTCATCAGGTGAGTGTGTGAGTCACTGGGTGTTGTAAGACTTCTTATTGTGCCCATCCCAGTCCAACGCCAGCATCTCCAAATCATGGTCCATTTTGAGGACTGATTTTGTAATTTTAAGAATGGAGATTTTTTTAAAAAGTGCTGGGGGTGGGTGGTGATTATGACCTCTAAAAACCACCTCTTCCTTCGATGGAAATGCATGGACATAATATCAATCATGAATAAATGAAAAATAAAATTTTGTACAGCACATTCCGTTTTGTTTTCTGTTGTGAGCATACAGATAACACATCTATACAGACAATTTAATTTCTAGGCAGCCTTTGTTAAATGCAAATATCTCAGAGAAGAGAAATTTGCAAAAAAAGTCACAATTTGCAGTGTTATCCTTTCCCTTTATCAAATTCCTGATGAGTTCAACTTATATTTAGGCACAAAGTGAATAGATTTTCAGAAATTCTGCATGATAGTAAATCGTCGCCTGTTCCTCAATTTGAGGATGACATCTAATCAGGGATGTGAGTTTTGGCAACTGGACCGTACGAATGAACAGGCTGATCCTTGACCCACAGATCTTTGGGCATGTGGGGTACGGCATCCCACAAGGTAGTGGGATCCAGAGTACAAGATTTGCTTCCTTTTTAAATCCATTGTAAATTCTTCTAGCTTCTCTTTCTCTCGATGATCTTCTGCAGGGGTGGCTATGCTTTAATGCTTTAGCTGAGACCAGAAGTCGCAGCTGAAAAATCGTATGAGGGTTGTGTTGCAGAAATCTTTACAGAATCAACATCGACGCTGACTGGAAAATTTGGAACCTTGTATTAAATTTCTGTTCAGAAACAAAATAACTGCAGATGCTGAAAATCTGAAATAAAAAGAACAGAATATGCTGGACATACTCAGCTGGTCTGGCAACATCTGTGGAGAGAGAAAAACAGAGTTAATGTTTTAGGTCCAGGACCATCAGAATTGAAGGGAGATAAAAATGTGATAGACCTGAAAAGGGAGTGAGGAGAGGAAGAACAAAAAAGAAGTTCAGTGATAGAATGGAGGGCCACCCACTGATGTGCTAGGCTCCCCAAGAATGGGAATGTTTTTAGAATCTTTTCCTCAGTATGCTTGCTTACTCACTTACTCTCATTCATACTGAACATGGCAGCACTGCAGAGGTTTGATCTGAACAGTTGGTTGTGAGATCACTTAGCTCTATCGATAGCATGCTGACTCCAGTGTTTAGCATGCGTGTTGTGGCTTTCGCAGGTTGACACCTCATTTTTAGATACACCTGCTACTGCTCTTTGTATGCCCCATGGCATTCCTCATTGAACCGGGTGCTATTGATAGGTTTAAGTAGAATATCTGCCATTATCAAAATAGTGCAAAGTCACCCTTCAGTTTGAAGAGTACAGATACATAGAAGTCACTTTTAAAGAATAAACTGGTTGTTAAATGCTGGACCAGTTCTTAACCACAGCAGAGATTGCATCACTTATGGTGTGCATTAATAAGTAACAAACATTCTAAGGTGAGTTTGAATCTGATGATACTGTCAAAGGGGAATTTTGCAAAGTACTTTTGCCCTTTATGGCCCTGGGCCTCTCATGTGGAACGGTGGTTAGCATTGCTGTCTCACTGTGCCAGAGAGCTTGATTAAATTCTGGCCTTGGATGACTGTATTATGATTATTATGACTATTATTATTATTATTATTATTATTATGACTGTATTACTGTGTGCAGTTTTGGGCGCCGCACCTGCGCAAAGATATTTTGGCCTTGGAGGGAGTGCAGAGGAGGTTTACTAGGCTGATACCGGAGTTGAGGGGGTTGAGCTATGAGGAGAGGCTGAATAAACTAGGCTTGTACTCGTTAGAGTTTAGAAGAATGAGGGGAGATCTCATTGAGACGTATAAGATGATGAATGGGATGGATAGGATAGAGGTGGAAAGACTCTTCCCGCTCAAAAAAGACAGTAGGACTAGGGGGCACAGCCTCAAGATAAAAGGGGGGCGGTTTAGAATGGAGTTGAGGAGGAACTTCTTCACTCAAAGGGTGGTGAATCTCTGGAATTCTCTGCCCGTTGAAGTGGTGGAGGCTGCCTCGCTAAATATTTTTAAGACGCGGGTTGATGGGTTTTTGATAGGAGAGGGGATTAAAGGTTATGGGGAGAGGGCGGGAAAGTGGAACTGAGCAGCGACAGATCAGCCATGATCTTATTGAATGGCGGGGCAGGCTCGAAGGGCTGGATGGCCTACTCCTGCTCCTATTTCTTATGTTCTTATGTTCTTATGATGATAATAGTGCAAATGATATGGACATATATAGTTTTTTTGTGCTTAAGAGGAATGTTTAAAAATTTAACTTTATGCTATAGGTAATTGCTATGTCTGGAGGGACTGCAACTCAAATGCTGGAAGAGCAGGATAATTATTCATTCTAGCCTTTCAAGTGTTATGTTAAGTAGAGTTAATGGACTTTTGTTTACTTAGGTTCCCCTGGGATTTCTGACTAGAGTGATTGACAGGGTCATGTGATGATGTGAACAAAGAACAACACAGCACGGGAAACAGGCCCTTCGGCCCAACGAGCCCGCACTGCCATTTTAACAATGTGCTTTTCCTCTTCCACCCTTGACCCATGTCTATGCTTATGGCACCCACATTGGAAACCAGATTGAGGGGAGAACAATTTAGGGACAATTTGTTACACCAATCAGCCTAAGAGCACATCTTTGGGGTGTGGGAGGAAACTGGAGCACCCAGAGGAAACCCACGCAACCACAGGGAGAGTGCACAAACTCCCACAGATACTGGCCCAAATCCATGTATCTGCACAGCAAACAGTGATAGTCACTGAGCTGTCGTGGTGGCCATCTGCTGGTCCAGTTTAAGCATACACAAACGACGCAAAGTACTAGGCTACTCTCGAAACATCCAAGAGCAGCCCTCGTATGACCCACCGCGTGTATGCCCCTTGTTAGACAACAAGGTGGACCGACGCACCTGTGGAGTAAAAGAGAAAAACATCAACACATGTGGTTTATGTGCAGTCCTGGGTTTATAGCAGAGAGAAAAGGCTTTTGCAGAAAGCAGTTTTGTTTGCAGCTGAAGCCTGCCTGAAATTGGAAGGATTTTTCAGGCTTCTGGAACTCTATCTCTCCTTGAAAGTTTCAATAATGTTAACACTCATGATGGCAAGTATACTTATGTAAGAGGAATGTTGCTTATTTGGAACTGAAGTGGTGATAAGTTAGACATTGAAGTTGTTTCCTTTTCATTTTTAAATATTGTTCAACTGTTAATAGTTGCTTAATTTGTTAGAATTATATTTAAACTATGTTTTTAAATTGAGTTGTTTTACCTAAAAGATCTCTACTTTGTCAGTGGAATCCTTCCTGGAAGGAAGCATCCTTTCCTCACATTTATGCCAAAAGAAAAATTATTGGGGTCTAGTGGGTTCTCCGCAGCGATCGGTGCTGGGTCCACTGTTATTTGTCATTTATATTAATGATTTGGATGAGAATTTAGGAGGCATGGTTAGTACGTTTACAGATGACCCCAAGATTGGCGGCATAGTGCACAGTGAAGAAGGTTATCTAGGATTGCAACGGGATCTTGATCAATTGAGCTGATGAATGGCAGGTAGAATTTAATTTAGATAAATGCGATGTGATGCATTATGGTAGATTGAACCAGGGCAGGACTTACTCAGTTAATGGTAGGGCATTAGGGAGAGTTATAGAACAAAGATCTAGGGGTACATGTTCATAGCTCCTTGAAAGTGGAGTCACAGGTGGACAGAGTGGTGAAGGAGGCAATCGGCATGCTTGCCTTCATTGGTCAGAACATTGAATACAGGAAGTTGTACAAGATGCTGGTAAGACCACAGTGTGAATACAATGTACGGTTCTGATCACCCTATCATAGAAAGGATATTATTAAGCTAGAAAGCGTGCAGAAAAAGTTTACTAGGATGCTATCAGGACTTGATGGTTTGAGTTACAAGGAGAGGCTGGATAGACTGGGAATTTTTTTTTCCTTAGAGCACAGGAGACTTAGGGGTGATCTTATAGCTGTCTATAAATGATAAGGACCATAGATCAGCTTGATAGTCAACACCTTTTCCAAAAGATAGGCGAATCTAAAACTAGAGGGCATAAGTTTAAGATGAGAGGGGAGAGATACAAAAGGGTCCAGAGAGGCAATTTTTTCACAAAGGGTGTAGTGAGTGTCTGGAACAAGTTACCAGAGGTGTTGGTAGAGGCAGGTACAATTTTGTATTTTAAAAAGCATTTAGACAGTTACATGGGTAAGATAGGTATAGAGAGATATGGACTAAATGTGGGCCATGGGGATTAGCTTAGTGGTTTAAAAAAAAGGGCAGCATGCTGTAAACCTCCATTACTCTAGTCTGGCATCCTAATGTAACTTGAGGTTCTGATCTGGGACTCCAACAGTGTGGAGTTTGTACATTCTCCCTGTCTCTGTGGGTTTCCTCCAGATGCTCCAATTTCTTCCCTCTGTCCAAATGTGTGCAGGTTGGGTGGATTGGCCATGAAAAATTTCCCCTTAGTGTCCAAAGATGTGTAAACTAGATGAATTAGCCATGATAAATGTGCATGGTTGTGGAGATAGGTCAGAGGGGAGGGCCTGAGTAGGCTACTCTTTCAGAGAATTGGTGCAGACTTGATGGGCCTCTTTCTGCACTGTGAGGATGCTATGGTGTCTCACCTGGGAATTTACATGACTTTTTGGGGATGGGAGGTGTTATATTATGATGCTACAGGCGTCTTGAGCATGGCGCAAGCTTAATGGACCAACTTGTCTTTTCTGGCCATCATTGTCTTATTGTACCTATCGATCAAACTTTCTATTGCAGGCTTTCCAAGTTTTTTATTTAGTTGCATTCTAACAGTGTCAGCCTTGGTTCAGTGGTAACATTTTTGACTGAGTCAGAAGCTCTTGAATATATAGTATCAGTCTATAAATTTGAGCACATAATTTAGTTTGACACAAGTCACAGAGGCAGTGTGGTTAAACTTAGACCCATTTTTCCACTCAGATAGGATTAAGTAATTCCATGGGCTTTGGGCAATTATTCCTGGCCAATATTTATTCCTCAACCAACCAAAACAAATTTTTTTTTGTCATTCTTGTTCATGCATCTTACTGTGTACAATTGGCTGTTGTGTTTTCTGACATTACAACAATGATTACATTTAAAATGTACTTCATTAGCTATGGAATGCTTTAGAACTGAGATTGTGAAATATACTATGCAAGTATTTTCCACTACATCTGATTATATTGTAAATAATGCAGTTTGCAACTGGTTCCTCTTTTTAGTTCTTTGAATAATTTGCTTTTAACAGAAACACATGTTTTCTGAGTCATTTTTTTGAATATAGTTCAAACTATGAGACTCACGAGAACATCTAACAAAAAAAAGTGCTATTCTCTGGCGTTTAGATGTTTCCTATTTTCCGTGGTCTGAAAATTCCTCAAAACCTTTTAGACTTGTTTAGGTTTTATATCTGATGCTCCACTGCCAACTTTAGGAAGTCAATAAATAAACCAAAACACATTAGCTGTTAAAATCATCTTTTAAAGTTGATTATCTTATTCACTTAATTGATACAATGAATGATTTACTTACTTTACTCAGGGGGTGGCATGGTGGCACAGTGGTTAGCACTGCTGCCTCACAGCACCAGCAACTCAGATTTGCTTCCCAGCTTGGGTACTGTCTGATTGGAGTTTGCACATTCTCCCCATGTCTGCATGGGTTTCTTCCAGGTGCTCCGGTTTCCTCCCACAGTCCAAAGCTGTGTGGGTTAGGTTGATTGGCCATGCTAAATTACCCCTTAGTATCAGGGAGACTAGCTAGAGGAAGTACATGGGTTTATGGGGGTAGGATCTGGATGGGATTGTGGTCGGTTGGGACTTGATGGGCTGAATAGCCTCCTTCTGCACTGTAGGGATTCTATGATTCTAGTTAAATCTTCAAGTCTCAAAATTATTCTACAAGTTGTAATTTTAAAATTGGTGACTGCAGCCAATAAGGAACACTTTTAAAAAATTGATACAAGTTTAGATCTTTAAAATTGATAATAAAATGCATCAAACACATTATTTCAATACCATTTCTTTTACTAGAAAAAGAATAAAATTCAAAGTAAAAGTACCATTCACATAACTTGCAGGTAATCTACTTCGCTCCCTCACAACACAACCAAATTGAGATAATTGGGATCTTATCTCATGAACTGCATCATGAGCCTTGATTCTGCTGCTCTGTGATACTAATATATTACCTCTATATATTATACAGATTCATCATCTTGGCTCAATTCTAGCACTCACTTTGCGTCAGTGGTTGGTTGATTTAAACCATGCTCCAGGCTTATTCAGGCTAATGCATCAATGCAGCATTAAGGAGTGACACATGGAGCAGGAAATTATGCCGATGTCTTGGCCAAGATTCTGCCTTCAATCACCACTTCCAAAATAGGTGTCTTGCAGTGTGCAGATTGTCTGTTCTGCCTACCTACAAAATATGAATAACCACACTTTTAAAGCATCCATTGCTGTGGAGTGCTTTGAGAAGTCATGAGCATGTGAAAGGTGCTATACAAATGCAAGTTCTTTCTCTTTCTTTATAAAATAACCACAATGAAGAATAATTTACATTTGTGCTGAGTCACTTTGGATGAATATCTACACATCAGATGTATCATTGATTTTATATGAAATACATTTTCAATTTTCATTTGGAACACAAGAACAGGACTATGCCATTCAGCCTGTGCTGCTTGTTTGTTTAAATTACATTACACAGAGAAGACAAGAAAAAGCAAAAATTTAATCACTGACATGCAGTCAGTGATTAAATCTGCATCAAATAATAAACATTTGTAGTATTTTAACTGTTTAATAAACAAAATAACTGTTCCAAAAGTTTCTCTTTTGGACAGTCCACTTCTAGCTAGATGAGATAGCTGACAATTAGTGACTGACAGGCAAATGGATCCCACAAGATAGTGGATTACATTTAAACATTATGCTTCACATCTATTTTCATAGAATCTACAGTGCGGAAAGAGGCCATTTGGCCCATTGAGTCTGCACTGAACTTAATCCCACCCAGGCCCTATCAAATAACCCCATGCATTTACCCTTGCTAATCTCCCTGATACTAAGGGGCAATTTATCATGGCCACTCCACCTAAAGTGCATATTTTTGGACTGTGGGAGGAAACCGGAGCACCCAGAGGAAATCACACAGACAGTCACCAAATCTGGGAATCGAACCCAGGACCCTGGCGCTGTAAGGCAGCAGTGCTAACCACTGTGCCACCCATTGCTAGTACTTGGTTGAGCTTTAAACCAGTAGGCATCACAAAAATTAGACAAGTTTCAAAGGGATGGATAATAAATGCTGAACTTTCCAACAATACCCATCTCCTGTGGACAAAATAAAAATCTATTTTAATGAGGTTGTGTGCCTAACATTTTATCTATCTTCCAGATCAAACTGGTCCACCAGGTATCCCAGCCCTCAGATAACCAGGTAGCTGAAGGGAGGTGACAACTGGTGAACTGCTTCACCAGTTGGTCAGCCAGCAGGAGCAGAGTGCCTATCACCCCAGCCCACCTATCTCCCTTATTAACCTCCCTAGTGACACCCTCTTGATCTAATCCATGGCACCACCCAGTCCATGTCATTTTATGGAGAGACATTCTGCTCCACATTCTTCCACCCCCTCCCCTCTTTGATGACCTCCACAACTCATAAGCACCTGTTCCCTCTCCCATATTCCCTAGCTTCAGCCTGGTGCCTCACGCCTACTTGCCTGATGGCCATCCAGCCTCTCAATCTGGCTGGATGCAGCTCAGGAACAAGGCCTGACATTTGGCACACTGAAAAAAAACAAACCCTGATATTTCAATTGGGTTGTTCCAGCTGAACATAGAAACAACCTTAGAGAAATGATGTAAATAGATTTTAAAAATGCCTTTAAGAAAATTTAGCTAGATGACCTGCAATTAAACACCAAAGTTATGGCAGGACAACCCCTTGGAGATGTACAGCTTGGGTGTCATGTAAGATCAATTTTGGTTGTTGTTATTATGTATGTTGGGGTGTAGTCCCTTTAAGTTCATGTGACCTCAGGTGTAGGGTGAGCTGTGGGGATCTGCCCAGAGTGGAGCAAATATTCATAATAAAGAGCTGTGTTCTCTGATTCCTGATTGTGGAGTAGTTATTGAGAAGTCTCAATAGGACAGGATTTAATAGTTGTTATCCAAAAGAGAAGTCAGGAGTGATGGAAAGAAGGGCAATGTGTCATATATCTCAGAAACGTTAGTCCTACTCTGTATCACCTGACTTATTTTCACCCACAGGCCATTTGTTTTTTTCCATCTACCCAAGAAAGGAAGCAGAACACTAATAGTGAATCATGCATGTTATTCATTGATTCAACTGAGAATTAGAGAAACAGCTGCACAAGATAATTGGATTTACATGTTACTCAAAACTAAAATTTAGCCTTTTGCTGTGGAACAAATTATGGTGTAAAATTCTGTACCCTGATCTTTATCCAAATAAATCCAGAAATCCGTATTTAGATTTGCTGTGTCGTCACAGGCAGCAACCCTGAAATATGTGGGAATTCAGTAAATAAAGAATAGCACAGAAAATCTAAATATAATGGTCTATGGAACGTGTAACATATAGGACTTCAGTGAGAGGAATCAATTAACATATAGGCACACAAACATGTGCTTTGTGCTACTTTTAAACAGAGTTGCCGTCAACAGGCATCTGCAAGTATTGAAACAATGGTAAACAAGTATTTATGAAATATTAGAAGTAAGTTGTGCAATGGCATTTTGTTGGCAAAAATAGCTGTTTTATCTTAACCATGCAACTTTTATAATTCCTTTCCATAGTAAATAAAACAAAACACAATTTGTTGCAAAATAGATTAAGTAAATGCCATTGTTAATTGTTGAAGACTTGTAATGAAATTATAGCATGTCCCTAGAGGTATTCACTGACCTTATCATGAAGAGTACAGGAAGCTTATTGACCTCTTGTTGTGCTGTTTCCAAAATTGAACAGAACACATACAGTTGTTGCGCAACTTAGTCATTACATCATGATTCTGAGTCACTTTTTCCTCTGTTAGCTTTTGTATGTACTTTAAAGATAGGCTGCAGTTCAAAAATCAGTCAGCCTTGATACGTTTCTATTAAGAACATAAAAACATAAGTAGGGGCATGAGTAGGTCATTTGGCCTTTCGAACCTACTCCACCATTCAACAAGGTCATGGCATATCTTCTACATCAATTCTACCTTCCTGCACTAAACTAATATCCCTTATTCCATTATTGCCAAAAACTCTTAATTTTTGAGTGAAGACATTTCTCCTCGTCTTAGTCCTAAATGACTGACCTTTATACTGAGATTATTGTAGATTCCCCAGCAAGAGAAACATTTTCACAGCATTTACCCCTTAAGGATTTTATACGCCAAACACCTCCTTTCTGAAACTCTTCAGAGTATTAGCCTTCGACTCTGCAATCTTTCCTCATAGAATAATCCTTCTAACTCAGGAACCAGTCTAGTGAACTTTCATTGCATTAAGTTGAGAGAAACTACGTTCTTCCTTAGACAGGGCGGACAGGAGACAGTTTGAAGCTGTAAACTGAATTTAGGTTGATACTGTTTGAGAGACATCTCTGCCCAATCTGGCTTGTACATTGAGGAAAAAGAAGTATTAGGTTGGCTACTAATAGTAGCATGTTATGAAAAGGATCATGTGATTCTGAAATGTTTTAAACTTATTTTAAGTACATATTCAAAATAAATCAGAACCAGAAACCAAAAAAAAAGGGTAGCACAGTGGTTAGCATTGCTGCCTCAGTGCCAGGCACCTAGAGTCAGTTCCAGCCTTGTGTGGAGTTTGCACATTCTCCCCGTGTCTGCATGGGTTTCCTCCAGGTGCTCTGTTTTCCTCCCACATTCCAAAGACATGCCGGTTTGGTGGATTGGCCATGCTAAATTGCCCCTTAGTGTCCCAAGATGTGCAGGTCAGAGGGATTAGCGGGGTAAATATGAAGGATTATGGGGATAGGGCAGTGATGAGCCTGGACAAGATGCTCGGTCAAATGATGAGCCAAATGGCCCCTTTCTGCTCTGTAGTGATTCTATGATTTCCCAGTTTCTTGTCATTCAAAATTATTCTGCTTTTTAATTTTTCCTGCCAAAGTGAATAGCTTCGCATTTCACCACTTTTCTTGACCAGTCATCCAATTGGTCTATGTTCCCTTGCAGCTTCTTTGTATCCTTTAACCACTTAATTTCCCACTTAACTTTGTTTCATCGGCAAACTTGGATACATTACACTCAGTCTCCTCATCCAAGTCATTAATATAAATTTAAAATAACTGAGGTCCAAGAACTGATCCTTGTGGTACCTTATTCTAACATTCAATTAGAAATCATTTAATATTTTGCTGAAATTATAATTACATAAAGTTAAATTAGAAAGGTTCTTGAAGTAGTCTAAACAAAAGGATCTTCAAGATTAATTTATCTTTATCATCCAAGTCCACCATTTCAATATAAAATACGGATCGTCTTAATTTACACAAAATAAAATGAATGGTACTCACATTCTACTCAGACTTTGGAAGAAAACAAGAAAATGTCACTTGCACTAAAGATTCAAAGTTAATTATATTGTAAGTGTACAGTTTGGAACAACAACAGTAACCCACATTGTGTGTAAAAGATTCGTAAAGGAACTCTGACATAGTCACCCTGCAAGCAACCACCATGTGGACCTCTCCAACCATCTAGCCCACATTCAGAAGTGCCAACTAATTGTAAGCAGGGATAACAAGACATATGGTCTAACTGCCTACATCAAGGAAAGCCTCACTAAAAGCACAGAAGACCTAAAATCAGAGAATCACTAGAATCAGATGACCCCCCCCCCCCCCCCCACTTGACCTCCATCAAAATAGGTAAGCTGATCATCACAAATGTCTACAAGCCACCAAACTAGGCGTTCTGTTTTTACATCCAAGTCTTCATTTTCCCTGTATTCTTCCAGAAGGCATTTGTTTTCTGGGGTCTAGCGGAGGATGAAAGTTTTTATTTTGAAGCCCCAGGGAACAAATATAGTGACTGCCAATCTGAGGAGTAAAGTGCTGGACACTTAAATCACCTACAATGGTGATTTCAACAGCCAACATTGTATGTAGGGGTTTCTCATTAACAACAATTCAGGAGAACAATTGTCAAAACGTGGGCCTCCATTCATGACCTAAAATTTGTGTATGATGCAAAGCAGCCGGGCACATTATATTTTGTCAGTACTATTCACCTGATCCTTGCTTCATGGCCCATGACAGAAATAATCAACAGCTTATGTGTTCATGCCAAGTGTTGTCCATCATTCCCCCCCTCCCAACATCACCCAAAACTCACATCATGAACCTCAAACACTATCCATAAATTCAAGGTCAAAACCTGCAGAATATCAACTTGGCTGCCTACAGCAGATCCACCATTCACCAGATTCCAGCCCTCCCTGAAAACTACAAGCACTTCACTCCTCAGACTGGCAGCCACTAAATTTGTTCCCTGGGACTTCAAAATAAAAACTTTAATCCTCTGCTAGACCCCAGAAAACAAATGCCATCTGGAAGAATACAGGGAAAATGAAGACTTGGATATAACAACAGAATGCCTCAAGTCTCTTGACGAAGAACATGTCATAAAATGGCAAGAACAGCAGAGGGATTAACTTCACACACTAAAGCTGAAAGGTGTGGAATCGCCTAGAACCAGCCAAGCAACAACCTCTCGTGTGGCCAGAATTAACACTTCAGAGCTCCCAATGAACTCAGAGATACTAGCAGCAGGGAAGGTAAGCAGTGAGGGTAGGTGATGAAGTCTCTAAAGACTCCCCCAGAGCAGACAAATGTCCCAAACCCTGGAGCACAAGAGGAAGTGGATTGTGCCCTAATGGTGACTATGTCAGGTAAAGTTAGGACTCGATGGAATTTATCCAGAATTCCTGAAGAATATTGGTTCGCAGGGAAGTCACCGAGCAAAGCTGTATCCCAACATCCAAAGCACAAGCACCATTCCAAACATATGGCACAAATTCAAGACAGTGGCAATTGCCAAGACAGGGAGGCTGCTCTATGACCCACACAGATACCATCCTATTACCCTGCTCTCAGTAACATACATGGTCTGAGGATGCCACCTGCTAAAGGCAGGATGGTGGTTAGCACTGCTGTCTCACAGCATCAGGGACTGAGTTCGATTCTGGCCTCGGGTGACTGTGTGGAGTTTGTACATCCTTGCTTGTCTGTGTGAGTTGCCTCTGGTTTCCTCCCACACTCCAAAAATGTGCGAGTTGGGTTAATTGACCAGGCTAAATTGCCTCTTATTAGCAGGGCAAATATGTGGGGTTGCAGAGATTGTGCCTGGGTGGGATCATTGTCAGTGCAGACTCGATAGGCTGAATAGCCTCCTTCTGCATTGTAGGGATTCAATGATTCTATGGTTCTATGATTCTTAATAGACTGAGTCCCACCCTGGAAGCAGCAGTGCCCAAATAGGCAGTTAACTGCTCCGGGCTGGTCCTGACCTCACATATTGAGGCCAATTTCCAAAAAGACCTGACGACAGGAATCACCTGAGATAGGAACTACCTTTGTAGATTTATCCTGTGCCTCTGATAGTGTGTGGTGCATAGGCACACTGCTGAACTCTTGAAAAATCATCTGTTTGAAAACCCAGATCAGCAAACATCAGTTTCTTGTGCAGTGCCTTGGGAGATCAATTCAGTTGCTCAAGTATAACCAAAAGCAGCCTCCCACCGTTCAGTCTTCACATCAACTCTTTTCAGTATATAAACTGGTGACCTCCCTCCCATAAATACTGATGATTTGACCTAGGATGTGTTTTTTTGAGGCCAGGTTTTTCCTCAGCCTTCAGCAGTGCTAATCTTATTTTCACACATTTGCTCAATCTGTCCTGAGCTTCCATCTCCTCTTCTATTGGAACCTTCACATCAACATTTCCTTTGTGAAGACAGATGCAATGGACTAATTCAATAGTTCAAAAAGAAAAGCTTGCATTTAGATGGTGCCTTTCACAACCTTTGGATGTTGCCAAATAAGTACTTTTGAAAGGTAATTACTGTTTTATTATAGGAAATTTAGTGGCCAATTTGCAAATAGCAAATCCTACAAACAGCAACATGTTAATGACCAAACAATCTATTTTTGTGATGTTGATTGAAGGTTAAATGTTGCTTTGCTCTTTAGTGGCCCAGGATCTTTCACCTGAAGGAACAGACAGATCTCAATTTCAAATCGCATCTGAAACAAGGCACCTCCATCAGCTTTGTAGCAGCCTAGATTTTTGTGCACAAGTCCTGGAGGAGGACTTAAACTATAACTTTCTGACTCCAAGGCAACAGTGCTACCTATTGGGCCATGGCTAACACTTTAGCCATGTCCCCTATCTCTGCATGAAGATTTTCCTTTGGCTCCTTGATAGGTCCAGCTCTTTTTTCTTGGTAACATCTTACACTGTGGCTGCAATCTTAACAGCTCACCCAATTTGGCTCCGCATACAGAGTTCCCTGCCCTATTCTGCCAGTGGGACTGGCTTCACACATTAATGACATTACTACATCTGGCATAGCTGCTTATGGTCTTCACCAGCAGAGACGAGATGTGATGGCCACACCAGGGGGAATCAGAGGTCATTGAACTCTCCAGGTGGTCATTGCCATCAGGCAATGTCAGCTTGGCGGTGGCTATTTGACACCTTGGCACTGCTCACCTAGCACATTGGCAGTGGCTATATGAGCACCTTAAGTGTTGCAGAGCAATGCCAGGGAGTGTGGAAGGTGGGATGTCGCCTAAGTCGGGGATATACACAATGACAGGAGGGACCACGCAGGGAGGGGGCCCTGAAAGGGGGGGGTGCTTTTGCGAGGGGGGGCTCTGAAGAGGGGGTATGTGTGGGGTGGGACTATACAAGGGAAGGACTATACAAGGTGGGGGGCATGAACAGCAAGCATAGGGGGTCCACAAGGGAATTCCTCGGGAGAGTCCTGATGCCCCAATGCTGGCGACCCTGGTCTTTGTTGGAGAACATGTCATTGACAATGGGGATGGGGGGAGTTGGGGAGAGGGTGTCCAATGCCCTTGGAAGGGTGGGGGGAAGGCTGAGAGATTGGGAGACCCTGCACAATGACACTCGAGCACTCTGAAGTCAAAAAACTGAGTGTGTGGTAAAATTGCAGTGCCAAATACACCCAAAAAATGGTGTGAAACACACCCAATTTCTGACTTTTACAGCACTTGAAGGTTCAAGATATTTATCTTTTGCCTAATCTCTCTATCTCCCATTGCAACATTTTCAATTTCCTCACCTATTTTTCATAATCTTTCGTGTCAGGAACCACACTGATGTTATCTGTGAGGGTGTCTCACCGTGAGACACGTTTGTCGGGGTGTGTATTATTGATTTTGAAATGGTGTGAGGAATCATGGGAAACCACCCATGAGAATAAGCAACCCGGTCTCCGTAAAGACTATTTGTTAAAGAAGAAACAAATACACATGAACAAGACTATAATTTTTTAAGACAAGTAAACACAAAGTAATACAAATACACATAGTTTTAGCTAGAAATTACCCCTTGTTCCAAACAATATCCTTGATACCCAAACTCAATAAGATTCTCCTGCTTCCCAAACAACATCCACCTTAAACACATCTATAAGTCAAATCTAGTTTATAGTTACCACACAATATCAGGAGGATGGTTCAGCCTGGGAAACATCTTTGCCTGGGTCAGCAAAGATGGTTAAATTGCCTTTACAAAGGTTTCTGTATTAACTTAGCTACAAGACTTTGATAAGGACCTCTAATGTTAGCTGGATTGCTGTTGGAGGTTACCCTGGCCTCCCAGTGGGATGTTAAACTGACCTTCAAGTGAGCTGCTAAGCTGGCCTGTATGCTTCTGAAGGAGTTGACAATTATACCCGGTTCTCGCTTCAATTCCGATCACCATATATTGCACCGTCTGTCTCTCCCACATTCCTGAATTCTCTGCCCGTTGAAGTGGTGGAAGCTACCTCGCTAAATATTTTTAAGACACGGGTTGATGGGTTTTTGATAAGAGAGGGGATTAAGGGTTATGGGGAGAGGGCGGGAATGTGGAACTGAGCCACGACAGATCAGCCATGATCTTATTGAATGGTGGGGCAGGCTCGAAGGGCTAGATGGCCTACTCCTGCTCCTATTTCTTATGTTCTTATGTATTATGTTCTTTCTCTAGAAAATTAACATCTACCAGTCTCCCTTGATCTTTCAGTCATCTTGGTAAACTGTTTCCTGACAATAGGTCTATTTACGTCTGATCTTATCTAGATGTCTACTAAACTCATCACTGGGAAAAGGTCACATTTCCTCAGCTACTTTGAATGTGGGCTACTACTATCATCAGGCAGATTCTCCCCTGTTGCTCAGTAGAATATATTCCATCACTCCCTTTATTAATTCTGGGTCTTTTTGTTCCCATGCAAATCAATGACACTGGTATTAACTGAATATTGCTGCTGACATTTGCCAAAAAGGAGGTTTATCTGTTTCAACTTTTATTTCCTGTGTCATCTAGGGTGCATTAATTTTGGATTTATTTCTTCAAAGGACTATTCCTAATTTGTACCTAAACCATCTCTTCTCTAACTATCTCCATTATAGCTTAACCCTGCAATTCCTTTCCAATCAACCTGTCTACAAATAAGCTATTGGACAATTGAACATTTTTACTTTGGAGATCTTCTGGACTCTTGCAATAATTACTCTAAAATGGATAACATTGTTAGGTGATTTCCTATTGTAACAAATTCCACTTGTCTTGCTTCATTTTCCAGAACCTGACCCAACACTACTTCCTTCCTCATTTAGACGATGTAACAACCAACCTTTTAAAAAAGTACGTAAGAACATTAGAAATAGGAGCAGGAGTAGGCCATCTAGCCCTTCAAGCCTGCCCCGCCATTCAACAAAATTACGGCTGATCTGAAGTGGATCAGTTCCACTTTCCCACTTTCTCCCCATAACCCTTAATTCCCTTGTCTATCAGAAACCTATCTACCCGTGACTTAAATATATTCAGCGAAGTAGCCTCCACCACTTCAATGGGCAGAGAATTCCAGAGACATGGATAAACACTTGAAATAACATAACATTCAAGACTATGGACCAAATGCTGGAAAGTGGGATTAGTGTAGAGTTAGTGTAGTTTTGTTGGTATTGACTTGATGGGCCAAAGGGCCTCTTCTGTACCTTGTGACTCTGAGTCTACTTGCTTCCTTATTGGACTGGAGACATGTTGTTCAAGAAAGTTCTCTTGTACATGTAAGGAATTCCTCTCCTTCCCTAACCATAAGATGGGTGGGGGGGTGGCAGGAAGGATTCACTGGCCCCCTACAGAGTATTTCTCATGGCAGGAGGTGACACACCAATCAGCAACAGCAGGATCTTCCAGTCTCACCACTATCAATGGGATTTCCCAATGACTACATCCCACATGGCAAGGAAATCCAGGACAGAGATGCGCCATCGGCAGGTTGGAGATTTCCAGCCATTGCATTTTTCTCGTTCAATACTGGGGTGTAATTCAAGTCTCCTAATTGTTAAACTAGATTCCATTTCCATTCACTTGCAAAGTGTCATGACCATAGCAAATATTCATTGCTGAGCAAAGCAAATTCCAGAAGAAAACTGAGCGAACAAACCATAACCCTTTTTCTGTAATCTGAAGACAAGAAGAAATTGCACTGATCTCAGCAGCAAATATGTTCTTTTGGGATTATAAAAATTAAATGTAGAAGATTTATTGACAATTGGCAATCGGCACAGTGCTTATCTGGGCTCTCAATGTTGGCCTCCACAGAACCTTTGGCAAGCATCTTCATTCCTTGAGATGGCCAGGTGAGTGCTGTGTAATTCCATTAAAAGTGGCTCTCTGCTTGGTACAAGGGCAACTATTCTTGCTCCCCAGAGTATGATGCCATTCTGGCAACTCATCTTTATGGGTAACAACTGGTTTAATTTCTTCAGAAACTGGCTTATTGGCCCAACCTGTAAGTATTTTGTTTCTCACTTTGGACAGAAGTGGATCTCAATTGATCCAGTACCTGACCTGGCAACATGTCCAAAAAATTCATCACTATGACAATTTCCTGTGGTAGTGGAGGAGCTGTAACAGGTAAAGGTAGGCAATTAAATGCATCTGCATCCACTGTGCATTCCAGGTCAGTGCTTGAATGTATATTCATAGACAAGCAGAATTAATGTCCAATGTTGAATTCTTGCTGCTCAGATCCGACATTGTCCTTTGTCAGGTATTGACACTGCCCTTTGTCACAGTGACAAAGTGCACAGAAAGGTGTGTTGTCTGCCTGGTGCTCGGGTCCGGGATGTCGCGTCTGGGCTGCAGAGGAACCTGGAGTGGGAGGGTGAGAATCCGGTCGTAGTTGTTCATGTGGGTGCCGACGACGTAGGCAAAATGCAAACTGAGGATCTGGGGAGGGAGTATGAAAAGCTGGGAATGGAATTAAAAAGTAGAACCGACAAGGTGGTCATCTCTGGGCTACTGCCTGAACCGAGTGCAGACAGGCGTAGGGTTGATAGGATTAAGGAAGTGAATGGGTGGCTCAGGGATTGGTGTGGGAGGAATGGGTTTGAATTTATGGGCATTGGCACCAGTATTGGGGTAGGTGGGACCTGTTCAGGTGGGATGGGGTTGGTCTGAACCGTGCTGGGATCAGAGTGCTGGCTAATCGTGTAAAGAGGACTGTAGACAGGGCTTTAAACTAATTAGGGGGGGGAGGGTGTGAGGGTAGGTGACATTACGGGGTCTAAAGTTAAGGAGACGGTACAGGTAAGGATAGAGGCCGAGGATGTCCCAATAATAGAGGGAGTAAGGGGCGTGAGTATGGTTGGTGGCGTTCCAGCAAATAAGGTCCAGGTGAAGGCTGGGATGAAGGTGCTTTATCTGAATGCGCGAAGCATTCGGAATAAAGTGGATGAGTTGGTGGCGCAGATCGATACAAATGGATATGATCTGGTGGCCATTACAGAGACGTGGCTGTAAGGTGACAGGGACTGGGAGCTGAATGTCCAGGGGTATCAAGTGTTTAGGAAGGATAGGCAGGAGGGAAAAGCGGGGGGGCGCGTAGCTCTGCTGATTAAGGATAGCATCAGGGTGGTAGCGAGGGATGATATTGGAGCCAAGGAGCAGAAGGTGGAATCGTTGTGGGTAGAGATTAGGAACAGCAAAGGGAGGAAGACGCTGGTGGGTGTCGTCTATAGGCCCCCCAATAATGATCTGGAGGTGGGGCGGGCTGTTAACGCGCAAGTAAGGGCAGCATGCAGGAATGGGACGGCCGTAGTTATGGGGGATTCCAATCTGCATATTGATTGGTCGACCCATGTTGGACACGATGGGCTTGAGGAGAAGTTCTTGGAATGCTGCCGGGATAGTTTCCTGGAACAGTGTGTGTTGGAGCCGACGAGGGAGCGAGCTGTCTTGGATCTGGTGCTATGTAATGAGGCGGGTAGAATTAGGGAACTTGCGGTGAAGGATCCTCTTGGGGAGAGTGATCATTGTATGGTGGAGTTTCTGGTGCAGATGGAGGAGGAGAAAGTGGGTTCCCGGACACGCGTCCTTTGTTTGAACAGAGGGGAGTACGGTAGGATGAGAGAAGAATTGGCGAATGTGGACTGGGGGAGTGCGTTGGAAGGTAGGTCTGCAGAGGAGCAGTGGAGGATCTTTAAGGAGGTCTTTCTTGGTGCTCAGCGGAAATTTATTCCGATGGTCAAAAAGGACCGTAGGAGGAGAGGTAATAAGCCGTGGATAACGAAGGAGGTGAAGGAAAGTGTTAAATTAAAAGCGGAGGCGTTTAGAGTAGCTAAGAGTAGTGGGCAAGAGGAGGATTGGGAGAGGTTTAAATGTCAACAAAGATTGACAAAGAAGTTGATAAAGGAGGGTAGGAGAAACTATGAAGCTAGGCTAGCGCTTAATATAAAAAAGGATAGCAAGAGTTTTTATAAATATATAAAAAGGAAGAGGCTGGCTAGGGTGAACGTTGGTCCCTTAGAGGATGAGAAGGGGGACTTAATGGTAGGGGATGGGGATATGGCGGAGGTCTTTAATAACTTTTTTGTTTCGGTCTTCACGGAGGAGGACATGAATAATTTGCCGGATGTTAGCGATGGAAAGGTGGTAGGACTGGAGGGTCTCGATGACATTACTGTTACTAGAGAGGTGGTGCTCGACAGACTGGAGGGGCTGATTGTGGACAAGTCCCCAGGACCGGATGGAATGCATCCGAGGGTCCTGAAAGAAATGGCGGAGGTGATAGTGGATGCCTTGGTGGTTATTTTCCAGACGTCGCTGGATTCCGGGGAAGTGCTGGAAGATTGGAAAACGGCTAATGTTACGCCGTTGTTTAAGAAGGGTGCCAGGCAAAAAGCGGGGAATTATAGGCCTGTTAGTTTAACGTCTGTTGTAGGTAAAATGTTAGAATCCGTCATCAAGGAGGAAATAGCGAGGCATCTTGAGGGGAACTGCTTGATAGAGCAGACGCAGCACGGTTTCCTTAAAGGGAAGTCGTGTCTGACAAATTTACTGGAGTTCTATGAGGATGTGTCTGGGGCGGTGGATAGAGGAGAGCCGGTGGATGTGGTCTTTCTGGATTTTCAGAAGGCGTTTGACAAGGTACCTCACAAGAGGTTATTACAGAAGGTCAGGGGGCATGGAGTTGGGGGTAGGGTGTTAGTGTGGATAGAGGACTGGTTGTCAAATAGGAGGCAGAGAGTGGGGGTTAATGGGTGCTATTCGGATTGGCAGATGGTGACTAGTGGAGTGCCCCAGGGGTCGGTGCTGGGGCCTCAGCTATTTACCATTTATATAGATGATCTGGAGGAGGGAACTGAGTGTAGGGTGTCAAAATTTACTGATGACACCAAAATTGGTGGAAAGGCAAATTGTGCGGAGGGTGGGGAGAGTCTACAGAAGGATCTAGATAGGCTGGGCGAATGGGCCAGGAAATGGCAAATGGAATTTAATGTTGGCAAGTGTGAGGTGGTCCACTTTGGTAGGAATAATGGTAGGAAGGATTATTACTTACGTGGAGAAAAACTGCAGCAGGCGACGGTGCAGAGGGACCTCGGGGTCCTTGTGCATGAGTCGCAAAAACCCAGCTTGCAGGTGCAGCAGGTGGTCAGGAAGGCAAATGGGATGCTGGCCTTCATCGCGAGGGGGATTGAATATAAAAGTAGGGAGGTCTCGCTGCGGCTGTATAGGGCGTTGGTGAGGCCGCAGCTGGAGTACTGTGTGCAGTTTTGGGCGCCGTACTTACGCAAGGATATTTTGGCCTTGGAGAGAGTGCAGAGGAGGTTTACTAGGCTGTTGCTGGAGTTGAGGGGGTTGAGCTATGAGGAGAGGCTGAATAGATTAGGCTTGTACTCATTAGAGTTTAGAAGAATGAGGGGAGATCTCATTGAGACGTATAAGATGATGAATGGGATGGATAGGATAGAGGTGGAGAGACTCTTCCCGCTCAGAAAGGATAGTAGGACTAGGGGGCACAGCCTCAAGATAAAGGGGGGGCGGTTTAGAATGGATTTGAGGAGGAACTTCTTCTCTCAAAGGGTGGTGAATCTCTGGAATTCTCTGCCCGTTGAAGTGGTGGAGGCTGCCTCGCTAAATATTTTTAAGACGTGGGTTGATGGGTTTTTGATGAGAGAGGGGATTAAGGGTTATGGGGAGAGGGCGGGAATGTGGAACTGAGCCACGACAGATCAGCCATGATCTTATTGAATGGCGGGGCAGGCTCGAAGGGCTAGTTGGCCTACTCCTGCTCCTATTTCTTATGTTCTTATGATGCTTCTAGCCCAAACAATACCTACAAATTCTCACCATTAAGGCTGAACCATGAATAATAGGTCACCTGGAAAGGAACAAGGAAGGGGCCTCCCAAATTTGGAATGCATTTCAGAAATCAAAAGTCTCAAGAAAGGAGAAATGTTCCTTTTTTATAACTTGCAATTCACTTCTAAATTATACTATAAATTATATAAGTTTATCTGCACCAAATATAAGCATCTGTTATGCAACAAGCCATTCAGCCCAACCAATCATACAAGTCTCCTCCAACATGGCTTAACTTCATCCAATTAATTACCCTTTTCATTCTTTTCTTCCTCACATACTTATTAATGTTCCCTTCAATACATCTATACTATTCATATCATCCACTCTATGGCCCAGATTTCGTCTTTGAGGCAGGAATTGAGAATCAGGTCATTATGCGATGTCTTAACCATGCTTCCTGTCCAACAGTGGCTGATGATACTATTTTCATCATAGGGTGGCAGTAGCGAGCTGGAGTCAGGGCTGCCACTGCCCAAAAAGAGGGTGCAGGCAAAAACCCAGGCAGGTGGATGCCAAGGTGGTCACGTTCAAAGGCTCACTTTTGTTCCTTAGGGCATTGGCTGAGTGTGAGCCCTCTAAAGTTTCATCCTTCTACCCGCTGAAGCCCTCACCCCTCCATACCCACATCCATTGGGGCAGCACAGTGGTTAGCACTGCTGCCTCACAGCACCAGGGATCTAGGTTCGATTCCCAGCTTGGGTCACTGTCTGTGTGGAGTCTGCACATTCTCCCTGTGTCTGCATGGATTTCCTCCAGGTACTTCAGTTTTCTCCCACAGTGCAGATTAGATTGATTGGCTATGCTAAATTACCACCTAGTGTCAGGAGGATTAGCAGGGTTAATATTTGGGGTTGAGGACAGGGTCTGGGTGGGTTTGTTGGCAGTGCAGGCTCGATGTATTGTAGGGATTCTATGAATCCAACATCCCTCTCATCCCCATATCCACTAACCCAGTATCAATTATGTACAGAACTCTGGAACCCTATAATAACATTGAGAAGATATTAAGATGCTCATGAAACTGTCAAAATGTGAAAACACAAAAAATAAAAAATTATTTTCAATGGCCAAAAACCATTAACATTAATTCAGTCTCTTTGACAGGTGTATCAACAATCAGTGCTGAGCTGAATCTGTTAATGGGGTTTGGGAATCAGCCAAGAATCCACAGAAGGATTCCACTGAAAAGCTGTATGAACAAAGCCTCCACAGCTGAACACCTTTGAAGTCTTTGGAAGAGGTAATCCATCTGTTCAATCTTTGGTGAACCTACGTCAGGGTAGCACTTCAACAAGAGATTAAAGCCCAGGGAAAAATTGACAGTCAATTTGAAAAATCAATAATTAATGTTGGAGAGTACTTTTATCGATTGGATTACATACTTCAATGCATAGAACCATAGCATCAACAGCACGGAGACAGGTCCTTCGGCCCAAACTGGCCCATGCCGACCAAAATGCTAATCTAAGATTTGCCTGCATTTAGCTCATATCCCTCTAAACCTTTCCTATCCATGTATCTGTCCCAGTACCTTTTAAATGCTGTCACTATCCCTGCCTCAGCCACTTCTTCTGGCAGCTCATTCCACATATGTACAACCATCTGTGTAAAAATGTTGCTCCCCAAGTTCCCATTAATTCTATCCCCTCTTAACTTAAACCTGTGCTCTCTCGTTCTTGATTCCCCAACTCTGGGGAAAAAAATTGAATGCATTCACCCTTTCCATGCCTCTCATGATCTTATACGTCTCTATAAGATCACTCCTCGGTCTCCTACACTCTTTAAAAATAAGTCCTAGCCCATCCAATCTCTCCCTTGAACTCAATCCCTTGAATCCTGCCAACATCTTTGCAAAAAGGATGTTTTACATTCAAACATATTCTCACTTTCACAATGCTGGCAAATGTAACGGTTACTTACCTTTTTGAAACTAAATCCCTATCATTAATTAGTGTACTAACAACATATTTAACTTATACACCACTACATTATAACTTGTGAAGCTGTCACTACCTTTGCACTTCCACCCAAAGGTTCCCAGCTCCAGAATAGTGTTCTCCCTTGATCCAATGCTCCTCTGAGGTACTGTGAATCATATAAGCGACCAAAACAGACCAGCTGCTGAAAATGGTTGGAGATCTAAAATGTCCATCCCTGCAATGGTGAAAATGCTGCTTCTGCTGTCACTACCCACACCCTCTCACATACAACCCTTAAAAATGTCACACAATGCTAATGGGGGCAGAAATCCCAGCACCCGTTCCCACCCACTGTCATTCCAGCATGGACAGAGATGTGAATATCTGGTCCCAAGTGGTAGTGATTTTCGTATTCTTACTGCTGAACATGAGTATAAAGCACTTTTTTAATATATATACAAAATTCAAATAGTTGTTTGAAATGTGATTTGTAAACTAAATTTATTTTCATATTCAAATCTTAGTTATTTCAATTTGCAGCATCTTATTTGTAGTGATATATTCATGCCTGAACTGGTTTAGAAAAAAACAACTTGTAATAAATTCACAAATAGAAGTCAGCACAACATCTTCAGTAGGACTCGAAGTTGTACAGGTATAAAAGAGGAAGCATGTGTAAAAATAGGTAATTCAGTTTTCGTCTTGAGTTTTAAATATCCCACCATATTTTTTTGTGCGTGTAAGTTACCAACATTTTTTAATACATAGAAATGTAAAATATTATAATTCAAATTTTTTGCTTGCTTCATCAGCAATGACTTCGCCAATCGCTAAGGATGAAGTCGCTGCAGGAGAAGGGGCATTTCGAACATGAAGAACACGGCTCCCAATAACCCCAGAACCCCCATCAAACACAAAGTCATCCACGAGATTGCCATCTTTGTCCAAGGCTTGGGCTCTTACTCCAGATGGCCCTCTGCAGAAACAGCACACACTTGAGGTTACTTCAGTTATAATTTAAAAAAAAAGAAAACTTTAAAATCCTTTATGTGGAGAGATTACATTTATTTCCAATTTAAAATATACTATATTCTAATTTTACCAAACTATCAGTAGTCCCAATCTTCCTGTAGTAGAAAGCTGCTACAAAGTTGAAGCATCTGTTTACATCAAATCAACAGTAAAGTTTTAATCTGAGCTACGATTAGGATAATTAATTCCATGCAATTTACATTGTTTCTCAAACTAACCTTACAAATTTTGACACTGAATATGCAACTCCAAATTTACTAACAAGATAGTGATGGAAATTTAACAATCATAAGCCAATATTAAAGCAAAAACATATCAAAAACTTGAACATACAGTAAACTCCTTTTATGTAGTCTTCAGAAACTCCTTTTCTTAATTTTGTGCTTCCAAATTTGGATTTATCCACTTTGCTTTTCTCCTATCCCCTTACAGTTGGGACAGCAAGACAATTTGGGTCATACACCCCTTGTACAGGTCTACAGTTTGGTAATATGTAGCCACCTATCACAGAGTGTAGTTTTCTCTTCCAGAGATCGCAGTACTCCACTACTGCAAGCATCTACATTCATAAGAACATAATTGCAGGGGATGACAATGAGCCCTTTGAGTCTGCTCCACCAGTCATTGAGTTTATGGCTGAGCTGTGATGTAACTCTATGTATGTGCCTTTGCCTCACATCCCTCAATACCTCTGGTGAATTAAAATCTATCAATCTCAGCTTTAGAATGAATTGATGTAGCATCAATTGCTATTTGTGAAAGATAATTCTAAACTTCCAACACTTCTTGCACGTAAAAAATATTCTCTAACCTCACTCCTGCAGTATTTGGCTCTGATCTTTAAACTATCTTATGTAGTACTAGACTCCAACTATCAAATAGTTTCTCTCTATCCACTGTCAGATCTCATTTCAATCAACTCGTTCCTCAGCCTTCTAAACTCCAACAACTTGTATTTACCTAGCACTTCTAACACAACAAAATTCTAACTCCAATTCTGCGACATCCCTCCACCCTCTAGACATTTCAGTATCAACCCTCTTAAGAATTTTATGTTTCAATTAGAACACCTCTCACTCTTCTAAATGCCAAGGATTATTGGCCTAGTCTAAATCCCCTCATAGGACAATTCCATCAACCCAGGAATTAATCTAGTGAACCTCTTGATTTGATTTATCATCATATGTATTAGTATACTGTGAAAAGTGTTTTTTTTTACACTCTATACAAACAAAGCATACTGTACATAAAGGAAAGGAGCAGGTACAAAATGTAGTGTTACAAGCATATGTTTTTGTCATGTGGGCAAATTGAATTCACTGAAAACTGGCATCTGTGATGGTGGGGTCCCCAGGAAGAGGCTGACTGAAAATGACTGCAAATACTTCAGTCTTGTCTTTTGCACTGATATGCAAGGTTGTCCCATTATTCATGATCAAGGTGTTCATGGAGTCTCCTCCTCTTGTTCGTTGTTTAATTGTCCATTGTCTTTCACAGATGTGGCAGGGATACAGACTCTGATCTCACCTTTCTCAGGTCTTAAGTGGATGATCTCACATTTACCTACCCCAAAATCCATTTGTTACAATTTTGTCATTTACTTAATCCAATCATGTTCCAAGACATTATCTTTCTAATTTTATGCTTCCATCTACATTGCTGATAATTTTTGTGAAATTGGTAAACATGGATATATAATTCTCTCTCACAGAATATAACTTCAACAGCATGAACAGCTAGAAATTCAGTGAATGAGGGAGTTTGGTGGGAGAGGAAGGTGTTCCTTTGTTTTTCTATCCTTTTCAGCCACCAGTATTTCGTCCTTCAGTACAAGGAAAGAAATTTAATGGTGAGTAACTATTAAGTTATTTGATTTATAATAAATAGTCTGTAAAAGCTAAGGTATGGCAGGGCAGCTTGGGAGCGTAAAATGTGTATCCTGAGGCATGTGGGGAATCATGGATGCACCACGTATGCTAGACTAACATCTGCAGGAAGCACTAGTGAGTCCAGTAGCTTGAACTTCAGGTTTCAGAACTCAAGCAACAGCTGGAGTCACTGTGGTACATCTGGGAGCAAAGAGTTATGTGGATTGCATGTCTAGAAAGGTGATTACACTTCAGGTAAGAAGCATACAGGCAGATAAGAGAACCAGACAAATGAAAGTCCTCAGGGTCAATCTTGCTTGCTAATTGGTTTTCCATTTTGGATATTGGTGAGGGGGTGAGGAGGGGGAGATGGGGGTGGGTCATTCCTCAGAGTAGTATAGCAAGAGTCTGAGGCCTCACATGTGGTTCAGCTGCACAAGGGGAGAGGAAGAAGGGTGGAAGAGTAATAGTAATAGGGGCTTCATTAGTTAGGGGAATAGGTAGGCTTGAACATAACTCCAGGATGATGTGTTGCCTGTCAGATGACAGGCACATGGATGTTACGAAGTGGCTGCAGGACATTCTTCTGTGGATGAGTGAACAGCCAGAGGTCATGGTTGACATAGGTACCAATGGTGGGAAAAGGGATCGAGTCCTAAAGGGAGATCTTAAGGTGTGAGGAAAGAAATTAAAAAGTGGGATCTCAAGAGCAGTAATCTCAAGATTACTCCCAGTGCCACATACAGGTAAGCATAGGAACTGAAATGAGGAGGAATTTCTTCACTGAGAAGGTGCTGAATTGTTGAAATTCTTTACTCCAGAGAGCTGTAGCAGTTCAATCATTCAGCGTGTTCAAGACGGAAATTGATAGATTTCTGGATACCAATAGCATTAAGGGATTATGGAGATAGTGCAGGAGAGTTGCATTGCTACAGACAATTAACCATGATTTAATTGAATGGTGGAGCAGGCTCAATGGGCTGAAAAGCCTACTCCTGCTAAAATAAAAGCATAATACTGTGATGCTGGAAATCTGAAATAAAAACTGAAATACAAACAGAAAATGCTGGAAAAACTCAGGAGATCTGGCAGCATCTGTGAAAATACAAACAGACTGTTAATGGTGACGTTAAAGGCTGCTGATAGTGGCATAAAGGTAAGATAACAGAACATGTTAAGAGCAGAACCAGGGTCAGTGCTCAATCAAAGCAAAACATAAGAACAAGTGACAGATGGCCCTAGTGCAAGGGTTGGTGAGGGGTGGCAGGTGGCTTGGGAAAGTATTGCATGAGAAAAAACGGTCAAGATGTAGGAGAGACGTCATGGTTGAAGTTGTTGAAGTCACTGTTAAGTTCAGAAGGTTGTAAAGTGCCTAATTGGAAGATGAGATATTTTTCTTCCAGTTTGTGTTGTTCTTTACTGGAACATTGCAGCAGGCCAAGAACTTGTGCATACAGAACATTACAATGCAGTACAGGCCCTTCGGCCCCCGATGGTTTCACAGGTCAGCGCAACAATCTAAAGCCTATCTAACCTACACTATTCCAATATCATCCATATGTTTATCCAATGACAATTTAAACACCCTTAATGTTGGTGAATCCATTACTGTTGCAGGCAGGGCATTCCACGCCCTTACCACTATGAGTAAAGAACCTACCTCTGACATCAAGATGCTGAGTTGAAATGGTAAGCAGCAGGAAGGTCAAGATCACGCTAGCAGACAGTGAAGACTGGGAAAGTTTTATAAACCAGAGGATGAAAAAAAAGGGAGAAAACTGGTATAAGTGAAATCCAGCAAGAAAGTTAAAGTTTCTACAAGTATATAAAAAGGAAAAGAGTAGCTAATGTGAGGGTAAGACTGAGGAATTAATAATGGAAACAAGGAAATGGCAAAGACTTTTGAACAAATACTGTGTATCAGTTTTCACAGTAGAAGGCACAAAAAGCACCCAAATAATAATGGAAAAATCAAGAGGCAAAAGTGAGGGAAGAACTTAAGGCAACCACAATACTGGGAAAATGACTCAAACTTAAGGCAGACCTGTCCCCAAATCTCATGGCTTGCACGAGGGTCTTAAAAGATGTAATAACGGATATGGAGAGTACATTGGTTGTAACCTTCCAAGATTCCAGCAAGGTCCCAGAGATTGGAAAATCACAATTGTAACACCTCCATTCAAAACAGGAGGGAGACAGAGAGCAGGAAACCATAGGCTAGTTAGCCTAATGCCTGTCATATGGGAAAGTGCTGGAATCCATTATTAACCAGGTAGTAGCGGGACAGTTAGAAAACCTAATTACTATCAGACAGAGCCAACAGTTTTATGAAAGGAAAATAGTGTTTGACAAACTTAGAGTTCTTTGAGGATGTAACAAGCAGAGTACTTAAAAGTGAATAAATATATGCGGTATATTTTGATTTTCAAAAGCCATTTGTTAACGTGCCACATTAAAGGTGAGTGTTTGTGGTATTGAAGGTGATATATAAGCATGGTTAGAGAATTGGCTGACTAACAGGAAATGGGGTTGGGATAAATGGGTTATTTTCAGATTGGTGAACTACCTAATAGAGTTTCACAGGGATCAGTGCTTAACTATTTGTGATCTATATTAGTGAATTGAATAATGGGACTGTGTAGCCAGATTTGCTAGCAATACACATAAGTAGGAAAGTAAGTTGTCAGGAGGACACAAGAGTCTGCAAAGGGATATAGAGTGTGCTAAAATTATGCAGATGGAGTATAATGTGGAAAAAATATAAGGCTGTCTATTTGTCAGGAAGATTAGAAAAACAATTATTTACATGAAGACTACAGAACACTAGTAAATAGCAATCTCTGGTGTCTTTGTACGTAAATCATACTGTACATGCTTGCTGCCTTTGTAAGTAATTATGAAGGCAAATGGAATCTTGGCCTTAATTGCAAAGGAGGTGAAGTATAAAAGTAGAGAAGCCTTGCTACAACTGTAAAGGACATACCTGGAACACGGTGTGCGCATTTATCTCTTCAGGAGGAACATACTTGCATTGGAAGTGGTTCTTAGAAGGTTCACAAGGTTGATTCCTGAGATGAGAGGTTTGTCTTAAGGAAAGTGCATGGGTTTCCTTCAGGTGCTCCAGTTTTCTCCCGCAGTCCAAAGATGTGCGGGTTAGTTTGATTGCCCATGTTAAATTAACCCTAGTGTCAGGGGATTAATAGGGTAAATGAGGGGTTACAGGAATAGAGCCTGCATGGGACTGTGGTTGTTGCAGACTTCATGGGCCTAAATGGCCTCCTTCTGTACTATAGGGATTCTATGGAAAGGTTGAGCGTTATGCAGGGCAGGCAGCAAAGTGGGACACTGGCATTCCTAATTGCTCTCGAACTGAGTAGCTTACTAGACCATTTCAGAGAGCAGTTAAGAGTCAACCACATTGCTGTGGGTCTGGGGTCACATGGAGGCCAGACCAGATGAAGATGACAGATTTCCTTCCCAAAAGAGAATGTGAATATGATGGGTTATTACATTAATTGATGACAATTGTCATGATCACCAGACTAGTTTTATATTTCAATGAATTGTATTTATTGATTTGAATCTATTTTTCACTCAGAGCCAGGGCTTCTGGAATATTAGCCCATTGGTACTTCCATGACACCACCATCTTCCCCACTGAATGGCAAAGCAGGTTCAAGAAGTCAATTGGCCTCCTCACTATTTTGTATGTTGTTACCCATTGTCTTTATCCTGGTTAATCTGTATTTGGCTCTCAATTGCCTGATGCCTCAAATGTAAAATTCTCATCCTCATATTTAAATTCCTTCACAGCTCACCTTTCCCTATCTCCTACACTAGGCAACCATAGAACCCTGTGATAACACTTTAAAAATCTATCATTGCTGACACATCATACATTTTTGCCCCATCAAATGTCCAGGGCTATTATTTGGAAATCCCATCCTAATCACTCTGCCGTTTCACATTCCTTTCCTCTTTTAGGGCGGCATGGTGGCAGAACGATTAGCACTCCTGCCTCAGTGTCAGGAACCTGGTTTCAATTCCAGCCTTGGTAGAGTAAGGCATTTGCACATTCTCCCTATCTCTGCCTAGGTTTCCTCCACGTGCTCCAGTTTCCTCCTACAGTCTAAAGATTTGTAGGTTAGATGAGTTGGCCATGGTAAAGTGTGTGAAGTTATGGGGATAGGGTAGGGGAAGAGAGCCTGGGTAAGAAAGTCTGTCAGGGAGACAGTGCAGACTTGTTGGGCTAAATGGCCTCCTTCTGCACTGTACAGATTCCATGATTCAAACCACTTTGATCAAAGTTTCAGTCACTGTTCCCAATATTTCTCTCTTTGGCTCAGAGGACTTGGCAGACGGGATACAATTTGGCAAAGTGTATCTCTGTGACTATCCTCTATTTGTAAAAATAAAAAGCTGAATCTTCTTTTGAATAATGATAGGCTGGAAAATGTTTGAATTCAGAAGATACTCAAGTGACCTTGTACGTGAATGAAAAAATTAACATGCAAATACAGCAAGCAATTAGGAAGGCAAATGATATATTAGCTTTTGTAACAAAGGAAGTGTAAATGTAAAGATGTCTTGCTGTAATTACACAGAGCATTGGTAAGGCCACACCTGAGGTAGTGCGTGCAGTTCTACCCAAGGAAAAACATACCTGCCCTACAGGGAATGCAACCAAGGTTTACTTCACTGGTTCCTGGGATGACGAGATTGTTCTGTGAGGATGGATTGAATAGCTTAAGCCTACATCCACTGGAGTTTAAAAGAATTACAAGTGAATTTGAAACATTTCAAATTCTTAAGGGTTTGACAAAGTAGAGGCTGAGAGCTACTTTCCCTGGTTGGGAATATCCAGAATCTTGAGTCTGAGTCTTAAAATAAGGGGTTGGCCATTTAGGATTGAAACAGAGTTGAAACAGGGAACCCTTTCAAAAGGCTGTAAACCTTTTGAATTCTCCATCCCAGAGAGCTGCAGATGTTCATGGGTTGAGTATTTTCAACAGAGGTTGAAGGGACATGGGGATAGTAAAGGAAGATGGAGTTGTAGAAATTCAACCAAGATATTGTTGAATGGCAAAGCAGGTTTTTTTGGGGGGGGTGGGTGGGTGGGTGGTGGTGGAGGTTTGTTGTTGTTGTTGCTGTCGCTAGTAGTTTGACACCAAAGCAGTCTGTGTCCATATGCAGCAAGCCCATGACCAGATTCAGACTTGGGATGATAAATAGCAAGTAATATTTACACAACACAATGACCATCTCCAAGAAGAGAATCTAACCATCTCCCTTTGACATTCAATGACATTAACAGCGCTGAATCCTCCCCACTATCAACATCCTGAGGGTTACCATTAACCAGAAACTAACCTGGACCAGACATATAAATATGGTGGCAATAAGAGCAGGTCAGTAGCTGGGAAATCTGAGGTGAGTAACTCATCTCTTGACTTCCCAAAGCCCTTCCACCATGTACATGGCAGAAGTCATGAGTGTGATGGAATACTCTCGCTTGCCTGGGTAAGTACGGCTCCAACAGCACTCAAGATAAAGCAGCCATTTCAGCATCATCGCATCCAGCAACGTAAATATTCACTCCCTCCACTACAACAGAGTGGCAGCAGCATGTGCAATATAACAAGAATCATTGCAGCAAATCACTAAAGCTCCTTTGACAGCATCATCCAAATCTGTGACCTCTACCACCTAGAACATCAAGGGCAGTAGACACTATCACATACAAGTTCCTCTCTAAGCCACACACAATCGTGGCTTGGGATCAAGGCTGGAATTTTCTAGCCCTCTTCATCATATGTTTTCCTACCGCAAGATGAGTGAACCACTGAAACCTCTGTTCACACTGGTGGGCTGGACAATCTCACCAGCATGAAGGGCTGGAAATTTTGGCTTATATTGTCGTTCCTTCATTGTCACTGGATCAAAATCCTGGAAGCCCTTCTCCATCAGCACCAAAAGGATACCTATACCACTGGACTGCAGTGGTTCAAGAAAGCAGTTTGCCAGCATCTTCAAGAGCAATTAAGAATGGCCAACAAATGCAAGCCTTACCAGCAAAGCCCACATCCAAAGAAAGAATTTTTAAACAGGCTCAAAATGCCAAATGGCTCAGTCCTGTTTCCATTTTGTATGTTCTTACGTACAATTATGCTTCTATGAACTGCTTTTGGATAGTTTTCTATGTTAAAGGCACTATAATTGCAAGTTGTTGTCACTATTGTTGTTTCCAATGGAAGGTCCAAGACCTGATATGGTTAATCATGTTTCTTTCTTCACAGACGCTGCCAGAACTGCTAAGCATTTTCTGATCTAATCAAGTTCCTTGTTTTCATAACTTAGAATCGTGTCCCCTGACCTTCCTAATCTACCTAGTTTGAACAGCTTGTCTACTTGGACTGAATCTAATATTTATTGTTACATTAAAGAACAACTGAATCTTTTCAAAAGTTATGCTTTTTTGAAAGTATTCTGTTAATTAGTTGAAGTATTCTCATTTATTACTTCAGTGGATTTTTTCTGATCATTCTCTAGAGTTTTATTTAATATCTCTGTCTTGAAGGGAACCAAAACTAGTTGTGGCTTGCCAAGGCTTTGTATAGAATTTTTTAAAAATATACTTAAATTGTCCTGACAAAGCATCCTAACATCACATTTGTGTGATATCCCATTACACTGGTCCTCAATATCACAAGCACTTTATAACCCTTCTGCCACTCAAGCAGTCTTGAGCTTCCAACTCTACATCATGATACATCTTGTTTCTTAAATAATTACAAGGTTCTCATATCTACAACACTATGTGAAAAGCCATTATGTTGATTATTTAAGTGAAGAACATTCTGATAGAAGTATTAAATTTACATGTTACAGGTTAGAACCTATATCCCTTATTCAACTTTCAATTTTTTTCTGAAGTAATATTTCAGATTGGCCATTTCCAGGTCCTTAACTATTTTGCATACTTCTAGAAAAACATTCAGGTTAAAAAGCCTGAGTTTTTCCCTGTAACTTGATAGTTCATGTGAGGGTTTAGGCCTTATAGTTCTAATCTGCGCCATCTCTTGCACTTGAATGTCTCCCATGGTTGTCAGCAATCAATACTGAGCAAAGTGCTTAAGATACATTATAATTAGAGCCCTATTAACTCTGGTAAGCTCATCTGACTTCTGCGTCTTACTGTTCTGACCATGTAGTTAAACATTTTGTTGGTTTTGTCAACTGGATCTGTTAAGCATCAAGCCCACAAAGGCCCCCATGTCTCTGAAATCCATTTAACTTCAACAGATTCAGCATAGAAGCATACGTAATACACACATTTTGCACTTGGAAGATTTTTAAGATTAGAAACTTCAAGGTATTTTATGAAGTTAACTTAGACACTAACTTCTTTTGGCATGAGGATGAGCATGAGGTGTTTCACTCCAGATATGATTCAAGTGACCCACTAGGAAGCTTTTATCAAAGCAAACTTTATTTAAGAACAAAATTAGAATATAACAAAAAATTAACATAGCTCTTACCTATTAAAAGATCTAAATATGACAAAATATAATTCTTAACAGCTAGCCATCTCTATTGTTCCAATTAATCTGTATCACCCATGGACATAAATCCCTTCTGTAGAACCAGTTAGCATAGAAGCCAAAGATGCTTGTACAATGCTAGATTTACAGCTTTATAACACTTCTGGACAGAAATCCAGACAGCTGTTTTCAGAGAAGGATATATCCTCACAATAGCAAAACATGAGACAAGTAAGCCCAGTTTCTGGCAGCTCCCAGTTTCCAGATTTCAGAGAGGGGAAAGAGACACTCTGATCTCTCTCAATTCAAACAGCAACCAAACTTGAATATTCTGTGTAATCCTAGCTTCACATGATCATACCTGTCAATCATCCCAATAAACCATAGGCTGCAAAATTCCAGGGGAAAATACTCAAAAACAGCAGGACAGCATTAGTTCAGATAAAACATTCTACCAATTAGATGCAAATATGCTGCTGCAATAACATAGGATTCCAGTTGTAGACAGAATGGCTCTGAGTGCATAGAATTGCTATAGCTGATACTGCACAAGAACATGACCCAAAGGCACAGTATCATCACAGGATTCAGACCCTAATATCCAATCATCACAATACATTTAATAATTTGACAAAAAAAGTTGATTATTAATCTTAGAAGTAGTCTTTTTCCATGTAAGAATGCTGTAGTTTCAAACACACTTTCCAGGTGAAACAGCAGTTTACTTGTATTTTTTTTCAATGCATTGGGTGAGATTGGTCAGCCTCCCAGGCACATGTTTCTCAGCTGTGGACAGCAGCATGCTGTTTATTGGTGATTGGGCTTTGGTCCCACCACTGTCAGTGGGATTTCCCACTGCAGGAACCCCACGCCATCAGGACCAGATAGATAATCCTGCTGGTGTGAACACCCAGAGAATTCTGGCCACTATTTTGTAAGAGCTGCTCACAATGTATTCTGTAATTCAAAGACTAAATGCAGATTGGAATCACTTTGTAGAATTTGTTCGTTCAGTTCGTATGTGTCCAGTGGCTTGTCATTTGCACTTTCACCCTGCTCTCTGTCCTCAGCCTCTTACACTACCCTAATGAAGCTCAATGGAATTCCACGTGCCCCCCCCCCCCCCAGCCACCTCAAACCCCACAACACACACCAAAGTCAAATCATTATGGTGATGGCAACAAACACAAGGCCGCCAGAAATAAAGTAAACCAGAAGTGGAGATGAAAACACTGGAAATTCAATGTGCTTCAATTCTCTTACAACTCACCTGGTGACATCGTTGACAGTGAGGTCTGGTATGTATCGCTGAAGCTGTTTCACTTGGGCAGCAATAACCAATCCTCTGTACAATTCATTTATACCAAAAGCCACATTTTTCAATACAAGTTTTTGAACCCCGCTGGTAAAGACAAGATGGAGAAATTTAAGTTTTTGATAATCTCAAATTAATTAAAGATCCAGGTACAAATAGGAATCCAGTTTCAAACTTTATTGTACTGAGAATTTATTTTTTTTATGAAAAATGAATAAATTGTGATGGGCATAGTGGTTAGCACTGCTGCCTCACAGTGCCAGGGACCCGAGTTCAATTCCAGCCTTGGGTGATTGTCCGTGTGCAGTTTTCTCTCATTGTCTGCGTAGGTTTCCTTCAGGTGCTCTCGTTTCCTCTCACAGTCCAAAGAGCTATAGGTTAAGTGGATTGGCCATGCTAAATTGCCCCTTAGTGTTCCAAGATGTATAGGTTAGGGGGATTAGATACTTGGAATTATGGGGATTGAGACTGGGTAAGATTTTCTGTTGGAGTCGGTGCAGATTCGATGGGCTGAATGGCCTTCCTCTGCACTGTAGGGATTCTTGAATTCTTATACAAAATTTTAATACAAATGTGTATAACACCTCATAGATCAGAAATGGTTACAGAAGGAAGTATATGATATGAACCCCAAGATCAAATGTTTTTCAAATATGCTCCATTTTTATAAAGATTAACTGATGAACAAGTCTAATAAATGGTTTGCATTTATGAACTGTTGGAGGATACAGTTTTAAAACTAAAATACTGTATTAATCCATTCATGTATTATAGAGATTCAGCTCCGAAATCTACTACATACCTATAGCTTACAGCATCTGTAAAATCACGCAGATCAAAGTCATAAACGCTGTAACCTTCCCGTTTAAATGCCAAAACTGCATTGGGTCCAAGCCAGATACTACCATCCATTCTGGGTGTAAAATGCACACCAAGGAAAGGAAGCCTTGGATTTGGAACCTATAAAAGATAGACAATTTAATGGACCTTAACAGAAACATTCAAAGAATCCTGTGGAAGAAACACTTTTCATTCTGATTGTTTAATTAAGTATTCATATCTTAAAAAACAGACACAATTTCAAACAAAAGGTTATGTTGATTAGATATGAGAATTTGGTCAACTGTATTGTGGCGATACAAGCTTGCTCATAAGCAATGCACTAGCTACAGTTTACCATTATGGAAAGAGAAGCACTTAACTAACTGTCAGGTTTGGTTTGCCACATTAAGAAAATCAATGAGAATTTCATTCTAATATATAATGGCATTCATAGTGCTGGTATGTTGCACATTTTGCATCACATTTTGTTTCACAGCAACAAAAAAAGCAGAACCTCAAGAAAATAAGTAACCGTTTGACATGTCTCCCGCTGCCTTGTTTTTCAAATTTTAACATTTCAATTTAACCTGTAAAAAGCCGATGTGAAATCAAGTTTAAAAATATCCTTTATTGCTTTCATGAGAGGGGATACAATTGAAAACAATAATAATTTTGATCAGGGTCATGTGATGCAAGCACAAGAGCAGCTGCGTTTTTGTGAGCTCTGGTACTATACATCTTTTAATTTTCTTTATCCTGGTGCATAACCATAATTATTTGATCTTGGTATGTATAACGTGCTACATTCTTGAAAGATCAGAAGGGCTGGAGGAGGCCAGATGTCAAGGGTCTTCGCTACCCACTGGACCCCAGGTTTCTCTTTACTAGGCCTTCAGGATGATAACGTGTGAGAGGTGCAAAGGCTTTGGTGGAGTTCTGGATGGATCCTGGTGTTGCACACAATCCTGTCACGGCTTTGGTCTTTTCAAACTCCATGGATAGTTATATTATCCTGCAGTTCATCATTAATCCCGAACTTCATTCCCTTGTGATTATACTCCTAATTTCGCAACAGTCTTTTATCCTGACAAGGGTGTGTTATAACTGAGAGTGGAGGTGTTTGTCACTTCAGAAAATCAGGATTGTCCATTTTTACTCTTTGATAGTATTTGTCCACCAGCATGCTCCAAAAGTAAAATGAGGGAGGCCTTACTTTAATGCAAATTACCTTTGCATTCAATCTTGGTTTTATGCTATACTGGGACAGCAGGTAAGGGGTCTGCCCACTCTGCAATATTTTCCAATTTCTGTCAACGTTCCATGCACTTGATAAAGGAACAGCGTTCCTGAAAGCTTGTGGGTTTACTATCAAATAAACTGGTTGGACTTTAACCCAGTATTGTGAGATGTCTTACCATGTTTACCCCAGTCCAATAGTGGCATCTCCACATCATCACTCTGCTTATGGCCAGACAGGGGTGAAGCCAGACTGGGGGAGGGGTCAGACCAGGGGATAGGAAGGGAGGGAAGTGGGGGGAATCTCTGCATTGGGGGTGGGTGGGGGCTGCTGGTGGGGCCAGCGATCGGGAAAACCTCCCGTTTTCTAGCCCATTGGACACTTGGAATTATTTTGTGAAAATTGCTCCAAGAAGTTGTAGCCTCAGAACCTCTTCTTCTGGCTAGTTTGCAAATTGCAAAGAAACTACCCACACTGCCCTTTTCACTTTTAACTTCTCCAACCCAAACATGTATTTAAATATTTGTACCCAATTACATCTGTATTCTATCAGAATTTAAATATACTATCTCTTGTGTAGTTCCTCAAGATAAAATAAACTTCTTACATCCACTCCAAATACTTACGGGATAAATGTTTCCATTGACTAAATAGTGCTTTTCTGGTTTTAGCACCAGGTAATCTCCCCGAAAAGGCACAATACGTGGCTCACTACTACAGCCCGATTTTTGGGATAGCCTGTCTGAATAAAGGCCTCCACATGTCACAACGTAGCTGCAGTGTATTGCAGTTCCCTGTTAAAAATACACACACATATACATAGCAATTCACTGGAATAAGCATGCATCATGTGAAGAAGTGTATTAGAATTAGATTTATTGCTAACCTTTTCCATGTGGCTCTTTTAGTAAGGTCTGAATTATAATATATATATACTTTTTGAAAGTAAACAGAGCTGATTGAAGAAGTGAGCAACTGTGCCATAAAGGAGCAGAATGGTCCCAGCATTAAATTTAGGCAAACTTGTATAAAACCAAAACGATATCAAATAAATTATAATTAGCATCAGTTTCCTTGGATGGAAAAACACAAGTAAGGTTCCTGTCCTGCTTATCCACAATGAAGATTTGCATTTTTGGATGGATAGAGATTACTACAATGTTTTCCATTATTTAATTACCTACTACCCAGAATCAAAAATAAAAAAAATGCCCTTTTGAGTGGATCAGATTCCAATATATATATATAGAGGAGAAATGTTGGAGGAAGAAAAATTGAATATAACGATAGAATTTTGGCTCAAAGTGCACATTTTCTATAAGGAGGTACATACCATGGCTTGGCCTGTCTAGAAAACTACTGAACAGAGAACAGACGCAAGATAAATGGCCTAAAACGTAGAGGGAGACATATCGAAAATTTGCATTACCTTCCTTGTCTTTAGACATTGGTCTTAGATTAAGTGCCAGTAATTCCCAAGTATCGTCAAAATTGATAATTTCTTACATAAGAACCAAGACAGTGGACAAACTATTCCATTACAGAAAATCATCTGGTCCCACTTCTGCAATGTCAACCACATCTGTATTGACCTTATTAGTCACTTATGTCTCTCTCCCCTCGGTAAGCTGATATTGTGTCCATAGATGAAGGTTAGGTGAATCAGCTATCGTAAATGAGTGGGTTCCCGGGACAGGGGGCAGGGTGGAATGCTCTTTCATTGAAAGTTGCAATTTTTTTTGCTCTTTAGAATCCGGATTGCTACGTGAGCTTCTGTATGTAAAAGTGTAGCCCTGCTCTCTGGAAATTACTGCCAAAAAACCTCCATGGCTTCGTCTTATTTGCACCTTCAAATACTTCCTCAAAACTTGTCTTTGTTACATCCCTCACACTGTAAAGCTACCAGAACATTCTGCTGTTAGCACTGCTCCTCAGTGCCTGGGATCCTGGTTTGATTCCCAGCTTGTATCACTGTCTGTGTGGAGTCTGCACATTCTTCCTGTGTCTGTGTGGGTTTCCTCTGGGTGCTCCAGTTTCCTCCTACAATCCGAAGATGTGCTGATTAGATGCATTGGCCAAGCTAAATTCTCCCTCAGTGTATCCGAATAGGCGCTGGAGTGTGGCGACTAGGGGATTTTCACTGTAACTTTATTGCAGTGTTAATGTAAGCCTACTTGTGACACAAATAAACTTTAAACTTCAAAAGCTGTATAATTATAAGTAATATCTCACAGGAATTCTCCAAAATATACATGATTAAGGTCAGACAGGTCTAAATATTTACAATCAGGAATGCAATATTTTCCAATTTCTGTCAACCAGTGTCAGCATGCAGCATTAAGCTGGATGTGTCAGGAATAAATAGGTGTAATGCTCTAAAGTTCTGTCTCAACAAACTTTTCAACACCAACCGTATGAATTTTTTCACTCCCTCCATATCCATTCAATGAGATGGACGATATGTGACGATATTTCTTTCTCTTTTTTCTGAGACCTGGATAGAGGGTTCTCTAAATAATTTCATGCAAACATTCTGTAGCCAACAAAAGGAGTTTCGATCTAATTATGAGTAGCATTCATATCCAGGTCTCAATGTCCAAAATTATTACATCCCGATCTATTTCTAATTTTAAGATAACATGCAGCTTAGATTAATTATGAAAAAAGTAAAGGCTACTTTTAATTTGTTATAAATTAAGCTGGGAATTATACTGTCAGTACTCATTATATCCACCATGTTGTTCCATTTTAGATAATAAAAACTTTTTACCTTCAAACTCTTGATTGTTATTGGATATTTTAGACCTAGAACAAAAAAAGAATCTCTAATCAAAGTATCAGAATAATTGGCTATTTGGGCTCATATTAATACTGCTGATCTTCATGTGTATGAAGTTTGTAAGTTTTTAAGTCGTAAAATTTACAAACAACAGTTGTGCATTGGAAAGAAGCGTATCAGCTCAAAATAACTTTAGCACATGCTGTGTCACAAGTTATACTGAGAATCAAGTTAAATGTAAATCATTTGAATTACTTAAGATTGTGAAGCAAAGCTTAAGAATATTTCAAATTTAAGTTTGGTGATATTATGCTCACAAAGAATAAGAATAGTTATGGAATATTTTACTTTCTAAAAAAAATTCATCTTCTGATTTTATTTTTCACTTCTGGACATCTAGTACTTCTAGGTCCAGTATTGTGTAGAATAGGTGCAGACTTAGTTTGCTGCACTTCATCCCATTATTACACCCACAAAGAAGAACATTCCCAACTGGAATAGCTAGTTTTCTTTCCAACCCCAATTTCTACAATAGAGAATCAATAAGACTGCAAATTTTAGAAATATCGTGTGTAGTTTCATGTCATCATTAGGTTAAGTATTTGCAAGTGCGAACATGAGCAATTTAATTTCATCACCTCTCACCGATCTCAGACCTTCTATTTTGCTCCTCTCTTCAACAGTCTAAAAGCCATCAAATTTCTAACTCTTTTCAGCTCTGACACAGTCATGTGGCTTTAAAATATTAAAGCTGTTTCTCTCACAGATGCTGTCAGACCTGCTGAGTTTTTCCAATTTTTTTTATTTCATTTTGTCAAGCACAGTATGCTAACTCACTTTGTCAACTGTCTATTTATCTAAAATGTTGCCACATATTTACGAAGTATTATAAACTTCCATTTGCATCTGATATTTTATATTTTCATATTGCATACGATGCCTACTTCATAAACAAACAGGGTCGACTCTTCTGGCCTGCAATGCTGCTCAATCTGGGGGGTGGGGGAGCAATTGGAAGGCCGGCGATGGGGGCTGGGGAAAATGTGCTTGTGCTGATGTCCCCACCGACAGATTGTAGGACGATGGGGCTAACCATGAGAAGCAATTAGAAGGCTGGCGGTTGGGAAGCTGTCAACGCGCGCGCGCAAGGGGGGGGGGGGGGGGGGGGGGGGGGTGTTGAGCAACACCAGTGCACATACGCCAAATTCCCTACTGACTGATCAACACGTGCACAATTGCCCATTGACCACTATGCTGCTCTCGAGTGGGATGTGAACCCCTCTCCCCATCAGCATGAATCCCCCGTGCCACTGGAGATTCATTCAACTAATTACGCCCAAAAAAAAGGCAGGAAAATCTCCCATTTTCCCACCCACTGGGCATTTAAGTTTCTTTCAGGGAGAATTGCCCCATGTACTCCAGTTAGACAATGAAAGCAACTCAATCTGTCAGTCACTTCAATGCTATAAATCAAGAGATGACGTAAATGTCTCTAAAGGCACAGAAGTGTGAGTCATAAATTTGGCTTTATTCCAGGTCTTTGGAGGCAGTAGTGAACTTAAGAACATAAGAACATAAGAAATAGGAGCAGGAGTAGGCCATCTAGCCCCTCAAGCCTGCCTCGCCATTCAATAAGATCATGGCTGATCTGAAGTGTCTCAGTTCCACTTTCTCCCCATAACCCTTAATCCCCTTGCCTACCAAAAACCTATCTACCCGTGTCTTAAATATATTTAGCGAGGTAGCCTCCACCACTTCAATGGGCAGAGAATTCCAGAGATTCACCACCCTTTGAGTGAAGAAGTTCCTCCTCAACTCCGTTCTAAACTGCACCCCCCCCCCCCCCCCCTTTATCTTGAGGCTGCGCCCTCTAGTCCTGCTGTCCTTTCTGAGCGGGAAGAATCTCTCTACCTCTACCCTATCCATCCCCTTCATCATCTTATACATCTCTAGAAGGATGAGGGGGGAATCTTATAAACTCCAACGAGTATAAGCCCAGTCTATTCAGCCTCTCTTCATAGTTCAATCCCCTCAACTCCAGTATCAGCCTAGTGAACCTCCTCTGCACTCCCTTCAAGGCCAAAATATCCTTGCGCAAGTGCGGCGACCAAAACTGCACACAGTACTCCAGCTGCGGCCTCACCAGTGCCCTGTACAGTTGCAGCAAGACCTCCCTGCTTTTATATTCAATCCGCCTTGCTATGAAGGCCAGCATCCCATTTGCCTTCCTGATCACCTGCTGCACGTGTAGGCTGGGTTTTTGCAACTCATGCACAAGGACCCCCAGGTCCCTCTGCACTGTAGCATGCTGCAGCTTTTTGCCCTTCAAATAGTAATCCCTCCTACTATTATTCCTGCCAAAGTGGATAACCTCACACTTGCTAACATTGTACTCCATCTGCCACGTCCTCGCCCACTCGCTCAGCCTATCTAGATCCCTCTGCAGACTTTCCACACCCTCTGCACAATTTGCTTTTCCACTTATCTTTGTGTCATCAGCAAATTTCGACACCCTACACTCAGCCCCTTCCTCCAGATCATCTATATAAATGGTAAATAGCTGAGGCCCCAGCACCGATCCCTGGGGCACTCCACTAGTCACCAACCGCCAATCCGAATAGCACCCATTGATACCTACTCTCTGCCTCCTATTAGACAGCCAATCCTCTATCCACACTAACACCTTACCCCCAACTCCATGCCCCCTAACCTTCTGTAGCAACCTTTTGTGCGGCACCTTATCAAACGCCTTCTGAAAATCGAGAAACACCACATCCACCGGTTCCCCTCCGTCCACCTCACTAGTCACATCCTCATAGAATTCCAATAAATTCATCAGACATGACTTCCCCTTAACAAATCCGTGCTGCATCTGCTCTATTAAACAATTCTTCTCAAGGTGCCTCGCTATTTCTTCTTTGATGACGGATTCCAGCATTTTTCCTACAACAGATGTTAAACTAACCGGCCTATAATTCCCTGCCTTTTGCCTGCCACCCTTTTTAAACAGCAGCGTAACATTAGCCGTTTTCCACTTAAATATTGATCACCAAATTGACTAAATCTAGCTCACCTGTATGATGTTTGGGCAGTGCTGACTCCATATGGGTCTCCCTTGACTATTAAGACATATCCAAAGACAGAACCAAAAAGTCACGAATACTTCTTTTAATCAACTAACATTCATTAGATCATACACATGTAAAGCATTGTCATCAGTACAACTTTTGATTCAGAGCACGCTGCAACTTGTAATTTGTGAAAGTGATCCTCCTTTATAATTGTTGTGTTGGAATCATCAAGACTTCCCGGTAATATTTCAGTGTACGCTACTATTTTACTGACTTCTGAGAGGAAATTAAAATTAGCAAACTCTATCACCTAGAAAAATAAGGACAGTAGACTCATGGGAACATCACCAACTGCAAGTCACATACCATCCTGACTTGGAATTATATTGCCATTCCTTCATTGTTGCAAGGTCAAGGTACAAGAAATGTGGGTGTACCTACACCACATGGATAGCAGCAGTTTAAGGCAGCAGCTTACCACTACCCAAGGATGTTTAGGGATGGCCAAATGAGGCTATGCCAGCAATGCTCACATCACAGGAACATTTAAAAAGCACAAATTTTGGTTGGCCCTTACCGTCTGTGCTGCCTGCAGGACTTTCCCTAGTTGTTTGAAAGTCAGTTGCTTCAAACTGCGTTTTAATAGTTCCACCCATTTCACGAAAATCTTTTGCATACGAGAGGGCTACCTCTCTCCAATCCACAATGCCTGTGTTTGGAGAATCCAAAGCCATCAAACCCTACATTACAAAGTAGAAGAAAACATTACGTATGAAAATTCAATTTAAAAAAAATCTTTTGTTCTGCTAACATATTTTATTCCTGAGCATTCCAATAGCTTTACTCCTTTAGAGCTTTATTTGTTTGAGGTTGTAAATCATAGGTTAATATTTAACACAACTAAGAAAGCGAAATTTAAAATTCAACAAATCGAAATTTAAAATTCAACAAATCAAAATTTTACATTCAAGGAGAACAAATACTTAACAAGCTTAGGTTGATTTTGAATATAATTAAAATTTGATACAATTTTCAAAAGATTAAGATCAATGATAAACATTTCTGTGATTTGAGTAACCTTTAGAAAAAGGCATTTCTTAGAATCTTAGAGGTTTTCAGCATGCAAACAGGCCCTTTGGTCCAGCTTGGGCACTCCACCCAGCTTTTACTATCAAGCTAGTCCCAATTGCACACATTTGGTCCATATCCTTCTATACCAATCTTACGCATGCAACTAAACGCTTTTTAAAAAACTATACCCGCCTCTTCTTCTACCTCTGGTAGCTCGTTCTAGACACTCACCACCCTCTGAAAAAACTGCCCCTCTGGACCCTTTCACCTTAAACCTATGCCCTTCAGTTTAGACCTTTGGGAAAAGATGTTGACTATCTAGCTGATCTATACCCCTCATTATTTTTTAGACCTCTGTAAGATCACCCCTAAGCCTCCAACGCTCCAGGGAAAAACATCCCACTCTATCCAGCCTCTCCTTTTAACTCAAACCATCAAGTTCTGGTAGCATCCTAGTAAATCTTTTCTGTACGCTTTCTAGTTTAATTATATCCTTTTTATATTAGGGTGACCGGAAATGTACACAGTATTCCAAGTGTGGCCTTACTAAGGTCTTGTACAACCTCTACAAGACGTCCCAACTCCGGTATTCAATGTTTTGACCAATGAAACCAAGCATGTCAAATGCCGCCTTCCCCACCCTGTCCACCTGCGACTCCACTTTCAAAGGAGCTATAAACCTAGATCTCTTTGTTCTATAACTCTCCCCACTGCCCTACCATTAACTGAGTAAGTCCTGCCCTGGTTTGATCTACCAAAATACATCACCTCACACTTATCTAAATTAAACTCCATCTGCCATTCATCAGCCCACTGGCCCAGTTGATCAAGATCCTATTGCAATCCTAGATAACCTTCTTCACTATCCACTATCCCACCAATCTTGGTATCATTTGTAAACTCAGTAACCATGCCTCCTAAATTCTGATCCAAATCATTAATATAAATGACATAACAGTGGATCCAGCACCGATTCCTAAGGCACACCACTGGTCAGAGGCTTCTAGTTTGAAAACCAACCCTCTACAACCACACTCCGTCATCATGCCAATTTTGTATCCATTTAGCTAGCTCACCTTCTATCCCATGAGATTTAATCTCATGCAACAACCTACCATGTGGTACCTTGCCAAAGGCCTTGCTAAAGTCCATGTAAACAATGTCAACTGCACTGCCCTCCTTGACCTTCTTGGTTCCTCTTTCAAAAAAACTCAAGCAAATTGGTGATACATGATTTTCCACTCACAAAGCCATGCTGACTGTCTCTAATCAGTTCTTGTCTCTCTAAATGCCTGTAGATCCTGTCTCTCAGAATACCTTCTTACAACTTAACCCACTATAGACATTAGCACATTGGCCTGTAGTTCACAGGCATTTCCCTGTAGCCCTTCTTAAACAAAAGCACAACATTTGTCACCTTCCAATCTTCAGGCACCTCATCTGCGGCTGTCGATGATTTAAATATCTCTGCTAGTGGGCCCGCAGTTTCCTCCCTAACCTCCCATAACGTCCTTCATATTTTTAACCTATGTTATCACATTATGCAATATCCTTTTCATATTCATAACTGCATTTATCTATGGTTTATGTTTTGATGTAAAGCTAAGATTTAAAATTCCAAAAATGAACCTTCTCCTAAATGCATTTTGACCATATTGTATTGAAATATTTTGTTTTTGCTTTTTTAAAGTAAGTGCAAAACACAACACATTTTAAGTACTAATATTCCTTTAATGGCCCAGTTGCAAAAGGCTGAGTAACTGAGTCATACAAACAAAATTGTTGCACAGTCTAAGATCAGTTAGGTAATCTAATCCACAGTAATAGTTGAGGCACTTTAGTTCCAACAGCATCCTAGAATAGAGACCACTGAAAATAAGTCAAGTGTTCACACCTATTGATAAACAGTCACCTTGCTGAAAAGCACACGTGGACACTGGGAAAAAGGGTTTGACCATAATGCTATTAAAAGAAAGCCTCCACCATCATTATTTAGCCACATAGGGAAAATGGCCACTTGGGTGAATGGTCAGCAGGTGCTCACTCCTCTGGAATAGTACATTAGCAAAAACCTATACATTTCAGGAATTCAAGAAGTTTGGGAGGGGAGGAAGACACAACATTTAGAACACTTTACCTTACAATAGGGCTCTCGCTTGTGGATTTCTTTTGCATCAATAAGGCGTAGACCTGGGACATTATTCTGCTGTCCACGTTTATACAATGCCTTCAGTCTTGGGATTTCTTCTTGCTCGACAGCAACAATAAGCTTTAACAAAACAAAAAATAAGGTCTGTCAATCAAATATATCTGGATTCATCAAACCTACAAACTGAACTGCCAACTGACTGAAAGGTTCAGTGGTTCAAGTATTCAGTCTATGCAGTTAATTTCCTATATTTAATGGAATACAAGATAACTCACAATAGTTCATTTTGTATTTTCTGTATAAAATTTGCCAGTAGGTTTCAATTAGAATTTTGCCAAATCTTCTGAGAATCTACTGCAGGGTTCATTACTCTTTGGATGAGAACAATTTCCTATTAGTCCCAAATCTCCTTTGAATAACTGAAATCTGTAACTTCTGATTCTATTTTCAGTTTTTCCTTGCATTTATAAAAGCTCAAGTTTCTATAGTCTTTCCACACAACCAGAATCTCTGACTAAGGATCAGCTTTAGGTCATAAAATGTGGAACTCCTCGTCTAATAGCACAAGGGAGAATCTTCATCACGTGCCCCTTGTCACTAATGTCCACATTCCATGACTGATAAAAACAATCTCTTTTCTACTTGAATGTTTCACTTGTGTTCTGGGGCAGAACACCAGCAACTCTGAAAGTGGAGGGGCTTGTAAAATGCAGTGCCTGGTCTGTTTGTCACCTGTCCACACCCTACCATTAAGTCCTGCCCTGGTTTGATCTATCAAAATACATCACCTCACATTTATCCAAATTAAACTCCATCTGCCAATCATCAGCCCACTGGCTCAATTGATCAAGATCCCATTGCAATCCTAGATAATCTTCTTCACTGTCTACTATGTCACCAATCTTGGTATCATTGTCTCCCATTTTTATGGACAGTGGTGACTTAGGTACCTCATCCGGCCCCCGTCACTAATTCAGGCAGGGGGAAACCTAGGGCAAACAGAAAGCCTGGCAGCTTTAGTTGCATGGGCTGGTGTCAGGCAAACAGGATTCCTCCTTTTGCAGGTCCCCTGTGTTTATTGGAAGCATGGTACTTCCCATCTCTCAAACACAGCTTCCCAAACCTCTCATTCCCATCACTGGGGACCTGCCAGACATCCCTGAATACCTTGAACTTGCCTTTGGTGAGACCTCGTTTTGCTCCTCTTGTTTGAGGATTGGCTGTAGTTCTAGCAGTGGCCACCATCGAACCTGATGCTGCCAGAAGTCCAGAGCTGCTGATTATCCTGCCTTAAGAGCATTGCCAGCCATTCCTCCCAGGTTGGGAAGGGGGTGGTGGTTGTGGAAATCTCACCCAAGCCAATTAATGTCTTACCAAATGTTAAATGGCTCTGAGGCAGCTGGTACCAATGGGGTACTTTCTCCACTGATTCAATGGGTGGTAGGGAGAGAAATCCCCACCACCTGAAAATTTCTGGCCTTAGTGGTTTAAAAAATAAATTGTAAAGGTCTTGTCTGAATGGTCTGACTAGAGAACTGCTCAGTTTAATTATAATTTTCCTTGACTTATATTTCACTGTTTGACTACAACATTCAATGTGTCTTATTAGTGGCAGCTTTGTATTAATTGGAAGTTCTGACTGTCAAGTGTATTGAAACTCCAGATCTTTAACTTCTTTAACAGCTATTTACATTTTTCAGGGGGCATGTCATGGTTATTGTTCACCTTTATCTGTATTAAACTTAATTTTGTATTGTTCTTCCCACTTACACATTTTGAGCAGCTTATTTCGTAATTTCAAAACCTCAATTCTTACCTCAGCATGATCTGAAAAAGATCAATTTTTAAAATTACATTTAAAAAAAGTAGAAACAGTAAGAGTCCCAGGTGACGCACAGACCCAACTTATCCCATCCCAACCTAATCCTTTCAACAAGTGTCTTGTTTTTTTGCCCTTCAGCCAATTTCTTAATTAGAATCCCTACAGTTCAGAAGGAAGTCATTTAGCCCAATGAGTTTGTATCGACTCTGACAGAATAGCCGTCTCTCCCTGTAACCCCACACATTTACCATAGCTAATTATTCTAACTTGCATATCTTGGGACACTAAGGGGCAATTTAGCATGGCCAATCCACCTAACCTGCAATCCTTGGATTGTGGGAGGAAACCAGTGCATCCAGAGGAAAATCACGCAGACACGGAAAAACATGCAAATTCCACACAGTGGCCCAAGGCTGGACGAACCTGGGTGTCTGGCACTGAGGCAGCAGTGCTAATCACTGTTACCGTGCCCAAGGCTTATCCTCAACTGCCACACCTTTGATCTTAAGCAATAGTAATTACTGTGAAATTTTCCATACTGTTTCTGGAAGTTCAGGTACAATGTGTCATATGGTTCATCACATCCATCTAGGATAAGGCTTACTCAAAGAGATTGAACAGGCAACTTTAATAGAGTGGAGTCGTTTATTGATTCCATGTTCAATTTGATACACAAGTGTACACATTGCATTGAAAAACCTGATCCTGTGGAAATTTCTAGAATGATGTTCAAATTTACCTGTAATGCTTGTTCCACTACAGGAGGAATGGTGATAGGCATTTCCAGAATTAATGGTATTACCATTTCTCTGTCACACAATGAATTATGTTCATTGTAAGAGTAATTATTATTCTATACTGATGGCATTGACAAAACAAAAGCACAGCTCTGGTCACTGGTCATCCTGCTAAAAAGCTCAATCTGACACCCATACTGGCTTTTGTACAGTTTTCTTTTTGTTGAAATTTATTTTTTATCTTTCCAAATGCTCTTCCTGTTCTTGGGTTGCTCTTTGCCCAATATTCTTTCATCCCCTCAGCCCATTGTAGGATTGCTTGAAGCCCATTTTCACTTCTTGGCCTGCACTCTGCCTCTTGTTTTCTAGGTCTCGTACGCCAACTATGAGCACTTGTAGTACCCCATGTCTGTTCCATTCCTCCCCTGCAAAAGGATATTTTTTCTGCATATCAACGAACAGACCAATAACAGACTTATCTGAAGCCTATTTTCAAGTTGCTGTTTGTTATTAGTGCTATTCTCTACAGCCAGGTACAAACAGAAATGAGCATGCTTGAGGACACTCAGAAGCTGGACATGGGCACAAGAAAAAAAAGGGCTTCAGGTAAGCAGAAAGGAGTGTAAGGGAATAGGCATGAAAAGAGGTTGAGTGACATACAGAAACAAAAGGAGATTTATTTTACAAAAAGAATGCTGAAAACAAAAAGAACATTTATCTTTCAGGAAGAAGGAGAACTTGCAATGCCATTTACGTGAGCCATAGCAAAGATCTACTATTATCTTATTAAAAATCTTGTGAATGAACATTCATCCTACTTTATCTCCTGACAACACTCTTGTATTCCAAAACTTAACTCTAAAAATTCTCTATTCGAATCGTTGTATGTGATGAGATTTATCACCAGTGTGTCCCCTTACTAAATTGACCACAACAATTTTCTTACTCACTGACATTTATATTTACAGCTTTTAAACAAGGCCAGAAAATTAAGAATTCCAATGTGAATAAATGTGATGGAACTATCTTTCGCATTTTTTAAAACTTTAGCAAAGCTTTTCTGTGAAGGCCTCAAATTCTCTTAAAAAGTTGGTTTATAACAAGATATTTTACTTTAACAAGTTACTGAGATCCAGCTCAAAAAGTACAATCATATCTGCACTTGCAGAATTTTCCAACGTCTTGTATTTATGTAGCACCTTTAATATAAAAAACATTTCAAGGTGCTTCACAGGGGCTTTATAAAAACAAATCTGACACTATGGAATTATTAGGACAGGAGACCAAAAGCTTTGTCAAAGAGATAGGTTTGAAACGAGAATCTTAAAGGAGGAGACAGGAATTTAGGAAGCAGAATCTAGACTTTAGGGATTATGTAAATGAAGGCATGGCCACCACTGATGAAATTCAGGAGTCCAGAATGTGGAGGAATGCAGAGATCTCAAGAAAGTTATATGGCTGGAAGACATTACAGAGATAGGGTATAAGACCATAAACTCCCTATCAGGAGATGAAAGGTACAAGAGAAGGTTCTTTTGATCTGTGTGCACGAGAGATATTTTCACTTTGAAAACACTTAAAGAAACCACAAATTGAAGTTTCATAACTTTAAGTTTATTTATTGTCACAAGTCAGTTTACATTAAAACTGCAACGAAGTTACTGTAAAAATCCCCTAGTCATCACACTCTTGACACCAGTTCAGGTACACTGACGGAGAATTTAGCACGGACAATGCACCTAACCAGCATATCTTTCAAACTGTGGGAGGAAACTGGCGCACCCAGAGAAATCCACGCAGACACAGGGAAAACATGCAGACTCCACACAAACAGTGACCCAAGTTGGAAATCGAACCTGGTGCTTGGCACTGTGCAGCAGCAGTACTAACCACTGTGTCACCATACCACCTTATTTCAGGCAAATAATAAACTTATATAAGTACATCACAACTGTGCTTTTGTCATGAACTCCTCCTTAAAAAAGTAGCAGTATATGTAATAGATGTGTATTATTTGTTGATAGCTGAATAAAATTAAGACTTTCTAGAAAATGGACTGTCTTAAGTCAGTCATTTTTCTTGCTTATACAGATTCCGTTGAAAGAACTTTGCTGAATCATTTGAGTTTTTATTTTAAACACCTAAATTTGGAATCAACACTTAAAAATAATTTTGTGTATGTAAATTTGTGTTTATTATAGGTTTTAAAGGTATAGCAAATTCACAACGAGCACATAAACTTATTTCTGGTGCACACTGGACTGTTCATCAGAAAACTGCACCCACAGTCTTCAATTTTCTGTGTCAACATGTAAATGTATAGCCATTGTTGGTGGGTTATATACATAAACATGAAAAAATAGGAGTATGCTGTAGGAAGTAAATATGCCTGGTTCCATAACTAACAAATATTCTAATTTAGTAACAGTGAGAGTTAGAGAGTAGAGTTGTACTTCATTTTTCAAGTTAAAATTTTGGCATTCCAAATTTCAAATTAAACTTCTCAAAAACAGTACAAATAATTTGCATATAGTCACTGCAAGCAACAGAAAAAAAAAGTAATGTAATGAACATGCATATAGCAATAGGAATACTCACTTTGCCACATCTTCTGTAAGGGATACTCTTCTTCACACAATAAGCATAGCTTAGTTCAGCACCCCGCACACACAGTTTGGCCTTCAGAGAGCCAGGTGTATAGTAAATTCCACTGTGAATTACCCCACTATTGTGTCCACTCTGGTGAAAAGCTGAGCAAGGGGATAAATAATAATTATTAAATTTATTAAACTACCACAGAATTAATGAACATGAATTTTGTTATGATATTCTTGTTTTATATATTAGGTAACAATATTGGCCCTACTCTTTGCATTGGCGCATTAAAAACTAAATAAGCTTGGGCCATTTGGTGGCAGCGTGCACTCATACTCAAAATCACTTCCATCATGCAATGGTTATCTTGCCATCCACATTTACCCAATTACCTCCAAACACTTCACTATTGTGTTCTACTTATGGAAAAATTGCTCCATCTTCACATCTCCGGCTCTCCACTCATCATCTGAGCAGGGAAAGGTGGATAGCAAGTTGGTTTGTAATGATTCATTCCCAAACTGAAAGAGTTAGGTGATATGATGGTGGCTTGCAAAGATCAAGGGGTTGAGAGTCAGCTTTTTAAAAAGGAATTAGGAATTCTTATGACTTTCTTTTGGTGGGGGTGGAGCAGAGGGAAAAAAAGAGATAGAACAGTTGAGGCCTTTACTGACCTACTCACTTAGAGCATCAACATGTGTCTCAAATCTGAGAGCCAAAGGCTTGATCGCACATAGTATGTAAGAAATCATTACCACCTCCCACTCATCCACTCAATGCATTCCCTCACTCCAGCCAAATATTACAAAATAGCTTAAGGCTGAAATTTATGGCACAGGACACGCTTTACAAGTTGGTCATTTGTCTAGTTCAGCATTTTTAAAGCAGAGCGTACCCAGTTCTTTTTCCTTTTCTAGTAGAACGTAGCTCAATTTAGGATACCGTTGTATAAGCTCTCTGGCAGATGCCAATCCAACAATTCCTCCTCCAACAACGGCCACATCATAAGAACTAGGAAAGAGAAATGCAATTAAAAATCATACAAGTCCAAACTTATTTAAGTTATTTAAACTCAAGTCCCTGTGTGTAATACAATATCCCAGAAGATTTAGTTTGAAGCAAATATTACAACATTTTTTTTCATGAACCATCCAGCTGCAAATTTATACAAGACACCTTTGTTGAACCCCAACTAGCAAGTTCTGGTAGATGATTCCCAATTTCTCCCAGATGTGGAAATAATTTAATCCATTGTTGAGGATTTTACTTAAAATTAAACCTTTTTGTGATTCAATTTCTAAAACAAGAGCAAAATACTGCAGATGATGAAAAACAAAAAAAACCCCTCTCTCCCATTGTATACCTTTTTCTAGTCTGAAAAACAGCTGTGTACCACAAGAGTCAAGTGGAATTTCCTCTATTTGCGCCCAGATATTGGGGTATAAAACAAATACAGAAAAATAATCAAGGGAAATTTGGGCACAAGTGTGCTGTGGACATTGTGTGCATTCCCTGCTTTTTTACCATCTATTTGCTGCTGCTCCTTGAATGCTTCAGCCAATTACAATGGCTCAGCATCGATCGCGTTTCAGTTGGTAGTACTCTTGCCTCTGAAACACGAGATTCTAGTTTCTAGCGCCAATCCAGGGCTTGAGTGTAAACATCAAGGCTGACAGTGCAGCGCAAGGCTGAGGGAGCACTACGTTGATGGAAGAGCCACCTTTTCGATCAGATGGTAGATGAAGAACTCAGGTCTATTCAGGTCGATATAAATTTCTTAACACAACTGCCAGGAGAATTATCCTGGGTGCCCTGGCTGATGCTTATCCCTTAATCAATATCACAAAAACAGGTTGTCTGGTCTTTATCATATTGCTGGTTGTGAGAGTTTGCTGTGCATAAATTGGTTGCTACATTTACTACACAACATTGACTGCACTTCAAAATACTTATTTGGCCATTATATATTTTCATATAATTGGTGATTGCGAAAAGTATGATATAACCGCAAGCAACTTGTTTCTCCCTTCATGTTAAAAAGCTGCAATCACTTGGTTCAAAACACAAGTAAATTAAGCCCGGAATATTAGATGCAGAAGGAAACAAAACCATATTTCTGATATTTTGCTATTGAACAGATTTTTAAAAGAACTATTAAAACTTGCAAAATATTTCATATTTGGCTGTATTTTAATGGTATCGGTGGAATCACATTTTCTGTTAATTATTTTGTGGGATGAGAGTGCCACTGGCAAGGCCAGCATTTGTTGCTCCCTCTAATTGCCCATGAGGTGGTGCCTTCTTGAACTGTAGATTGGAAACTGTTGTTGGGAAGGGGGTTCAAGGTTTTTAACTCAGCAGCAGTGAAGGTATATAGGTTCAAATCAGAATCATACTTCCATGTCACGAAAGTGTGCACTTTGGAAGGGAACTTTCAGGTGACGGTGTTCCGATGCATCTGCAGCCCTCATCTTTCAAGATGACAGACGCCACAGGTTTGGAAGATGCTGTCAAAGGAGCTTGGTGAATTGACACATTATATCTTCTACCATAGTACATACTGCCATCACTGTGTGCCTGTGAATGAGGGAGTGAATGTTTAAGGTGAATGGAAGCTGTTCAAGCAGGCTGCTTTGTCCTGGGTGGCATTGAGCATTTTGACTGTTGCTGGAGCTGTACTCATCCAGATGGGTCATATTCTTTCACATTCCTGATTTGTCCCTTGTAGATGGTAGACTGCTATCATAATTGTATGATCTTAAACCAACGCGCCTGATGTATGAGTCATAAAAAGCTTAAAGGATCAATTTTCATTCTTTCCCCCATGTGGGATAATACTTATTACATGTGGGATAATACACATTACTTATGTGACGAAAAACTGCAGCAGGCGATGGTGCAGAGGGACATCAGGGTCCTTGTGCATGAGTCGCAAAAACCCAGCCTGCAGGTGCAGCAGGTGGTCAGGAAGGCGAATGGGATGCTGGCCTTCATAGCGAGGGGGATTGAATACAAAAGTAGGGAGGTCTTGCTGCAGCTGTATAGGGCATTGGTGAGGCCGCAGCTGGAGTACTGTGTGCAGTTTTGGTCGCCGCACTTACGCAAGGATATTTTGGCCTTGGAGGGAGTGCAGAGGAGGTTTACTAGGCTGATTCCGGAGTTGAGGGGGTTGAGCTATGAGGAGAGGCTGAATAAATTAGGCTTGTACTCGTTAGAGTTTAGAAGAATGAGGGGAGATCTCATTGAGGCGTATAAGATGATGAATGGGATGGATAGGATAGAGGTGGAGAGACTCTTCCCGCTCAGAAAGGACAGTAGGACTAGGGGGCACAGCCTCAAGATAAAGGGGGGGGCGGTTTAGAACGGAGTTGAGGAGGAACTTCTTCACTCAAAGGGTGGTGAATCTCTGGAATTCTCTGCCCGTTGAAGTGGTGGAGGCTGCCTTGCTAAATATTTTTAAGACGCGGGTTGATGGGTTTTTGATAAGCGAGGGGATTAAGGATTATGGGGAGAGGGTGGGAATGTGGAACTGAGCCACGACAGATCAGCCATGATCTTATTGAATGGCAGGGCAGGCTCAAAGGGCTAGATGGCCTACTCCTGCTCCTATTTCTTATGTTCTTATAATACATTTATGATAACAATTGCCCAAACTATGATCTGTCACCCTCTCAAAACTCATGGCAAATTCAAGTCACTGGGTCTGTAATACATCTGGGATGAACACAAAATACTGCAGATGCTGGAATCTGAAACAAAAACAGAAAATGCTGAAAAATCTCAGCAGGTTGGACAGCATTTATTGGCTCGTTGACTTTATTCTCTCTCCACAGATGCTGTTAGACCTTCTGAGATTTTCCAGCATTTTTCTACTTTTGGTTCAGTAATATATCTGTTGCGTCTCTGTATTGGTCTACTCGCCAAAGGTGAAGTGAAAATTCTGGAATTATAGCTTTTAAGGACATTAGTTAAACTTCAGCTGCATTATTGGGTACAGTTCTGGGCACCATGTATAGGGAGGATGTGAAGAGACACTAAAGAGGTTTACAAGAATGATTCCAGGCGTGAGAAACTTCAGTTATGAGGATAGATTGGAAAGGTTGGGTCTGTTCTCAAAGAGGAGAAGGCTAAGAGGAAAGTTCATAGACATGTTCAGAATCATGAAGGGGTTGGACAGAGTAGCACAGTGGATAGCACTGTTGCGTCACCGTGCCAGGGACCTGGGTTCGATTCTCGCTTGGGTCACTGTCTGTGTGGAGTTTGCATGTTCTCCCCATGTCTGAATGGGTTTCCTCTAGGTGCTCCGATTTTTTCCCACATTTGGAAAGACGTGCTGGTTAGGTGCATTGTTCTGAACTGGCACTAGACTGTGGCGACTAGAGAAATTTTACAGTTACTTCATTGCATTGTTAATGGAAGCCTTACTTTAAATAAACTTTAGAGTAGATAGAGAGAAACTGTTCCATCATAAACGGACCAAGAATAAGAGAGCACAGATTTAAACTGATTTGCAAAAGAAAAATTCAACGTGAGAACATTGAATGGTTCAGGTCTGGAATACACTGCCTGAAAGTGTGGTGGAGGCAGGTTCATTCGAGGCACTATGAGGATATCAGATGATTATTGGAATAGAAACAGAGTTATGGGGGAAAGGCATGAGAATGATACCAAGCCAGTGATGGGCAACTTGTGGCCCAGGGGCCATATGCGACCCATCTGGATTCTGAGTGCAGCCCATGAAATACTGACCAGAATTTTACTGTCCCACCCACCATCGGAATCAGAGCATAGGAACCAGGAGCTGAAGTAGGCAAATTCAGTCCTTTAAGCCTACTCCGACATTCAACCAGATCATTGGTCTCAAATCCACCTCCCCAATTGTTCCTCACATCCCTCTTTCCTTTATTAGAAATATGTCTATCTCCTTCTTGAAACTATTCAATGATTCAGACTCCACTGTGCTGTGGGGCAGAGAGTTCCACAAATTCACCACCCTCTGTGAGAAGTAATTCTTTCTTATCTCAGTTTTAAATCGACCTCTCAACCTATACCTGTGACCTTTTGGTTTAGAGTGTCCCATAACAGGAAACATTTGGACTGTGTTTACTTCATCAATCTCCTTTAAAATGTTATATAGCTCAATCAGATCCCCTCTCATCCTTCTAAACTTCAGCAAGTACAAGCCCAGACTGTTTAACCTCTCCTATTTCAAGCCCTTAATCTCCAGAATCGATCTGGCAAATCTTCTTTGAAGTGCCTCCAATGCCTTCACATCCTTCTGCAAATAAGGAGGCCAAAACTGGACACAATACTCCAGATGTGGTCTCACGTGCACCCTATACAACTGCAACAACACTTTTCTACTTTTATATTCCAGGTCTTTGGCAATAAATGGCAAAATCCCATTTGCCTTTTTTATTATGTGCTACACTTGCATACCGACTTTCTGTGACTCATGAAAATAGACACTCAGATCCCTCTGCCCAGGTGCATTTTGAATCTGCTTTTCATTTAGGTAATAATTTGCCTATTTTTTCTGCCAAAATGGATAACTTCACACTTATCCACATTAAACTCAGGCAGCACAGTGGTTAGCACTGTTGCATCACAGCGCCAGGGACCCAGGTTCAGTTCCTGGCTTGGGTCACTGTGTGCAGTTTGCACGTTCTCACCTTGTCTATGCGGGTTACTTCCGGGTACTGCAGTTTTCTTCCATAGTCCAAAGATGTGCGGTTTCAGTGCACTGGCTATGCTAAATTGCCCCGTAATGTCCTGGGATGCATAGATTAGAGGGATTAGTGGGGATAGGGCCTGTCTAGGATTGGTATCAGTGCAGACTCGATGGGCCGAATGGCCCCTTTCTGCACTACAAGACTTCTATGATTCCATCTGCCAATCTCCTAGCTTATCTATATCCATCTGTATTTTGCTATGTTACACTCTGTCCCACTTGCATTTATATAGATTGTAAACAGGAATGACCCCTGCAGCACCCCACTAGTTACATTTTGCCAGCTGGAGAAGACCCATTTATCCTGACCCTCTGCTTTTTGTCAGTCAGCCAATCCAATCTAATACTCTACTCCCAATCCCCTAAAATCTAACCTCTTGGTCAGTCTTTTATGCAGCACCTTGTCAAACGCTTTCTGGAAGTCTAGATATACATCCATAGGCTCCCCACTATCCACATTGCTGGCTCAAAGAACCCAAGCAAGTTTGTCAAGCATGGCTTTCCCTTCATAAAACAATGTTGACAATGGTGGATTGAGCTTTGCCTTTCCAAACTGCATGGTGGCACAGTGATTAGCACTGCTGCCTCACAGTACTAGGAACCAGGGTTCCATTCCTGGTTTGGATCACAGTCTGTGTGGAGTTTGCACGTTCTCCCAGTGTCTGTGAGAGTTTCCTCTGGGTGCACTGGTTTCCTCCCACAGACTGTTTAGTGTTCCTCCCACGTGCTGTTTAGGTGCATTAATGCAAACAGGCGCTGGAATGTGATGACTAGTAACTTCATTGCAGTGTTAATACAAGCCTTACTTGTGACTAATAAATAAACTTTCAAATGTTCAGTCATCTCCTCCTTAATGATTGATTTCCAGGAACTTCCCGACCAGAGGTCAAGCTAACTGGCCTCCGGTTTCCTGCTTTTTGCCTCTCTCCCTTTTCGAAAAAGGGTGTCATATTAGTAGGCGAGGGACACACCATGGAAAGATCCATTGACCTAGGCAGGATTTTAGAGTTTCAGGACGTGCAAGGCCATAAAGTTCTGCCATTTTGTTGACCGTTACCTACATGTTGGGTTGCCACCACATTCCTTTGATTTCTATCCAATTAGCTTTTTGTACTGGTGTGACTGAAGTAATATTCAAGGGCACATGAAGTGAGGTGCAAGCTGATAGCACACAGCTCTCGCAGTCAGGGTTGCGTGCATTCACTGCATCCAAAGCATAGATATTTATTTTGCTTTTACTATTTGAAATGATGATAATCTTATTAACATATAAATGATTAAGCATTTTCTATAACCTAATGAAATAATCAGTGTTATTCAATGTATTTGGTCTTATTCATGGCATCATGGTTAAAGTTAAGATAAATCCCCTAGTCACCACATTCCAGCACCTGTTCAGGTAGATTGAGGGAGAATTTAGCATGGCCAATACATCCAACCCTAAGTGAACAAGTCTGATTTCAATCTTGTGGCCCACTGAAATACAGGCCATTCACTAGCCTGGGCTGCCCAGCACTGCACTAAGCCACCTGGAGTGCTGGTGCAGACATGATGGGCCAGATGATTTCTCTCTGTACCATAACAGTCCTGTGATTTCACCCAGGAATATTACTGCAGAAAGTTAATATGGACACACACCAAGGTCACAGAGATAGGGGTAGTACTCCCTTTCCATAAATTAACCTTCCCTCCTCCCCGCAACTACTAATTCATTCTATCAGGATTCGCCTAACAACCTCAAAGCAAACGCCCACGTAAGAGGACATGCAGCTTCAGCTCTGCCAACTCCAGTACCGACAGGAAAGCAAATTACTGCAGATGTTTGAATCTGAAACATAAACAGAAAATGCTAAAAAAAACCCCAACATCTGTGGAGGGAGGATGGAACCAACGGTCTCTTGACAGATGCCGTCAGACCTGCTGAGATTCTCCAGCATTTTCTGTTTCCGTTTAACTCCACTACTTACCTGTACTTTCTTCGCACCAAATAATCCGCTTGAAACCCACTGAATGGCTTGATGAGCAGCGACGCTGCGCGACTAAAACCAACGGAAATAACCATCACTGTTAAAACCCCAACAACTACCCAACCGGTACCGCCTTTCACCTTTAACCCCGGGCTCCAGGTAGGTACACCTCCGCTGTTCACAACCTGGCACCTGCGCAGTCGATAGCCCAACGCCGGCGCACAAGCCTGATAGCAGCGCCTGCGCAGTTGAGAGCTCAATCCTGGCGCCCAAGCCTGATACCGGCGCCTTCACGGTCGATAGCCCGACGCCGGCGTCTGCGCAGTTGATAGCCCAATCCTGGCGCACAAGCTTGATGCCCGCTCTTGCGCAGTTGATAGCCCAAGCCTGGCGTACAAGCTTGATGATAGCGCCTGCGCAGTTGATAGCCTGACGCCGGCGCACAAGCCGGATGGCAGCGCCTGCGCAGTTGATAGCCCAATCCTGGCGCACAAGCTTGATGCCGGCGCTTGCGCAGTTGACAGCCCAAACCTGGCGTACAAGCCTGATGGTAGCGCCTGCGCAGAAGCCTGATTGGAGCGCCGGCGCAGTTGATAGCCCAATCCTGGAGCAGAAGCCTGATGCCGGCGCCTGCGCAGTTGATAGCCTGATATCGGCGCACAAGCTTGATGGCGGCGCCTGCGCAATGGATGAGCTCTTTACCTTTAGTGTCGGTGGGCGGAACTACAAACAAGGCCTTCTCTAAATTTTATTATCAATCCAGTAGCTGTTGTGGTTTTACGGTCGGTAGAAAAGAGTGAAATCTAGCAGTAAAGATTAATTCCAGATTTGCATTTTGGAGATGACAACCATTTGTGAACCCATTGCGCAGTCTATTTAACTGAGGCCTGTTTCTCTAATACTTGGTTCAGGTGAAGTAAGTCTGGTCATAGGAAGCAGTGTGAGCATGAGTCTGGTCTCCCTCTCGCAGATTCAAGAAGCTTGTCTTTGACAGTTACAAGCACAAACTTTGATCCTATTCATTATAGAACATTTGAAAATTTGGCTGTTTTAATTTGCATATATTTCTCATAGCTTCAGAAAACCTATCAAGATGCTGTTTTCAAAGTCAACGGGATCCTTTAGGACTCTGCGGATCATGCACGCTAATGTTGGCCGCAGGAGTTTTTGGGGGTGGTTGAATGCTGTTTTCAACAAGTAAGGTTAAGAGATATTTCACTGGTTTAGATATTTGGCTAATGCAACGCTGGCATATCCACGTAATGTATATAACAACAGTGCATTTTCTTTTAAATAGTGTGGATTATGATCGTATAAAGACTGTTGGTCCAGACAGAGCAGCATCAGAGTGGTTGCTTCGTTGTGGTGCTAGTGTGCGTTACAAAGGTTTGGATAAGTGGCAAAAAGATTACAATCATCTACCTACTGGTCCACTGGAAAAATTCAAAATTGAAGGAATTGATGCTACGGAATCATGTATTATGCACAAAGGATTTGACTACCTGGGTACAGTATTAGATTATTTTCAGTAATAGTTTATTTCTGTACCATTTTGTTAATGATTTTGATCAAAAACTCTTGACCCTGCAGAGATATCTTTTATGTTGAGCCCCCTCCATGATGGTGCACCCTGGCGACTTATTTCTTCAGAAGCTTTTGGGGTTTCTCCCTTTGTCAGGTGAATGGAGAGTTCTGGCCTCAGACAGAGCATATAACAGCACAGACAGTTTACAGATTACTGATTAGAATGCGAGTCTTTACAACTAACCTTGTATTCAAGTCTTTAAGAGGCCGACAGTGTGAGTGGAAAGAGCATTAAGCACAGGTTAAAGAGATGTGTATTGTCTCCAGACAGTACTGTAAGTGAGGTTTTGCAAACCCAGGCAATGGGACCCTGTGCGAGAACCTCTCTGGCTATGTCGAGGGCATCCTGAAACCCATTGTACAAAGAACCCCCAGCTTTTGTCACGACACTACAGACTTCCTACGGAAACTCAGCACACATGGAGCAGTTGAACCAGGGACACTCCTTGTCACAATGGATGTCTTGGCGCTCTACACCAACATCCCCCATGATGATGGCATTGCTGCAACTGCCTCAGTACTCAACTGAGGCAGTTGCAGCCAGTTTCCAGATGCAATTCTACAACTCATCCGCTTTATCCTGGACCACAATGTCTTCACTTTCAACAACCAGTTTTTCATCCAGACACACGGAACAGCCATGGGGACTAAATTCGCACCTCAATATGCCAACATCTTCATGCACAGATTAGAACAACACTTCTTCACCACATAGGACCTTCAACCGATGCTATACACTAGATACATCAATGACATTTTCTTCCTTTGGACTCATGGTGAACAATCACTGAAACAACTATATGATGATACGAACAAGTTCCACCCCACCATCAGACTCACCATGGACTATTCTCCAGAATCAGCTGCATTCTTGGACACACGCATCTCCATCAAGGACGGTTACCTCAGCACCTCACTGTACCGCAAGCCCACAGACAACCATTCTCACAATTCTCCACTTCTCCTGCTTCCACCCTAAACAAGTTAAAGAAGCCAACCCCTACAGACAAGCCCTGCATATACACAGGATCTGCTCAGATGAGGAGGATCGTGACAGACACCTCCAGACGCTGAAAGATGCCCTCATGAGAACAGGATATGGCGCTCAACTCATCGATCGACAGTTCTGATGCGCCACAGCGAAAAACCGCACCGACCACCTCAGAAGACAAACACGGGACACAGTGGACAGAGTACCCTTCATCGTCCAGTACTTCCCCGGAGCGGAAAAGCTACGACATCTTCTGCGGCGTCTTCAACATATCATTGATGAAGACAAACATCTCGCCAGAGCCATCCCCACTTGCATATACACTAGATACATCAATGACATTTTCTTCCTTTGGACTCATGGTGAACAATTGCTGAAACAACTATATGATGATACGAACAAGTTCCACCCCACCATCAGACTCACCATGGACTATTCCCCAGAATCAGTTGCATTCTTGGACACACGCATCTCCATTTCAAAAAACATACAACAGGTCTATCTCAGCACTGAAGCGGCTGCACTGCAGCCAAATATTCTGAGCGCAGAACCTCAAACAGACCATTGTTCGCAGCAAACTACCCAGCCTTCAGGAGAACAGTGACCACAACACCACACAACCCTGCCACAGCAACCTCTACAAGACATGCCGGATCATCAACATGGATGACATCATCACACGTGAGAATACCATCCACCAGGTACATGGTACACCCTCTTGCAACTCGGCCAACATTGTCTACCTAATATGCTGCAGGAAAGGATGTCCCGAAGCATGGTACATTGGGGAGACCATGCAGACGCTACGACAACAGATGAATGAACATCGCTCGACAATCACCAGGCAAGACTGTTCCCTTCCTGTTGGCGAACGCTTCAGCGGTCACGGGAATTCGGCCTCTGACCTTCGGGTAAGCGTTCTCCAGGGCGGCCTTCACGACACACAACAGCGCAGAGTCGCTGAGCAGAGACTGATAGCCAAGTTTCGTGCACGTGAGGATGGTCTGAACAGGGATCTTGGGTTCATGTTGCACTATCTGTAACCCCCATGACTTGCCTGGGTTTGCAAAACCTCACTTACTGTACTGTCTGGAGACAATACACATCTCTTTAACCTGTGCTCAATGCTCTTTCTACTCACACTGTCAGCCTCTTTAAGACTTGAATAGCAGGTTAGTTGTAAAGACTCGCATTTTTATCAGTAATCTGTAAACTGTCAGTGCTGTTATATGCTCTATCTGAGGCCAGAACTCTCCATTCACCTGACGAAGGGAGAAACCCCAAAAGCTTGTGAGTTTACTATCAAATAAATCGGTTGGACTTAACCTGGTTTTGTCAGATTTCTTACTGTGTTTTCCCCAGTCCGATGCCGGCATCTCCACGACATGATTTATTTCTTCGCCTGTGGCGCGGCCTCAAATATGACGTGCAGCTCCTGCATATCAATCTGGGGCGCATTTTGAACTCTTTGCAGGAGTTGCTCGTCTTTTACCAGGTCCTCGTGCAAGAGCTGCTGCTCAGGAATCCGCCCCTCCAGCCGTATAACTTCAGATGGTTGATGGAGAAGGAAGCTGTGGTCGCTGGGGTGACCAGGATTGGGGACGTGCTGGATGACAGAGGAGTGGGCTGGATGAGCCCTCGCGTGCTGGCTAAGTGCATGGGTGTCCGACGCGCGGCCAAAGCCATCCAAGACCTTAGGACAGTCGTGCTCGGCACCGAAAGTGCACACAGTCTCGAGGTGGCGCATGCATGCGGTGGGATCCCGCCTGAGCGTTCCCCTGTTCAGACAGAATTCCACATTGACCCAAAGCCTTAGCCCTCCTCCTTGGGTCAGGTGCCCCACAGCATGAGCTGCCTCATCCTCCATGCCTTTTCCCATTGTGTGGAGGCGTTTCCTGTACAGGCTGCTGCTGTACCCCTTCCGCTACTGCATCCTTGCCTGTCACCTGGATACACCTTGGCGGGCCTTGTTGCCATCGGGCGGCAGAGGGATCTTTCCCAATTACATTGGGGACCTGGGGTGGAGGGTGATGCATGCAGCAGTTCTGCATAATCGTAGGGTTCACGGGCTCTGAAGCTTTCCCCTTTAGTGGCCTTGTAGAGTCCGTGGACCATGTCTATGTTTTGTGTCTTAGGTTGCACTCCCTTTTTGTTTTCCTGAAGAACCTTTTATTAATGTTTTGTTTGCACTTCAGCCCCATGCTCCTGATCTATGGACACCTGGTGCGGGGAGGGGAGGGATGGCGATCTCCTCGTGAACCTGCTCCTGGGCTTAGCGAAATAGTGCCATTTACGGGTCCAGGCAGCGGGCGATCGAGGGGGCCATCCATCCTGACTTTTGCCCCTCTACTGCAGCTACGTTCGCAGCCAAGTGTTCCTGGAGAAGGAGCATGCGGCGTCCACGGGCGCAGTTGATGCCTTCCACACCTGCTGGGCACTGCAGGGGCTGGGGTGTATTATTGACCCTAATAATCACATTATAATTTGATGTTTCAAGTTTCCTTTGTACTTTGATTTTGTTCGGACTGTTTCCCTTCCTTTTGGGAAGCTGCCCCTTTCTGTTTTGTCCTGATTTAACTTGAGTTTGTTTTCTTGGTTTGAACTTAAAAGTGGCCAAAGCCTCAGCACCCCCCCCTCCTTGGGTCAGGTGCCCCACAGCATGAGCCGCCTCGCAGAAATGTCCTCCGTGCCTTTTTCCACCGTGTGAAGGCATTTCCCGTTCAGGCTGCTGCTACACGCCTTCCACTACCGCATCTTTGCCTGTCGCCCGGATACACCTTGGCGGGCCTTGTTGCCGTCGGGCAGAGGGAGGTCCCCAATGGAAGTTCCTCTACGGAGGGATCTCCCCCAATTATATTGGGTACCTGGGGTGGAGGGTGATGCATGCAGCAGTTCCGCACAACTGTAGGATTCACTGGTTCACAGGCTCCGACACTTGCCCCTTCTGTGGCCTTGTGGAGTCCGTGGACCATGTCTGTGTTTTGCGTCTTAGATTGCACTCCCTTTTTGTTTTCTTGAAGAACCTTTTATTGATGTTTTGTTTGCGCTTCAGTCCCACGCTCCTGATCTACGGACATCTGGTGCGGAGAGGGGAGGGTCGGGATGGCGACCTCCTTGTGAACCTGTTCCTGGCGAAACGTGCCATTTACAAGTCCAGGCAGCGGGCAATCAAGGGGGCTGTCCATCCTGACTGTCTGCCCCTCTACTGCGGCTATATTCACGGCCAGGTGTCCCTGGAGAGGGAGCATGCGGTGTCCACTGGGTGCAGTTGATGCCTTCCGCACCCGTTGGGCAGCGCAGGGACTGGGGTGCATTATTGACCCTAATAATCATGTTTTAATTTGATGTTTTTAAGTTTTCTTTGTACTTTTGATTTTGTTTGGGGTGTTCCCCCTCCTTTTGGGAAGCTGCCCCTTTTACTTTGTCTTGGTTTGACCTTGAAAGAGGCCACCTCTTTGTGGGATGCAGCTTTGCTAGGTTTCTCCAATCCTTGGTTGCTACAAGCAGTACTTTAGTTACCTCTTACATTTTAAATTTGGTTTTCGGTAGGCTGATTTTAGCCTAATTTAAAGAATAGTTTTGGTTTTCACTTTGGGAAATGTTATGAATGGACTGATCAAACTGGACAGGTACAAGGCAGAAAAAATTCAACCATATAAACAAAGCAGATTGAAGAGCAGTTAGGGAACTGGATTATATCATGGCATGGTCTAATAAGCCTCTGGTGACGCACAGTTGCCATTACAATCTGAATTTTTTGAAATGCTGTATAAACCACTTTTAGAGCGAACTATGCACTTGCCTTAAACTAAGTTCCTCAAAATGGGTCCTTGAATATCGAAAGAAGATTGCCAATATAGCTTTATGCTTATCATAGCCCTTCTGAATGCGATGATGTGCTTTTAATTATTTGTTTCTAATTTTTGCATATCTGATTTCACATTTTATATGTTCTGAAAATTTGTTTTGCATCTAGCAGGTCTTTGTCAGTTGAGTCTTTCAAAAGCATGTCACCTCAGCATATAGAACGTTCTTAGGGCAAAACTAACTAATTGACTGAATGACAACTTCACTGTTGAATCAGCTGATTAAACAATACTTAAATAACATCCTAGGCATTTCACAAGAGTGTTATAAAACAAAATTAGACACTGAGCTAAGTAAAGTGATATTTGGCAGATGATCAAAGACATGAGTTTAAAAGAGCAGTTTAAAGATGAAAGATATTGAGAGGTGTTGGAAGGGAGCTTGGGACCTAGACAGTTCAAGGTACAGCCACCAATGGTGGAACAGAAAAAAAAATCAGAGATGATCAAAAGCCCAGATTCATGTGAACACAGATCTTAGAGGGTTGTAAGGCTTGAGAAGATTTCAGAGATAGGGAGGGGAGAGATGAGAGCATTGAGGAATTTCAAAACAAGGATGAGAACTTTAGTATTGAGGCGTTTCTTGACTGGGAGCCAGTACAGGTCAATGAGTACAGAGGTGCTAGCAGAACAGGTGTTGTGGCGAGTAAAGATATGGACACCACAGTTTGGGCGATGGAATTTACAGAGGTGGCAACAGAAGACAGGCCAACAATGTGTGGGATTAACCAAGTATAGCGATAACAACGGCATGAATGAATGGCCCTGAATGTTTCTACAACCCACTCCACATTCAGTAGGGTGCTCCCAGGCCTGTTGCCTCTAATACAAGAATTTACAAGTTACAGCTTCTCCCCTGACTTGAATACCACTAGAGGCCAGCAGTCGTTTTATATACTTATAAGTGAAAGGTTATTAATAATATTGTACATATTGTTTTAAATATAAAGATATTTGTTGAGATCAGTTAATGACTGTTTTGTAAGATTTCTCATTTGTACATTTTATTGAAGATCATCTGGAACATGTCAAAGAAATTAAATTCCAGAGGTGTATATACATTGAAGATTTATGTCTTGAGAGACTTTGCAAGATAGAAAATTTGCAGAAGAGCCTTAAAGGGATGGAAATAATTTCTTGTGGAAATGTCACAGACCGGGGAATCATAAATCTTCATCTTCTCAAGTAAGTATTTTTGGGGAGAAATAAGGTACAGTACTGTGAAAATAGTAGCAACATTAACAGATGTATATACTGGCATCATGTCTTCATAACAAGACTGTTTACAGCACTCCTGTTTGTGGAGGTAAACAATGAGTCAACAACACTGGGAGTTAAAAGTGTTTCTGTTCATCAACATGCTACATCATGCTTAACTGTAAATCCATTACAGTATTCAAAACAAGTTACTGAAATTCTGATTGAAGTACATGGAAATGCTACTAACCCACCTCCAACCAGCCCCAATCTCCAAAAACAAAACTTCCAACAGCATCAACTTCCATTTATGTAGCACCTTAATGATTATGAAGCACTTCATGATGTTCATAGGAGTGTGAAGTGTAAACGTCCAAACTAAAGAGGGCAAAGTTAGGAAGAGTGACCAAAAGCTTGGTCAGAGAACTGGAGTTTATATGAGGAGGTTCTTAAAGGATGAGAGGACATGGAAAGTGGAGATCTTAGGTTCTGGACAACTGAAGACATTGCATTCAATAAGTGAGGCAAAAGCTATGCATAAAAAAAGTTAGAGCAATGGAGAATTTGTGAGAGAAGGTTACAAAGGAGGGCAAAACCATTAAGGGATTTAAACCAACAAGGGATATATTACTAATGATTGGTGTAGTTAAAAAAAAAATCATCATGGGATGTGAGCATTGCATGCCCACTTACTTCATTTATTGCCCCATATTTAGGTGAAAATCCTGTCTGTGGTCTTGATTCCTTGCACTGACTTGGTCAAAATGGCAGATACTTACCTGCCTAGATTTAAGCCATCTTAACTGTTCATAAAATGCAAAATCCTAAGTGGATCAATCCTATACATCTCCAAGTAGAAATGAAACATGGGGAAAAAAAAAGAGGCACTTAAATTTTGTTAAAGAACACTGGCCATAATAGGGGTCATTTATTTCCTCCATCCCTGAAAAAATTCCAAGTTTTGGAGTAAATTAGAACATAATGCAACTGAATCTATAACATGGTCACACACCAGTTGCATTTAAAATACCGCAGGTTTAGATCTGTTAATGGTAGTTGTTGAGTAATGTATATATGTTGTGCCTTGGGTGTTGTCAGGTACTACAGTGGGGCTGGTATTCACACCTTTACAAGCAAACAGTTTAGGTTTATATTGATGTTTATCCCAAATAGTTAATCGTATGCTCATCCTGTTTCCATATTTTGTCACCATCTGTCCGCTCTTAAGACTTTGAGATGATTTCTGCTTCAGTCACTACTCAGATGAGGCATCTCATAACCTCTGTGCATCTGAAGTGCATTGAAATTTTGGTGATGCATGGATATTGGGAAGGGTGTAAATTGTTGTGCAATCCCAACCAGACAAAGTACACAAATGAGTTATAATCTATTAGCTACATCATAAGTGCTATTTAGGCGTTTTGATGTGATATACAATTTTAAAGTGAACATTTTTGTTCTGAGGTGCAAAATGAAATGTTTAAATGCTTTTTTTTCAAATCTGCACAGTGTAAAATCTTGTTTTCGTTTTACTGCAGAAACTTAGAACAGTTGTTTCTAAGTGATCTTCCTGGCATGGAAGAAAAAGAAAAAACTCTTCAGGTTTTACGAAAAGCTCTACCTGCCTGTCAGATTAAAGTTGATCTTGAGTGAAGCTATAATTTGGAAAATGTATAGTCTAAATAAAATGCCACTTTGCAAATAGCAGGATATGACATACGATTTAAATGAAATTATCATTTTTTTTAAAAAAGCTAATGCTTTTGCATTATTTAAAAATTTTGAGATTGTTTTAGCCGCAAGTATGTTCACTAAAACTGCCCAAAGTGTTTAAACTCATGTTTGAAGTTGGATTTGAGCCTCCAAATTAGGGTGCTCTTGCATTCTCAAAGTTCTGACTTCTGGCTAATAAAAGATCCATGACTCAAGATTGTAAAAGTTGCAATAGTGTTTGAAGTCCATAGATTATTATTCTGAAAATATTCAATGTTGATGCTTTACATTTTTGTAGTATGAAACAAAAACTTTTCTTCCTCTGCTAACGCAATTTGTCTTTTTATTAATAATTATTAAGTACAGCATTCTGATATGGAGCAGCATACACTTGTTGCTGTTATATATAGATAAACTAGATGTGTAAGTTATTCCAGAAAATGCTGGAAAATATCAGCATGGCTGTCAGCATCTTTGACGAAGAGTCATCCAGACTTGAAACGTTAACTGTGTTCTCTCTTCACAGATGCTGACAGCCGTGCTGAGATTTTCCAGCATTTTCTATCTTTGTTTCGGATTCCAGCATCCAGTCATTTGCTTTTAACTAACAGATTCATGATTTAATATGAGAAATTTTTAAATCAATGCAAGATAGCATAAGTATTGCAGATTTTATAATCTATTTGTAGATTTCAATTGCAGCTAGTCAAAACCGTATATTTACAAATGTAAATGATGTAACGCCTTTAAGTTTTAAGCCAAAATTTTTACAGAAGTTATCTTTTAGTATTCACATCTACTGCAAGGTTTTTCCCCCAGATTTAAATGTGCTACATCTTGTTAGGTTATCAACTTTTATGTATTTTTGAAACAAAGAATGAGTAACACAACTTTATCCAGTTTCATTTATATCAAAATTGTATGACAAAGCATAATCACTGTGTACAGATATATAGTAAGCAGAATGTTCTGAATTTTTCATCCCAAGAATAGTCAATTTATTTGTATAGTTTTTGATCTATTGACAGATATACATTCAAATATTTGCCCTGCACTCAAACTGAATTACTTTAAATTTGGGTGGCACGGTAGCACAGTGGTTAGCATTGCTGCTTCACAGTTCCAAGGACCTGAGTTTGATTCCCGATGTGGTCACTGTCTGTGTGGAATTTGCACATTCTCCTCCTGCCTGTGTGGGTTTCCTCCCACAGTCCAAAGATGTGTGGGTTAGGTTGATTGCCCCTTAGTGTCCTGAGATGTGTAGGGATATGGGGGTAGGGCCTGCGTGGGATTGTAGTCGGTGCAGACTCGATGGGCCAGGTGGCCTCCTTCTGTACTGTAGGTTTCTATTCCTAAAACTTTAGTTATCTGCTAGACTAAAACTGTTGTTTCTGACTGCACTGAGTAGTGCGCTAGAGTTGTGATCTGAATGGGGAAAGATCATACAGAAGTGAAAATTCCATTCAACCACAGGGTATTTTAAGGGAATAGCTGGAATGGGTCATCAATAGAACTCACAAGAAATGCTAACTAAACAGTTCAAAATCAAATTCACTTGGAAGTTGAATTAGGACTGAAAACATAATATGTCAGTTCTTATTCTATGGTGACATGGTAAATCCAATTTTCCTGCTCCTTTGTATGCAGTTTTCAGACCAAGAAAGGTAAATAACAGGTTATTAGACAAAGAATAAACAGAATTTTTGGCTTGGTATACCTATAGCTGTGGAAGAAGTGTTGGCAGTATACGTGACTCAACGATCAACTTTTTGTTAGGTATACATGTAATGAACATTGCGCTTCTCATACGTTAGGACACAAATGCTAACCTGATTTGGGTTTTCTCTAAGTGGGATTACAGTTTAAAACCATTTCAAGCAGGTAGTAGTGCATAGAATACAGTGCTCTTTCTTTACATAAACATTGTACGCATTTAGAACAAAACTTCTGACCAAGTATTTAAAGTTTATACTCACTTTCATAAGTACACATTCCTTTAAAATTCAGACACAAAGAAAACAAAGTGCTGACCTAAAAAAAATGCTTATAATCTCAGGCTGGATAACAGTATGGTGCAAGTCTTCACTTTACCAAAATTTTAAAACCCTTATTAACATTTCCTTTGGACAGTTGGTTTTTCAGGTAGATATCATTTATGATTTGATGATCTTATTGCCATTTGGTTAAATGTTAGGTAGATGATAATTATATTTCTGCTTGAAGTACTTCTTGCTTTCCATTGTTGGAGGTATATTGCTGCTGGTAAGCTGTGGTAAGTACTGCAACTGTAGAAAACAAAAAGTATAATATTTAATGTCTTGCCGCATTTAGTTAACATTTATTGAACTAATTCTTGGCAAGGAAATTTTTTAGCCCATTGTTTTATTCAACAACTTCAAACTATTAACAGGCTAAAAACAAATGTTTATATTGGTTCCTGAAAATTACTATTTCAATTGAAACATAATTTTCTAATTGTCATGGTACATTTTAGACTTAGAGTTACAAGAACAAACTGTTCTCAATACAGAATGTGCCCACAGGAGTAGTAAATAGCATTCAAGCATAAGTGATGTTTTTCAGAGAGCTTAGTTGATTTATTAGTCACAAGTAAGGCACTGCAATGAAATTCCCCAAGTCGCCACACTCTGGCACCTCTTCGGATACACTGAGGGAGCATTTAGCATGGTCAATGCACCTAACCAACACATCTTTCAGGCGGTGGGAGAAATCTGGAGCACCCAGAGGAAATCGATGCAGACATGGGGATAATGTGTAAACTCCATACAGTGACTCAAGCCAGGAATCAAATCTGAACCTGACCCCGGCTTGGGTCACTATCTGTGTGGAGTTTGCACATTCTCCCAGTGTCTGTGTGGGTCTCCTCTGGGTGCTCCAGTTTCTTCCCACGTTCCAAAGATGTGCAGGTTAGGTTGATCGGCCATACTAAATTGTCCGTTAGTATCAGGAGGATTAGCAGGGTAAATACATGATGTTATGGGGATAGGACCTGGGTGGGATTGTTGTTGATACAATCTCGATGTGCTGAATGGCCACTTTCTGCACTATAGGGATTCTATGATTCTCCGTCTATTTTTCTTCTCCCCCCCACCACCCCTGTCAAGTATACCTAATAATACATTGAATTCATCCTCTTCCAGTATTTGCCCTGTTTATTTCTCAGTCTTTAAATGTCAGTGGTTGAGGAAAATGGTCCATTGTTCACCATGCCCATGTACCATTATCGGGACCAAATCTAATCAGTGGGGCGCCCGCAAGATGCAGCATTCTGGTTAAATATGGCCCACTGTTAACTTCATTGTCCTTCTAAGAGAAGGCTGCAGTCAATTATATCATCCTTCACATGAGAAGCTGCAAAAAGGTGATGAACTAAAATATGCTATGACTCAGGATAAGACTGGGGTGACAGTGGTTAGCACAGCTGCCTCAAGTGTCAGGGATCCAGGTTCAATTTCAGCCTTGGGTGACTATGTGTGTTTCCTCTGGGTGCTCTGGTTTCCTCCAACAGTCCAAAAACGTGCAGGTTAGGTGGACTGTCCATGGTAAATTGCCCCTTAGTGTCCCAAGATGTGTAGGTTAGGGGGATTAGTGAGGTAAATGCATGGGGTTATGGGGATAGTCATGATGTGGGTATGCTGGCGTTGGACTGGCATAAACACAGTAAAAAGTCTGACAACACCAGGTTTTAGTCCAACTGATTTATTTGATAATAGACTCACAAGCTTTCGGGGTTAGTCCCTTCGTCGGGTGAATGGAGAGTTCTGGCCTCAGACAGAGCACATAAAGCACAGACAGTTTAGAGATTACTGATTAGAATGCGAATCCTTACACCTTAAATCGGTTGGACTAAAACCTGGTGTTGTCAGACTTTTTACTATGGGGATAGGCCAGGAGCTGGACTTGGGTAAGATGCTCTGTTGGAGCATCGGTGCAGACTTGATGAGCCTAATGGCCTCCTCCTGCAGGAATTCTGCATTCAAAGAAGTTTCATTTGCTTGTTCAAATGGGCATCAAAGATTCCATGGCAATTTTTGTCATAATTTGTCTGTTTTTACTGTGCATGAGAGAAAATTGCAGCACTGGAACAGGCCCTTCAGCCCTCCAAGTCTGCAGTGACCATGCTGCCTGACTGAACTAAAACCCTGTACCCTTTCGGAGAATCTATTTCTCTATTCCCATCCTATGTATGTGTCCAGATGCCTCTTAAAACTCATCATCGTATCTGCTTCCATTACCTTCCCTGGCAGCAAGTTCCAGGCACCCACCACTCTCTTAAAAAAAAAACTTGCCTCAAAGATATTCTTTAAACTTTGCCCTTCGCACTTTAAACTTTTGCCCCCTGAGTAATTGACTCTTCCACCCTGGGGAAAAAGCTTTTGACTATCCACTCTACTTCTCAATCTTTAGACTTCTATCAGATCGCCCCTCAACCTCGATCGTTTCAGTGAGAACAAACCAAGTTTCTCCAATTTCTCCTCATAGTTAATGCTCTCCTGGTAAATCTTTTCTGTACCCTCTCTAAAGCCTCCCCATCCTTCTGGTAGTGTGGTGATCAGAATTGAACACTATATTCCAAGTGCAGCCCAACTAAAGTCCTATAAAGCTGCAACATGACTTGCCAATTTTTAAATTCAGTGCCCCAGCCGACGAAGGCAAGCATGCCATATGCCTTCTTGACTACCCTCGCCGCCTGCATTGCCACTTTCAGTGACCTGTAGCCCAGATCCCTCTGCCTGTCAATACTCTTAAGGGTTCTGCCATTTACTGTATATTTTCCATCTGTATTAGATCTTAATGGCAACCAATTTTGTCTACATAACAATCACAGCACTTCAAAGTAATTCTGTGTAATAGTTTTGTTTCTGAATGACAATGTTACCTAAAAGCAAATAATTATTTCCTTAATTGAGTTTGCCATGTAGCTACTTACTGCTGGTACGTTTCTGCGTGGTGCTCTCACACGTCTTTTCAGAGCTTTCTGCTTGCCCAATTCCAGTTCTTTTCTAAGGCTATCAAAATATGGATGATCCAGCAACTGTTCACAATTTAGACGAGCCGCAGGATCCATGTGTAAACAACCCTATAAAAAATAGAATTAATGTTGTTTCCTTGTACAGATATTTTACACATGCCCATAATTTTTTCCTACTTTCATCCATCTTTACTTTAGGAGTTAGAGAGTACAGTCTTCAAATATATTAATCCACTGAAGGTATACTTAACTGGTATGGAAGGCAAACTGGAGGAATTTGTTCCCTAGGTGACCTTAAGACTGACAAACTTACCCTCGAGTTCAGACTGCAAATATTAACTAGGTCTAGGATTTAATTTGGAGTCTTAGGAGTTAAAAACTTCAAGAATAAAACTAAGGAGCCAATTCAAATACTGATCATACAAATGGTAACCTTGGCTAAAATCTGGTCTTTGAACCATGCTTTCAGGTACTCAGCTTTGAACAATGCGGCCCCATTACAGTTGGGAGAAAAATGATCTGCATGTTTACATTTACAAAAATAATACACACACTTTGTCAACTACCTTGAAGTGGACACAAAAGCTAAGCTAATGTTTTATAAAATTTCATTGTTTCTGACACTCTGAATTCTGAACCCATGTATGCCTTTTCAGCTGTTTCCTGATCTTGCCTTGCCAGCTTCAATGATTTGTGCATGTGTACTTTAAGGGTTCTCTGTTCCTGGACCTGCTTTTAGAGTTGTATCCTTCATTTTGTATCGCCTCTCCACTCTTTTCCAAATATCTGCATTAAATTTCACTTGATGTGGAGATGCTGGCATTGGACTGGGATAAACACAGTAAGAAGGCTCGCCACACCAGGTTAAAGTCCAAGAGTGGCACTTACTACCAATAAACCTGTTGGACTTTAACCTGGTGTTGACAGACTTCTTACTGTATTAAATTTCACTTGCCATTTGTCTGCCTATTCCACTGGCTCATGAAGTCAGTCATTATCCAACTCACAGGTCATTATGTTTCCAAGTTTAGTTTCATCTGTATGTTTTGAAATTGTGTCCTATACATCCAAATCCAGCTGAATAATTCATATCAAGATAAGCAGTAGTTTTAAGCACTGGGGAATACCATCACAATCTGAAAAACCATTCGCTAAGGCTCTCCCTGTTTTCTGTCACTGTCAATTTTGTATCCATGTTGTCGCTGTTCCTTTTATTCCACGGACTTTAACTTTGGTGGCAAGCCTATCATGTGGCACTTTTCCCAGATGTCTTTTGGAAGTCCATATACACATCAGCTCTTTTATCCTCATTAACTCCCATCCTATCAGCCCATCATTCTACTACTTTCTACCTGATGTGCTTATCTAGCTTCTCTTTAAATGTTTCTATGCTATTTGCAGAGATTCAGTGTTATCTCTTTTACTCATCCAGTGTTTTGTTACTGACCAGCTAGTTTGCTTTTTATAATAATGAAATGATGTCTTTCTATACAAAAGCAAAATATTGCAGATGCTGGAAATCTGAAATAGAAAATATTGGTAATACTCAGCAGGTCTGGCAACATCTGCGGAGAAAAAAAGCATTAATATCATTGACCTGAAATGTTAATTCTTTCTCCCTGCAGATGCATTTTGAACTCCTGAGTACTTCCAGCATTTTTTGTGTTAATGTTTTTCCTGAACTCCCTCAATCTATCTAGTCTATCAAAGTCTTTACCTGCCCCAGCTCTATATCTTCCCCTCCCAATGTTACTTTGATTTTTGTCTTGTATCTTTCTGAATCATTATTTTGAACTTACGTTGTGGTCGCTATAATAAAGCAGATTTTTATACACATACAACTTTTATACTTAATTTATGGAACCAGTAAATTATAAATCAAGAATTCCATGAATGCATTGTGAGTTGTAACAATTCTAGGAAGGAATATTAGAAATAAATAATTTTTGAAATCATTAATGCAAATAGTTCCATGGCGTATGAGCCACTTTCTGTGTGCAACAATACATGGTAATTAATGTGTAAACCACAATCAGCATTCACCTTCATAAATCCAAGAGCATGTTGAGAAAGATTTGCAAACTTCATTTCCAAAGGTTCCTGTTCAGAAAATAAATTCTAGTTACACCAACATACTGCCAAAAAACAGATAAATTAATTTTCTAAAGTTTGCTTTCAATAAGGAACACAATTTGTAAACAGATGAATTAGCAGTAATCATCATCCTGATGGCAAATGTTACGTTTCTCCACAAAATAGTTGTTTTTCTTCATATTTTCTGTCTTTTATAAACATATCCCACTAACTAACAATGTTACTGCTTGGCTAGCAGAACATAGAACACTACAGCACAAACAGGCCCTTCGGCCCACGAGTTGCGCCGATCACATCAACACCTATCTATAACCCCCAATCCCATAAAACCCCATATACTCATCCAGAAGTCTTTTAAAAGACCCCAGCGAGTTCGCCTCCACCACCACTGACGGCAGCCGATTCCACTCACTCACCACCCTCTGAGTGAAAAACTTACCCCTAACATCACTTCTGTACTTTCCTCCCCGCACCTTAAATCTGTGTCCTCTCGTAGCGACCATTTCAACCCGGGGAAATAGCCTCTGAGAATCCACCCTATCCATTCCTCTCAACATTTTATAAACCTCTATCAGGTCGCCTCTCAACCTTCGTCTCTCCAGGGAAAAGAGACCCAGCTCCCTCAACCTAACTTCATAAGGCATGCCTCCCAGTCCAGGCAACATCCTTGTAAATCTCCTCTGTACCCTTTCAATAGCTTCTACGTCTTTCCTATAGTGAGGCGACCAGAACTGCGCACAGTACTCCAAATGAGGCCTGACAAGGGTCTTATAAAGCTGCAGCATTACCTCCCGACTCCTAAACTCAATCCCTCGATTAACGAAGGCCAGTACACCATACGCCTTCTTGACCACCTCTTCCACCTGCGAGGCCGATTTAAGAGTCCTGTGGACCCGGACCCCAAGATCCTTCTGCTCTTCAACACTACTAAGACTCCTGCCCTTGATAGTGTACTCGTTCATCCCGTTGGTTCTGCCAAAATGGACGACTACGCATTTATCCGCGTTGAAGTCCATCTGCCACTTCTCCGCCCAGTCCTGCATCCTATTTATGTCCTGCTGCAACTTTTGACATCCTTCCAGACCATCCACAACACCACCGACCTTCGTGTCATCAGCAAACTTACTTACCCATCCCTCCACTTCCTCATCCAGGTCATTTATGAAAATGACAAACAGCAAGGGTCCTAGAACAGATCCCTGGGGCACTCCACTGGTGACTGACCTCCATTCAGAAAAAGACCCATCCACAACCACTCTCTGCCTTCTGCAGGCAAGCCAGTTCTGGATCCACAAGGCCAAAGGCCCTTGGATCCCATGCCCTCTCACCTTCTCAAGAAGTCTTGCATGGGGGACCTTATCAAACGCCTTGCTGAAGTCCATGTACACCACGTCCACAGCACTTCCTTCGTCAATGTGTTCAGTCACATTATCGAAGAACTCAACTAGGCTTGTAAGGCACGACCTGCCCTTGACAAATCCATGCTGACTATTCCTGATCATGTCAAATCTCTCCAAATGCTCGTAAATCTTGTCCCTCAGAAGCCTCTCCATCAGCTTACCAACCACTGAGGTCAGACTCACCGGTCGGTAATTTCCCGGGCTATCTCTGTTCCCTTTCTTGAAAATAGGGACTACGTCCGCAATCCTCCAATCTTCCGGAACCTCTCCCGTCTCCATTGACGACACAAAGATCATCGCCAGGGGCTCTGCAATCACTTCCCTTGCCTCCCACAGTATCCTGGGGTATATCCCATCTGGTCCCGGCGACTTATCTATCTTGCTAGAATTCAAAAGTTCTAACACATCCTCCACCTTAATATCCACAAACTCAATCTTTTCCATCTGCTGCAAATCCGTAGCAAAATCTCCCAGATCAGCTTCCACCGTGAATACTGAGGCAAAGTACTCATTAAGCACCTCTGCCATTTCTTCTGGTTCCACACAGACCTTTCCCCCTTCACCTTTTATAGGTCCTATCCCTTCTCTTCTCATCCTTTTACCTTTCACATATTTATAGAAGGCCTTGGGATTCTCCTTAATCTTACCCGCCAAGGTCTTCTCATGACCCCTTCTGACTCTCCTAATTTCCCTTTTAAGCTCCTTTCTACAGTCCTTATACTCCTCAAGATCCTTAACCTCTCCTAGTTCCCTGAACCTTTTGTACACCTTCCCTTTCCTCCTGACTAGGTTCAACACAGCCTTCGTGCACCACGGTTCCCGCGACCTACCAAAACCCCCTTGTCTCATCGGAACGTTGTCATGCATAGCTCCAGACAAACATTCCTTGAATATCCGCCACCTTCCTTCGGTACTTTTCCCTAAGAACGCCTCCTTCCAGTTTATTTGTCCAAGTAACTTCCTGACTTCTTTGTATCTCCCCTTACTCCAGACAAACACCTTCCTAGCCTACCTGATCCTATCTCGTTCCAATGCAATTGTGAAGGAGATAGAATTATGGTCACCATTCCCAAGATGCTCTCCTACTGAGAGATCCATCACCTGCCCTGGTTCATTCGCCAGTACCAGGTCAAGTACAGCCTCTCCCCTCGTAGGCTTATCCACATACTGTGTCAGGAAACCTTCCTGAACACACCTAACAAACTCCTCCCCATCCAAACCCCTTACCCTAGGGATATTCCAGTCGATGTTTGGGAAATTGAAGTCTCCCATCACAACAACTCTGTTATTAATACATCTCTCCAGAATCTGTTTCCCTATCTGCACTTCAACTTCCCTGTCACTATTGGGCGGCCTATAGAATACACCCAGCAAAGTTTTCGACCCTTTGCTGTTCGTACATCCAATCTAAGTTGAATGAAGAGAGTTTAATACTTCTGTTTCTAACTTGCCTTAATTTCAGATTTCAATAATAATTACTAAAATAATATTTGTTTGATTATAGGCAATAGGGATGTAATTAGTGTTCCTCAGGCATACATTTAGAGCTTACTTCAAAACTCATGTTTCCATAGAGATAACTATATGTGCCAATTCCTAACCTATAGCTAAAATGGCAACAAACTGTCTCAATATTCACTGTCACTGAGACAATGGTGAAATTAATTGATGTACAATTACAGATACTGTATGCAGCTTATACCACAGGTTTAGAATAAAAGGTTCAACACCTCTTAACTAAATCAAATACACCATTAGTGAATATTAACAGTTGCCATGATAATTGAATATACCTATTTGACAGTATAACAAAGATCAATTACACAAGAAAGATAAACTGAAAAGCCATCAACATCCAATGGTAAGTAAGTTTTACAATGCCTTTGTAGTTTATATTAATTGATTCTGTCAAAGTTTGCCTTCAAGAACAAAATCACACCAACTCATGGTGTTTCCTTATTGGTCTCTACATTGCACAGCGATTCACACTAGCCCAACTGGAATGTGATGATCGCCATCTGCGGCTAAGGAGATAAGTATTTGGACCAACACGGTGCCAGAGTTCATAACGTAAGATTTACACTTGAGGGAATCTGTGTTTAGGGTTGATAACCTTTGTGCCACACAAGGGCGAGGCAATGATCACCTCCAGCAAGAAGGAATCGAACCATCTCCCTTTGACATTCAGTGCTATTCTCATCATTGAATTCCCTTGCCATCCTCCTCCTAGGAGTTACCAGTGACTAGAAAATGAACTGGACCAGCTATAATGCCAAACAAAGGCTGGGAATTCTGTGGTGAGTAACTCACCTCCCGATTCCCCAAAGACTGTCAGCATCTACGTAGCACAAGTCAGATGGAATACTCCGTACTAGGTTGGATGAATTTGGCTTCAACAACATTAAAGCTCAACACCGTCCAAGATAAAGCAGCCTTCATGATCAATACCCCATTCACGATCTTAAACATTCACTTCTTCCAGAATTAAGGCACAGCGCAGCAATGTGTACCATATGCAATAACTGCAGTAATTCACCAAGACACCTTTAGCAGCATCTTTTAAACCCGTAAACTTTACCACCAAAAAGGATAAGGGCAGCCAATGCATAGGAACACCACCACCTGCAAGTTGCCTTCCAAGCCACACTTACCTTGACTTGGAATTATATCGGTGTTCCTTCACTGTCACTGGATAAATACCTATACAAATGGACTGCAGCCATTCAAGAAGGCAGCTCAATGCCATCTTTTTGAGATCAATTAGGGTTGGGCAACAAATGTTGGCCTTGTTAACAATGCTCAGAATTCACAAATGAATAAAACAAATCCTGTATAGTTTATTGGTAATTTGTTTTGCATATCGCTGATACTATTGTGCTAAATTGAAAAATATCATACATTCCATTTTGGGAAGTTTTAATATTTTCAAAATTAATATGAAATCTAGATATGGCTACCCACTTCAATGGCAGCCTGAAAGCCACTGGTATTCCAATGATTGTGGCAGCCAAAAATCCCTAAACCTAAACTCTGCCCTATATTTGGCAGAAATCCCAATGGGGACAGCCTATCATTTGTAGTTAAATAATTCCTGAGGTTGGAGGCAAGGATGCAGTTTCATGGTGGAGAGTGATGTACTTCAATCAAAGGGAATGGAAAGTCTAGGGTATGGAATTAAAAAAATTCAGACTCCAATGTTCAAACAGTGAATAACCCATTTGTTTTCAATGCTACATTTCCAACAACTACTTCCCTAGATTAATACAATGGCATACCACATTATCTGGCACTGGAATGCTCACTCCACTGAAGAACTGGTTTGAACTGAAGACTTGTTGATGACGAGGAATCAAATCCCCTGTAGGCAAACAAGATGCAATAGTAATTACTAAATCCTTAATGAATGTATTAAAATTGCAATGTGTCAGTGCATGAAGATGCACTGAACAATGCAAACAATCTTAAAACACGTTGAGCTGCTGTGATACAATGTGAAACTAGCAGGTACAGTCCAATCTCCAAGGTATTGCCATCCAACAATCAACTCTGAATTTAATGGTTAAGCAAACACCAACTGTGAGTTCAAAGAGAAAGAAAGCCAATCTGACCTGTGTTTAATCCAAGCATGCAATTTCAGAAAGCAAAGCAATTCAATATTACACACACACTTTGGCACCAGAATATTATATTTTCATCTAATGCTCCTGAAATTACAAGAACGTGCATACTGCAGCATACATTTATAATACCATTCTAACTTCCATCAGTAAATATAATCACTCTCCTGTCATAAGGAATGATAAACAAACTTTAAAAGTCCCTACTTTAAAATTTGATTTGATTTATCATCATCACATGTATTAGTATACAGTGAAAAGTATTTTTTGTGCGTGATATTTACAAAGCATACCATACATAGAGAAGAAAAGAGAGTGCAGCATGTAGTGTTACAGTCATAATTAGGGTGTAGAGAAAGATCAGCTTAATGTGAAGTAATCAGAAGTCTGATGGCAGCAGGGAAGAAACTGTTTTTGAGTTGGTTGGTGTATGATCTCAGACTTTTGTATCTTTTTCCTGATGGAAGAAGGTCGAAGAGAGTATGTCTGGGAGACATGCAGTCCTTGATTAGGCTGGCTGCTTTTCTGAGGCAGTGGGAAGTATAAAAATTACCAAATTCTGTCCTTATTTTTATGTTTGCATTATAAATTTTCCACTGAAGATGATGATGGTTCTTAGGCAGTGGGGGAATGTGAAATTGCCTCTGGGATTCCCTCTGGCTTCCCACCTGCCCAACCTCGTGGCAGGCAAGATCAGGAAAGCCCATCTCTGCTCCAATTGGGAACCTTAGATGGCTAATTAAGGGCCATTTCTTGTTAGGCTGGCAGGTGGATTGAAACTTCAAGGAGAAACCTGAAAACAAAAGTTAAATCTTAGATGGGATCTCCATCATAAGCCCTCTTCTGACTGAGGCGAAAGGGCCAGTGGTCATTAGCCCCCATTTTACATGAACAAAAGGATGGTCAGGGAAACTCCTGTAAAACAATAATGTACATCCCTTTAACCCCAGCTGAGACACAAATGATGACTAGGGACCTATCCAGCTGTAGCCAAAAGCACACAATTACGGATTTCTGGAAATGAGTTGGAAGAAATGATCAACATCTACTCACTGCACTCAGAGGACAAGTTCTCAGATTTGCCAACAAATGAATAACTTAGTTACCAATTAAATCAACAAAGCATCATTCTCGTGAAGATAAGGGTCCTAGCCACAAAACCAGTCTGAGCAACTAGCTGGTAAAGACCACATGAAATTCTGATGACCAGTGATACATGTCCATGTGTGCACACAAAAGGGAAAGGCTGGTGTAAACACTGGACATGGATTTAGTATGGAAGCGCAAAGGGTAATAATGACTAACTGGTGACAAGTAACTGGTGTCCATTCTTTACAGGGATATAAAAAGTGTGATATTGTTAGTATGTGTGATGACCATGACTAGCCTCATCATAGAAAAAACCAAGACAGCTGACCAAGTTCTACAAAAGCTCAAGTGAAGGCCAACTGTCATCAGGAGCATTTAAAAACCAATGTTCACAAACAAATATGTCAAAGATGTATTCCCAAACAACTTGATGGTGGAACAATCAGACCATGGGAAGTACCCTTGGGACTTCCGACGTAAACTTACCCGATGATGCATCAAGTGCTGGGGATGAATGCATCATATAACAATCACCACCATCATGTAATAAGCACCACCTTGGATTCCCCAAACATCAACCTAATACGTTGAGGAACGTGTGCTGGGAATGGTATGAGGGAGATATAGAGAGAAAGGCAATTGGAGACTGTGTCCAAGGGATCATCCCACAACCCCAGCAACTTCAACCATTGGGACTATCACTACTATCACCCAAAATGCTCCCATATACACCCTGGACCTCAGAGTGGATCTGTGGAATGGGACTCCAGAAGGAACTTGTCTGAGGTAGCCTTAGTTGTGCTTAGTATTAGTTAGATAGAACTGTTGGAGCGATGTGAGACACAGACAAGATCCTTCTAAAACCAACACTTCGATATGTGCTCCAAACAACAGGGGCATGTGCAGGATTTAATGTGCCCTGCTTAAAGGAGGCCCGCTCCATGGTGCAGCGACATCTGCTATTAACTTCCAGGACATAGTGAATATGGATGACAAGTTAATCTTCAGATTTCCACATTGAGGGAGCTTGTGTTAAAGGCCAATGAGTTGAAAAAACAGCAAGGGCAAAGTGAAAAAAGCCTGGCCAAAACCTCATTAGGATCTGTGCAAGTTCTAAAAGACCAAGCCCACATCATTTGCCAAATCTGAGCATCCCCTCATCAGACCTACACAAATGCAGGCAGGGACCATATATGCACATGACTGGGAGGAGGGGCCCGGCACAATCTAGCCCAGCTCCATAGAGGAGATGTGCCAGTCTGGATTGTGGATGACACATTACAGACCTGGGTGTCCAAAGATGGAAACTGCCTCTATGCATCCTAAAATTACTGATCTTCACAAAACGGTTTACTCCAAAACATGAACTTTGCTTATCTACCCTGACACTTCACTGCAATGCCCAGTCACCCGGATATCTTAGCTTGATCTTGAGGTCAAGTTACCAGTTTGTTATGGTATAACTCATAGATCATTCATCAACTTATACTGACCCAAAGGTCAGATTCCTTTAGCTTATCATGGACTGACCAATAGGATAGGCATAAACTTCTTGATTGATTCCTCTTCCCACCTATATCCATTCTAGTTTTTTATTTACTGTGGACACTTCTGAAATGTATATCCACAACCTGGCCAAACCTGGATGATCCCATGAAGCATTGTGATGTATTACACCAGGAGAACTTTTTTTTAAGAACTGACCATTGTGAATTTCTAAAATGTTGTGGTGTCACAAGGATATTTGTGACCGTAAACACAACTTTGGTCTAGTAATATTCAATTCAAATACACAATTACGAGCATTCAATGTTGTAAGTCAAGATTTCCAACCTCACTTTAAATCCTATGTTGCTTTGTTGCATCTAATTTTGATCTTGTTGTGAGTTAAAAGTTGTAAAGGGCTGTAATAGCAACTGGGGAAACGAAAGGCATTGCCTACTGCCCAGACACAAACTCTGTTCACTGACCACTAATTCTGTGCTACTTCCTGCCCACTTTTAGACTGAATCACACAACCTTACAATCAATTTAGCCTTAGGTTGAGCCTCTAAGGTACAGCCTACCACCACTTCTGTAGCATCATTCAACTTTTGTCCATGCCATTTGTTACTAAAATCTTCATTCGTGCTTTTATTTCCTCTAGACTTGAATACTACAGCACCCTACTGCTTCCCTGCCCCAATCTACCACATTCCATAAATTTGATCTCATTAAATCTCCTGCTACCTGTATCTAAAGCTATGCCAGATTGTGCTCATCCATCACCCCAGTGTTTACTGATCTATATTGGCTCCTGATCCACAAATGCCTTAATTTTAAAATTCTCACCCTAGTGTTCAACTTGCTTTCCTCCATGGCCTTAGTCTTCACCATTTCTGTAACCTCCTCCAGCCTTGCAATGCTCAAAAAACTCATGTTCTGGTTCACACTGGAAGCCATGCTTTCCATTGGGTGCTCCAGTTTCCTCCCGCAGCCTGAAAGACGTGTTGATTAGGTGCATTGGCCTTGCTAAATTCTTCTTCAGTGTACCCAAACAGGTGCCCAAGTGTGGCAACTAGAGAATTTTCACAGTAACTTCATTGCAATGTTAATGTAAGCCTACTTGTGACACTAATAAATAGATTTAAACCTGCACCCCACACCAGAATTCACGCCTTACTCCTCTCAGTCTCTACACATTTATCACTCTCCATAAAAAATGTCTATTTGTCTATGCTTTTAGGTGTTCCTCCTAATGCCTCTTCTGACTGTGTCAATTTTTGTCTTCCTATGTTGCCAAGAAGTGGATCATTTCAGAATGATAAGGGTGCCATGTAAATGTAAATTGCTGTTTAGGTAATTTAAATAGATTTATATGTCTATGTTCAAAAGTAATTAAAACCTACAAATAATTATTCAATTAAGAACCCTGTATTTATGTAGCACCTTTCATGATTTCTGGATATCCTGAAGCACTTGACAACTAATGAAGTCACTATTGTAATGTAGAAAACGTGACAGCCAATTTGTACACAGCAAGCTCCCACAATCAAAAATATGACTAGATAACTTGCTTTTCAGTAATGCTGATTCAGATACAAATTCTGGCCAGAACACAACGGGGAATCTCCTGGATCTTCTCCTATATCGTGTCATGGAACCTTTTATGTCCATCCGAAAGGGCATGTTCAGTTATCTCTGGGAGAAAGCACCTCCAACAGTGTGACACACCCCCACTGCTTCATTGCAGTGTCAGTTTTTGATTTTGGTGCTCAAGTCTCTGAGTTTGGAATTGTACTCTCAACTTTCTGACTCAGGAGGTGAGAATGCTACCAACCAAGCCACAACCAAGTTGACATCTAACATGCCAGAGAACCCTGTATTCCTAAGATGCAAGAAATCAGCTTTTTTTAAAAAGTTTTAAAGTTTGTTTATTAGTGTCACAAGCAGGCTTACATTAACACTGCAATGAGGTTACTGTGAAAATCCCCTAGTCACCACACTCCAGCACCTGTTTAGTTACACTGAGGGAGAATTTAGCATGGCCAGTGCACCTAACCAGAGCAATCAGAGGGAACCCAGGCAGACAAGGGGAGAATGTGCAGATTCTGCACAGACAGTGACATAAGCTGGGAATCTTTTCTGGGTCTTTGGCTCTGTGAGGCAGCAGTGCTAACCACTGTGCCACCATGCTGCATCGTTTTGCAAACTTTATTAATGACAACTTGAACTGCTTGGAAACTTACTTTGACTTAAGCAACTGAGTATAACTTTGAATATTGTACTCACCAAGTGTTTTTCTGATCAGGAAGAGCTGATCAACATCTGATTTTCCTGGCCACAAGGGGGCCCCAAATAACAATTCTGCAAAAAGGCAACCTATTGCCCAAACGTCCACTGGAGGGCCATACTGTGTGTCTCCAACCAACAGCTCAGGAGCACGATACCACCGGGTTGCTACGTAATCTGTATAGTAATCTCCTGGACCAGCTACAAAATAAAAGGCTACATTTTAAAATCATGACAATATCTTAACATGAAATTAGAATAACGCTGAGTTGCCATTGGCAACCAAACCTTACTTTGATGGGGAAAACACGACTTTAACAAAATCAATTCAGCATTTACCAAAATACATTAATACAATGTATTGCTTTAGTGATGTAGAACATCCACTGTAGTGGCACAGTGGTTAGAACTGCTGCCTCAGCGCCAGGGATCGGAGTACAATTCCAGCCTCGGTGACCGTGCAGAGTTTACACATTCTCCCTGCGGCTGTGTGGGTTTTCTCCCACAGTCCAAAGATGTGCCGGTTAGATTGATTGGCCATGCTAAATTCCCACTTAGTATCAGGGGAGTTAGCAGGGTAAATATGTGGGGTTATGGGAATAGGGCCTGAGTGGGATTGTCGTTGGTGAGGCTCGATGGGTCAAATGACCTCCTTCTGCACTGTAGAGATTCTACGATGAGTGTACAGCAGCTACATTTTGAACAGAGTAGTTACACAAAAAGCAATGAAATGAATGACCAGTTATTCTGGTTGGATAATGTTGAATGAGGAAGGAATATTAATCAAGGCATTGAAAACACTCTCCGCATCCTGAGGGGACCTTGTGGGCCAATTTTAACCCATCCACAACCCATTCATTTGCAGAGTGTTAAAATTGGTTCCCTTCCACTTTAGCAGTCAAAAGGGTCCCCAGTTTAGTATTTCCTTTAAATGATAGCAGCTCTAAAGGCACAACTTAAGCACTGGAATGTCAACCTGGATTATGTGCTTGAATTATGGACTGAGCTTTAACCTCACAATCTTTTAACCTAAAGACAAAAGTGCTATCAATTAATCAAAATATTTTCCCAAAATTTAACACACTTAACTCATGCGTTCTTCTTCCATATCTGATTCGTATTTAAGTATATTCAAAGGGCTTTTTTTTTAAAAAAAAGAAACACTATATTGTAGGGTGAAAACAAATTTTTATTCGTTCATAGGACATGTGCAATACTGGCTGGCCATTTATTGCCCATCTCTAGTTGCCCTTGAGAAGGTGATGGTGAGCTGCCTTCTTGAATCGCTGCTCGTCTTTCTTGGTGGAAGTGGTCATGGGTTTGGAAGGTGCTGCGTAAGGATCTTTGGTGAAATGCCGCAGTGCATCTAGTAGATGGTACACACTGCTGCTGAGTGTCGGTGGTGGATGGAGTGGATGTGGTGTCAATTAAGCAGCTACTTCGTCCTAGATATTGTCAAGCTTCTTGAGTGTTCATAGAATCCCTGCAGTGCAGAAGGAAGACCTTCGGCCCACCACTGACAACAATCCTACCCAGTAACCCCACATCTTTACCTTGCTAATCCCCCTGACACTAAGGGGCAATTTAGCATGGCCAATCAACCTAACACACACACCTTTGGACCGTGGGTGGAAAGCAGAGCACTTGAAGGAAACGCGTGCAGACATGCAGAGAATGTGCAAACTCCACACAGACAGTCACCCAAGGTCGGAATTGAAACTGGATCCCTGGCGCTTTGAGGCAGCAGTGCAACTACTGTGCCACCGTGCCATGTTGTTGGAGTTGCACCCATCCAGGCAAGAGGGGAGTGTTCTATCACACTCCTGACTTGTACCTTGTAGATGGTGGACAGGTTTTAGCAAGTCAGGAGGCAAATTACTCCTATTCTCTGACCTGCTCTTGTAGCTATTGTGTTTATGTGGCAAGTCTAGTTGAATTTCTGGTCAATGGTAACCCCAAAAACATTGACAGTGAAATATATAATACAAATTTATAATAAATATTGAAATATATATTGAATAAATATATATTCAATGTATGAAATTAGTTGAAAACCTTTGAATTATTTAAAGCCACCAGGGTGCCGACATCAAGACATGGAATCAAGATAGTGCCATATGCCTCCCACCAACCCCACCAAGATTACTTTTGCTATTTATTAAGATCGTGGCTGAACCTTGATCACTCCACTTTCCTGTTCAATCTCATGTCTCATTTCCTAAGAGTTCAAAACTCTTCCGATCTCAGCTTTGAATATGCAATTAAGCAGCCAGTCTTCTGGGACGGGAATTCCAAAGATTCAGTACCAAGCTACAATGGACTAACCTAAACATTGTTACATAAATGTGGATTTTCACTGTTATTCTGGTGCTTTATACTGGTTCTTGGACAAGGTGCTTCAAGTGGACCACTGTGTTAACAACCTTTTATTCACCATCTTTCTCAGCTGCTCCATTAGATCTGATTTACCGCAGTTTGTCTAATACAGTAACTGATGACCAGGAATACTCACTTGAATATTGGAAAGACTGAATCCATTGTCTTTGACCTTTCCCATGAACTGTTTCCCAGTCACCAATTCTATTCCTTTCCCCACCCACTCTGAGGCTGAACCAGACCATTCACAACTTTGATATTCTATTTGATCCTTAGCTGAGCTTCTGACCCATATCTTCCCTGTCACCAAAATCCTCTATGTGAACTGTTCTAATGTTGTCCATGTCCTCCCCTACCTCAACCCATTTGCTGCTAAAACCTTAATCCACACTTTCATCATCTCCAGTCTCAACTAGTCCAATGCTCTACAGTCTTCTATACCACCCTCCATAAACTTCAGCACATACAAAATTCTGCAGCCTATATTCTAACTTTCACTGAGTTCTGTTCACCTCTGTGCTTGGTGACCTGTATTAGATTTTTGGTCTGCAACACTGCAAATTTAGATCTTTCATCATAGTGCTCAAATCCTCCCATGCCTTGTTCTTCCTTATTTCTGCAATCTCAAGCCCTATAGCCCTCTGAGAACTTGCTTTCCTCCAATTTTGACCTTCTACGAATCCCCCGTAACTTTAGCGTACTGTCGGCAACTATTTTCAGCTTCTGTGGCCTGAAGCTCTAGAATTCCTTCCATAAATCTTTGTCTCTTTCTCTCCTCCTTTAAAACCTACCTCTTTATCCAAGCTTTTGGTCATTTGTCCTGATATTGTCTCCCATGGTTCAGTGTTAAATATGTTTTTTTATTGATAGCATGTTTGTTAAGCACCTTGGGATATTTTTCTGTGTTAAAGGTGCTATACAAATACAAGTTGTTCTTATTTCTCAGCTGCCTAGGCCCTGAGCAACGGAATTGCCATCCTGAAACTCTCCTAACTTAATACATAGAAATATCTTAAAACCCACCTCTTTTACCAAGCTCCAAGTTATCTAGCCTATGAGCAGCACAGTGGTTAGCACTGCTGCCTCATAGCAACAGGGATTTGTGTTCAGTTCAGTTTTGGGCAACTGTCTGTGGAGTTTGCACATTCTCCCCACGTTTGCAGGGGATTCCTCCATGTGCTCCGTTTTTCTCTCACAGTCCGAAAGATGTGCTATTTAGGTGCATTGGCCATGCTAAATTCTCCCTCAGTGTACCCAAACCACTCAGTGTCGCCAGGGTGTGGTGACAAGGAGATTTTCACAGTAGATTTACAATGTTAATGTAAGCCTACTTGTGACACTAATAAAGTAAAAAAAACTAATTTCTCCTAATGTGGCATTTCTGTGAATTTCCTTGCAACGTTTTACTATGATAAAGTCACCATATAAATGCAAGCTTTAGTTGGTATTGTAATGAATCAGTTGTGAAATATAGCAACATCCATTCTCCTCAATTTTCTGCACACTATGTACTCAATCCTGCTTTTAGTTAACAGTACTGTGATGTCACTTCTAAAAATGTTATACAATTGCCTAAAATTTTGGTTTTGTTGTACAAATGGTAACAGCGACAATTAAACAGCCTTTAATGAAAATAGAGGACTTTCACTTACTCAGTATCCTGGCAAAACCAAAATCACAAAGCTTAATGACATGATGTTTTGTAATTAAGATATTTTCCGGCTTTACATCTCTATGTATACACTGCAAAAATTAAAGTAAATATGATCAAAAAAGTGATTCGTTCAAGGATGTTAAACACATGCATGAATGGCACAAATATGCCAGGCTCTAAATAAACTGTAGATCAATTAATTTCTGGACATCCTGGACAGTGTTAAAAAGCTTCAATTCAATTGGGAGATTTGATAATATTACAGATATTGACCTTACACAACCAGTTTTTAATTATTAGCCCCACATTAAGCATTTATTTATTGTATTTACTGCTTTAAGAATTCTGAGGGTGTGGTGAAAAGGCATTTGTGGACCGGCCTGCTTTAATTATCAAGGGGCCACACGGTGAAGCCTTCCATTGTTTGCTGGAGCTGAGAGAGAGAGCTAAGATTTTACCTGTTAAAAACCTGTTTAAAATAAGTTTAAAGCACTTTACTCTTTGTAGAACTGTTTAAAGCATTTATTTATTGTATTTACTGCTTTAAGAATTCTGAGGGTGTGGTGAAAAGGCATTTGTGGACCAGCCTGCTTTAAATCAGCGCCAGGTTTAAAAGGAGGCCTGGTGTAGACAGCGGGCAGCGTCTGAGCGGGCAGCGGAGTGAGTGGGAAGCAGAGTGAGTTAATAGGGCTTAATATCAAAAAGGGCTTGGAGGAAAAAGGCCAGGTGAGTTTGTTTGAAAAAAAACAAGGAAAAAAATTTTTTTCAAAACTACTACAGCAAGAAACAAGGAAAAAAATTTTTTCCCCATAAAAACTTACAGTGAATAATGGAGGGGCATGTGATGTGTGGTTTCTGTATGATGTGGGAACTGGCGGACCCCAGGGTCCTTCCCAGTGACCATGTCTGCAGTAAGTGCAGGTTGCTGGAGGAGCTCCAGCTCAAGGTGGATGAGCTGGCCTCTGAGCTACAGACACTGAGGCTCATCAGGGGGAGAGAGGGTGCCCCTAGACTGGCTAAATCTAAGGGTCAGGGACAAAAGGGGGCTGCTGGGAGGAGGAGGAAGGGGGGTGAGGAGTGGAGGCCTCAGCCTCTTAATCTGCATAACAGGTTTGAGGTTCTTGCTTCCAGTTTGGAAGAGGACGAGGCAGGTGAGGTTGGTGAGCAAACTGCACACGGTACAGTGATGCAGCAGGACATAGGCAAAGAGAAGGGGAAAAGGAACGTAGTAGTGATTGGAGATAGTGGGGTGAAGGGTATTGACACTGTCCTTTGTCACAATGACAAAGTGCACAGAAGGGTGTGTTGTCTGCCTGGTGCTCGGGTACGGGATGTCGCAGCTGGGCTGCAGAGGAACCTGGAGTGGGAGGGTGAGAACCCGGTCGTTGTAGTACATGTGGGTGCCGGCGACGTAGGCAAAGTGCGGACTGAGGATCTGGGGAGGGAGTATGAGAAGCTGGGAATGGAATTAAAAAGTAGAACCGACAAGGTGGTCGTCTCTGGGCTACTGCCTGAACTGAGTGCAGACGGGCGTAGGGTTGACAGGATAAAGGAAGTGAATGGGTGGCTCAGGGATTGGTGTGGGAGGAATGGGTTTGAATTTATGGGGCATTGGCATCAGTATTGGGGTAGGTGGGACTTGTTCGGGCGGGATGGGGTTGGTCTGAATCGTGCTGGGACCAGAGTGTTGGCGAATCGAGTAAAGAGGACTGTAGACAGGGCTTTAAACTAATTAGGGGGGGGGAGGGTGCGAGGGTAGGTGACGCTACGAGGTCTAAAGTTAAGGATAGGGTACAGGTAAGGGAAGAGGCCGAGGATGTCCCAATTGGTGGCGTTACGGCAAATAGGGTCCAGGTGAAGGCTGGGATGAAAGCGCTTTATCTGAATGCACGAAGCATTCGGAATAAAGTGGATGAGCTGGTGGCGCAGATCGACACAAATGGATACGATCTGGTGGCCATTACAGAGACGTGGCTGCAAGGTGACAGGGACTGGGAGATGAATGTACAGGGCTATCAAGTGTTTAGGAAGGATAGGCAGGAGGAAAGAGGGGGTGGCGTAGCTCTGCTGATTAAGGATAGTATCAAGGTGGTAGCAAGGGATGATATCGGAGCCAAAGAGCAGAACGTGGAATCGTTGTGGGTGGAGATTAGGAACAGCAAAGGGAGGAAGACGCTGGTGGCTGTCGTCTATAGGCCCCCGAATAATGATCTGGAGGTGGGGCGGGCTGTTAACACGCAAATAAGTGCGGCGTGCAGGAATGGGACGGCAGTAGTTATGGGAGATTTCAATCTGCATATTGATTGGTCGACCCATGTTGGACGAGGTGGGCTCGAGGAGGAGTTCTTGGAATGCTGCCGGGATAATTTCCTTGAACAGTGTGTGTTGGAGCCGACGAGGGAGCGAGCTATCTTGGATCTGGTGCTATGTAATGAGGCGGGTAGAATTAGGGACCTTGCGGTGAAGGATCCTCTTGGAGAGAGTGATCATTGTATGGTGGAGTTTCTGGTGCAGATGGAGGAGGAGAAAGTGGGTTCCCGGACACGCGTCCTTTGTTTGAATAGAGGGGAGTATGGTAGGATGAGAGAAGAATTGGCAAATGTGGACTGGGGGAGTGCGTTGGAAGGTAGGTCTGCTGAGGAGCAGTGGAGGATCTTTAAGGAGATCTTTCTTGGTGCTCAGCAGAAATTTATTCCGATGGTTAAAAAGGACAGTAGGAAGAGAGGTAATAAGCCGTGGATAACGAAGGAGGTGAAGGAAAGTGTTAAATTAAAAGCGGAGGAATTTAGAGTAGCTAAGAGCAGTGGGCGAGAAGAGGATTGGGAAAGGTTTAAATGTCAACAAAGATTGACAAAGAAGTTGATAAAGGAGGGTAGGAGAAGCTATGAGGCTGGGCTAGCACTTAATATAAAAAAGGATAGCAAGAGTTTTTATAAATATATAAAAAGGAAGAGGCTGGCTAGGGTGAACGTTGGTCCTTTAGAGGATGAGAAAGGGGAGCTAGTGGTAGGGGATGGGGATATGGCTAAGGTCTTGAATAACTTTTTTGTTTCTGTCTTCACGGAGGAGGACGTGAATAATTTGCCGGGTGTTAGCGATGGAAAGGTGGTAGGACTGGAGGGTCTTAATGACATTACTGTTACTAGAGAGGTGGTGCGCGACAGACTGGAGGGGGCTGATTGTGGACAAGTCCCCAGGACCGGATGGAATGCATCCGAGGGTTCTGAAAGAAATGGCGGAGGTGATAGTGGATGCCTTGGTGGTTATTTTCCAGACGTCGCTGGATTCCGGGGAAGTGCCGGAAGATTGGAAAACGGCTAATGTTACGCCGTTGTTTAAGAAGGGTGCCAGGCAAAAGGCGGGGAATTATAGGCCGGTTAGTTTAACGTCTGTGGTAGGTAAAATGTTAGAATCCGTCATTAAGGAGGAAATTGCGAGGCATCTTGAAGGGAATTGCTTGATAGGGCGGACGCAACACGGTTTCATTAAAGGGAAGTCGTGTCTGACAAATTTACTGGAGTTCTATGAGGATGTGTCTAGGGCAGTGGATAGAGGAGAGCCGGTGGATGTGGTCTTTCTGGATTTTCAGAAGGCGTTTGACAAGGTACCTCACAAGAGGTTATTGCAGAAGGTCAGGGGACATGGAGTTGGGGGTAGGGTGTTAGCGTGGATAGAGGATTGGTTGTCAAATAGGAGGCAGAGAGTGGGGGTCAATGGGTGCTATTCGGATTGGCGGTTGGTGACTAGTGGGGTGCCCCAGGGGTCGGTGCTGGGGCCTCAGCTATTTACCATTTATATAGATGATCTGGAGGAGGGAACCGAGTGCAGGGTGTCGAAATTTGCTGATGACACCAAGATTGGGGGAAAGGCAAATTGTGCGGAGGGTGTGGAGAGTCTGCAGAAGGATCTAGATAGGCTGGGCGAATGGGCCAGGAAATGGCAAATGGAATTTAATGTTGGCAAGTGTGAGGTGGTCCACTTTGGTAGGAAGAATGGTAGGAAGGACTATTACTTAACGTGGCGAAAAACTGCAGCAGGCGACGGTGCAGAGGGACCTCGGGGTCCTTGTGCATGAGTCGCAAAAACCCAGCTTGCAGGTGCAGCAGGTGGTCAGGAAGGCGAATGGGATGCTGGCCTTCATAGCGAGGGGGATTGAATATAAAAGTAGGGAGGTCTTGCTGCAGCTGTATAGGGCATTGGTGAGGCCGCAGCTGGAGTACTGTGTGCAGTTTTGGGCGCCGCACCTGCGCAAGGATATTTTGGCCCTGGAGGGAGTGCAGAGGAGGTTTACTAGGCTGATACCGGAGTTGGGGGGATTGAGCTATGAGGAGAGGCTGAATAAACTAGGCTTGTACTCGTTAGAGTTTAGAAGAATGAGGGGAGATCTCATTGAGACGTATAAGATGATGAATGGGATGGATAGGATAGAGGTGGAGAGACTCTTCCCGCTCAAAAAAGACAGTAGGACTAGGGGGCACAGCCTCAAGATAAAGGGGAGGCGGTTTAGAACGGAGTTGAGGAGGAACTTCTTCACTCAAAGGGTGGTGAATCTCTGGAATTCTCTGCCCGTTGAAGTGGTGGAGGCTGCCTCGCTAAATATTTTTAAGACGCGGGTTGATGGGTTCTTGATAAGAGAGGGGATTAAGGGTTATGGGGAGAGGGCGGGAAAGTGGAACTGAGCCACAACAGATCAGCCATGATCTTATTGAATGGCGGGGCAGGCTCGAAGGGCTAGATGGCCTACTCCTGCTCCTATTTTCTTATGTTCTTATGTTCTTATTAGCTCTTCTCAGCAATGGATCACGGTAATACACTTTGCCATTGGCTTTGACATCTATTTTCCAGCCACTTTTGTTATGATTTACTGCTTTGTACATCTTGAAGGTTGAAAATCAAATGAATGCAAAAGGAATTACACTTTTAGCCAGTTTGACCTCAAGTTTGACCTCAAGCTGGTAACAGACAATATCTGGTAGTATTACACTAAAAGACTCCGTATAATTATATGGTGTCCTATATTATGATATACGACAGGCAATTTTAACATGAAACTTTTCAGCTGACTAAAACAGGACACAAATTTGTTTTGTAATGTATATATCATGTAAAACAGGATTTAAATTGCTTGCCTTAGGCAAAGGCCAAAATCATTTATGGTCTGTTTATACATATCATGTCAATATCAGCTGAAAGTACACTGTCAAAAGTAATTTAATAGTTTAGCTGATTTAAATATTTTTTTAACATCAGGCTTAGGAGTAATGAAGAATTGCACACTCTCGAATCTTCAAATATTGCTGTTGAAACAATCTTTTTCAGCAATCTTCAAATACATAAATCTAAATAAAAACTTCAAACATTCTGAAAGTGAACCAAAACTGTAAAAGTAGTACACTCGGTGCGCTATTTGACGAGTTGTAAAATACTTCATGTACACAAAAGTATGTGAAAGCTTACATTGTGCTTATGGCAAAAGTTCACAGCCTGTAGAGTTTGCCAAGTAATTCTCCTCACCAAGTGATCTGGTACCCTAAGAAAAAGAAAGGCATTATTGAACTTTGCAAAAAATTAAACAGGTTTCCTTCCCTTTCTACTTACAGTGGTGCTTTAAATTTGGCATGAGATTTAGCCATTAATAATATACAAAGCAAAACCATATTTATAAGTAATTGTTATTAAAGAACCCATGTTCCACTTCAGTAAACCCAAGAATAAAGGAACTGTGATTTCATCAGCTCCTACAAGACGTCAGGAATGGAAGGACATTCAAATCTAGCAAAATGCCTGATAAGGGAGCGGCAAGTGCTTAAGAATGGATATTATTATTCTCGAGCTGCTTTGTTCTGCTTAGGTTAAAAATGTTTGTTGTTGAATGAAGGGTTCAATGAAATATTCACAATAAGTGAGACTCAAAGTAGTAACATTTTTTCAACTGAAATGCATGTACCCAGATTTGATCTTGATTACGTACATTAGATGCATGAACATGGAGTGGTTTTGTTATTCACAAAAAGAGTGCTATAAAAACACATTTTAAAACCTGATCTTATTTTCTGTCTAATAGTTACTTGTTCAGTGAAGTCAGTGCTTGAAAATGTAAATTAAAGAATCGATTTACATTTGCTGTTTGTGAGATTCTGTGGTGATAGGTTAGCCACAATGTTTGCCTGCATTATTATACTTTAAAAATTAATTCATACAATGGAATGCTTTAGGGTGTTAAAAATATCCATTAAGCAAACTCATTGAAGCTCACTGTTGAGAAAGCTTTTCTGAGATAACATATGATTAAAATTGCATAAAATTATTTTGCCTTCCGATAGTTCTGAAGGGTTATGCATCATTACTAGTTTCATTTGCATAATTGTGAAGAAAAGCTAGCAAAGTTTAATTAGTTCATGTTGGAGAATATAGATTTTGAGCTGACATTGTGGGTAACACTAAAATGTAAAGCTCTATTTATGACTATATTGTTTGTACTTTTCACTGATATTAAATGATTTCCATCCTGATCACTACAATCAGTACCGAGAAGGAATCAGAGCTATAGGTCCCAAAATCAAGGCAGTGACCATTAAAGGTCCAGTTTTGAAACTTGGAATGTCATGAAGTTGTACTGTGTACAACGCAGTCCATCACATGTAGTCTGTACACCACAAATCAATGTTACTTACCCTGTCGGGTATCGGTCCAATTCATCTAATACAGTGTGGTCACAGTACTCAAAAACTAAATGAAGCCTTCGTTTCCTTCTGAACACTTCAATCAAGTTGACAAGATTGGCATGTTTGAGTTGCTGGAAAATAAAATGTAATTTAATTTTCAGAGAATATATAGATTATCCAAACTTTGCTGTTATTTCATCTTGTTGATAATCCTCCCATTTTGTAATATTAAAACAGGTTTTACTGTATGCAATTCCAAATCAGTTGTAGTTGAGTAAATAGGGATTACATGGTTAGTGGCATTGCCTAACTGCAGATATACTTGGAGATTGGCAGAGTACCTTTGTACACATAAAGAGTCACAAACGATGGGAAGTAGAGGAAGAGAAAATAATGTTACAGCAAAACAATAAAAGTGACATCCAAGAATCGTCATAAATTTAAATACCCATACTTAATATTAAAGTACTGTTTAAAAAAGCACAAGCTATAAATGATGTGGAAACAGTTTTTGATCAGGAAGTAAAATTACAGCAATTTTATGATAAATATTAATTTTTCTACGAATCATATTAGTGGTTCCCCACCTTTTATCTGTAACGGCACACCTTTATCTTGAGGCATGCCTTCAATATTCTCCAACTGAGCTGCCCTCAAGCAAAAGTCTGAAAGCCAGTGATCTAGTACATATTGTCTCACATCAGGTAATTAAAATATCCAGTTTACATCAATCGCAGTCTGCACACTTTGTAATTTAACCATCTCGTTTGTCAGAATTGAACACAAATACTAAAGGTAACACGGCAAGTCAATAAAACTGCTTCACTTCTGTCAAAAATTCTTTGATACATGAAAAAATTAATAATTGTAACAGAAAGTTGCTTTCTCATTATCCAGTTTTTGTTGGTGGTGTGACTAAACTACTCTAAAGCCAAAAGCCTCTTGGAACACAGTTCAAAGAATTTCTGCAAAAAAACACTCTCAAGACAGATGTTCTTCCAAACCCAGTTCTGGGCAAAACAGAATAAAGAATGGCCTGGATTACAAACACAATCATTACATTAGCATTGGAAGTTACTTAACTGCTTATAGTAATCCTGGAAACATAATCAGCCAATTAAATTCCTAGTGAGAGAAAAATGTTGCTCATTGTGCAATGAGCTAGGCCTTTCAAGTCAATGTGGTGACGACTGCCGCTGCTACACTGCAGCTTACCAGCTGGTCATGCCAATCCATCACTATGGCAAGCCAATAAGATCACACAAGAACCAAAAAAACTGGGTTTGCACTCGGTTTCTCACCTCGTGATATTACGCCAGCAGGGCTAGTAATCAGCCTCATGCTCAAGAAAGGCACGAGGCAGAAAAAGACAGAACTTTTTATTATCAGTGAACCCGTGATGCAATCATCTGGGCTCAACTGCCTTAACAGCCATTCCTCCAGCAACGGGAACAAGACGCAATAGCCTCACTAGTGGGGCAGGAGGCCAGGGAGATCACCTGGATGGTTGGGGGAAGGGGGGGGGGGGGCAGTGCCCCTTGGGTAATGCCAGTCTGGGACCCTGGTATTGCCAGCCTGGCACCCTGGCAGTGCCAAGGGGTGGGGCCTAAGGAGAGATAAGGCCATAGCCTTAAAATGTTATGATGTGCCAAGTGCTCAACCAGGTGTGCAGATCATACGACTACTCCTAGTTCCTTCACACCAACACTTTAGTTAAGAAAGTCCATTAACACCTTTACTTTCTCAGGAGGCTAGTGAAATTTGGCATATCAGCTACGACTCTTACCAACTTTTATAGATGCACCATAGAAAGCATCCTTTCTGGTTGTATCACAGCTTGGTATGGCTCCTGCTCTGCCCAAGACTGCAAGAAATTACAAAGGGTTGTGAACGAAGCCCAGTACATCATGCAAACCCGCATTCCATCCATTGACTCTGTCTACACTTTCCGCTGCCTCGGTAAAGCAGCCAGCGTAATCAAGAATCCCACGCATCCCAGACATACTTTCTTCCATCATCTTCTGTCAGGGAAAAGATACAAAAGTCTGAAGTCACACAGCAACAAACTCAAAAACAGCTTCCTCCCTGCTGCCATCAGACTTCTGAATGGACCTACCTCATCAGATTGATCTTTCTCTACACACTAGCTATGAATGTAGCACTACATTCTGTACCCTCTCCTTTTCCTTCTCTATGTACAGTATGCTTTGTAAGACACATTTTAAAAGGATATGAGGCAACTCATCTCCACTACCCTCCCAGGCAATGCATTCCAGACTGTCACCACACTGGGTAAAAATGCTTTTCCTTACGCACCCCCTAAACCTTCTGCCCCTTTCCTTGAATCTATACCCCGTCATAATGAGCCCTTCAACTATGGGGAACAGCCGCTCCCTATCCATGCGACTCAATCTTGTACATCTTGATCAGGTCGCCCCTCAGTCCTCTCTACTCCAATGAAAACAATCCCAGTCTATACAACTTCTTTACATAACTTAAATGTTCCATCCCAGGCGGCATCCTGGTGAATCGCCTCTGCATCCCCTCCACAGCAATCACATCTTTCCAATAATGTAGCGACCAGAACTGCACACAGTTCTTCAGCTATGGCCTCAGCAATGTTTTATACAACTCCAACATGACCTCCTTGCTTTTGTAATCTATGTCTTGATTGATAAAGGCAAGTGTCCCAATGTGCCCTTTTCGCCACCCTTGCACCTTCAGAGATCTGTGGACAAACATGCTGAGATTTTCCTCCTTTCTCTCAGCCCTGACTCAATGTTAATCTTCTGGCACCAACAGGTTAGAGGTCACTCTGGAAAGGGCCCCTTGATCCAACAGTGCACTCCTCCCATACTGTCGGACCCCTCATGCAGATTTGCTTCTACTTTTGATTTAAAGCTGTACTATTAGTTTGAGTGTACAAGATGGTGGTTCTGCACTTTTACCTCAGGACCAGCTTTGACACTCCCTCTCTCACTGCATCCCAGAAATCTACCTGGAACCTCATTATGTGAAGGTACACCTCCCTTCTATTATTCATTTATTATTCATTCATGGGATGTGAAAATCGCTGGCTGGGCATTTATTGTCCTTCCCCAATTGCCCTTGAACTGAGTGGCTTGCTCAGCCAATTCAGGAGGGTATTTATGAGTCAACCACATTGCTGTGGATCTGGAGTCACATGTTGGCCAGGTTGGGTAAGGATTTCCCTCCCTAAAGTACATTAGTAAACCAGGTAGGTTTTTACAACAAATCTGTTTCATGATCATCATTAGCTTCTCCAGATCTCATAATATTGGATCTCACTGTTATTGTGATCAAAATTCCAACCCTACCCCTGAGCTATCACTGTCAATGTGCCCATGCCCTACGTGGCCCTCACCCCTCCCCAGCTAGAGACCCTCCCTCATCCTCTGAAAGCTTCACCTTCCCTCACGTTTCTCCAAGTACAGGCAGCTGATGCTCCCATAACCATCACAATTCCATCTGTAGACAAGTACAAAGCCAGACAAGCAAAATGGATATGGACTGTAAAACTGCCCTATTCACCAAACTGTACCTCATCACAACTGAGCACACAGTCCTTGTGCCACCCAGGAGTAGCAGTCCAATGTGCATGCCATGGCCTGTGGCATGGCCAGCTACCCCATAAGATTGTCTCTGACTACGGGCCCAAGATCATATTTAATGAACATTCATGAGATAGTAATGAATCATTCATGTCACTACTTGGGGAATACCCAATCTGCCAATAACCCACCGCTGGGAGAATTGCAAACCGCTTTTATGCCAAGGGGCTTCCGGCTTTTTGGCTCCTGCCTGCCACAAAACCTGCCATGGGCAGGATGGGAAGAGCTCACATCATCAGTTAGTGACCTGTCCTGAAATGAAGTCAAGAGAAATCTCAGCTGCAAATACTCTTCTGACTCACTGTCACATGTGAATGAAGAGTAGAATGGAACTATAAACCAATGTTGTTAGTGGATTCAAGAGGTGAGGGCTAAGGGGGCAAAAAGAAAGTACTATTTTGCAGTTACCTTAAATTATTGTAGATTCTGTTGTATAAAAAGTAAAAAGCAAACCTTTATTTACCCAAAAGCTGATTGAAGTCCTGTATTAATTTAATGCAAATCAGACTGAAAATGTTCTATATGCCTCAAGCATGTAAACTGAATTTAAAAATATAGAAATGCAGAATGTATGGTACATATCGCTTTGATCAATACTTACATTAACTTAGCAACCCAAATCAAACTGCTGAAACTATAATTGAAGGATTCATTAGCTGAGACCTGATTTACATCAATGTTTACTGCGGTATATTGACTGAACAAACACTCTCAACTGGGAAGGGAACCAATTCAATTTCCACTTCCGCCACTCCTTTGCACAGTGAGAGACTTTTTACACTTTGAACAGGAAGCTTTATTGGCAAGCACTTCAACATGCCCAAACAACAGACTAAATAAAATACAGTAATCTGAAGTGGTCAGATTTTCAACCTTAACATTTGGTAGAAAAAACTAATATTTCCTGCATATAGAATACAAGCATTTCCCTTCTTGTGTCCCTTCGTAAATATCAGTTCTTATATTTCTAATGAGATTTCCTGGTTGCCCACCTACTGAAAGACACAAACATCAGATCTGAATCTCAACTGGTTGCAAACAAACTAAATACTAGTTACTTGATAGCGATAAGTTGTTCTCCAGTAAATGTGACACTAATTCTTTGGACTATTGGGTGACTGATTATTTTTCCAAGCTTTTGGAGCTGAACAGGTCCTTTCATAGGTGAAAAATGGACAGGAGTGTTATTTCGTGCAGGCTAAAAGCATCAGATTACAATGAAAAGCATTTTGACAGGCAAAACAGTACAGATTACAAACAGCTATTAGCTTTAAAATGTACAATGAAAACAAATAACACTGTAGGAACACTGCTAGATTTCCCTGCCCAAAATAAAAGTACTCAATTTTTTCAGTAAACACATTTACTTGCAATCTAAATTGAACGCACAGTAATCTCTCAATCCAGAATGCTTGTGACCAAGTCATTCCTAGATTTTGGAATTTTCCAGATTATGGAATGATGTTAGAATGCCTAACCACAATTGTGCGAAATGGAAAAGACCACATACTTGCCTGCTGCATAAACTATTATAAAACAATAATAAAAAAGTGGTTAGTTATTCAAATACTGATATACTTTCCAAGTTTCCATTCCCAAAGTACTTCACTAAAATGACACAGTCAATTGCTTGGATCTGCTCTAAAATCTTCTGGATAACTAGTGTTTCTGAACAATAGTTTTCCGGTGACTGTTCCCAAACACTTAGACAAGGAGTCTAACCATCAGCAAGTCGTGCACATCATGTGCTGCACTTTTCAAAACGCATAATGTAAATTTATTTATTAGTGTCACAAGAAGGCTCACACTGACACTGCACTGAAGTTACTGTGAAAATCTTCTAGTCTGCACTCGTCTGTCCTTCTGCACTCCGGCCCTGTTCAGGTACACTAAGGGAGAATTTAGCACGGCCAATCCACCTAACCAGCACGTCTTTTGGATTGTGGGAATAAACCAGAGCACTGGAAGGAAGCCACGTGGGCACTGGGAGAACGTGCAAACTCCACACAGTGACCCAAGCCAGGAATCAAACTCAAGTCCCTGGCAATGTGAGATAGTGCTGCTAACTGCTGTGTCATCGCGCCACACATTGCATCTTATAATAGAAAGTGTGCATATTCTGATGTTTATTTTACCTTATTTATTGTAGTATTAATTCAAAAAGAATGAATCCTGGATACAGTAGCAGTATCATTCCAGACTGGAGAGACTACAGTGTATGAGGAATTTCTAGAACTATATATTTTTGAAAAAAGATGAATCACTCTTGACCAAGAAAGTCCACCAGTTCCAGTGGTAGGTACACCATGAAACATGACAAATAATTTTCCAGGACAATTTATAAATAATAATTGTATTTTGCTGTACTTACCTTTGCCCTGATGTGCTTTTATTTGACTCCTTTTCACATTCCATGACTGTACAACTAATATTTAATAATTCTGGAGGCCAGAAGAGTTGAACAAAGCATTGAGTACAAAGTTAATAGTTCTGAATACTGCCATAAAATTACGTTGGAAAATTGGGTTTGTATTTCTCTAAAAACAAACATGTAACTAATAATAACTTAATCTTCACATTAGAAGTCCATATTGTAGTAAAACACCCCAAAGTAATACTGGTACTGTATCCAGGATTCATTCTTTTTGAATTAATATTACAATAAATAAGGTGAAATGAACATCAGAATATGCATATTTTCTCTTATAAGATGAAATGTGCGGTGTGATGGCACAGCAGTTAGCACCGCTGCCTCACATTGCCAGGAACATAGCTTCAGTTGCCGTCTATGTGGAGTTTGTACGCTCTCCTAATGTCTGTGTGGCTCCCTCTGGGTTTTCCAGTTTCCTCCCACAGTTCAAGAGATGTGATGGTTAGGTGCACTGGCCATGCTAAATTCTCCCTCATGTACCTGAACATGGGCTGGAGTGTGGCGACTAGCAGATTTTCACAGTTGCTTCATTGCAGTATTAGTGTGAGCCTTCTTGTGATGCTAATAAATAAATTTAAATTATGTGTTTGGAAAGTGCAACACATTATGTGCAAGACTTGCTGATGGTTAGATGCTTACAAAGTATTTGAGAACAGTGATTTTATTTTCTAAAATAACTGAGACAAGAGGCATTTCTCATTGTAACAATGTTATGATCAGCTTATTTGCACTTACACTCAGTGTCTTAGCTGATATCTGAAGAGCCCAATTGCAATTTTTATTTTATCCTATCCAAATTCCTTCCTTTGTGTACCAAATATGTCGGAATAAGAAATAGGAATAGGCCATTTGGCCCATTGAGCCTGCTGTACCATTCAATAAGATCTTGGTTGATCTGATTGTGGCTTTAACGTCACCTTCCTGTCTACCCAACAAATCCTTGACTCCTTGTCGATCAAAATCTGTCCAAATTGGCCTATTCTTTGACTTAGCCTCCAATTCTGTCTATGGAAGAGAATTTTAAAGATTAACAACCACATATAACAAAATAAATTCCTCCTCGTTTCTGTCTTAAATAGGAGATCTTTCACTCAGTGGGTGGTGGGTGAGTGGAATCGGCTGCCATCGGTGGTGGAGGCGAACTCGCTGGGGAATTTTAAGAGACTTCTGGATGAGTACATGGGATTTAACGAGGTTGAGGGTTATAGATAGCCTAGTAGGTGATATGATCAGTGCAACTTGTGGGCCGAAGGGCCTGTTTGTGCTGTAGTTTTCCATGTTCTATTTTGTATTTTTTAAGCTGTGCGTGCCCACCCCTGCTAAGTTTTCCCCACAAAGAGAAATATCTTTGGCACAGTGGTTAGCACTGCTGCCTCATTTGACTAGGGGGCACAGCCTCAAGATAAAAGGGAGGCGGTTTAGAACGGAGTTGAGGAGGAACTTCTTCACTCAAAGGGTGGTGAATCTCTGGAATTCTCTGCCCGTTGAAGTGGTGGAGGCTGCCTCGCTAAATATTTTTAAGACGCGGGTTGATGGGTTTTTGATAAGAGAGGGGATTAAGGGTTATGGGGAGAGGGCGGGAAAGTGGAACTGAGCAGCGACAGATCAGCCGTGATTTTATTGAATGGCGGGGCAGGCTCGAAGGGCTGGATGGCCTACTCCTGCTCCTATTTCTTATGTTCTCAAAGTGCCAGGGACCCAGGTTTGATTCCCGGCTTGGGTCACTGTCTGCATGGACTTTGCACATTCTCCCTGTGTCTGCGTGGATTTCCTCCAGATGCTCCAGTTTCCTTCCACAGTCCAAAGATGTGTGGATTAGGTGGATTGGCAATGCTAAATTGCCTCTTACTGAAAGGAGAAGTAGTAGGGTAAATGAATGGGTTATGGGGATAGGTCCTGAGTGGGATTGTAGTCGCTGCAGACTCGATGGGCCAAATGGCCCCCTTCTGCACTGTAGGATTCTATGATCCTCTCAGCATGTACACTCTCGAGCCTTCCTGAATCTTTTATTTCAACAGGGTCACCATTTTCTCAATGCCAGTTTTTAATAAGCCATTCACTAACAGGGGTGCAGCTGAAGTTGGGGCCAAACAATCTTAAGCTTCCTCAATGTTTCAACATTCCCCAGTAACCTCAAATGTTGCCCAGTGTAGAATTTTAGCTTTGCGCTGGTAAGCATAAAATTGTATCTTTAATATAGCTGATTAGTTAGGACTAGTAAAATTAAATGCTGGCTCTTGCTACAGTCATGCTTTGATTAGAGCATTTTAGGACTTTGTGCTGCCATCAACACAAAAATGTTTGTTTCAGAATTGAATCTAATTTTTATGATTGCCACTAAATAGCTTATGAAGAACAGCACAGTAACCAGGTGAACACACAAAGTAAAGTTTATTTATTAGTGTCACAAATAGGCTTACACATCAATGAAGTTACTGTGAAAATCATCTAGTTGCCACATTCCGGTGCCTGTTCGGGTACACAGAGAGAATTTAGCATGTCCAATGCATCCAACCAGCACGTCTTTTGGACTGTGGGAGGATACTGGAGCACCTGGAGGAAACCCATGCAGACACAGGGAGAATGTGCAGACTGCGCACAGATACTATCCCAATCTGGGAATCAAACATGGACTCCTGGTGCTGTGAGGCTGCAGCGCTAATCACTGTGCCACCGGAATTTAATGAATGTACAATATATATAGTGTTATGTGTACAGTGAACAAAATATCACTATACAAGATATGTATAAATGTAATGTGGCCTTGTAATTCTACCGATTACCTACTTTCTCAATTTAGTAACATTGTGCAAAATATCTGAAGTAAAAAGCGATACCTCGGCAATACATAGCTTGTGCCAGATATACATAAATAGTTCAGCAATTGGCATGGCTTGACACTCAGTCAAACTTTTCATATGTTCGCCAACACAAAAAAAAACTGATTCATTATAAGTTGGCATATTTATTGCAAATGCCAACCCATTCTTAGCAACAGCAGCATTAAGAAAACAGATCATTGCTAGGTTCCAATGTGCTGCTTATTTAGTAGTAGTTCTGGATTGGTGTTCCTGTTTACTTTAGGTAATGAAACCAAGAAATATACCATACCATTTATCTTATGTCAGAACGTTAAACAAATACAGATTTATCTCCTGACCAACAAAGTGAATTACGTTTACATTCACAATTATCCACACAGATGCAATATTTAATACAACTGGCAGCTACTGACCAACGTGCCAATTACACTACTTGGAGATCTGTTGTTTGGTTGCTAATCAACATCTATACAAATATAAAAAATTAACAGATACCCTACAGAGCAGAAAAAGGACCTTCGACCACAATCCCACCCAGGCCCTACCCCACATCCCTACATATTTTTACCCTCTAACCCACACATCTTAGGCCACTGAGGGGCAATTTAGCATGGCCAATCAACCTAACCCGCACATCTTTGGATTGTGGGAGGAAATCGGAGCACCCAGAGAAAACCCACGCAGACACGGGGAGAATCTGCAAACTCCACACAGACACTGACCCAAGCCGGGAATCGAACCCAAGTCCCTGGAGCTGTGAAGCAGCAGTGCTAATCACTGTGCTACCATGCCGGTAAAACAAATATTGCAATAGAACTAGAATGCAGAGACTGATAGAAATATGCTGCACTAAAATTACCTTTGCTAATAAAAATACAAATTTGCTGATTGATTTTACAATCACTAGAAAAGTTTAAAGTTTTAAACCAATCACAAGAAAATTATATTGCATTTCATGAAATCCTTCTTAAAATCTAGGCTCTCTCTCTATTATCTAATCACCGTTAACACGATGTCTAATTGAGATGACAAAGAGATTAATAACAAACAACCCAACAGAGAAACAGTGTGGAAAAGAGGCACTGCAGATATTTGGCAATGAAGCAAATGACATGAAAACTTCAGAAATGTAAAGATATCCATTTCTTCAATACAGCAAAAATATTAAAACTATCAAAATGAAAGTGGAAAAAATGATGGTCGTATCATGTTATAAAGTAACAAATGCCAATGCCAACAGAATGTTCAGTTTTACAAGTTTATCCATAATTTATTGGTCTGGAGACGCAAGACTGACACTCTAGAAAGCATTGGCAAAGACACACCGAGTACTGTGTTCAATTGTGGTGTCCACTTATGAAAAGACATAGCCACTGAAAAACATTCAAAGTGGATAATGCCAGGACTTAAAACTATACAGGAAAGGCCAAGGTGGACTTGCTATGGAATATAAAATACAAAGACAAAGTATAAGGAAGGAAAGAGTCAAGGATGAATGTTGGACATTTCTGTTACCTACAAGGAATAGTCTCTTCTGGAGTTCCAACTTTTATAAATTAAAAACATAATTGCTCCAGATGAACAGATAATGCACACAAGTCTATACATTTACATTCATTACTGTGAAAAGAGCTCCAAGCATTAACATCACTAAGGGAATCCGTAAGATGGATTGTGAAAACTGTGGTGACCCTGGGAGACATAACTAAAACCACAAGCAAAACATTGTTTCTGGAGTGACTATGTTACATTCAAATTTTTAAAGATAATTTTAAGGATGTGTTCATTTATTACCCCTCCATTGTTGCCGAGAAGGTATAGTGAGCTGCTATCTTGAACTGATTCAGTCGTAAGCTACTGGATTGTTATTCTTTCATGGATGTGGGTGTCACTGGCTAGGCCAACATTTTTATTGCCTCTACCTAATTGTCTTTGACAGCCCAGTGGCTTCCACTTCAGAGAGTGATTAAGAATTAATGTGTGGGCTGCAGTGACACGTTGGCCAGGCAGGTAAGGGCAAGTTTCTTTCAAAAATGTGTCATTAGCGAATCAAAGGGGGTTTTACAACAACCAAAACCTTCATGTTCACTTTTACTGACATAAGCTTTTTATTTCCAGATTGCTTAAAATTGAATTCAAATGAGATTTGAACTTAAATTCTGTTGATTAATCCAGATTTCTGGATGATTAATTAGTCCTGGTGATGAATCAAAGTGCAAACTGGCACTCGGTTCTTCTGAGGTTAGATGAGCATTCCATCAGCAAGTTCCAAATAAGATATGACTTCACCGTTATGTTTACATAAAGAGATTTCCAATGTTACCATTACTTTGTATCTTTCATATTTGCAGCACTTCTTGTGCGGTGGAATAGAATGATTTGCACAAAAAAGTCAACACAACCACAACAGAGAATGGTTTTGATCCAATGACACTTATACAGCATCATTCTGCCATCCAAGAAATCTCCACTGATTCTAATCAATTTCCAATTAAAGAATTGTAGCAACAATGAATCTTTTATTAAATCCCACATGAAGGTGCACCTGACAAGTTATTGTGAATATGGAAGCCATTTTGACCAGTTTTCATTATCCATTGAGCAATTTAATTCACTCAGGGTGAATTAAAACAGAATGCAATCCATTCTGGCTTTGATCTTCCTGGCACCAGCACTTCCACGTTTGTGCGCAAACAAAACAAGGGATCTGGATCTTCTTCCCACAAAGCCAGAAAGCAGGCTCCAGTTAAGAACGTTTTTACAATTCTACCTTTTTCTAATACCTTCATCATCTTATTCGGTCCCAAATTCAAATCCTCATCCAGTTATTGCTATAATTACTGACCTATTAAACTTATCATCAGTTTGGCACACTAATTAGCTCCAGTGCAGGGTTCGATTCCAGCTTTGGGTGACAGTTTGTGTGGAGTTTACACATTCTCCTTCAGTCTGCGTAGATTTTCTCCTGGTTTTCTCCCAGTCAAAGGATGTACAGGTTAGGTGGATTGGCCATGCTAAATTGTCCCTTAGTGTCTCAGGATGTGTAGGTTAGGGGGATTAGTGGGGTAAACGTGTGGGATTAAAGGATAAGGTAGGGGTGGGCCTGGATAAGATGCTGTTAGAAAATCAGTGTAGATGTAATGGTCTGAATGACCTCCTTCTATATTGTATGATTTTATAATCTCTATGATTTAAATACCTCTTTTTAATGGTGTGTTTTAACTTAAAATGGGAAAATAAAATCATTAAGTGGTGTTATATAACTAGAACACAAAAAAAAACAGAAAATGAGAAAGCATTTCCCTCCACTCTCACTTCCTTACGTCATGCATTGGATTCAATCGTATTTGTTTACCTTCCAAAAAAAACCTAATCTATTCAGATATCTTTTGATCTCCAAGGGTAATCCAGCCTACTTGATTCCCACATCAAGGAAATTTAATCCTGCCTCATTGATCTCTCTACAAGCAACAACTTGCAGTAATGCTGTGATATGTTTGATCACCCCAGATGATCAAATATCAACCATCCAGTTTTTGTGAATGAATCAATTCACAGAACATCAGCTATTCTTGCTGGAAGTTTTATCCTACAAGTCCATGCCATATGAAAAGCTCTATAATCTCTAGTCTCACTCCATGCAAATAAATAGTACGTACTCAGCACTTCCCAGAATTTTAAAGTCACAATTCATATTACATTCTTCCTCCATTAATCTTTTCTCGATTAAAACAAAGTTCAGCTCCATCTCTCTCTCTCTTTCTTCCTCCATAACTTACACCTGAGAATCATTCCTTGAAGGTTTCCTTTGAATTCTATCCAGCTTTAATGATCTTCAGCAACACCTCATTCTGCAGGATATTCTCTTCAGGTAGCAACACAGGTTACCTTAGAAACACACTGTTGTCCTCATCAATCACGAATTGTTGGCCCAAGGGAGTGGCACTTACTTTGGTTTACTTGACTCCAACCCCACATTGGCTGTCATTGCGAGGCAGTTATGAATAGAATAAATTGTTCAGCAAGTCGTTTCTGTGAGATGTAAGTTGCTAGTATTTGCATTTTTAAATTACATTTAAGTGATGCCTTACTGGATATCTATACTCTTTTGCAATTTACTATAATTCCACATTTTTGCCTTAATAAATGATAATGTAGCAGCGCAGCAGAGGCCATTTAGTGGGCTCCCCGCTGGGCATTAGTCTCTGCGCATCTCTGGCTCCAGGTTTTTTTGAAATCATCAGCTCCGCTTTGGAAATCAGCGCGGAACAGATTTAAATATTTAAATTCCAATTTCAATATCATTAACAGGCCCAGGACTGAAGTCTCCAGACCCACCAGTGTCCCCCCCTCGCCAGGGGAGGTTCCCTCCAGCAGGGTTTACAAATGCTACCCATGAACTGAGAACAGACAGCCTGACTCTGCTGGAGGGAACAGAAGCCCTGGTATGCACCCTCCACGACCATGACAACAACCATCCCCCCCACCCCCCCAGGAGGTTCAGGGTAAGGGGCTGCCCCCTGGCTGGGCAGTGCCAGCCAGTCCCATCAGCACTGCCCAAGGGGCAAACTGGCAATACCTAAGGGGTGCATTTGCACTGCCCACCAGGCATTGGGCAGTGCCAAGGGGACAGCACCTAGTGGGGGCAGAGCTATTGGGGTGCGATTGGGGGGGGGGGTGCGATTGGGGCGGGGGGGCGGGTTCCTTTCTCAGAGAGGTCTGGGAGGCCAGCGATCATGGTGGGGGAGAGGGGTGTAGGATCAGGGAGCGGCAACACGGGGGTGTGGAGCAACCGCACATGCACTCATCTCAGCTGACAGATCGGCGCAAGTGCAGTTGCCCGCTCAGCACTACGCTGCCGGGTTCTCCAGCAGGAATATGCCCCAGCCACAGGTTTTCATAATGAATCTTGCTAAGGCACTCTACAGCGCTCAGAATGTTGGAGATTCATTCTGAAAATCACGTCAAAAAAAATCAGCGGGAGTTTCTCCAGTTTTCACACCAATTCGGCACTTCAAATTCTTTTGGGAGACTCATCCCCCCAATATTTCTTCAACTTGAAGTAGTCAAACCGGATGGTTTTAATTAGAATCTACAACATTTATTTGTGAAATATTATTCTATAATTATCAAGCACCAGGAACTATCCCATTGATTAATATTGTAAACCATGAAAAGGGTTTTTATTGTAGTGTATGCAAGCCAATCATATTTAGCAGTCTTCAAACAAAGCAACAGGGACAGGGAAATCCACACAGGTGATTTTTATTTATCTCATGTGATCAGATAATCTCTAAGTGCAGGGGGAGGACATTCGGCCCATTGGGCCTGTACTGACAACAATCTCATCCAGGCCCTATCCCCCGAACCTCACATATTTACTGCGCTAATCTCCCTGACAATAAGCATGGCCAATCAACCTAATCGCAAAGCTTTGTGTTAGGAAACTGGAGGAAACCCGTGCAGACACAAGGAGAACATGCAAACTCCACACAAACGGTCACCCAAGGCCAGAATTGAACTTGGATCTCACTGGAGTGATAAAACCACATTTATCCAAGTTCAGTAAGCTTGGTACAGTTGATAAAACCAAAGTTTAGGGATCCACAATTCCACATAGAATATTACTGGAATTTAGTCAGGGAAAACTACAGCCCATCAGCACAGAACACCTCTACATTTCCCTTTTGTCCATCTAAAGCCAGCCTCACATTAGGATAAGGGCTTGCAGAGCTATCTGGAATTAAGTGGGAAGAATCCCTGCTTCCAATGATTATCCCAATTGTCTAACTTACCCTGAAGTACAGTGAACTTGCCTGCCTCAGATACTGGATGACTAGGTTTACCACAGATGATTCCAAAGCTAAATTGCCAGGTATTTGGTAATGTAGTCATTTCTGAACCCAGGGAGACCATGCTTAAGTTCCCTGATTATAATAAAGTCAGTACACATTAAAGGCTTGACAAACATAGGTTTGTAACCAAGCTACATGGATAGCTGTTACCAGCAGATCCTCATAAATGTAACCATGCAAGAAAGCACAACCATCATCCTGAACACAACTCCATTTGATGGTTTCACCATTTGGGAGTACAGTTTCAGCAGCTTCTCTTTATCTTTCTGTAATCTAATCATGGTAGCTTCAATCCCTGGATATATCAGCTTAGAAACAGAAACTAGAAGTAGGCCTTCGAGCCTGCTCTGCCATTCATTTTGATCATGGCTCAAAATCGAATTCAATGTGCTGATTCCCCGCTTCTTCCCAGTTCCCTTGATGCCTTTAGCCCCAGGAGCTATATCTAATTTCTTCTTGGAATCAGAGAATGTTTTGGCCTCAATTACATTCTGTTGTAGTGAATTCCATACATTCACCACCCTCTGGGTGAAGAACACAAGAAATGGGAGCAGGAGTAGGCCATCTAGCCCTTCGAGCCTGCCCCGCCATTCAGTAAGATCATGGCTGATCTGAAGTGGCTCAGTTCCACTTTCCCGCATTCTCCCCATAACCCTTAATCCCCTTGCCTATCAAAAACCTATCTACCCGTGTCTTAAATATATTTAGCGAGGTAGCCTCCACCACTTCAACGGGCAGAGAATTCCAGAGATTCACCACCCTTTGAGTGAAGAAGTTCCTCCTCAACTCCGTTCTAAACTGCTCCTCCCTTATCTTGAGGCTGTGCCTTCTAGACCTGCTGTCCTTTCTGAGCAGGAAGAATCTCTCTACCTCTACCCTATCCATCCCCTTCATTATCTTATACGTCTCTTTAAGATCCCCCCTCATCCTCCTAAACTCCAACGAGTACAGACCCAGTCTATTCAGCCTCTCTTCATAGTCCAACCCCCTCATCTCCGGTATCAGCCTAGTGAACCTCCTCTACACTCCCTCCAAGGCCAAAATATCCTTGCGCAAGTGCGGCCACCAAAACTGCACACAGTACTCCAGCTGCGGCCTCACCAGTGCCTTGTACAGTTGCAGCAAGACCTCCCTGCTTTTATATTCTAAACCCCTCGCTATAAAGGCCAGCATCCCATTCACCTTCTTGATCACTTCTCAATTTCTCAACTCAGTTCTAAAATCTTTACCCTTTCTCCTCAAACTATGACCCCTAGTTCTGAACTCCCCACCATTGGGAACATTTTTTCTGAATCTACTCTGTCTAACCCTGTTAGAATTTTATAAGTTTCTTCTAAACTCCAGTGAATGTAATCCTAATCAACTTAGTCTCTCCTCATTTGAATCAGTCTGGGAAACCTTTATTGTACTCACTCTATAGCAAGAACATCCTTCCTCAGATAAGGACACCAAAACTGCACACAATACTTCACGTGTTATCTCACCCATGCCCTATACATTTGCCGCAAAATATCCCTATCCTCAAATCCTCTCACAATGAAGGCCAACATACTATTTGGCTTCTTTACTGCCTGCTGTACCTGTGTGTTTACTTTCAGCAACTAATGCACGAGGACTCCAAGTCTTGTTGACTTCACACCTTCCTCAATTTACACCTGTTCAAGTAATAATCTGTCTTCCTATTATTGCTATCAAAGTGGATAACCCACATTTATTCACATTATACTGGGACCCGGATTTGATTCCCAGTTTGGGTCACTGTGAGGAGTCTGCACATTTCTCTGCGCCTACGTGAATTTCCTCCAGAAACTCCGCTTTACTCCCACAGTCCAAAAGACGTGCTGGTTAGCTGCATTGGCCATGCTAAATTCTCCCTCAGTGTACCCAAATAGGCGCTGGAGTGTGACAACTAGGGAATTTTCATAGTAACTTTATTGCATTGTTAATATAAACCTACCTGTGACAGTAATAAACAAACTTTGCTGGAAAAGATTACACAATCATAAACCTGATTTTCTGTTTCCTAGTCAACTACACAAATTACCAATCAACCTCTGTGGTGAAAGAACATGAGAAGATTAGCTGGGGACTTACTTTGAAGTCCCAGATTTCCAAGTCCACTACTGCATACTCAATTTCATCAACAACTGTTTAATCCAGATGAAGAGAGACAGGATTTTCTGGCCACACTTGCCCAAAGACCAGACCAGAAAATTCCACCTGAGGTTCATGGACCTCTGCATGGTCTGCCAGCTCCCCACCATGATTTCTGTGGTGGGTGGGCAGAATGGGACAATTCTGCCCAAGGGGTTTCACAAAAAGGCATGATTTTAATGAAATGATTTTCTCTTAAGTTACAGTAGCATCGCTCAGTTATGTTTATTTTGCCACAAATCCACCTCCACCACTTAGTCCTGGATCTCACAAATGGTCTCTGTGACCCTAAAACATGAAGATCAACTATTTGGATACAACACCGAATACCAACAATCGGCATCAGTGGTCACACTCTCACCTCAGTCAAGTCATGGACTGAAATCCCACTCTTGGAATTTCAGCATATAGCATTGAATGGTACTGCTACAGTGAGGGAATGTTTCACTTGCCCCCTTACAGATCAAGGCTCCATCTTTCCTTTAAGGTGAATGTGAAAGATCTGTTGATATTATCTGAATAACAGCAGGGGAATTTTCCTTGTCTCCTGGCCAATATGTATTTCTCAGCCAACATCTAAAAACAGAAGGTCTGGTTATTTCTCTCAGTGCTGTTTATGGGGACTTGCTGTGCACAAGTTGAGCGGCTCTGGGTGACCATGTAGAGTTTGCACATTGTCTGTGTCTGAGGGGGTTCTTTCAGGTGCTCCAGTCCCTCCTGCTCCCCCTCCCCCCCCCCCAGTCCAAAGATTTGATTTATTGCCACATGTATTGGTATACAGTGAAAAGTATTTTTCTTGCACAATCTACAGATTGTTCAGAGGAGACAGTGCAGAATGTAGTGTTACAGTCATAGCTAGGACGTAGAGAAAGATCAACTTAACACGAGATATACAGGTTACGTGGATTGGCCCCTTAGTGTTCAAAGATGTGTATGGTTAACCATGGTAAATGCATTGGGGGGGGGGTGCGGTTATGCTCAGACTTGGTGAAGAATCGATGGAGCGAAGGTACTTCTTCTGCAATGCAGGGATTCAATGGACAGTCCCTACAACAGTGACTGGAGCATCGGATAAGCAGTCAAGTGCTTGGAGACTCTTCAAATATGCAACACGGGCGGCGGGGGTTGGGGGTTAACTGTCAATGGCAGATTGAGGGCTAAACAACAATGAAAAAAACGACAGCAAGCAGATGATTCTGCTCACGATATTTAGGCACAAGATGATAATATCCGCACAGCAATGTCATACAGCAGACTGATTTGTGAAGCCGGATAACAAGTGAATTGAAACATCAGACAGACAATGAGATCAGCAAAGAAGTGCATCATATTCTGCTCATTTGGAAAATGCTCAAGAAATGCATTCGGGGTTGAGAGGCGAATGGCCCCAATCTGTCACCCATCGCTGACTGACAGCAGCAGCAAATATGATTTAGGTTACACAGAGTTACTAGAGTTAGACACTGTTTCTCACAGTAGCCCGGGGGAAAAGCCGGTCAGGTGTAACTTGTACACAGTCAGCTCTGTATTTTATTCTGCTGCTGATGTGGAAGAGTTTAGATTTCCAATCTGAATAAAAACACTTCGAACTCACAAGGGCAACCCAGAACCTCTTTTAAAAAATCCGTTCATTGCAAAAAAAGTCACCTTATTTATTTGATATAAAAATGCCGCGACTCAATGCTGAGTAAATATATAAAATATAAAATAAGAAGTTTCAGCACTTACCTTCAGCATCCGGATCTCTCGGAGTGCAATCTTCTTAATAACCGGATCATCTTCAGACTCCACAAACTTTTTAATGGCCACTATTTGTCCGGTATCTTTGTTCCTACATTTGAACACAACGCCGTAAGAGCCTTCGCCGATCTTGGCGATTTTTTCGTATTTCTCCATCGCCACCAGCTCCCCGCTGCTACTTTCCGCCAGTTTTCGCCCCAGGTCTAAAATGGCGCGTCCGAGCCCCGGAGACCGACTGAAATATTGGGCACGGGAGAGGGAGGAAGGCAGGAGCACCGCCCAGCCAGGCGCTGTCGCCAAGTCCACACTCCCGCACTGATGCTCAGAGCTCCCTCAGCCAGCGACAACCCGCCGCTCCTCCCCCCGCTCCTAACCTCACTCAGAGGAGTCTGATCCCGCCCGACCCCTCCTTCCCTCCCACACAATACCCCACCCAGTCCCTCCCTCCCTCACTTCAGAGTCTACCGCTCCACCCAGGTCGGAGTTGTCTCACCTTCAAAATTATAGCACAACAGGTACGCAGCCAACTGCCACTTCACATTTTACTGCTGTGAATAACCTGCCTTTGTGCACTGCAACATTTCCCTGATACATACGTCCAAGATGGAAACTATCGTCCCAATCGACTCAAACTTGGGCGAGATTCTCCTGCCACGCTTACCTCAAAACCGGAGAATCCCGCCCGAGGTCAATGGACCATTGCGTGGTCTGTCCCCCGCTGGTTACAATTCCCGTGGAGGGTGGGATGAGAGAATTCTGGCCCCAATTAACAGCTTTTCCCTGCTGCCATCAGATTTTTGAATGGATCTACCGTATATTATTAAGTTTATCTTTCTCTATACTCTAGCTATGACTGTTACACTACGTTCTGCGCCCTCTCTTTTCCTTCTCTATATACAGTATTTGTTTGTATATGCACCAGAAACAATACTTTTCACAGTATACTAATAGACGTGACAATAAATCAAATGAGATGATTTCTGCATATTGCAGAAATCAGCCCAAGTTTTTTTTTGGGGGGGGGGGGGAGGGAGGGGAGAGCTGGAAGAAGAAGGTCAAGAAATAAACTTGCCAGAGGGTCAACACAATGGAATGGGCCAAATGGCCTCCTTATGTAATTAAACACAATATTCATCAGATCAGACAGCTCCTAGGGTGGTCTGCTATTGTTTTCCATTCTTGGAGCAGAGTACAGAGACAGATACCCACTCTAACCTGGGTGGAATGGGAATTGAATCAAGACAGCGTTATTCTAACCCACAGGTTAGCCATCTAATTTACCAGCTCCTGATTTATTGTTAAATGCGGTAAAAGACCACTTAGAAAATCCCTATTAGTCAGGGTCAACGTGAATTTATGAAAGATAAAAAACCCAAATGAATTTGTCAAACATTTGAGGCTATAATTAAAAGAGTAGTTAAGGGGGTACCTGTAGATGTCATGTAATTGGATTTTCAGAATGCACTTGATAAGTGCCCCACACACAGTTAATACACAAAGAGACTGAGGTGAGGAAACCTTTCGTCACTTGTGAATTTGCGGAATTCTCTACCCCATAAGGTTGTGGATACTCAATTACCGAGTACATTCAAGACAGAAATTTATTGATTTTTGTGAACTGAGGATTTGGGATGATGCAGGAAGTGGAGTTGAGGTAGTAGATAAGCCATGATCTTGGATAAAGTAAATTTTTCTGAAAGATCTTCAAGAAGTGCAGACATAGAAAACATTCATGGGGTGAGGTAGAAACTGAAAATTGTGACTTTAATTCACTGCTTGCATCATAAACCATATTCCAACTCCAAAAGTGAAAAATTGATGAAGTGAGATGACTTCCCCAACCATTTATGATTAAATTTAATGTTTTTTGATACAATGTTTGACAATGTTGTGGGGAGACAGGAATTTCTGACCATTTTCTAACCAGTGTTTTTTTCCTGTAATTTAACAAGTAAAGTGGAGAGGGAGGTGCAAAAGGTCATACCATCCAAATGGGGTAAATACGTGGGGTTACAGGATAGAGTAGGATGCTCTTGGAGAGACAGTGCAGACTCAATGGACCAAATGGCTTCCTTCTGCACAACTGGTATCAATCATAGAATTCTTATGTCAATTTAGTGTTTATGTGACTCATTATACTTCATTGTGAATACTCAAACTGTAAACAAACATTTTTGTAAATTAAGATTTTTAAAAAACATTCTGTAAAACTATAGATTAATTGGTGATTTTAAACTACTGTTAGCACACACACCCTATTAACAAAAATTTACACCCAGCTCAAGCAATGAGGTGGTAGGACAAAGACGAGTACTTCTAATAAAGTGAAATCCAAGCATTTCCTACAGAAAGGTAGGATTTCCTAATACATGTTGGGAAATTCAGTAAATAGTTCTTATTCACAAAGCAATTATTACACAAATTTGAACTCATGCATTGTATGTTTTATTTTACATTATTTACAGATTCATATTACAGAGCCATAATCAATTCAAGTTTTTTTTGCTACAATTAGTGTTTATTTTATTAAATTACAGCCTTTAATATGCATGACTAATTTTAAGAATGTGGATAAAGTAAATTTTTCTGAAAGATCTTCAAGAAGTGGAGACATAGAAAACATTCATGGGGTGAGGTAGAAACTGAAAATTGTGACTTTAATTCACTGCTTGCATCATAAACCATATTCCAACTCCAAAAGTGAAAAATTGATGAAGTGAGATGAGTTCCCCAACCATTTTTGATTAAATTTAATGTTTTTTGATATATACATGTTTGACAATTTTGACCTGTTTTAGTACACTCCTATAATCACTGCATGTTGTGTGTGTAAAAAACACTTTCACTATACATTGTATATGAAAAGATTAAAATCTATGAAAAAATCTACTGTGGCATCTAAATAGCTAAGCCTTACAAATTAAAAGTTGTACTGGAAAGTGCTTAAATGGTGCCTTTGTACAAAAAGAGTATAAGAGTTAAAGGTCTAAATTATATACCACAATTTGCTCATACATACAACCAGCTAATAGAACATTTTTCTCTCTTCCTTAAAGCCTTAAGCTTCAATAACACAAATTTAACTAAATATGATGTAATTAACCTCTTTTCCCCATAAGTTTATAACTTTTCTTACAATTGGCAGATTCATAAATAAAACATTTAAATATTCAGTTTATCACAATACCATGACAAGAGTTTTTCAAGCTGTACAGTCTTGCAGTGGGTGTATTAAAATCCTATAAAATTGCTGCAGTATTAGACAAGAGAAGGTTTCCAAAGGCATAGATTTAGTACTAAAAGTAGATTTAGACAATATATAAGAACACAGTGAAACAAAATTTTTGCTGCAAAATATTTATAAAATAGAAAGATTTAAGTATGAGAAAGTGTGGCACTTTTAGATTGCTTTATATTTTCATTTTGCATGAATTACTGTGCTCTTAAGATTAGAAATTAGATCATTTGTTATAGTTTACAAAATAATTAGTCATGACTTTTATGAAGCAAATTTGATATGACAACCAACCAAACAGTGGCTGAATATTTTAATAAAGCCACATCTAGCTACTAAATTTACTATTTTGCTTAATAAATCTACCCCATGATAGAATCAAATATAAAAGTACAACACAAAGGCTACAGCCCGACTTCCATTTTGTTTAATATTTTCCCTCAACACTCATCTTTCATTGTTGGAAGCTATTAGGTTTGTCCCATTTCAAGCAACAGTCACTCTGATTAAGTTTCTTTGTGTTGCTTAGTAACTGTTTTCATGGCCAGCTAAAATATAAAGATTGCTGTGTGCTGTAGGATTGTCTGTTGGTCGACTTTCTAGCACGACAACCCTGCAATAAATAATAAAAACAATAGTTATCCCTTATAACTTAAAGTAAAACCTAATAACATTAATAAAACATGATTGCTGCAATCAAAATTGTTGACCCCCCCCGCCCCCCCCCCCCCCGCAAGTTATCGCTTTATGGTGTTGCAGAAGTAAATTGATTTAAAAAACAAATATACATCACATCTTGCATTAATTTGTGTACAAATCCTTCATCCCTAGGATATTACTCCAAAAATGATGAGCATTTTGTAATTTACTAAAACCTGTAAATCAGCGATCAGTAAAGTATAACTTTATGAACGATACACTGGATCTGAAGTTTTAGGCTTTCAATTGATATTCTTGCATCATGTACTGTTCAAGAGGACAGACAGACCTGCTCTCAATACCAATGCAACAAGTTGCTTCAGCTTACGATAGCAGGCTGCTGCGACTTATTTTCGGGTTCCATCGCCTTCCTTTCAGAAGCATTTGACACACCGATAAGATAAACAATGCAGCCTCAAAATGACAAGTATTATTCAAAGCACACCAGTTAACATTCTTAAAATATTACTGGTGCAAGAGCAGTATGTTGGAATTCAGGGGTTTAAAAATCCATTAGCCTGTTAACCCCTTAACTCTCAAGTTGTCAAATGATTCAGAGTGATAACCCTTACTGGTGCTTGTTTATATTTTATTCAGTACAAGACAGACTTGACATGCTAATGTCTGAGCAGTAGTATCAAAGCACAACAGCATTACCATTATGCTCTGTATAGCAGTGCAATCTCCATGTGACTATTCCTAATGGTCATGTTTCTTTCAGAGTTACAGCACACCGTGTTGCAGGTAACCAGGTTGATTCCGTCAAAAGTGAGAAAGCAATTCGTCACCAACACAGACATCCCTCAGCTCTTGCACAAATTCAGTTACAAAACAGATAGTAGAAATACATGAAGATTTTCAAAAGAGTATTAAATATGTATTTAAAAAAAGGAAATTTGCAAGACAAAAGCTGATCAGTTTGTGACCTCAACTCCATATTACCGCTTATTCCCAATAAGCTTTCACCTGCTTATCCAGAATCTATTTACCTCGGCCTTAAAAATATCTGTTACCATTGTCTTTTGAGGAAGATGTTCCAAAGACTCATGACCCTCAAGAGAAAAAAATGTATCTTCATCTCAAATGGGCCAGCCCTTATTTTTAAGCACTGACCCCCTAGTTCAAGATTCTCCCACAAAAGGATACATCCTTTCCACATCCATCCTGTCAAGACCCCTCAGGATTATTTCAATCAAGTCGTCTCTTACTCTTCTAAACTCCAGAAGATACATGACTAGCCTCGCCAACACGCCCATGCCAGGGATTAGGCTAGTAAACTTCTTTGAACTGCTTTCAATACATTATATGCTTCCTTAAATAAGGAGACCAATACTGAACACTGTACTCCAGATCCAGCACTGTGTTTAGCACTGCTGCCTCAGTGCCAGGGATCCAGGTTCGATTCCAAGCTTGAACCACTGTCTGCGTGGAGTCTGCACGTTATCCCTGTGTCTGCGTAAGTTTTCTACAGGTGTTGCGGTTTCCACCCACAGTCCACCAGAGTGTGACGACTAGGGGACTTTCACAGTAACTTCATTGAAGTGTTAATGTAAGCCTATTTGTGGCACTAATAAATAAATAAATTTAAACTCTATATAACTGAAGCACAACCTCCTTACTTTTGTATTCAATTCCCCTTTAAATAAACAATAACATTCTAATTACTTGCTGTACCTGCGCACTAACCTTTTGCAATTGATGCACTAGGACACCAAGATCCTTCTGCATCTCAGAGCTCTGCAATTTCTCAGCATTTAGATAATATGCTTTTCTTCCTGAGTACAAAATTTCACATTTCCCGCATTTGCCAGAATTTTCCTATTCACTTAACCTATCCATATCTCTGTCCTTCTTATATAGTCTCCTTCTGTCTTCACAACCTTACTATGCCTGAGCAGGGCGAAGCCAGAGGAAACGCTGGTGGAGGTCTGTAGTGATCCTGACTTGCAAATCAGTCATCTGACCTTGGTATAGGGGCAAAAGACTAATCCAACTTATCCTACCTACCTTTGTGTCATCAGCAAATTTAACAATCATGACTTCAATCCCTTCATCTAAGTAATTTATATAAATTGTAAAGAGTTGAGGCCTACACAGATTCTTATGACACACCACTCATCACTTCTTGCCAACCAGAAAATAACACCTTTTTGTCTACTTCATTTCCTGTTAGCTAACAAATATTCTATCCATGCCAATGTATTATCCAGCTCCCTACACCATGAGTTTTTATTTTCCACAGTAATCATCCACCCATTCTCCTCTACCCTCAAGCATGTGTCATTTGCCTTTCTCAAAGAACTATATATAATACATTGGTTAAACATGATTCCTTTTCACAAAACCATGTTGACTCTGTCTGACTGTCTTGAAATTTTCCTGGTGCCCTGCTATAACATCTTTAATAATAGTTTCTAACATTTTCCCTATGACAGATTTTAAGCTAACTGGCCTGTTGTTTCCTGCTTGCTGTCTCCCTCCTTTTTTGAATAAAGGCTACATTAACTATTTTCCAATCTAATGGGACCATCTCTGACATTAGGGAATTTGGGAAAAATCTCTCTCACTAGCCACTTCTTTTAAGACCTTTGGATGAAGTCCATCAGGACGCGAGGATTGTCAGCAGCTCCAACAAGTTGCTCAGTACCATTTCCCTGGTGATCACATTTTAAGTTTCTCCTACCTTCTACTTCCTGATTTGCAGCTATTATGGGATGTTAGTTATATCCTCTATTGTGATGACCATTGCAAAATGTCTGTTCAATTCATCTGCCATTTTCTTACTTTTTATTATTAATTCTCCAGGTTCACTTTACATAGGCTCACTTTTTTCTCCTTTTAATTAGCTACAGAAACTCTTATTGTCTGACTTCATGGCTGTGATTCTCCCAAACGTGCTGAATTGGTGGGAAAACTTATTATGAAGTAATTACTCAATCAAACCCATCTCATTTTACAATGCCAGGTCTAGTTTAGCCTGCTCTCTGGTTGATGACAGAACATGCTGCCGAAGAAACTATCCTGAAAACATTCCATGAACTCATCTACTCTACCTTTGCCCATCTGATTTTCCCAGTTTATACTTAAATTAAAATCCCTCATAATTGCTGTACCTTGCTGACATGTTCTTGTTATTTCTTCTTATACCACATCCTTTCATGTGGTTACTGTTAGAGGGCCTGTACATCACTTTCATTAGTGACTTCTTGCCTTTATCATTTCTCCCAAACAATTTCTACATCTTGGTTTTCTGAATTTAGGTCATGGTGCTAATACCATCATTAATTAACATAGCCGTCCTTCCACCTTTTTCTAGGTTCCAGTCCTTCCTAATTCTGATATGCCCTTCTATTTTCAGGTCCCAATCTATGTCATCTGTAGCTTTGTCTATGCAAGGGCTATCAAATTATATTTATTTAGAATTTGCACCAGCAGTTGATCGGTTTTATTTTGAACGTTACATGCATTCAGATAGAGATTTTAGTTTTGTCCTTTTATTATTTTTGTAACCTCTAGCCTTATCTGATGATTTAAGCTTCAAGCTATATTCTGTCCTTTCCTGTTACTTGAAAAGTTAAATTCTATAATTGCCATAAAATATTTAGAGTGTCCCCTCACTTTGAAAGGTGTGCCTGAAAGAGGATGTATGCAACATAGGATTTGTAGAACAGAACATTCAAAAGCCAGGTTATAATTATGTCTGGAAGAAGGACGAGGAACTTCCTCAGAAAGGCTAAGTGAGAATCAGACACGGACCAAAGTTAGGCCGTATGCAACATCTACAATAGCTGGCTCTGCAATAACACTGGAAGATACCTAGATCTCGTTCGCCCAGTTAGCACAAAGGCCTAGGCACAGTGAAAACAAAAAACTAACCCGCTTCAGTCATGCAGGATATCCATAAGTCTTCACACATGGGCCATTATCAAATAGATCCATGCTATTTCATGCAAATTACTTCTATATGTCAAAACTATCAAAAGTTTTTGAATTATTTACCAAATTTCAGATTTTTAAAATTAATCTGCAAATACCATGTCAAAAAACAGGCCATTAATATGTAAATGAAATTTCACTGGAGAAATCAAAATAGTTGGTAGTTAATTTGAAGAATTGCAGTAATTAAAACAAATGCACGTGAACTTGTAATTATGCAAACCAGGTGTTACGCAGGTAGTTGCTAGGCAAGCACCTTGAACAACTTTCTTGCAGTAAGCATTCTATTGTGTACTATTCATTCTCTCCACCTTACATTCTTTTATGAAGAATGCAATTGTTCCAGTGAAAGAAGAATGCATAGGGGCGGTGAGCAGTATTCCCTGTAAAATTGTTATGTGCAGCTAGTCCTTTTAGCAAGCAGTATTTTTTTGTTTGGCTGCTGGCATACATGACATTTAACATGCAACCCTACTTTCCAGGTTGCTGCACAAATGCAGCTTCATGGGAACACTGGTGGCGAATGAGCATGGTAGATGTCTTTAAGACTATTTATACAAAATTAAATCCTCATGTTGGGACCTCTTCAGCTGAAAAAATGCAAGTGTTTGAAAGACTCAGGTGAAGGTATTAATAGTGAAATGTGAACTTACAAGACTGGAGGTTGCGAAGTTTTGTAACTAGCATTACAAATTGACAATTTAGCCAACAAGAAACAATAATATTTTAGGACTGTTCAAATTTAAAAAATAATTCATGAATTACTGTAGTATTAAGATGTACATTCTTCCTCCCACTTGTTTTTCAAAGATCAAATTAACAATTTTGGCAATTGGTGATAGTTTCAAAGATAACATGGACTGGCAGACAGTCTCAATTATTTAATACTGGAATGAAAGTTTTCTACAGGATTAGGGCATTAAAAGCTCACTACATATTTTGACAACATAACTACGTTTATTTTAAAATGAAAAAATCTGCCAGTAACTAATGGAGCTTTAGAGGTCATGCTCACACAAGTAGAATGAACAAGTGAATGTTACGCAGTATAGTTTCCTCATGGGCTTTGGTACAAGTACCTGGAATATAATTGTCAATTATATCATAATTGTATATGTGCACATTCTGAGCTGTACAAATACCCATGTTTATAATTAGCTTAAGAAATGGCTTCTTCTTACCTATCGGATCCCAGGAGGTGAAAGACTCTGCTTTTATCTGATATCTCCTGGGTAACCTGATTTGAGAAGTTTAGCAAGAAATTGATTACATTCCTAAATTCCAACAGTTTAAGAATCCTTAAAATGATCACACAACAAAATGTAAAATGTAAAAGATGCAGAGTTGACCGCGAACCACACAAGCAGCCCCAAAATAATGTGATAAATTGCTCCACAAGGAAGGCATGTGAATTATCCTCCTTCAGGTCTGTGCAGAAACCTACATTCTTCACCATTTTTGAAGCTTCCATGTAAAACATAGCATAAATGCAGATGCTTGCAATATCTGTTTAACGGCACGTCAAGAGCTTTATAAATAGATAATTGGGAACCAAATACCACTGTTTCTGCCAGTCCTCAATGTGAGCTAACTGCTGTTGTTTTGTTCAGTAACGCTGCATTGATTTAAGTCACTCCTTTTTTCAGTAATGTCAGATTTCATTTTTGGATGAATTTGGCTACTTAGTTTGCTGCAGTTCAACAGCAGAACACATTAGTTTGAAATAGAAATCAGGTTCCAAAGATTGTTCTGGTACATTAAGAAATACTAACAATCATTATCAAGTTCACACATTTCAGAATGGCCACGGTACAGAAAAATCGTTATCATTTGTAGAACTACAATCTAGCTGGGAATAGTGCCCAGTAAAGAGAAAAGGGGTAATGTTCATAGAAAAAGTTGGTGCAAGAACAACGGTAAGAAAGGGCATTTAGAAATGCACCAGTTCAAAACTGACTGCATTAGACAATACTTGAGCAGGAGACCAAGTGTGGCTATGCCCATCTCCATTTTGATGCACACTGAGCACATGATTATTTTATCTGAAGTATAGTAGTTTAGAATTTTGGATCATGTAACTCAGGTCAATAATAAATAATCCAATGCATATTGCAATGTTAAAATCTACTGCATACCTTGTTAAGATTTCAAATGGCAGCTCTGAAGCAGTTATATTAAGCCCACTTATAAATAGTCAAAATACCAGCCCTCTGAATCAGATACTATCATGCCACTTGTTGTTGCCAAGGCGCTTGTTGATTGTTTATATTTCATTACTTCATTTGTATACTCCACTAACACTTAAGAAAACTCTTTGTGCTGACTAATCCAACTTGGACAAAGGTTCGCTGTACGTGAATAAATCTGCCTTTACCATGATCTACAAAGATATAATCTATCTTTTTGGAATATGTATGCCAAATGACTAATGGGAAAATTCTGACTATTAAAATTCCGAAAATTATGACTGCTGGTACTAATAAAACCAATAACTTGTAACAAGAATGGAAATATTGGGCTTGACCATGATTCTCATTATTCAGAATTTAAATGATATTCACTGTCAGAGCTCAGTGAAAAAATGCAGTTTGTTGTATAGGAGACCGTATTCAGGCCCTCATGCTCTGTGCTCCATGTCTCTATTATAAAGCCAAGGAACTTGCCCAGCTACCTTCAAAGATTTGTGCATGCAAACACCAACGTCCCTTTGTGTTAATTGCCCTAAAAGAGCTAAATTTTTCAAATCCTTTTACCAGTTTTCTCCTTGGCAACTTGGGGAAAGTAACAGAGGGACATGAATCAACAAGATCCATAAGAAATAGAAAGGGAAAACAAATCAAAGGGGAGAGATTTTTTCCAGGAGAAACAAAAGTCAAATCAAAACAGGACCTCTTATTATCAGTCATCAAATACTTGTCAGCTGTGGAAGTAATGACAATGGACTTACTTCATTTGACTTAAAGCTTTTGCCCTGCATTCCATGCTTCCAGAAAGCCAGTATACTGTCCTGAAGGCACACTACAAAAGGTGTGGATTGGCAGGATTGAAAGAGGGAAAGAAATGCACATTGGAATGAATAAAGTATATTTTGTACCTTTGAATTTGCTTAGTATCTAGTTCAGGTTACTTTTCTCAATTCTAAATATACATTTCAAACTTTGGATAAATGCACTATAATCAAAAAAAATCTGTTGAGTACTTTTGGTTATTAACAATACTCATTAATACTCTACGTACAATATTTATGAATACTTAAGTTTCCAATAAACACATTTTAAAATCAGTGCATTTACAACACAAGAGCCATAATTTGTTATTCACTTTACCTGCTTACTCCAAGGAAAACAGAGCCAGTTTCTCCTGCCTCGCCACATAAGTAAAGTTCCTCGTTCTTGGTACTATTCTCGTAAATCTCTTGCATCATATCTAGAACCTTGACATCCTTCCTAAGTTGTGCATCTCAAAACTGAACATTCCAGCAGGGGCCTTACATGCGTTTAAAAAAATCCTTGTTTTGTGCTCCATGTCTCTATTATAAAGCCAAGGAACTTGCTCAGCCACCTTCAAAGATTCATGCTTGCAAACACCAACGTCCCTCTTTTCCTGCCTGCCCTTTTAAATTGTATCATTTAGTTTATATTGCCTCTCCTCATTCTTGCTACCAAAATGTATCACTTCATGTTGTGTTAATTTATTTGTCACATGGCTGGCCTATTTTTGTAGTATGCATTGTCCAACCAGGGGTCTCTTACTAACCTCTTCACTTAACTACATATCTGAATACATCATCAGCAACCTTTGGAAATTATGCCCTGTATACCTAATCCACACCACATAAAAAAATACAGCAGTCGGCCTAACACCAACCTCTGGGAAACATAACTGTACACTTCCTCCTTGTCTGAGGAAGAACCTTTCACCACTGCTTTCTATTTCTGACCATTTTGTATCTACATTGCCATAGTCACTTCAAATGGCATGGACTGTGTCAAATACCTTTTGAAAAACCATAAAGACAGCAACAGCTGCACCACTCTCATCTAATCTTTATTAATTCATAAAATCAATCAAGCTGTCAAGCATGATTTGTCTTTTCACAACCTGTGCCAGCTTTAATTTATTGCCCATAATTTTCCAAATGCCACTCAATTTTGTCCCAGATTGTTGTTTAAGGTTTCCTCACCATCTGGTTGGCTGGTCTGTAATTTCTGGATTTAGCCAGCTCCCATTTTTGAATAGGCTGGAATATTTGCAATCCCTGAATTCTCTGGCACAACCCCCATATCTAAGGGAGATTGCAAGACTGTGGCCTTTCCTCAACAATCTAGGATGCACCCTTCCAGACTGGGTGACTTTTCTACTACGGGTCATAGAATCAGAGGGCGGAATTTTCCAGCTGCGCTAGTTTAAAAGCTGGAAATTCCCACCTGATTGTCCACAACTCACCCACTAAAATTCCAGTGGCAGGCGGAATGGGAGAATTCTGGCCATAGAAGCTTTTTATATTTTTCTAATCCTATCCGATATCACTACGACTCTCTTTAGCTGGTGAATTTACAGCATTCTATCCTCCAGGGAAGACAAATGCAAATGATTACCTCAGCTGCACCCCCTGCCTCCACCAGATGATCCTTTATAAATATTGTAACTGCAGCCTAACTGATATGCACTAAATTAACAATACCTCTGATTTACTTCTGACGGTTTGGATATCTAATGCCCGGAAGCATTTACTCCTAATAAAGTTTTAATATTTTACATACGCATTCTCTGATTCTTCCTTCAAAATTACATCACCTCACGTTTCCTTGTACTAAGTTTCATTTGACCTCTACCCGCCCAATCCAGAAGCCCACTTTAACATTTTGCATTCTGAAAGCTAGCTAAATAGATTTTACTCTATAAATTTATCTAAAAGATACAATTTATATTCAAACCATTAGGCAATGTACCTACCTACTGATTCAATGCAAAAATCAAAGCTCAGCTCTGAGGCTAGTTTTTTGCTTGATTTCAATTTGCCATGTAGATTTACAATCTTGACATTTTCTGAAACAGAATAAAGTATGGATAATTACAAACCTTCAGTCGTGAAAATATATTACAGAAGGGAACAGCAAAAATCCACCTTGTATTGCGCTCCATCTTGAACTTCTGACAAATCATTTTCATGAATCATGTTCCCAAGTCATCCTCGATTAATTGCTTAAGAAAGAATGACAGCTTCAGAGGTATCCCGACTGAAGTTTCAGAAAATCGCCATAAAGTCATGATAATGATTTTTTTGTAATCTGATGTAGGTAGTCCTTCAAATATTTTAACACAATATTGTAACTTTTAATAAAATTCGAAGTATTTGAAATTACTGTGTAAAATAATGATTTGGTAGCAAGTGTCTCTCTACAGACCACCTACCCTGATGAACATTACTGCTTTTTGTTCCAGAACTGTTCATTTTGGTCCTGTAAATTACTGGACAGCTATGAACATTACAGCGAGTTCTTTTTACAATCTATTGAAGGTCTCAGATTGCATCTTTACTGTTTTAGAATATTACCAAACTTATTTGTACATGCAAATAATTACCGAGATTTAGGGTGTATTTTGGCTCAGGTTACTGCACTGCAGATATCCACAATTACACTTTTGATAGTTGGGTAGGTAACATATTCTACATTCTCTAGTGGGTAAAAGAAATGGTTGAAATTTAGGGGAAAGACAGTGTGGACAAATTTAAGATGTTACGTGTTAGAATATTTGGATGACTCCTTTCTGATCTTAATTTACTTGCGTTTACCCATGAATAGTGCAACAAGTGTACATAGTATCTGTTACCAGATTTCAAAGAATTAGGGTTTATTACAATGCTTCCATTCACCAAAATTCCCATCTTTATGTTTGCTGACATCCACAAGTGCACTTTTCTATGTATTCTCTTATTTCTTCCAACATCTTTCTATCAGCTACAATGATCATTGTCGTTCCTTTTGTACTATGACATTAGAGTCAGGAAGAGCGTGTTATAAAGGGTATTTAATGTTCCCAGGTATTAAGAACAGAAACGGTCCAGTGACAATCTACCATGTTGAGAGGAGGTTTAAAGCCGAGATATCTATAGATGATACAAATAGCCACTTCCTTATACAGCAGGCGAAGGCACACAGATTGTGGACTGGATCTAATTCAGATTACTGTGCCCTCATGTGGCATCTTATCTCCACATGGGAAACACTAGGGCACAGCAAGCATAGAATTAGATTCAATGAAATTAAGTAGTTAATTCTGATGTAAATGTGATGCTGGTACCAGATAACAATAATACATTACAAAAAAATGACAGATAACCCAAGGGTGTCCTTCTTTAGATAGTACATAGCTTCTTTATGTAACCGAATAACTTAAAAGATATTCCATCTGCAATTACCTCTATTTAGTAAAATTACTCAATCTTGCTAGACAGAGATGATTGCAGCTGGAATAACTTCCAAGTCATTCTGTTACATAAATATGTACTTCAAAAGAAGGGCACATAGTAAAAAAAGTTTAGCTACTGGGCTTAGTTGAAAACTAAATCTCTGATTTACTAAATTGGGAAGAGGAGCACAGCAGATGTCTATTGATATTAGAATGGTCTTTTTCAGTTGTGTTGAGTCAGTAGGGCATTGAAAATGTATACGGCTACTTAAGAATTCTTAGGGCATATTTGGGTGGAGTTCTAAAGTATGGTTGAAAATTTAAACTGTTGCTTTTCAACAGATTTCACATCTGAAACTAATGTTGAAAACCATAATTGTTGGGTAAAGATTAAATGTGCAGAGACAGATGCAGAAACTGCCCATGCTAAAATTTGGGTTTTAAAAGCAGTCAGCCCTACTCGTATCTCATGATTCTTTGTCTATTAAAGCATCTAATACATGTTCAACGTGCAAGTTTTCATTTAAAAGTCACGCCGTAAAAATTAAACAGAATATTGTTTTATTAGAAAAAATTGGAATCAAGTCCATCTCTGGATACTGGAAACTATTACACACTATTATATCCTAGAATTATTTTTACCAATGTTTTTGTAATTAATATTACGCACCAATTTTCATCATAATTTATAAAGTCTCAGTTATTTAAATTGCATGAAATATTTTAGTGTTTGTACCTTAGAGTAATTTTTTGATTACACTGACAATTATTTAACAAATTTAGATGCGAAGAAAATCACTCAATTGAACATTAATAATGTACCTGGCCTCTTATAATCCTCGCTTTTGCCATGATCAAAACACTAATATATTTCCCATGTCTGAAGTTTATTACAATAATGCACAGCTCCCATACTTGCTAAATGTTGGATCAAAGTTATGCTTTGCAGTCAGTTTAGTGACTCTACATTCAGAATTGCAACACAGAATGCTTTCATAAAGACTCCCTAAATCTGAAGTTGCAAATATTGGTAAACTGAAAGCATCATTACTTTTAACTTCACTGAGATTATTGATACTATGTAAAAGGTTAAACCCAAACAAAAACCCCCAAAAAACAAACTCTCCTCACCCCACAAGAGCATCTGTTAACAATCACACATGTCTCTAACTGCAACCTGGGTCAAACATTCCTCCCTGTTGCCAGCCATTTTGTATTAGCATGCTGGAGAAGATCAAAATCCACATGGAGTTCAGGTTTTAAGCGGAGAGAAACAGGAGACTGGAGATTAAAACGTGGGGCAAAATGGTGTGTGGGACGATGCAGGGCGGGGGGTGGCGGGATGGAGAGGGGAAGGCGGAGGAGGGAGGGAGGGGGAGAGAGAGAGAGAGAGAGAGAGAGAGAGGGGGGGGGGGGGAGAGAGAGAGAGAAAAACCATTCAGCAGCAACTGTAAAGTGTGTAACTAGAGAGAGAAAAAAAAAGAGAGCGCACATAGTTGGGAAATGAACAGCTACAGCAGGTCAAGCCCAAGACAGGAGGTGAGAGCCCTGTCTTGTCAGCTTGGATCGGGAACGTCCCAACTTGTTGGGATCTGAATTGGCTTTAATTTGACTTGATTGGATTGGAATAAAGTTAAAAAAAATAAGATGAAGAATTCTCAACTCTTAACAAACATACAAAGCCCTTTGCAGTTTTAAGCTGACTGAGTTAAAATCTTAAAGGATGCTGTGAGTCAAGGGACCAGGCTCAAGGAACCAAGAAAAGAACACAGAAGTTTGGGCAAGACCAGGTTCCAGGGAAAAACAGACTTGGCAGGTGTTGAACTTGTGTCATACCATACCTTGACTAGTAGAACGTTAAGTATTAATCTTTGCTGATCAATAAACCTTGTTAGTTTTCATTCTGAATTAGTGGCTGCCCATTTCACCAACAAGGTTTATTCCTCAACAAGGATGTTTTTACTCTGTGGTTTAGAGTCCAATTTCCTAAAAAAAACACTAATTATTTGATAAAAACAAAATTCAATAGAAATAAGTATAATTATGAAAATTTGAATTCATGTAATGCAACACATTAAAGTCATTGAAGGTAGCAGGACAGGTTGACAGTTGTTATAAAAGCATATAGTATCCTATGAATATATCAGTAGCAGTATTATGTACAAGAACAAGGAAGTTATGTTGAACTTGTATAAGAAAGCTGGAAAGATGTGCGAAGTCCTTGGAGAGAGTTCAAAAAGATTCATGAGAATGGATCCAGGGATGAGGAACTTCAATTGCAATAACAGACTGGAGGAGTTAGAACTGTTTTTTTTTGGAATAAAGGTGGCAGAGGTACTTGATAGAGGTATTCAAAATCACGAGATATTTTGACAGAGTAGATACAGAGAAACAGCTTCAACTCGTGAGGGATTGAGAATGAGACAGGACAGACTTATTAAAGCAAAAGCGATACAAGAAAAACCACATGCGTTCAAAGTTTTATGGTCTGGAATGCACAGGCTAATGCCTAAGGGTTGCAGGCAGAAGATGGAAGAACATGAGTAAATTGCTCATTCGGAAAGCTGGTGCAGATACAATGGACAAAACAGTCTCCTTCAGTGCTGTAAGAATTCTGTGATTTGGTGACATACACCCACATCAGGTAACTCTGTTTTGATCACTGATCTCATATTCAATGATTGAAAGATATGCTTCTCATGAACTATACATAACTGGCCTTTGCAACTGCGAGCCAAACGTATCTGTGCCCATCAGCTCTCACCAAATAAAAAATATAAAAAATATTCACCCTGTATATTTCACTGTAACCATTGATCATATAAAGAGACATTATATTTAATGAAATAAGGGGCAAGAACACTGCTGGGGACTTTATAGATAGACGATAGTAAAATTAAATAGTCTCAAACAAAAATTCTCATGGTGTTAAAAGGGAATATATTTAGGATTTTTAAAACTTGATAGATACTCACGATCCATGCAGACAAGAACTGTATCCCTTTCCAACTGGGTTACATGGATGGTATCCAACTGACAACTAGCTACAACAATAAAATGCACACATAACTAGTGATATTTATGAAATTGCAAACATTTAATGCTCTTAGATGATCAAATCTTTTAGATAAATTGTCCTCAGTTTAAAAAAGTTGCCATTGGATATGTACATAAAAAAATTGTTTTTCCAGTGATTTATAATACACAAAAAATCCAAAGCTAATTAATTATGAGAATAATGCTAACAAATTAAATGGAAGAATATAGTATTGTAATCAAAACCTGCATAGAATTATTTAATACCTAGATCCACATTATCAACAAATCTATATAACTCACTTTCCATTTAATTTTTTTAAAATCATTAGACCTCAGGTGTTCAGTGAGTTTTAAACTGTTTTGCAGTGTAATCTACGAATGATAAAACATTACAAAACTGTGAAAATCTATGAGCAAATGGCATACCTGAGCCATCTTCTGTAAACCACGAGGAAGAGGAGTTCAAGTTTATTGTCTGAAACCGGACTACCTGGTTGGGTTCACTGCCTTTGCTGATGGCTACACAGACCATTGGGTATTCCTGCTCAGGTACCACAAGCATTTCAAAAACCTTTAAAGGGTCCGGGAGTGGAAAGTCAAAATGCTGGAAAAGAATAAATCATTATCCAGATTTTGTGCAGCTAAAAATCAGTATTCCAACGCACATTTGAAATGGTTCCTTTATTCATTTGTGGGATGTGGGCATTGCTGATATTTATTGCCTATTGCTAATTGCTCGGAGGTGGCAAGCCATTTTCTTTAACTGCTGCTTTCTGTATTGTGTAGGTACACTCACAGGCCTGTTAAGTAGGGAGTTCCAGGATTCTGACTCAGCAACAAAGGGGAATGGTGATATAATTTCAAGTCAGGATGATGCATGACTTGGAAGGGAACCAGCAGGTGGTGATCCTGTGTACCTGTTGGATTGAATGTTTAAAGTGGTGGATTGAGTTCCTTCAAGAGGAAAGCATTGACTTGGATTATGTAAACCTTAAGCATTGCTGGAGCTGCACACATCTCCGTACACATCTACAAGAGTACTTCATTATACTCCCAACTTGTGAACTGACAGGTCCTTAAGGAAGTTAGGTGGTGAGTTTGACCTTGAAGTCACAGTAACTATGTGGCCAGTTCAGTAAAGTTTCTAGTAAAAAGGTGGTTTAGATTTATTGTGCTTTGTGAGCAGGACATAGCAGGGTAATCTTGCATTGTTGGGAGCTGCCAGTGTTGCAGTTATACTGGAACAGCTTGGCATAGACATGGTTCCAGTGGAATGTTGTCTAGACCCATAGCCTTTACTGTATCTAATGCAATCAGCCTTTTCTTGATGTCACATGAAGTGAATTGAATTGGCTGAAGTAATGCTGAGGATCTTATTTATTTGTGTCCAAGGAAGCTCACATTAACACTGCAATGAAGTTATTGTGAAAATTCCCTAGTCGCCACACTCTGGAGCCTGTTTGGGTACAGTGAGGGAGAATTTAGCATGGTCAGTGCACCTAACTAGCACGTTTTTCAGACAGAGGAAACTGGAGCATCCAGAGGAAACCCCATGCAGACATGGCAGAATGTCTCAGGAAGAGGCTGAGCTGGATTAGCCACTCAGCACTTTTGGCTGGAGATTGTTATGACAAGTAGAAAAAAGTACTGTTTCAAGGTGAACATGCAACTACTAAACATTACAAACATACCCAATCTCTATAGCTTTATATTTGCAGTACATTTAAATATGGGTATATACTTTTAAATATTCAACATTTAACTCTAACAAATTACTGTTTACTATTTATGATCTAAAAGTAATTCAGTACTAAAATATTAGATGCCTAATGAATGATGTAAAACAAACACTGACCTTGATTAACATGAATTTTTGCATTGGCTCATACCACTGAAGTAAGACAATACCGGACTGCAATGCTCCACAGAGGTATTTGTACCCAGTGTACGGATTTCTCACTGTAGTTAGTAAACAGGGAGATCATTTTTAAAAGCTAAAAATAACATTTTGCAAAATGATAGCTTTCTTTCAAATATGTACATTAAATTCAATTTTTTTGTATTAGCCATACAATATTCCTATACGTGGTGCAAGGTCAATATTTAACCTGCTGTGCTTTCCCAAAACGCAGGCATTTTAAGAGAAAGATGTATAGAGGTGGGTTGTATCACTCCGACACTTCTGCTTCCTGATCTCAGCTGTGTTACTTTGGGTAGGAGATGCCAAGTAAAGAAACAGGAGCAAGACTGAAAGACCATTTTTGCACATCTCCCAGCAACCAGATCAGAGGGACATTGAAACATATGGTGTCTGACCAGATACACAATAATAATCATATTCATATGCTTAAAAATGCAGTTTTGTACAATTAACAACTACCATACTCCAAGCAAATGTTAAAAATACAAATTTACATACCAATGCAACATTTGTGGCAACCTTTTGTTTCTGGAATCTTTGTTGTTAAAGCAAATCTCCTGGAAACAACACAGGGTAGATGTCAGTCATTGTATAAGATGCTCATTAAATTATGACTCATGCTGCAGATCAATACTCTATATATACTTCCAGCATTAAGTATCTTGAACTTATCCATGTGGACAAGTGTGTTTTCTTTTACTGTCCATTCCAGTAATCACTTCTGCCCGACTTCTGCTCAAGCATTTATGGCCATTCTAGTTTTCTCTTGTATATGTTTGCTGGAGTACTGTGTGCAGTTTTGGGCGCCGCACCTGCGCAAGGATATTTTGGCCTTGGAGGGAGTGCAGAGGAGGTTTACTAGGCTGATACCGGAGTTGAGGGGGTTGAGCTATGAGGAGAGGCTGAATAAACTAGGCTTGTACTCGTTAGAGTTTAGAAGAATGAGGGGAGATCTCATTGAGACGTATAAGATGATGAATGGGATGGATAGGATAGAGGTGGAGAGACTCTTCCCGCTCAAAAAAGACAGTAGGACTAGGGGGCACAGCCTCAAGATAAAGGGGGGGCGGTTTAGAACAGAGTTGAGGAGGAACTTCTTCACTCAAAGGGTGGTGAATCTCTGGAATTCTCTGCCCGTTGAAGTGGTGGAGGCTGCCTCGCTACATATTTTTAAGAAGCGGGTTGATGGGTTTTTGATAAGCGAGGGGATTAAGGGTTATGGGGAGAGGGCGGGAAAGTGGAACTGAGCCACGACAGATCAGCCATGATCTTATTGAATGGCGGGGCAGGCTCGAAGGGCCAGATGGCCTACTCCTGCTCCTATTTCTTATGTTCTTATGTTCTTATGTTTGTATTTGCCCCCTTCCTGGTTTCTTTTTTAAATGCTGTTCATTAGTATAATCTTCCATCACACCAGAATATCTTAATCAGAAGATTTGCTTAGGGATCCGCGCAACCGAAACATAGTTCTTATCAGATGGAAAAAGAAGAACAAAGAAAATTACAGCACAGGAACAGGCCCTTCGGCCCTCCAAGCTGCCCGACTTAATTAAAACCCCCTACCCTTCTGGATATCATATCCCTCTATTCCCATCCTATTCATGTATCTGTCAAGATGTCCCTTAAAAGTCACTACCGTATCTGCTTCAACTACCTCCCCCAGCAGAGTTCCAGGCACCCACTACTCTGTAAAAAATCTGCCTCATACATCTTATTTAAATCTGTGCCCCCTAATAATCGACTCTTCCACCCTGGGAAAAGCTTCTGACTATCCACTCTGTCAATGCCTCTCATAATCCTGTAGACTTCTATCAGGTCGGTCCTCAACCTCTGTTGTTCCAGTGAGAATAAACCAAGTTTCTCCAACTTCTCCTCATAGCTAATGCCCTCCATACCAGGCAACATCCTAGTAAAGCTGTTCTATACCCTCTCCAAAGCCTCCACATCCTTCTGGTAGTGTGGTGATCAGAATTAAACACTATATTCCAAGCGTGGCCTAAGGTTCTATATAGGTGCAACATGACTTGCCAATTTTTAAACTCAATGCCCCAGCCGACGAAGGCCAGCATGCCATACACCTTCTTGACTACCTTCTCTGCCTGCATTATCACCTTCAGTGCCCTGTGTACCTGTACATCCAGATCCCTTTGTCTATCAATACTCTTAAGGGTTCTGCCATTTACTGTATAAAAAATGTCAGGAGTGCCATTTGAACCCACAGACCTAGAAAGGAACTAGTATTCATCAAGCTTAACACAAGGCAAGGAATCACATTCCTTGAATCTGGCACCTTAGACCACTCAGCCATTCTGACAACTTCTGCTTCATTTGTGTATTTTTTGTTTTTGTCACATACATCCTCAGTTGGGCAGACATTTGCTTGTTGATCACGTCAAGCACCAGAATCAATTGAGAGTTTGCCTGGAACTACTTAGAAGACTGGACTTCAAAAATGTCGAAGGAGGATGCTGAATAAAGACATATTTTACACTGTTCCAGCACAACGCATTGCAGGATTTTAAATGGAACTCAGTTCCACAAAATGCAGTTTCCTTACCTGGGTAATATCTTGTCAGGCAAACGGTGTGTTTGAATGTGAGATGCTAACCCTGGTTTCTTTGCCTGTTCAAATAAGGCTATCAGGTTGTGTGAATAAAGCTGAAAAGTTTTACCTGTAATTGCAGAAAAACATGAAAAAAAGTCAAAGACTGACAACTGAAATCTACTCTCTCACCACAACTGTTTTGAGCCTGTACTATGATTCGTTGATGCACCAAACTGACTCCATGCTAACTAATATCCTCAATTCATCCCATCACAAGGCCTCATCTCCTCTGTTTGAGGGCACGTCCCTCTCACCTTTTGTCTCGGCCACATGATCTGAATTACGCATATCCATTTGTATATGCATTCTGGCTCGTGCTCTGGATCAAGTCCATTACTCCAAGTTCAACATTGCCGCCACTACCCATACTCCAACTCTTCATTCTTTGCCTCTCAGCCCCCATCAGGAACTCCATATCAATGACATCCCATCCCTTTTAAAAGCATCTCTATTTGTCCAGCTAATTTTTTTTGTAGCATGTTCCATATTCTGACCACATTTTGGACAAAGCAGTTTCTCTTGAATTCCTGATCAGATTTATTAGTGCCTATCTTATATTTGTGACCTCTAATTTTAGATTCCCCCACAAGTGACATTTTCTCTACATCTGCCCTATTAAAATTCTTTTCATAATTTTAAAGACCTCTGCTTTCTCCTTCTGTGGGGCGGCAGTGGTTAGCACCGCTGCTTCATAGTGCTAGGGACCTGGATTCAATTCTGGCCTTGGGTGATGTCGGTGTGGAGTTCGTACATTCTCCCAGTGTCTGCTGGGTTTCCTCCCACAGTTCAATGAGGTTAGGTGGATTGATCATGCTAGATTGCCCCTGAACGTCCAAAGGTATGCAAGTTAGGTGGATTAGTCATAGTAAATTTGCAGGGTAACAGGAAAAGGGCGGGTCTGGGTAAGATGATCTTTCAGAGAGTTGGTGCAGACTCAATGGGCCAAATGGCCTCCTCCTGCACTGTAGGGATGGTACATTCTGCGAGAAGAGAGCTAGCCTGTTCTGCCATTTCTTGATAAGCATACACTCAGTTCTGTTATTGTTCTCAGTATTTTTAGCACTTTCCTTAGTGTCCTTTGCAAAATATGAAGATCAGTACTGTGCACAATATTCTAAATATAGTCTAAGGCTGTAAACAAATTTAACATAACATAGAACATAACAGCGCAGTACAGGCCCTTCGGCCCTCAATGTTGCGCCGACCAGTGGAACCAATCTAATGACCAAGTGCTCAGCTTTTTAATCTTATTGCTCTAGAAATACATCCCAGTGCTTGCTTTAATTTTAAAAATGACTTAATTAATCTGCATTATTACCTTCAGTGGGTTTGAGTATCTGTAGATCCCGTGGCACTTCTACCTCATTTAGACTATTATTCAAACAGTACATGGCTGCCTGATTGCTCCTAGCAAAACACATCAGTTCATACTTGTATATATTACAGACTTATTCTGCAAGTTTATCAATGCCAGTTTGTATGTTGTCAAGTTCTTTTTCAGTATTAACTACATCCCCAATTCCTCAGCATCCTATTCAAATCTGGGCACAGCTTTCAACTCCACATGCTCTCCATCATAAAGACTTCCTATTTCCACCTCTAACAATGCACAGCTTCACCCCTGTATCAGCATATTTGCTGCTGAAGCCCTCATCCATGCCTTTGTCGCATCAGGACTCCACTATTCCAATCTTCCCCATGCCAGATTCCTATTCTCCACTCTCCATGAGCTTCTCAACCAAAACTCTGCTTCCTGTATTACGTTGCACAAAAACTGATAAATCCAGGCCCAGACATATTGTTAACGAAAGTCAGGGAGTAAACAGTGGATGCTCCAAGAATCATTTTCCAATCTTCACTAGATACAGGTGAGGTATCAGAGGTTTGGAGGCTGTGAACGTTGCTCCATTATTTGTAAAGGTGGGGGGGGGGGGGGGGGGGGGGGGGGGAGTGGTTTGTCAGAGATAAGCCAAGTAATTATAAGCTCTTCAGTGTGAGATCAGTGGTAGGAAAATTATTAGAACCAATTATGAGACAGGATAAACTGTCATTTAGAAAGGAATGGATTCATCGGGGATAGTCGGCATTGTTTTGCCGGAGTGTAGGGGTTGGGCAGGGAGTCGGGGGGTCATGTCTCACTAACTTGAATCAATTTTTTTGAGCAAGTTTCACAGAGGATAAACAACGGTAATGCAGTGCATGTTGTCTATATGGATTTTGGTAGGGAATCTGATAAGGTACATGACAGACTGATCAGAAAAATAAAAGTCCATGAGATACAGGAATGTGTCGGATCCAAATTGGTTCAGGGACAGAAAACAAAGGCAAACGATTGATGGATGTTTTTGCCAATGGAAAGTGCTTTTCAGAGGCATTTCACATTTTGGATTCCTTGCTATTTAGTGCATGTATTAATAATTTTAAATGTGGGAAGCATGATTGGGAAATTTGCAGACACAGAAATTGACTGTGCAGTTGATAGCGAAAATGATAGCTGTTGCCTCCAGAATTATATCATTAGTTGGATGAGTGAGTGGAAAAGCAGTAAATGAGTTTTGATCTGGAGAAGTGGAAGGTAATGCATTTGGGGAGCACAGACAAAGCTAAGGAATACACAATAAACGGGAGATATTGGGAAGGGCAAAGGAATAAAGAGACCTTAGAGTACATGTCCACAGGTTCCTGAAGGTGGCAGAGCAGGTGGATAAGCTGGTGGAGAAAGCACATGAAATGCTTTCCCTAATTGGACATGGTATAAAATACAAAAGCAGGATGTAACGATGGAACCGTATAAAATGTTGGTTAGGCCACAGCTAGACCAGCAGTACTCACTGCCACATTACAGGATGGACGTAATTGCTCCAGAGAAAGTACACAGGAGGGTTACAATGTCGTCGTCAGGGCTTGAAAATTGCAGCTATGAGGAAATAATCAGATTGTTTTCCTTAGAATTGAGGGTGACCTGATTGAGGTGTGTAAGATTATGAGGGGCCTAGATAGAGTAGACATGGCTGCAATGCATCACCTAGCAGAACAGGTCAATTACGAAGGGGCGCAGATTAAAGTTGATAGTGAAAAGAACAGCTGTTAGAAGCATCAGAGGGGACATGAGGAAAAATTTCTTCACCCAGAGAGGTGTGGGTGTTTGGAATTCGCTGCCAGGTTTAGGCTTGGTAGTGGAGGCAGAAACCCTCAACTCATTTAAAAAGGCACTTGGATCTGCACCTCAAGTGCTGTAATCTGCAAGGCTACGGACATAGTGCTGGAAGGGAAAATTAGAATGAGCAGCTAGGTATTTTTCTGTTTTGGCTGAATGGCTTCTTTTTGTGTCATCATTTTTCTATAGTTCTAATTCTGGCTCACCAATCACCCATGTGCCTGCTGATCTACAATGGGATGCCTGGTTTTCCCATGCCTCCAATTTAAATCCCTTCAATATCTCCAATCACCTCCAACCCAACAAACAGCAACCCTCTCCACCTCTCAGGTCTTTTATTCCTTACACCCCATGTCCTACTGCAGGTGCCCCAATCCCAATCTCTCTAACATTGGTATCCAGGCCTCAACCACCATGGCACTATGGTTCTAAAATTTTCTTGTTAAACCTAATTGCATTTCTCTCTTTCCTCCTTCAAGGCCCTCTTCAAACCCTGCTGCTACTCTCACATAGTCAACCATTTTTGTCAGATTACATCTTGAGGGCCTTGGGATGCTTCCTGCACATTAAAGACATTATTAAAATCTAAGTTGGCACATTGAATTGTCATTTTGATTCAACACACCAAAATTAAAATCTCTTAGCAGAAACAAACGTATGATAAATGCATGTTAGAAAATATTGTGATTTGAAAATTCTAAAAATTTTTGCTTGTTGAAGAAAACTTGTAATGCTTTTACAAACAAAATGTATTATCGTCACTAACAGATTTGCTTTTAGATAGGAAACAATAAAATCACAACATGGAAACAAAGTACTGCGGATATTGAAAATCTCAAATAAAACAACTGCTGGAAAAACTCAGGTCTGGCAGTATCTGTGGAGAGAGAAAGAGTTAATACTTTGAATCCAATGTGATTCTTCTTTAGAACCTGTTGAGGTTTCCAGCACTGTAGGTATTAATATCACAATATTTGCTGGGTGTTCTCCTGGTGAAAATCAGTCCATAGTCAGAGTTATAAGGTCATACAACACAGAGGACAACCATTTGGCTCATCAAATCAAGGTTAACTCACTGTTGAGTGATCCAGTCTTTCCGATTCCCTCATCTATCCTCATAGCCCTGCAAGTTTATTTCGCTCAAGTGCCGATCCAATTTCCTTTTGAAATCATTTAACCGCCTCTTCTTCCAACACCCTTTCTTGCAATGAGTACCCTTCCTCGCTCGACAGGGACTTGGGGAAATTCTGGAGTGTTAGCAACTATGTTGACAAGGAATCTAATTTCAAGCTAAGATATATCTTGCTTTAATCTGAATTAACTGTGAATAGTATATTGCGAGGATTGATTTAAAATCTATTGAAGATAATTGTAACTTTGCATCTGTGAGGATCAGTACGCCCATGACCAAGTGAAGATAGTTCAGACTAGATTACATTTACCTGATCTTATTCTTTGTTCAACTTTTCTTTCATCACATTGAGTATATATTTAACTAAAGTAATGTGATAAATGTAAAAATAGAAACAATGGAGCAAGAAACCACAATGAGCTCAAACGTTACATCGAATAAATGTATGAAACAGAGTATAGTGCTCAGCTAAAGTCTTAAAAGTATGGTACCCAACTGCAAAAGCATGAGGACTGAGTACAAATCTAGACACCACTGTTACTGTCCAAACCACTACAGGTCCTATCTTCAATGCTCTATGCCATTCTATTCATCTAATCACTGTAAAGATATCACAGTCCCTAAGAAAGTACTGTACAACTGGCAAATGAATGTTTGCAAACATCACCACCTGCAAATTCCCCTCCAAGTCATACATCATCCTGACTTGGAAGTAAATGCTGCACCTTCACTGTAGCTGAGTCAAAATCCCAGAACTATCTTCCTAACAGCACTGAGTGCATCAATACCAAATGGACTGCAGCAGGGCAAAAGGACAGCTTAGCACCGCTTTTGTAAAGAAAATTAGGTATGGGCAATAAGTGCTGGCCTTGCCAGTGGCACTCATCCCATAAATGAGTGATCTGCAGTCCTGTTACATCTAATCATGAATTTGGGGGGGTGGGATCAATTAAACAATTAATGGGACATGATAATTCCATGAACACCTCCAGCCTCAATTGTGGCAGAGCCCAGAATTATTGCAAAAGACAGTATAAAGCGCCTGAAATCATCTATAGCCAAAAGTGCCAATGATCAATTCCAGCCTAGCCTTTAGGTCCTCCTAATATAACAGACACATTCATCACTGATTGGATTCAGGTAATATCAAGAAAGGGCTGAGCATACTGCACACAGGAAAAGATTTTTGAAAAAACAGAAAATGCTGGAAATATTCAGCAGATCTGGTAGCATCAGTGCAGAGAGAAATAGAGAGTTAACATTTCAGGTTGAGGTCCTAATAAACTGAAGTCAATGGAAACTGGAGAAAGCTGTCACTAGACATGACTCCAAATAGTGGAGAGTTATGTTGGAGCACTGAAGATAATGATTGTGATTGCAGAAGACTAATCATCTCAGCCACAGGGCATCAGTGCAGAAGTTGCTTAAAGCAGTGTCCAAGACTCAAACTACTTTAGCTGTTTCAATGATCTCTCCCAGCCCATCAGATGATGGGAAATGGGGATGTTCTGCAGAATGTTCAGTTCCATTCACAACTCCTCAGATAACAAAGCAGTCCATATTTCACGCAGTAAACCATGAAAAAATCATCAGGCTTCTGCTGATAAGTGGCAGGTCCTTACAGCGCACAGTGCTCAACAATGACCATCAGCAACTTAACTATACCCCCAGAACAATAAATGCCATTACATTCACTAAATTCCCTACCATCAATAAGAGGTGGAGGTGGCAGTGGTGACAATTGACCAAAAACTTAATTGAGACTAGCCAAATAAGTACAGTAGCTATGAGAGGTCAGATGCTAGATATTCTACTGTTAGTGACTCACTTGATTTCACAAATACTTGTCCCCACCTACAAGGTGCAAATCAGCAGTGTGATGGAACACTTCACTTGCCTGGATGAGTGCAACTCCAACAACACTCAAGATTATTAATAATATTCAGGACAAAGCAAATATTCATATCCCATAGCAGCTGTACAACATGACTTCTGTGTGTACCATGTTTAAGATGCACAGCAGCAGCATGCCAAAGCTCTGCAACATCATTTTCTAAACCTGTTATAAATACCTTATACTTAATTCAGATATTTTTAATTCTGGGAAAATTAAAGTTAACTATAAAAAGGGATGAATGCAACTAAAGCAGTCCAAAAAAATAGTAGAGAATGGGGAGCAGGCAAGAAGATTGAATCAAAACACAAAGTTAGGTCTTCCCTACATTCTTATCTTAAAAGGTTGGAGTCATGTCTTATGTTCTTATGTAACACATTAACAGCTAGAAAGGCAAGATCATAAAACAGCAAGTGCACTTATTTAGCTGGAGAATTGAAGACAAGCTATCTGCACTGTTTGCAAAGAGATGCAGCCCAAAGAATAGTTTTGTTCTGGGAGTTAAGGCTGCAATCAATTTAAATGCAGTGAGTGCAGAAAGACTACCATTGTCAGAGATGGGTGGAGTGTGAAAAATTCTAAAAAAAGGGTGAAAAAGGGTTTCCAGTGATCTGTTCATTTGCTGGGGGCATGAGAACTCAGCAGGGGAAAAGTCCAGGTCAAAAAGGTGCTGCTGTTAGCAGGCTCCCAACAGCAAGTGTTTTGCTTTTAGCTGGCTTTGTGTAATTAGGGCTCAGGAGAAGTCCTGGGCATAGGGAATGTATCAAAAGGTCCATGCTGGAAAAGGTTAGGGTTCAGAAGAAATCTTGAGAGCCATTTATAGCTTGGTGTAGCAAGGAGATTAGAACTTGGTGAAATCTGGGGACAGTGCCGTGCAGTACATAGAACATTACAGCGCAGAACAGGCCCTTCGGCCCACGATGTTGCGCCGACCAGTTAAAAAAAACAATGACCCTCGAACCTAAACCAATCCCTTTCCATCCATAAACCTATCCACGGATCTCTTAAACGCCCCCAAACTAGGCGCATCCACAACTGCAGCAGGCAGGGCATTCCAATCCCTCACCACCCTCTGGGTAAAGAACCTACCCCTGACATCCGTCCTATAACTACCCCCCCTTAATTTAAAGTCATGCCCCCTCGTGCTAACTTTCTCCATCCGAGGAAAAAGGCTATCACTGTCCACCCTATCCAAACCTCTAATCATCTTATATGTTTCAATAAGATCCCCTCTTAGCCGCCTTCTTTCTAACGAAAACAACCCCAAATCCCTCAGTCTCTCCTCATAGGACCTCCCCTCCATACCAGGCAACATCCTGGTAAACCTCCTCTGCACCCTCTCCAAAGCCTCCACATCCTTCCTATAATGTGGGGACCAGAACTGCACACAATACTCCAAGTGCGGACGCACCAGAGTTGTGTACAGTTGCAACATGACGCTGCGACTCCTAAATTCAATCCCCCTACCAATAAATGCCAAGACACCGTATGCCTTCTTAACAACCTTATCTACTTGATTCCCAACTTTCAGGGATCTATGTACACATACACCTAGATCCCTCTGTTCATCCACACTATTCAGAGTCCTCCCGTTAGCCCTATACTCGACACATCTGTTATTCCTGCCAAAGTGAATTACCTCACACTTCTCCGTATTAAACTCCATCCGCCACCTCTCGGCCCAGCTCTGCAACCTGTCCAAGTCTCCCTGCAAACTATGACACCCTTCCTCACTATCTACCACACCTCCGACTTTGGTGTCATCAGCAAATTTACTAATCCACCCAACTATACCCTCATCCAGATCGTTAATAAAAATTACAAACAGCAGTGGCCCCAAAACAGATCCCTGAGGCACACCACTCGTAACTGAACTCCATGACGAATACTTACCATCAACCACCACCCTCTGTCTCCTATCTGCTAGCCAATTCCTGATCCAATTACCTAGATTACCCCCAATCCCATACATCAACATTTTCTGCAGAAGCCTTCCATGGTGAACCTTATCAAACGCCTTACTAAAATCCATATATACCATGTCAACTGCCTTACCCCCATCCACCTCTTTGGTCACTTTCTCAAAAAACTCAATAAGGTTAGTAAGGCACGACCTACCCGCTACAAAACCATGCTGACTATCTCCAATCAATTCATTACTCTCCAAATAACTATAAATCCTATCCCTAATAATTTTTTCTAAAACCTTGCCCACAACAGAAGTGAGACTCACCGGTCTATAATTCCCAGGGAAGTCTCTGTTCCCCTTCTTAAACAATGGGACAACATTCGCTATCCTCCAATCTTCCGGCACTATACCTGAGACCAACGACGACCTGAAGATCAGAGCCAGCGGCTCTGCAATCGCCTCTCTTGCCTCCCAAAGAATCCTAGGATAAATCCCGTCCGGCCCAGGGGACTTATCTATTTTCAAACCCTCAAGAATATCCAGCACATCTCCCCTATCAACTGCAATACTGTCTAGTTTACACCCCTGTAACCCAGTGTTCTCCTCAGCTACATTTATGTCCCTCTGCGTGAACACCGAAGAGAAATATTGGTTCAATGCCTCTCCAATCTCTTCCGGTTCCACACACAACTTCCCTCTGCTGTCTGTAACAGGCCCTAATCTTGCCCTAACCAACCTTCTGTTCTTAACATATCTATAGAACGCCTTAGGATTCTCCTTAATCCTATCAGCCAAAGTCTTCTCATGTCCTCTTTTAGCCCTTCTTAACTCACTCTTCAACTCAGTGAAGCTAACAGCTTCACACCCAGAGTGGATGCTCCAGCCTCCCGGTATGCTGCTGCCCCTCAAGTGAGAAATCCACTGGGCGGATTTGGTGCAGATCCTGACAAACATGGACCTGGCATCCGGGATTCAGAGGGGTGTGAGGGTTGGAGTTGACCTTGACCTTGAGACTCTTCTCTGTGATTGGACTCTTGTGGCTTGACTGCCCCTTCAAGTTTGGGAAAGGTGAAGATCACATTAGTGGTGATCTCAAACAGTTTTCAGTTCAAAGTAGTAATTCTTATCTGTGTATTGTAAAACCCTGGTCACTTCAATGTCCATACTTTCTAAACACTGCAGTTAGAAAAGAGGAAGTGAAACTTCTTGGCTAGTGGGTAATGGATCCATCCTGTAAATTAAAGACTAGTTAACGGTAACGGAGAATGAAATTGAATGAACATAAAGCTCTTGGGGGCTTTTGAGCTTTCCGGGAAGGTTGAGAGACCTAAATAAAAGGCAGCACTAAAAAAATGGAGCATAGTGAGCAGGTCTGGTGGAATGAGGTGGTTATTGAGGCTTAAATACTAAAGTTGGGTGAATCCCACCTGACAGGTGCTGCTAATGCCAACAGGAAACACTCTTGCTTTCCCACTGGCCTCAGCACTTTTCCTTTGGAGAACTAAGGCCATTACTGATCCCAACCAAATCATACCAACAACTTGGAGATGCAGGTTAAGGATGATGCACAACAAACTTTACTACTTAAAATGGCAAGAACAATGAGCACATAGGAACAACACCAATGTCAAGATCCCATTCAAATCTCATACCATTCAGGCTTGGAATTGTATCACCATTCTTTTATTATTGCTGCACTTGAAACTCCCTACCTAACAGCACTAACATCTAGAGTACCTTCAAAACAATAATTAATGACTCAAGGTGGCAGCTCACTACCACCTTCAAGGCAATGAGGGACGAGCACAAAATGCCAGCATTACGTATTTTGGGAGTGAAAAAATGCAAAAACTAACTGCGAACCAAACCTTTGCAGGAATCCTATTTAACACAAACTGGATTTATGTCAAACAGATGATAGTTTCGGAATAGAGATGCAATTCTGTAATTACATCTTCTAGAAATAAGATCTTTGCTGCTGAAGTAAGACGACTAGACCTGCTGACACGGAAACAACATTTGGATGAAGTGAAATAACATACAGAAATGTCATAATCAAATATATTGACAGCAAGAGGATTTAAATCAAACACCTAGTCAGGATGCAGATTTTAAAGAGCTTAGGAAGCATAAACAGTGGAAAATAGAAACACTGTTCTGGAAACACTTGCAACAAAAACAAAAGTTCATAAAACTTAACTGAAAATTAACACAAAGGTGAAAAAAGATGTAAAATAAGAACAAAAAGAAATATTACAGGAATATATATAGAAGTTGAGAGGATAGGAGCATACCACATTAAGTAGTTATTCCGAGATAAAGTTTTGTAAACATAGGATTCCTTTAGAAAAGGACATGAAGCTGTAGATTTGCATTTTAATATTGTACTTTGACACAAGATTTTGTACAAAAGCATGCATAGATACAGTGAAGGCTGAAAATTCTTAAATTGTTTTACCTTCTGCACGCAGTGATCAATGTAATTTGGATACAAAGTGAAGCCATTTATGAGAAAAGGAGAACACAAGAGGTTTGATTAATTTCACACACAAGTGTTTAGACAATCAGCTATTAAAAACAGTAGATGAATGGAAAAACACAAGGATTATTTCAGTTAAATTAACATTCAGCACAAACAACACATTTTACTTTGGTTAAGATCAAGTGTAGTATCGACATGCTGCACTTGGTTGAAGTCATTAGGTTACATTTTTGCTTCATTTGAAGCAATGTTTAAAGGCGGCATCTCAGCTTTCTGGCTAAGATGCAAATGAGATCAAGCCTTGGGGGAGGAGCTGTGCCTACTCCAATCACCTTGGATTATGTATATCAAGCCCAAGTCAGGTGGTGAGAGCCCTGTCTTGTCGGCTTAGAGCGGGAATGTCTCAACTTGTTGAGACTCTGAATTGGACTTGATTTCATTGACTTGGAATAAAAACAAAAACAAAGACAACAAAATATAAACTATTCATATTCTAAAATAGTCCAGTTAACATTCTCACCTTTCTCCACCTGTTTAATATGACACAAAAATCTATAATGGACTAAAATCTCAAAAGGATATTTGATATTAGGATATCACAGAAAATATAAAGTGCATATTTTACCAGTATCCCTGTAAACTGAAACGAATAGCCAGATATTGATTGGAATCAAGCTATAATAATCATTCCAATCTAATTTAATCAATGCACTTTTGTCCACCTTTCTATTTCATAGATGTGCCGCTTGCTTCATGACCTTTGCCCAGCGCTCCACTATTCTGTAACTGACAGATGGGTAGGTAGTGTGTAAAGGCAAGCTTTCTGAGCATTTCCGATTGCACAGTGCAGGTAATATCACACATGCAAATGATCCCAGGTTTGATCCCTGGTCTATGCAGTGAATGGATATCACAAGGCGAAACAGTAGAAAGCATAATCTGATTTGAGGGTTCCTGGGTTTAAGGGCAGCAATAAAGTGAGGGGGAAAAACAAGTCTTCTCATTTGAGTAGTGACTCCTCCCAGAAAGTGAACTTCTATCAATGAGGGTTTCACATTAACCATCTGTATTTGTTGGAAAAATCAATAACTTGTTCCCAATTATTATTCTTTTTTATCTTGTCTTAAAGGTGAGTATGGTTCAAAATGTCAACTTTCTAAAAACAAGCCTAAAAAAATGCATATATTCCAAAAGAAGTCAGTAGATAACTATCAGCTTCAGATTTAATTTATTCCCTCAATTACTCCAGGCAGCAACATTTCACGGCTGCCCTAAACTAAATATGTGGGGTATTTGCCCCACAATGCATACTGGAGCTCAAAACCAGACCCTTCATGCTCTGTATGGATATCTGGTGTTTTACAAGACATATTACACCTCCAGAACTACTGAGGGGGTAGAGAGAAGAGCTGTATTTTCTTCAAAGAAATGTCTGAAAGAATCAATTGCAAGGTCAATCTGAAGGCTTAAACTTTAATGCTTCAAAATCTTTCCCAGTCTTCTGAATAAATTTCAATATCGTCATGTTTATACTGGAGAAATTACGAGATAGTGTTTTAATCCTCCCACAATATAGTCCCAGAAAGGATTACAATCCAATTCTCTACAGACATTTTCAATATTCTAACAAAACCAGCACATCAATATATACATTTAAGTTAATGAGAAAGCTCGTGGCATAAAATGGCCAACTGGTCAACTTCATGGACCTACGTGCTGTGTCTTAAGAAAGTCTGATGAGATGTTGGATATGGCCATTTTTTGTGGAGCAGGCAAAAACAGGTATTAGATCCTGTGCATACATCAGTGAAGGGTCTCTGCGCCACTTCAGGATTTTTCTGTCAAATTGGACTGTTCTGAGCAAGACCAATGTCAGGTCTGCTCTGCACAGATTTTCAAAACACTCAGTTTAACAAGTAACCACACTAATAAAATGCATAATTTTAAATTAAAAATGCAATTCCTCTGGCTGCACAGCACTCCTGAGAGCTGCAGGCTGCCCACAAGGACAGCCAGTACTATTGGAATTGGTTACAATTGGAACACCGACAATTACAGAAATTAGCTCAGAATACCAGAATAACTCTCACCTCCTAGATAGTATCCAATGACACAGGCACATTAAAACCTATAGATTTAAATATCAATTTTGCACATAACATGCAACATTTTTCCAACTGGTGATTACACTGGAAATTTAAATCAAAATCTGTCCCATCAGTTAAATTGATCTTTATTTTCAGGGGAAGATGGACAAATGGAAGTACGTACATCTACAAATCTTGATTTCCCATGTGTCATTTATTGACTTGAAATGATAGAAGTAACATTTCAAAAGTAAAACGTTCATGTTATTACCTTTAAGAGATGACCAAATGGGTACATACCTGATAAAGACATTAAAATATTATTGATAACATACAGCCAAGTACACCTCCTGGGAAAAAGCTGGGAAAATAAATTTGTATTAGTATCAACAGTAAATAACTGAAAAGTTATTCAACTAATTTTAAATAAAGGAATTGTATAGTCATTATCCTTTTTTCATCCCAATAAGTATTCTTAAAGTTCGGTGTGATACTTCTAAGCCCTCTCCCTCCCAAAGAGAGATCAAATGCAATCCATCTATAATACTCAGTATGCTTACTTGTTCCATTGAAGCTTCATGCAGTTCATTCAGATTTAATGTATAAATGCCTTCTTCAGTTCCAAAGATTAAGTACTGGTCTATTTTAAAGAAAAACAAAGCCAAAGTTAATATTTTACAAAAGGAAATACTGCACAACCTTTTGTAAATGGTGTCAGTGTAAAAGCAATTCCTGATTAGTTAGCATTACCCTTTGTCTCAGGGTGTATCCAAGATGTAGCACAACTTATCTTCAAAGGACATCCATCAAAAACCTTTGTAAAGCAAGCTCCCATCTGTATTTGAAGAGTTTCAACATTCAAAAATTTACTAGTTAATATTGCAAAATCAGAAAGAAAACTCAAGTGAAATAAATAAATGCATTTAAGATTAAACATGGTTATGTCTGAGAAGTAACCAGGATAAAACCATTCAGCATTTGAGTGAGATCTATTATCAATAATTAATTGCTTACTATCGTCATTTCCATTTTTTTGAAAAAATCAAAGTCCACAAATAAGCAAAAATTGTTGTTCATAATGGAGCAAAGGGTGAGGTGGGGCAGGGGCATAAAACAGATATGCTAGACCATGGAAATGATTTGCAAAACTTGTTCGAGGAAGGGGAGCCTGGCAACACTCCTGCACATTATCCAATATCTCTACCTCTGTAAATGTGATGACATGATTAGATTTTCGATTCAGCCTATAGTCACTCAGGTTTTCAGCTCAATGGTTAAAGTACTTGACATGAATCATCTTATTCCACAGAAAGGTGGAAAACGTTGAGAGAAATTTAATGGTACAATATGGTAGCCCACTTTCAATTAGCTAGTCATTCCCAGCATGAAATCCAGCCTGAACAGATGGGTGCAAAGGTTCTCTGCAGACACAGTGGCTAGCGTTGCTGCCTCAGTGCCAGGGACCCGGGTTCTACTCTGGCCTCAGGTCACTGTCTGTGTAGAGTTTGAATGTTCTCCCTGTGTCTGCTTGGGTTCCCTCCAGGTGCTGTCCAAAGATGTGCAGGTTAGATTGATTGGCCATGATAAATATCCCCTTAAGGTTAGAGGGACTAGCTGGTTAAAAAGATGGGGTTAAGGGAATAGAGCCTGGGTGGGATTGTGGTCAGTGCAGATTTGATGGGCCAAATGGCCTCCTTCTGCACTGTAGGTATTTTATGAAAATGAGTTAGGACAGCATCATGGGCCACAGCACAAACCAAAGCATTACTTGTCAATTTTAGTCAAATTGCCATAAGAATTTATGTGGGGGCAGGGGAAGAAAAATTAACATTGATGTAAGTCAGGGGTGATCTTGAGATGAAGACAGATTATTCTGATAGACTAGAATTTGATTCTACAGCTGCTTGAGGCCAACAATGTCATTCCTAGCGATGAAATGCTTTCTCTTGATGACTATAATTATGCATACAAAAAAGACCTTGAATCAACATAAATTATGTCATAGCAGAATCATTAACCAATTTACAGAAATATCTTAATTCCATTGAAGTAACCAGGAAGGACTTACATGGACTTTTGGAGTTGGAGGAAGGCCATTGATTGCTGGCTTCTGCAGAAAAATAATTTAACTTTTTTAATGTTTAAAATTGAAATTAAAGTTACGCAAGTACAACACAATTCAATAAGCATGGAGTTAAAGATCACACACTGTAATCACTTGACTTCAACGTCTGTTATTGAGCAGGACTCTCATTTTATACATGGCAAGTTAAACATATTGTAGCTGGAGATTCTATGTCATGTAGACTCCTGGTTTGTAAGGACATTAATAGTACAACAACAAATGTAACAGGTACCCATCTGATCCAAATATTTGGCAAGAGATAGAGGATTTAAAAATATATTCTTTTTCTAATACACCATAAAGTACTCTTGAAGGAGCAAAATGGCATTTTGTGCACTTCATTTATGCAACGCAGCTATGTTTCAACAGCCATAAAAAGCACAACGACGTCTATGAAAACAACAAAAATTCTTTGTGAAACCTGGATACATTTCTACTACTATAAAAAGTCATGATGTGGAGATGCAGGCATTGAACTGGTGTGGGCACAGTAATTAACTTGGTGTTGTGAGATTAAAGTCCAACAGGTTTATTTGCTATCACGAGCTTTTGGGATGCTACTCCTTCATCTGGTGAGTCATGGAAGAAGGCGCCGCACTCCAAAAGCTCATGGTACCAAATAAATCTGTTGGATTTTAACCTGGTGTTGAGAGACTTCTTACTATAAAAAGTAATAGTCATAATACAGACTTCTAAGGATTACTGCAAGGAATGCATTTATTCTATGATTTTAATAATTATAAAACCACATACAGGAAATTCTCTTTTTTCTTTTCTTCGAGGCAGTGCTGGGGGATTGTCAGAACTTTCGCCAGTTAGGATTGAAGAGCTTCCTGCAACACCTGAGCATATAGAAAACATTTTACTGCAAGCAACACCAATCTTTGCAAAGACAACAAACTATAATTTATGCAGAACCAGCTCCACATATGAAAGCACAGTGCCTCCATTCCACATTCTCAGGGCAGTTAATGTACACTGCCATTACAAATATCTGCATATAACTCACAAATAATGCAAAAACTTATAGCAACAGCTTGAAAATGTTAAAAGTACATTTTTCAGATAAGACATACAAGTTGCATTTAAAATTATAAAATTATGTTTTTAAATTATCCTGTTCCTAAAAAGTTAAATTAAGAAACTCCTTTACTCTATTCAAAGTGGGCTACTTCTGACAGATTACAATTCCTACAATCTGGAAACCACTTCCATATGGAAAACCATGAACTGCTGCACTTAATACCAATGCACAGATGCTGAAATGACAATCCATGACGAACCCTACACAGCCCTTGAAGCATAGGCAACACAATCCTATATAGACTGTCCAAATCTTATTCACTGGTTTTGTGGGCATGGGGATTTGAAAAGAAAGGGATTTTGTTTATGCACTGTGGATAACATCAGCTGATGTTTGTAGCGTAGATAGTGTCTTTTTAAAAGATAATAAATTTCAATTGTGTCCGACAACAGTTTATGGCATGGAGACCATAGCACCATCCATATTCATTTCTTATAAGCCATTTTAAATACCCAAGTATTTTCAGTTACTCAATATTTTAAGTACAACATCTCTAGAAATTTCTATTGATGTACATCCTTCAACAGTTAATGCAAAAGCTATTTTATTCAAAATATTCACAGATTTACATGCTTATGGGTTTATGCACTCACTGGTTCTCTAAGGATGTGCTGCAAATTAATGGAAGGAAACCAGAATCTCAAGTTCCCTCACATAGCAACTAATTTTACTCTCCAAACTTGACATAGTGCACAGAACATAAGAAGCTGCTGATCCAATACGGTGATCAGTGCAGTATTCACATATAGAATCAATATATACAAATGCAAATGAAAATGCTTCCGTGAATTTTTGTGACAACCTAGCAAACAATATACACAACAGTCCTACTGTTCCAAGGACGAAACACACTCGCCTCCTGTGCACAGTACCATTTACAGAGTCATATTTTCTTCAGTCGTATGTCAGTGACTGACTTTGGGCAAATGGAACAGTCTCCATTTTAGTATATTCCTTCCAAAGGTGGCATTAATAGAGATTTCGAGCAATGCCAAAATTGCTCAGTATGTACAGTTCAAACAATTCAGGTAAGTTAAACCCAATTTATGCATGTCTGTGTGAAGAAATGTTATTTTAAAAAATATTTTGGTGTCTACTGTGGCTGACGGAGAAGCAGGTTTGTAGGGGCTGAGTGTACATGTCTGGGTGTGTGACGAATTTAGTTAAGTTGGGGACAGATTGTCTACAAAGTTGAGAACACCAAAGAATGATAAGGACATTGGAAAATAAGAGAGATAAAGTATATTTAAAGAGAATGTGGGAGCTGTATCGAGGAGTGGTCATGTAAGACCTCCTGGAGTGTGCTCTGTGCTGGGAGAAGCTTGAAAATAGCAAAGTGAAGCAGATTTTAGCCAGCCAACTACAAAAGTGTCTGTCTGTATTTTCCAGAAAACAAGGTTTTGTTTTAAAGTTTTTAGAATGTTCCACAGTACAGAGAGTGGGCAGGCGCAAAACGCTCTAGAGCATCTCTTACCTATTGCAACAGTGGGTGCTTTATGGTAATGTTGCTGGGTTGTTTTTTAATAGTTTAACTGTCTATGGGGACTGCTGCCTAAAGGGTATTTACTCGTGAATCTAACCAAGAATATTTTTGGGGGAATGTTCTGTAAGAGTTCTGTAAATGCAATCTTGCATTTAAGTTCTCTTCATAAACATTTAAATATTGAAAATCTCCAACTGTGTAACTGGCATTTGTGGTTCCTGACTTCAGTGCACATTGTTCTCAGAGTAAAATACAAATAGAAAATAGCTTGCCAGGTTTCCCTTAGGGATTTGGTTTACAAAGCCTGCCAGATCACAACACGGGTGGCACGGTAGCACAATGGTTAGCACTGCTGCTTCACAGCTCCAGGGACCTGGGTTCGATTCCCAGCTTGGGTCACTGTGTGGATTTTGCACATTCTCCTCGTGTCTACATGGGTTTCCTCTGGGTGCTCTGGTTTCCTCCCACAGTCCAAAAATGTGCAGGTTAGGTTGAGTGGCTGTGCTAAAATTGCCCCTTAATGTCTTGAGATGCGCAGGCTAGAGGGATTAGTGGGTAAATATGTAGGAACATGGGGGTAGGACCTGGCTGGGATTATGGTTGGTGCACACTCGAAGGGCTGAGTGGTCTCTTTCTGCTCTGTGGGGTTTCTATAACATGGGGATTTACAGGAAGTACCTAACTTTGTGTAGTTTGAGTTAGAGAAATAAATTATGCAAGCAACCCTATAGTCTTCAGTATAGTGAACTTTTAATGCATATTTAACTTCATTACCTAACTCATTAGCTCTGATATCAAGCAATCCAGGGCTACTAATGCTACTGGGAAGGGATGCTTCAAGAATCTCTGATTGATACAGTGATGTTGGAGTACTCTGTCTTCTTGGCACAGCTGATGGTCCATTTTCTGTACAAGTTTGCCTCTTGACTGACTGTGATCTCTCTTCATCCAGAGCTTCAGAAGCACTGTGCATTCTTGGCTGAAACAGTACAAACTGGTTTCAATAAGGAGAAACAGGTAGCTTTAGCTGGTTCATTGTCTTATTCAAATACATTTTCAAATAGTAAAACTGCAATTAGAAGGATCGTTAATCAAGGATGCACAGAAAACTAGTTTTAATTTGAATGAAAAGGCAGTGCTTTCAATCTTAATGGAGTCACAAAACTCAGATTGGACATGCATTGAAATCAGTGGAAAGGAAAATTGGGTGTAATGTATAATGGGCAGCCAAATTAATACCATCTGTTTTACACAGCTGAAATTGAAAGTACTGTCCACTGCATCTTTTCAAGAAGTGCAATGATTATTGAAGAATGAAATAAAAATAAACATACTATAAAAATTCAGTCCTTTGGAATCAAAAGTATAGTCAACTAAACTTGATCAGGTTTCCACTTATGCATGTATGCGAGAACTGGGAAGGCAAAACCGTCAATATCAGATACCTTTTTAAAAAGCTTTTTTTTAAACTTTGGCAATAATATCGCTTACAGCTTTGTAGTGAAACCTATAAATTTCTAACTCAATTCCGCTGTAAGCAGAGGGCTGATGTCAAATCGTTAGAGATTCATTGAAATTTACAGCACAGGCAGCCATTCTGCCCAGTGAGTCTGTTTTTGTTTAAAAACAAACCTTTTCATGCTTTCTTTGCATTTCTATTTTCCTTTTTAATTTCATCTTAAAGTTTCAATACTCTTCTGTGCTGCATCGAGCTCTTAGTATCGGATTTGACTTATTGTCATATGTATTAACATAAAACGAAAAGTACTCTTTCTTACACGTTATACAAAACATACCGGTCAAAGAGAAGGAAACGAGAGAGTGCAGAATGCAGTGTTACAGTCATGGCTAGGGCGTAGCGAAAGATCAACTTAATGCAAGGTGTGTCCATTCAAAAGTCTGACAGCAGCTGGGAAGAAGCTGTCCTTGAGTCGGTTGGTACGTGACCTCAGACTTTTGCATCACACATAAGCTTCCCTTTTTTGCCTTCTCCTATCTGTACATTCCCGAGCACCCAGGGAGTTCTATATGTGGGAGTCCCACCAATTTCTCCTGTAGCAACATATTTATTACGAACATTCTCTATCGTTTCCTTGATTGTTTCCCACTGCTTTGACATGGATTTGCTTTCAAGTAGTGTTTCCATTCACTTTTGAAAATCGTTTTAGTTTAAAATCCGAAATATTCCATTGGAATGTCAGCAATTGTTGTCAGGAGTTCTTTTCTTTTAAAACCAACACTTTATTGGAGGGGGAAATGTCACGTAGGGAAAGGGAGGGAACAAAAATCAACATCTGACTGTCAAAGGATGATTCCCGTTGGGGGAAGCAAAGAAATATCCACTTATATTTCAATTAGTTCACAAACATCTCAAAGCCCTTTGTACAATTAATTATTAATCTGCTCTAAACTATCTGAATGTTAGAAACTGAGGAAAGTTCCTGCTGGTATCACTCCACTACATTTAGCCAGTGAGTCAGAAGTTTCAGAGTTCCACATAACACTCAGATACCCTCTCCATCTGATTTGGAGATGCTTTATGGTAACTACTATGACTTGTGATTCATTACAGTTTTTTTTTTCGATAGCTGATAGAGGATAGTAATGTTGATGGCCTTTAAGTTTTTAATATATACATTCAACAAGTTGTACTTTTTGTGTGAAAGCTTAACAGCCTGTTGATTTATTTTGACTGTGGCCATGATACATCTGGTTCAGTATAGAACTTCAGCAGATTTATTATCCTAAAAGACACAACTAAATTTGATTTTAAAATTCTCAAAATTTCAAGTTCGTACATAAAAGTCAGTTTATTGAGGGGTAACACAGCATGATAAATTTAGCAGTTTTTCACAAATTATCTTGCCCATAATCTCCTTTAATACAAATTAACTAGATTTTGAATGTAATTAGGATGAAAGAGAACTCACCTTTGGTGGAAGAGGAGGTGGAACTATTCGTTTAAGCGTTGACCTTGTAGAAAACATGCAAGTAGTTTAACAAGGGTCAAAAACAATACAGTGTAAAAAAAGTTACAATGCCAAGATAAAAATCATCAAAATTTCATACATCAGAAGGATAATCAACAACAGTTCAGCTGCACAAACTTCAGTGAATTAATTTGGAGATGAAAACGGATTGGAAATCAGACATTTACATCTCCCCAGCAGGGAGACCAACTATCTCACTTTTTAAAAATTAGTTTATGAATATCACAGGACGGCCAGCATTTAAGGCACATCTCTAATTATTTTTGAGAAAATAGATGTGAGCCAACTTATTGAACTTCTGAGACTATAAGGTGCAAGTACTGTCTGTTTTTAGGAAATGTTCTAGGATTGATTCAGCGACAGTGAAAGCATGTCAGGGTATCTCCAAGTCAGGATAGTCTGTCTTGCAGGGGAACTTAGAAGCATACAATAATCATAGAATCCCTAAAGTGCAGGAGGAGACTATTCGGCCCATCAAGCCTACACAGGCAACAATCCCAGCCAGCCCCTATCCCCATAACCCCATGTATTTACCCTGCTAGTCCCCCTGACACTAAGGGGCAATTTATCATAGTCAATCAACATAACTTGCACATCTTTGGACTGTGGGAGGAAATCGGAGCACATGGAGGAACCCCACACAGACATAGGGATAACCACCACACAGAGAGAGTCACCAGAGGCTGGCATTGAACCCAGGTCCCTGGAGCTGAGAGGCAGCTGTGCTGACCACTGTGCCGTCAACTTGCAAATGGAGGTGTTCCCATGTGTCTACGGCTCTTATTCTTCAGCAATGGTGGGCACCCTGTGGGCTGGAAGCCATATGCAGCCCATCTGGGTTCGAATGTGGCCCATGAGACGTTTTGCTGACCGTTGCCTAAATGCAGGTTTGTTAGATTCCAATCATTTCCATCTGCATAGTATTTTACCTACTGGTAAAACTGAAGTGATATCCACAAAGCAAGGACATGTGTCCAATCAAAGCGTAAATATTTTTTGTGCCTTTACCATTTGAAGGTGATAACAGTTCCATTAAGATATGAATGTTGCTGCGTTTCTATAACTAGTTATGAAATATTTAGCAAGTATTAAACATATTCATGGGATCATAGTTAGTTAACATGCCTGACTTCAACGTTGTGGCCCACTGAGATGATGGGAGGTTACTAATGTGGCCCACTCACTAGCCCAGGTTGTTCAACACTCTTCTAGAGATCATGGTTTTGAAAGGTGCTCTATTGTTTATAATGCATCATTTTGCAAAAGCATCAGAAACTATTCTGTGCAATTTTTCATTACCATCCTACAGTAGATAAGCTGATATCACAAAGTGGTACAACACAGGTATCACAAAATGCTGATAAAGTTTTCCATAACATTCATAACCTGGTTATGGAAAAGCATGATTTGTAGCCATTTTTGAAGATCCGCCAAAATATTGCAATCACTAACATGGAATCTTCCTAACAAGGTTTGTCATTCTCAAACTTATAATAAATAATTTCAGCAGCTTCACTGAATTCGCTTAATGATGAGGTATATTGGTATTAATATTTTGCTATTCATTATAATTTGTTTAAAGTTAACAATTGACAAAACAAGACTTACAGCTCATCTTCAAAGTCCTCTTCCAAATGTGCTATGTGGCCCCTAAAAATGTATCGGCATACATTAGTTTGCAAATAATTAGGTTAAAGCAGCACAGATGTTTTGAAGTTGCTGAAGCATGCACGCACTGTCATGAAATTCACATACAATGTATGAAAAATCAAAATATAAATATGTTGAATAACTGACTCAAAATATGGTGTCTAATGGAAATTAAGCTCTGCATACATACTTCATCTAAAGTGTTTGGAATGATTTCATACTGAATAAACACGGGGCATGCTTCCGAGATGATACTGTATCCTTCTTTCCTCTCCCCAACACCAAAATTTGGAATTCAGTTGTAGATTTGTTGGATGACGCCTAATATCCTATATTTTAATTACACCCTAATATACAGTTCCACAGAACCTAGCTGCTAAGAAACTGAAAATGTCAGCCCATTTTTGGTCATTTCTACCCTCTCCTTCCATCATTTATGAAAAAGTTGGTAGATAGGCTGTTCCTAAAACTTGACAATGAGATTTATTAACCAAGATCACAAGCAAAAGATTGAGACCACGAATGTGCAATCCAGCACTTAGTATAACTTATGCAGCCGTTTCCAGTATTTTCAGTAGCAATTTTCTTACTAGATGTGGAGAGAATAGAAGGAATACACAATATGGCTATTACCCACTATTACCACCATACAATCATTAGATTTCATTAAAAAAGTTGAAAACATATTTATTTGATATGGATCACATCTATCTTGATGATGGTTCTAGATTGATGATTTTGGGTAGGTCACTTGGAAGCAGGAGAATAAAAACCATTGCAGTCAACATACAGCCAACTGACACAAACTCTTATTCAAAACAGAAACATTCACTTTGATCCACCCTCTACAACTACCACTGTACCTATCACAAAACATATGCATTACAGTAGAGGGAGGCATGACAACTACTGATTAAACTATTGAGTTACCGTTGTTGCAATTCTTCCTCAACACATTTAAGGAGGCTCCTTTGGAATCAGAACAGAAAAGAGGGAAAGAATTTGTAGAGTAGGATGCACAAGATGTGCTTCATGCCTAGGAGCTGTAAGAAACAGCTTGCCATGCTTGGAATTTAACTGTGTACTACAGCTGTTGGTACATTAAAGCAATAAGAAGCATTAAAAGATTATTTTTACCCCACACTTGATTTCCTCTACTTTTAACATCATATAACATAAGGTTACAATATTTAGCATATTAGAAGCACTCTTTCACATACTCAAATGTTTTAAAATGACCAATCACAGCAGTTAATTACACTATCATCATGACTCAGATTTATAACCAGGAAACAATAGGTACTAAGGAATGCTGACTAGTGTGTCCAAATATTACTGTAATGATTCCTTACTGTAATTAATCTCAACGCTAACAGTTCAAGCTCACAGAAGATACCCAAATTGGGGGAGATCTTGAATTTGATAAGTCACCCAGGAATATTCAGAACAGGCTGAACAAAATGCTTAAGTGACTGGAACAGTGGCAGATGAGTGTTAATAACAACAAGCGTAATGATCCTTTGCATTGGAAGAAAAAAAAGATGCGAGACTCAATGTTAGACTCAAGGATCCAACTACCCTATCATACCAAGCAACCAAAACAATGAATATACTGAATATATCAAAGAATTAAGTTGGAGCAAACTGTATAGCGCTCCAATCAGATCACATGTTGAACAACATATTTGCTTCTGTATCTGACAATACAGCAATAACTCAGTATTGTCATCCCTGCACCAAAAACTTCCTGCTACAATATTACAGAAATGATTCACTGCTATACTGTCAGAAATGCCACGTTTTGGATGAGTTTTTCCTGCTTTCTCCCCATAACCCTTAATTCCCGTCTATCAGAAACCTATCTACCCGTGACTTGAATATATTCCGCAAGGTAGCCTCCACCACTTCAATGGGCAGAGAATTCCAGAGACTCACCACCCTTTGAGTAAAGAGGTCCCTCCTCAACTCTGATCTAAACTGCCCCCCAGTTCTGCTATCCTTTCTAAGCAGGAATAATCTCTCTACCTCTACCCTATCTAGCCCCTTCATTATCTTATATGTCTCTATAAGATCCCCCCTCAGCCTTCTAAACTCTAATGAGTACAGACCCAGTCTATTCAATCTCTCTTCACAGGCTAACCCCCTCATCTCCAGTATCAGCCTAGTGAACCTTCTCTGCACTCTCTCCAAGGCCAATATATCCTTTCACAAATGCGGCGACCAAAACTGCACACAGTACTCCAGTCACGGTCTCAACAGTGCCCTGTACAGTTGCAGCAAAACCTCCTTGCTTTTATATTCTGTCCCCCTCGCTACAAAAGCCAACATTCCATTCGCCTTCTTGATCACTAGACCAGGGTTGAAACACATGGCATTCCTCATCCTTTTCTGAGCGCAAATATGAATTTCAGATTGGTTGTTGGGAAACGATTTCCTTATCCTTTCAGCAACGCAGTTTCACGTATTGACTGCTGTCTTGAACAAAGTAAACTAAATTTATTGAAAGGTTAACTCTTCTTTACAATATTATTGTATTTTGTGCAAACTGGAGAACAGGAGATAAATTTCTTTATAGTCAACTCATCAAGAATATCATCGGGAGAGGAAGGCAGTCAACTTGACTCTTGGTAGAGTCAGGATCATTTTATTTTGCTACATGCAAATGCTCCAAAATAGCAGGAGAATGAACTTCAGAAAGTAAGTTGGAAGTAACAGGAAGAAAATTTCATAATGTCATCCATTACTTCAGGAACTTCAGTTAAGGTAGCTTGGAGAAGTTGGGACAGTTTTTCTTGGAGGAGGGAAGGCTAAAAGGAGATCCGAAAGCTCTATCTAAAATCAGGCGGTGGGGTCAGGACAGTAGATAGAGAGAAACTACTGCACTTGTGAAAAGATCAAAAACAAGAGTTATAGATTTAAAGTAACTGGCAAAAGAAACAAAAAAAAAATAACATGAGGAAAAGAAAATTCACAAAGTGAGTGGTTGCCTGGAGTACAGTGCCTAAGTGTATTTAAGGCATGTTCAATCAAAGCATCCGAAAGGGAATTAAGCCATAATCTATAAGAATGTGCAGGTTACAGGGAGAAAGTGGGGTAAGGGCACTTAGGAGAGCCAGCACAGACATGATTAGTCTCTTTGTGCTGCAACAAATTCTCAGATTCAATATCTCAAAATTAATATTAATCTGACAGGCCTATTTTGGCAGATACGATTTGTTACAGTAAATTAATTTGCATTAAGTACAAGTTCATGACTTAGTTCCTGGAATTGATGCTTGGATTCTGACTGAAGGCAAAAATAGTCTTCTATGTCACCAAATTGGCAAGTCATGAAGATTATTTAACAGTGTAAAATAATGTTCAAGAAAACATTTGAAACCTTTGTGAACTTATCCACCCTTTGTTTTTTAAATAGGTGCATCAGTTCTCATTATATCCTTCTGCTGTCAGGTAATTATCTGACTTGGAAATAAACCTGATCAGTTTTAGCCTTCGTTAAACAATCATACTATTAGCATTGTCTTTCAAAACAGATTTGAGTGCAAAATGTTCTCTAGTGTGCTATACTGCATTTAGGGGATAATTGTTAATCTTGAGACATGCAATCCTACTCATGGCACGCTATCCCATTTATAGCACAATGATTGCAAGTTTTGATTTATAGGAACCAGATCTGCTTACACAAGCCATTGTTCCATAGTGAAGGCAACTTAAAAGCACTGGAATGAAACTGCAAAAGTGATTGCATAATAAATCAATAAAAGACTGAGCATTTGATTACAGGTAGATTACAGTCTACCTGTAATCAAATGCTATGGAGAAGCATCCTAGATCAGTTAAATTTAGTTGATAACAGCTTCATGCTGATCAAGAAAGACCAATAATAAATATACAAATCATTTTTTAGCTTTGCTTACGGACTGTATCATACAAATAACATGTTTTGTGTTTCAACATGCATGCTTATGTGCAACCATGTTAAAAGTCATCTGCCACACAGTTTACCTTCAGCAATTTTAAAAACAAAAATGTTGTATATGATGCTCCAGAACAGATCACTGTAGAGTTCTCTTGCATAGCTTTTCACATCAGCATTCCCTCTGCATTGCATCTGGTCTCTGCCCATTACCCAAGTAATTAGCCATAGTCCACAAAATGACCATAGGCATCCCTTTTCATTAGGGACTCAATTGGTTATCTCTCGATTTAGAGGTATCACTCCACAGGCAAGTAGTATAATGTTAATACTCATTGCTTGCAACATTATGGTGACAAATGGCGTTAAAATGTTCAAACAACATGTAAATATGTAATACTATGAATATTATCTATCTTTTCAAAATAAGGATGTTTGAAGTATCCACATGTCATTTACTCATTACTTACTTGTTTCCTCCATCTGAAAATGGGCTCCATGATGAATCAAATACCGTTTCTTTGGTTACCTCCTATACAATATATTGAACAGAATTTTCTTAAAACATATTTTTATGCAGCTTTAGCAATTCAAAAGGTCTTGTTTTACTCTATTTTATAGAAATTATGTCCTGCACATCTGACTCATGAAACAAATCCAAGTACTGTTGAAAGGAGCTGCCTTGTCTAATATATAGCAACAGAAGGTACAATCGTTATAGCATATGAACCAAAAATAAAGGTCCACAGGACCTAGTTAAACAATGAAGTACCAGTAATTGGCTTCAATGCTTAATGAATCAATTAAAAATAATTTAAACAATTATCAGACTCAAGTTGAAGAACGTTGTACCTCAACTGTTTTACAGAAACCAAGGTAATACATTCTCTAATCACTACGGTTAACTGGTTCTTTAATGTCTAAACAAGGTATAATAAAGCTCCATTCGGGGATTCTTAAAAAAGCCATATCTAAGCTTGGAAATGCTAACACTCTGAAGGGCAAGAACAGTAAATCAAACTGTTTATTTAATATTTTACAGCCATTAATATAGGAGGCAATTCTTTGTAAAAAAAATCTAAATGTGGCCTTAATAGTCAGAGATTTCTAGTTTTTTACGTTTGAAAAGACCTCAAGATTTAGAGGTGTGCAGACTTGTTTCAATAGATTATCCTGTCAACTTGAATTCAGATATTTGGTACTACGAAACGCAACAGTAAGATATCATAGTAATGAAGGTTGATTAGTGATTTTAAAGCAAAGCCCAAATTTGAAATAGGTATACAAGATAAACCACTTTTGTCTGGCTCACTTCAATGTGCAGATGTACAGAGGCATCTTTAAGTGCCTTCGGAAAAAGGCTGAACTAATGTTAAGATTCAAGAGCAAGACAGGTTAAAAAAGAACCTTTTCAAAAGCTGCAAATCAAGAGAATAGATCTCAGTCAGAAATTTAACGGTTGTAACTTGTTAATAAGTCAAGGGAATATACAGCATCAGTTAAAGAATATAAAGGTCAAAATTTGAACAGTCAAGAGCAAAGGATTATTTTGAAGGAGTTACAGAAACTGTAAGTTAGTGTAAAAGCTAGCACATTGAGACTACACTGCAGAGAAGATTCAACTTTGATTTGGCAGGGTGACCACTCCAAGAGCACAGATTGTAGGATTACTAGTCATTACCCTGTCCTACAAACTGAAAAGGCCCATGTGCAATTTAAACCCCAAAATAGAATCCTGAACTGTTACATTAAACAGAAAATAGTTTGGACTAAACAATTATAATAACGAACTACCCCGAATTAAACTAGCTTAAAGCCAAACTGCTGCAAGTGCAAAATCAAATTATTATTTTTTGAGACAATGACGTTATGGTTATCTTTCCAAGGGTTAGAAAATTGTACTATTAACATAGCACAGCTCCTCATTCCTTGGCATGCGATAAACTTAAGAGTTAAATAATTTTTATCCAATGCTGCACTTTTTGTTTCCCAATTTTTTTGGGTTGGTTTAACATGGGGCAATTCAAGAACTAAATACAGAATCAAATATTAACACCTACATGCAAACACAGCTTTGAAGTATTTCTTACATCAGATACAGCATTTTATCAAGCTTTTGTTTCTCTTCACTATTAATTGATATTTGCTTTTTATGATCCTACAAAATTTCCAATTTTGGGTGGGGCTTAGGTCATAGAATCAAAATTGTTCTTATAATAAACTCTTTCAAGTGACCCACTAGGTAAAACTGTAACGAATAACCAGTATATGCAGGTAATTAACACCTTACATCTAAAATCTAATAAACCTATTTTCATTAACACTGATGCTTTCTCCTCTCCATACCCCACCATCCATTGATTTTTCTTTCCCTTCGTTTCTATAACCCAAGGATTTTTATTCTAATAGGAAATTTCCACCAGCAACATGGGTCATGCCACCATAATATTCTTTGGCTGCAAAAAGTCCCAAGCTGGGATTTACCAGCACAGAAAAAAAAAGTTTATAAATTCCTTCAGGAGCGCATCTACCAAATGCAAAATAACCATGTCTGATCCAAAGACTAGAAAAGAATCTTGACTGAACCACAGCTAACTGTGGGATACGTTATGAGATTTCCTGTTGTTAGGAGAAGACCAAGTGAGATAAAAGGATTTGAGAACTAGCTCCTAGTTGAGACTCATACCCAACACTGCACAACCAACCAACGGGACTAATGTGTGCGTTTATGGGTGGGGATGAGGGCATGGGTAAGATGTTCTGGCAGATGAATGATAGTTAAGGGATCATATGCAGAAAACATTGAGCCAACTTGGATTTAGCAAAGGGGCAAGTTGAATCTGATTTGATTGAATGGAGTTCTCAAAGGACATCCAGGATTTGCTAGATATGGGCGAGGCGGTAAATTCTCCCTATTTGGATTCAGAAAAATCTATGACAGGGACTCGCGTAGAAGGTTAATCGGTGGGTGCTTGCCTGTGGGACAGATTTAAATAAATTAGCCTGGAACAACATAGGCTTATAAAGTAAAAGGTGATGATATAAAAAGAGAATAACATTTTAAATTCTTTATAATGTCTAGAACTTCCTTTGTATAGAGTTCTTTTTCACTATTAAAAGATAAAAATAGCAAATCTTGTTTATGTTCTTACAGTAATTTGGGAATAATTTGCAAGAGGTTAAATTGAATCTCTGACTAGCTAAAGTAGTTCAGACTTACCATTTCACAGTGAGCCTCGGTTTCTTTTCTTAATGGAGGTTCAAATTGAATTTTGTCAACTGTAAAATAATTACTACAGTTAGTTCCATAAAAATTGCATTGAAATCCAAATACATTAAAAGCTTTGTTTAAAAAATTGTGCTCAATATTAGGAGCACAACTACAGAAAAAAAAGTACTTCTTCTGTTAACTGCAGTGCCTCACAATCAGTTGTGTAAACTTGCAGAAAATGGACTGTAAACCTTCTTGCTACAACAATGTACATTAACTTCCAACTGTACCAAATTGAATCAAAGCACCACCACCCACCAAATCCTCCTCCCATCTCCACTTTTTTCTCACCATATTTATTGCCAAGGGCTAAAAATGCAAATGATCAGGTAGAACACTTGTGCTTTGCATTCAAGTCTACCAGAAATCAGGTGAATTACTCAAATGGATTTCATAAGGAAACTACCACTGACATTTATTGCATGTCAAAATACGATAGTAAGGTAAAAAACTGAATCTCGTTAACACCAGGCAGCAACAAATTTTAGCCATATCCTGATACCTCCAGATCCAATTTCTATGCACCGATATCTATTGAGCTGTGCCCAATTAGTATTTTTCCACAAATTGAGTGGTCTTTTTGTTCAATGCACAAAGTAATTATTGTAAAAATGACAATGTCGAGAGATTTCAATTACTGAATTAAATTCCTTTTGAAAATATCGCTTGAGTATATCAAAATTGTCTGTTGATACTATAAAAATAGTTCACAGCCTATACATCAATTATTATCCAAGCAATGGGCATATAAAACCAAGACTTACAGTTGATCTCTGACCGCGTCCTTTCTGCTCTTGAGTTCCTGTTATTGGAGCGAATGGTGTGAGGAACGGCAGAGTGGGGCTACAAAATAGGGGAGAGAACATTACAACAGAAAAATATCAACTCTTCTGTACATATTATTTCTCAAGAGGCTAGGGCAAGCACAATACCAACAACGTGTCCTTAGCCCATTACACTGTTTTTGCCCAACCAATCAGAAGTCACTGTTCAGTTAGCCCCTTTAATAGACCCTTCACATTTGTTACAAAGCACCAATTGAATTGTGCTTACTGGTTTGTAATCAATGGTTGAGGTCTTCACTTAACTGGCAGTAAAACATAGCTCATTTATCTGATAAAAGGCAACTGAACAGCCAAACTGTCCTTACAGTTCTGGCATGCAGCCCAGCCTCATTTTGGCTTTAGTTAACTGCACTGGGTTTGTCATCTACATTTGTAAAAGACAGTGTGATGTCAAGCTAATGTTGTCCTTCCTTGGATTTCACTTCTGATATGGTGTCCATGGTATATTTGTTAATATATAAAAGATCCTACCTTTTCAATTAATCTAATAATAGACCTGTTCAGTTTCTCCAATATTTTGTTTTTATTTCAGATTTCTAGCACCCATGGCATTTTGCTTTGAAAATAATAATTGCATTTGGTCTTTAATTTGAAGTGCTTGGATTAAGACCAAGCAAAACATACAAGAGTGGAGTTTTAAAAACAAATAATTAAAACTATGGTATTTCATACCTCAAGATCATCATCATCTGTCTCACTGAAATGGTGATTTTCAGGATTATTGACTTTGTCCAACAACTCTAATGCCAATGATCTGGACAATACTGACTGTGTTAAAAATGAATGCTAAAGAAGCAAAAACAAATAGTTATAAACTCTCAACATTGGATATTTAGTGAAGCTTGGTGTACAGATAAACAATGCATTTCATCATCAAATCCCTCTGTTGATTTTAGATTTAATGAATACAAGACCCAACTAAGATTTAAAATGCTTTGCTAAATTGTAAATACTGTAAATAATATCCATTACAAGTTTAAGTCTGCTTGAATATCCTTTCAGCTATAATAATACTGCATATTCTTGTGAATATTGAATGACTTCTGTTTGGAACCACGCTTGAAATATGTCCAATATTTATTTTTACAATAGTGTAATCCAACAACTACTGAATTTATACACTGGGTGGGGTTTTTTGTCTGCCTGCAGCATCTTTTTCACAGCCAGAGTTGGCCAGTGGTAGGATCTTCAGTCCTGCTGCTCTGTCAATAGGATTTCCTATTGACTCCACCCCATCCCACCAGGAAACCTACAGTGAAGGTTCACTGTTGGCAGGACAAATCGGCTGGAAAATTCTAGCCTATGTTTTTAACTTGACATTCCATGCTACTTCAAGTGTTATAAAACAAAGTTTCACAGCAAGTCAGATATACAGATGTTAGGGCAAATCACCAAATATTTGGTCAACGACATAGGCTTTAAGAGGCACCTCAAAAGGAGGAAAGAAATGTACAGAGACAGTGAGCTTAAGGAAGAAATTTCAGAGTTTAGGGTCTTGGCCCTGAAGCTATGGCCACCAACGGCAGAGAAATTAAAACAGGATGTTCAAGAGACCATAATGAGAGGAACACAGATATTGGAGAGGGGGAGCCAGCGTGTGGAGGAATTTGAAACACGAATGAGAATTTTATCAAGGAACTGCATGACCAGTGACAATAGCTGAAAAGGATTCAGTGCAAAGACATTGGCAGCAGAACAGGACAACAATAGGATTCCCTTATGTGACCTGAATTGGATATCACAGTTGTTGCATGTGCCCTCAGGATTGTTACAGCACGAAAGGAGATCAATCAGCATTCATATCTGTCTGTTGATGCTACAAAAATAGTTCACAGCCAATACATCAGTAATTATCCAAGCAATGGGCATATAAAACCAAGTGCAGCTCAACTACTCATTCCCTGCCCTTTCCTCAGAAAATTTGAGATCTCTCTCTTCAGTTAATTTTTAATTCTCTTTCAAAAGCAGTAACTGAATTCAGTCTCCACTAACCACACTTTCAGACAGAGCATTGTACATTCTAACTATCAGCTGCACCAAAAGGTTTTTTTCCCCTCATTGCTTCGGCTCTGTTGCCATTCATTTTAAATTTGCTAATAGGAATTACTTCCAACCCATCTACACTGTCTCATAATTTTAAACAAATTAAACTTCTTTTACACAGCTTTTCTTTTCCCAAAGGTTTCAGTGGCCAAGACTATGAACTCTGAAATTCCTTACTTAAGCTCGCTGTCTGTACCTTTCTTTCCTCCTTTTGAGGTGCCTCTTAAAGCCTACGTTGTTGATCAAATCTTTGGTGATCTGTCCTAACATCTGTACATCTGACTTGCTGTCAAACTTTGTTTTATAACATTTGAAGTGACATGGAATGTCATGTTAAAAACATAGACTGGAATTTTCCAGCTGGTTGTCCTGCTTCTCTACGTACTCACATAATTCACAGTTGCACCCCTGGAAATATTCTTGCAATCTCACTTTTCTGTGCCCTATCTAATGCTTCCATGTCCTTCACAAAAATCTGGTGCCCAGAAATGGAAACAATATAGACCAGTGTTTTATAAAGGTTCACTATAAGTTCCTTGCTTTAAAGCCCAGTTCGCCAAAACCTTATTATCCACTTTAACAGGCCCTGCTACCTACCAACAATTTTTGCCCATATAGCTCCAGGTCCCAAGGCTCTGGATTACCTTTACAATTGTACCCTTTAATTTACATTGCTTCTCTTTATTCTTCCTACCAAAATGCATCACTTCATTAACTTTCATCTCTGCATTAAATTTCATCTGCTACTTGCCTGCCCATTTTAGCAGCCTGTTTGTGCCTTCCTTGACATGTCTTGTGAAACTGCAAATTTTGAAATTATGCCTTAGTCTATGTCATTAATATAAATCAAGAAGTCTTCCTGATATCAACTCCAAGAAACCTGACTCTGTACCTTTTTCCAGTCCAAAGCACAGATGTTCACTACTAATGTTTCCACTCAGGCAATTCCATACCAATTTTTATTTCTTGGATTTCAACTTTTCTGACAAGCCTGTCATATGGCTTAAAAGCCCATGTATACTGCAGCATCGCTCTTATCAACCTTTCATTACTTTATCACAAAATGTAATCAAATTAATTAAACAATTTTCCCTAAAGAAAATCCATGCTGACTTTCTTGAGCTAATTGACATTTGCCCAAGTGACTGTCAGTTTTGTCCAGGATTATTATTTCTAAATCCTTTGCCATCACCAGGGTTAAACTGACTGGCCTATAGTTGGTGAGTTTATTCTTATACCCTTTTTCAGATAAGGGTGTATAATTTGCAATTCTTCAGTCCTCTGTCACTACTCTGCTATCCAAGAAGCATTGCATTTTCCTGATCATTCCAAAGACAGAATCCTTCAGTGAGACCAAGCCAAATTCTGACTGTAAAATAAAGCAGCATAACAATGTGGAGCTGAAATGTACAAAGCAATAATTGTAATCAAATCTCACCATAATTCCCTTACTCCATTTCACCCCATCTCACCCAACGCACTTCTCTTCATTCTCAAACTAAGATGATTGTGGGAAGTATGATCAATTGGCAGAGGGGATGAGAAGGGAGCTGACCAGCGTCACATTTTCCTGCGACTCCCACTTCAAATATAGTATGTAGCTTAGATCAATTTCCCAAGGTGTCAATCTCCACCTCATTGGAATACAAATGGCTTCAATTAAAAACAAAATCATAGACAATCGGCATGACGGACTTCAGATCAATAATATGGCATATTTCAGGAGTCGAAGGGAGGAAACAGCCTAGTCAATCCTACCTAAAAGGACGTGCACTGTCTAATCATAAAACACCACTGATAATATGGAAGTTTCACAAAAACCATTCCATCCTCCTATCTGAAGGAAAAATTGGCAAGAAGCCACATTTTTATGGATGGCTAAATATATAAAAATGTGCAATGATGGCATGAAAATAGGCATATTTCCTTTGGGTCAAAGAAAACGTTAAGTTTCTTATTTCAATCAACATTAACTCTTTGACTGAAACCAAAATTTACTTACAGCCAGCAACTTCTCTGCTGTTGGTCTCTTCTTTGGATTTTTTGTCAATGCTACTTTGAGAAATGCGTGGAATGTTGCGCTCCTGAAAGAAATGAACTTGGGCGTCATACCAGCTTCATAACGATTGCAGTGTCAGTAACATTTGTTGTCTGTGATGGTCTTCAATTACAATGGTGCTAATTGTTATTTTCATAGTTAAATATAGACAGGAAGGAATCAAAATGTTTGATATATACAGCATTACAGTTCTATTATATTTTGAGTGATAAGTTGCCAAACATTGTTGCCCTTTTAGGATATTTACACTTCTGAAAATCATTTGACAATTCCTCAGTGAAGATGATCGGCATGTATATGGTGCCTCTCAGCCTTGGGACATCCCACAGTACTTCATTCTCTCTGAATCCATTCTCAGCTTTGAAAAAAAATACGCCCTTTGGTTTTTCCTACCAAAATTATTAAATTCACACTGTCCCCACATTGAACTCCTACCACTTGCTTGCCCAATCACTTAATCAGTCTATTTGCGCTCTTGATGTTACTTTCCCATCTAGCTTTATATATTATCAGTAAACTTCAATATTTCAAATTGCTGAGGTCCTGTACAAATCCTTACCATCCCTTGTGCAACACCCTGTCATCTCAAAAATTACCCATTAATCCTATTCTCTATTCTATCCATTAGCCAGTGTTCCGTTCATGGCAATATGTTTACACCAAATCCCATGAGCTCCAATCTTGGGTAATCTTATGTGGCACCTTGTTGATTTTGTTTTTATTCTTTCACAGGGTGTGGATGTTGCTGGCTAAGCCCATCCTTAACTACCTTCAAGAATTCCCTTCGAAAATGCAAATATCCTACACCCACTGGCTCCCCTTTATCTATCCTGCCAGTTACACCCTCAAAAAAGACAAACAGATTTGTCAGACATGATTTCCACTTCATCAAACTACAGCCTAACCACTGCTGATTTTTATAAGTGACCAGTTACTACATATTTAATAATAGATTTAGTTGTTTTCCTCCCACTGATATCAGGCTAACTGGCTTAAAATCACCTATTTTCTCCCTTGTTTTTTGAGCAGAATTACATTTGATAACTTCCGATTCATGGCGATTGATCTGGAATCTAGGGAATTCTAGAAACTGAAGGAGAATGCATTCACTATCTCTGCTGTCATTTCTTTTAAAACTTTATAGTGTGGACCATTAGGTGCAAAGAACTGATCAACTTTTAGCTCCATTAAATTTCCCCAGCACTTAACTAATATTGGTTCAAGTTCCTCACTCTCATTAGATCTAGTTCCCCACAATTTTCAGTTGAAGTTGTATGTCCTAAGTAGGCAGAACCAAGGTAGATGAAATTCAATGCAAACACTTAAACTACGGGGGAAAATATTCTATAAATAATGTTTAAATATGAAATTGGAAGAGGCCCATAATTCTCCATGCAACACATGAATATCCAGATTGCAGTAAAAACCTATCTAGCTCACAAATGACTTTTAGGAAATGTTTGGCAACACGGTTAACTCAAAACTGTTCTCAAATAGTCTAGCAAGCTACTCAGATGTTTTATTCACAAAGCAGCTCATTATCACCTTTTCAAGGGCAATCAAGGAGGGCTAATAATTGCTGATCATAGCACAATGCTTATACTGCACAAATGAATCAAAAGCATCATGAGACAGAAGCTGCTAAAGAGAAGAGAATGCTGAATTATACAGCCAAATTAATGCCCATAGCAAGGGGGTTTCTACAGAAGCTGTACACTGCTCTAGTCAGTTCACACCTTATGCACTGTGCTCAGTTTTGTCACCAACATAATTAACTATTGGAAGCATTTTAAAGAAGGGCCAAAAGGCTGGTGTTCAATATTAATGAGCAAAGTCCAATGATATTTGGAGATTAATAACTCTTAACTGGGGCTCTGCCAGTCGGTTTGTCCGCAGCATACTGAGCCAACTGAAAAGGGTCTCAGAGACACAAAGATGGTGTATGCAAAGTAATGAGCCAGAATGATCATTCACCATACAGTTGCACATGTGCAAGATACTTTGCTGCTTAGTACCATACCTTGCTGCTCAATACCAGCAACAGGTTTCACAAAGTAAAAGAGAATAGCTAGCTATATTTTTTGTAAAAACAGAAAAATAATCTCATGTTGAGTGCAGGGAGCCTGAAATTTGTCTAACATAGGAGGGAATCCTTGGAAGCATGAAATGGCAGAAATCCTGTTTTAGCTGATAAAGCTGAAACAGTATAAAAAACTTCAATTCTTTTGCAAATGTCAAACAAGAGGTAACAAGTTCAAACTAGTAAAATAAAGAACAGAGAAAATTACAGCACAGGAATAGGCCCTTCAACCCTCCAAGCCTGCACTGACCATGCTGCCTGACTGACCTAAAATCTCCTACCCTGCTGGGGACCATTTCCTTCTATTCCCATCCTATAGATGTATTTGTCAAGATGCCCCTTAAAAGTCACTATCATATCTGCCTCCCCTACCTCCCCTGGCAGCGAGTTCCCAGCACCCACCAGCGTCTAAAAAAAAAAGTAACTTGAACATCTCCTTTAAACCTATGCCCCCTCATAATTGAGTCTCCCACCTTAACAAGCTTCTGACTATCCACACTGTCCATGCCGCTCAATCTTGCAGACTTCTATCAGGTCACCCCTCAACCTCTGTCATTCCAGTGAGAACAAACCAAGTTTCTCCAACCTCTCCTCATAGCTAATGCCCTCCATACCATGCAACATTCTGGGAAATCTTTTCTCTACCCTCTCCAAAGCTTCCACATCCTTCTCGTAGTGTGGCGACCAGAATTAAACACTATATTCCAAGTGCAGCGCAAGGTTCTATAAAGCTGCAACATGACTTGCCAATTTTTAAACTCACTGCCCCAGCTGAAGGCAAGCATGCCGTATGCCTTCTTGATTATCTTCCCGGCCTGCATTGCCACTTTGTGACCTGTGTACCTGTACACCTAGATCTCTCTGCCTATCAATACTCCCAAGGAGTATTTTACTGTATGTTTGCTATCTGTATTGGACCTTCCAAAACGCATTACCTCACGTTTGTCCAGATTAAACTCCATCTGCCATCTCTCTCCCCTCCCCAAGCCTCCAACCGATCTATATCCTCTGATGGTCCTCATCACTGTCCACAAATCCACCAACCTTTGTGTCATCTGCAAACTTACTAATCAGACCAGTTATATTTTCCTCCGAATCATTTATATACATTACAAACAGCAAAAGGTCCCAGCACTGATCTGTGAGGAACAGGGATCTCGCCCACTCGCTCAGCCTATCCAGATCTCTCTGCAGACTTTCCGCATGGAGGGTGTGGAAAGTCTGCAGAGAGATCTGGATAGGCTGAGCGAGTGGGTGAGGACCTGGCAGATGGAGTATAATGTTAGCAAGTGTGAGGTTATCCACTTTGGTAGAAATAATAGTAGGAGGGATTATTATTTAAAAGGCAAAAAGCTGCAGCATGCTACGTTGCAGAGGGACCTGGGGGTCCTGGCGCACGAATTGCAAAATCCCAGTCTGCAGGTGCAGCAGGTGATCAAGAAGGCGAATGGAATGTTGGCCTTCATAGCGAGGGGGATAGAATATAAAAGCAGGGAGATCTTGCTGCAACTGTACAGGGTACTGGTGAGGCCGCAGCTGGAGTATCATGTGCAGTTTTGGTCGATGCACTTGCAGAAGGATATATTGGCCTTGGAGGGAGTGCAGAGAAGGTTCACCAGGCTGATGCTGGAGATGAGGGGGTTAGCCTATGAAGAGAGACTGAATAGACTGGGTCTGTACTCATTGGAGTTTAGAAGGCTGAGGGGCGATCTTATAGAGACATATAAGATAATGAAGGGGATAAATAGGGTAGAGGTAGAGAGATTCTTCCTGCTTAGAAAAGGATAGCAGGACTAGAGGGCACAGCCTCAAGATAAAGAGGCGGGGGGGGGGGGGGGGGGGGTGCAGTTTAGATCAGAGTGGAGGAGGAACTTCTTCACTCAAAGGGTGGTGAATCTCTGGAATTCTCTACCTGTTGAAGTGGTGGAGGCTACTTCACTGAATATATTTAAGTCACGGGTAGATAGATTTCTGATAGACAGGGGAATTAAGGGTTATGGGGAGAAAGTGGGAAAGTGAAACTGATCCACTTCAGATCAGCCATGATCTTATTGAATGGCGGGGCAGGCTCAAAAGGCTAGATGGCCTACTCCTGCTCCTATTTCTTATATTCTTTTGAGGAAGGCCACTTGTCATAGCTCTCCATTCAGAAATGCACCCTTCCACTGTTATCCTTTGTCTTCTATGATTCTATGAATTTAAAATTCATTCAGAAGGCTTTTCTCCAAATCGAGTGATCAATTTGGACTCCTGAAGGGAGTGGCAAAGGCTAAAACCCTGGAGATCACTTGTGATCATTTGCTGCAATGGGGCAAATGTAGTGTTTATTTTTGTTTGCATCACAAGTAGGTTTACATTAACAGTGCAATGAAGTGGCTGTGAAAATCCCCTAGTCACCAGAGTCCAGCACCTGTTCAGGTACACAGTGAAAATTTAGCATGGCCAATGCATCTAAACAGCATGTCTTTTGGACCATGGGAGGAAACTGGAGCACCCTGAGGAAACCCATGCAGACAATGAAATGTGCAAACTCCACACAGACAGTGACCCAAGCCAGGAATTGAACCCAGGTCCCTGGTGCTGTGAAGCAGCAGTGCTAACCACTGTGCCACCCAGTGCTGTGCCGAATAAGGTGGCGCAAAGCAGCCACTGCCTTCTTCATTCATATTTACCATATGAATTAAGTTTAGATTAATTTCAACTCACTCCTTGGCACCAATTTGTCATAAACATGAACTGGTACAAAAGGTACACGTACTCACCATTTCACTTTGTCTTTCAACTTAGGGGGTTGAAATCCACTTTTACTCATCAAGAACAAAGCTCTATGAGTAGAAACATGAGTCATAATAATGTAATACGCAAAACAAAAATCAAGATTCAAAGTTGACGCTCAAATATTACACAAACTGGTGTTTGCTATACAGAATCTATAACCAAAAATATCGAGCATATCCATTGTTTATGTAATTGAATCCCACTCCACTCCTGTATTCCTTAATTCCCTTATTTCTTAGAAATGCATCAAGTCTTTCATATGTGCACAAATGCGATTTCTTTCAACACTGTATGCGGCAAAATGGATCATATTCTCACCACTCCTTGGTGGGTCTGTTTGCAACTGTATTTATGCTGCTTTTTCTGGAATTATCCAACAAGTGTAGACAGTTTCTCTACATGAATTCAACTAAATTTCAGATCTTAAGTCTACTTATCAAGCAAAACAGCCTCAACTTGTTCAATCTTTCCAGATTGTTGCATCCTCTCAATTCTAAGAACACCCTTTAACTCTTTTCTTCATACTTTCACCAGTGCAAAATCCTTTTTGCAGTATGTAGACCAGAGCTCCATATTGTGCAGTTCTCCAAGTATGGTCCAATCAAGGTTCCATATAAAATTCAACATTACTTGTTGTATGAATCACTCCAGAAGCCCCATCCTCTGCATGCAATCTTTGTCGCCTTTTCAACTTTTAACTATTTGTATAGCTGTTTTACCAGATCAGCTTTGCTCTTCCACATCAATTAGTTTCATTGCTTTTGAAGAAATAAATAGCCTCCTATCAAATGACCACCTCAACTTGCTGCATTGAATTTTGTTTGCTATTCATCATGCACGTACCTTGGTGCTCTTCTCTGCATTATTAGCTTTATCCCTCACTTCGATATCATCTACAAAATTTGACCTCACACCTCCAATTTTTGCATTCAAATCATATATTTGTGAAACAACTGCGGTCCTAGCAGAGATTCCTGCAGGACACCGCTTCCAATTTGCCAGCTAAGAAACTTCCCTCAAGTCCTACACAGTGCCTTTGATTTTGTAGCCATTTTTCAATTCATTCTGTTACTTGACCCGATTCCAGTTTCTTGAATTAATACTAGAACCAATTTTGTGCATTTTCCTCTTGCCTCTCCACGAGGAATTAGAAAACTTACATACAAGTTATTTATTTTGGATGCAACCATCTTATCGGTGCTATAATGAAAGTAATTTATCCACCAAAAACAGTAGCCACTGTAGAAACTTGACAATCACATGACTAAAAGGTTGACAATCACATGAATCTTATTGTTTCTGGGCTGGGTTGGCTAATGAAAAAAGAACATCCTGTGGATCTAGTTTTAAACTTTAGGCCATCTTTCTCAATGCTCCATCAGCTCCAAAATGGAGATGGGGCTCCAAGAGAGAAAAAAAGTAATGAAATGAACAAACTTGCATTATTATAGTACCATGGGACATTCCGAAACACTTTACAACAAATGAAATACTGCTGTAATGTAGGGAAATTTGCACAACGTCTCACAAAGTACATGGTGATAAATGACCAGATAATGTTTTATCTACAGTGTTTGAAAGATAATTATTTTCCAGAGTAAAACTAACTGCCTTACTGTTTTTTCAAATTTTACCATCAAATACCAGGAATAAAGCACAGAAACAGACCATTTGGCCCACCTACCCCATGCCAGCATTCACATAATGCTTACTTGAGGTTGTCAGTTTAACATCTCAACTGAAAGACACACCTCCAACAGTGCAGCATTCCCTAAGGACTGAAATGCAGCCTAGATTATGTGAAACTAGCCCCTGGGTGGGGACATGAACCCATGACTTACTAACTCAGAGGCAAAAGTGCTACCACTTAGCCGAGGCTGACACCTTAACTCAAAGAAATTAGAGCAAAGAAAACAGGGCAAAATATTCTTATAAAGTCAGTTATAAATAAATCCTCTCCCAATACAACATAATGTTTTTACATGTTGCAAAAGGCTGCTAAGTTTGAAAGTAATGAAAATTGAAAACAAATTCAATTCAACCAATTAGGGGTTGATTAGGGGAGTCAGTACCAGATCTATTGTTATTTAACTTGATGTACACAGGAGTAGAAATACACGTCAGTTTTTTTGTTGATTTAAGTATCAGTGCAGTCCAGTGGGAGCAGAAGATTATAGTTTGAAGACCCACTCCATAGACTTGACCATATAACACGAGGCTGGAACATCAACACTACCCTGAGGGTGTGATGCACACTTCAGAAATGCTACCTTGAGATATTGAACTCAGCCCTCTCAGTCAATGCAAAAGACCCTTAGGCAGTATTCTAAGAACAATAGAGGCATTTTCCCAGTGTGATGGTCAACATTCGTCTTTTAGCCAACAACCAAAATAGGTTTATAAAACAGAAAATGTCAGAAGCACTCAGCAGATGTGGCAGCATTTATGGAGAAAGAAATAAAAACACAGTTCAGGGCAGTGATCTTTTCTCAGAACTGGAAAATGTTACAGATATAACATGCTTTAAAAGCAAGTGCTGAAGGAGGGAGAGGAGAGAAAAGAAAGCAAGTCTGCAATAGGGTAAAAAGCAGAAGTGATTAAGCAATTTACATATATATAGTGTCTTTAACATAATAAAATGATCGAAGACACTTTATAGGGACATCACAGAAAGTACAACGTTGAGACAAAAGAAGTGGTGTGTGATCTCCCAGCACTTCGCACTGGTTGGGTCTTCTGATCCTGCCAACAGCACATTTCCTGGTGGTGAGAGGTGGAATTATGGGAATTCCCAGCGGAATCAAAGATCCCATCACTGGCCAATAGCAAGCCACCTCCCACTGCCAAGAAAAACACCACGGGGAAGCAAGAGAATCAGGTCAGGTGACCAAAAGTTTAGTGGGAGGTAGATTTTAAAAGAGTGTCATAATGGGGGAAAGTGATATAGTGAGACAGAAATACAGGGAGGGTATCCCAGAGCTTGTGGTCTAGGCCCTGAAGGATAAAAAAGGTGAAAGGGCAGATGTTACATCTCCTTCACTTGCAATGAAAGGTGCCATGGGAAGGGAGACCAGACCAGGTATTGGGGGAACAGAAGGATGGACCTTGATGTCAGAAGGGAAAGCCCTTTCAGACAGTTGAAAGGGGAGGAAAGGGGGAAAGAGATTTTGGTGATAGTACCATGGAAGTGCCAGAAATGGCAGAGGATGATTTATTAAAATGTGGAGGCTGAGGGGTTGAAGGTGGGAACAAAGAAACCTTATCATGGTTCTGAGAAAGGGCAATGCAACAGAGCAGAAAGTGATATTTCCATCCTTTTCTGATAAAGAATCTAGATATTTATCTTCTGGTGTTTTACGTACATTATAACAACAAAACAGCTCCTATCAGAACATTGTCACATTTACTCCAGGACCACGGTGCAAAAACTAAAAAATTGAAAAAAAATGTCACCAGCTCAAGGAGCACATCATTTCCATATAATTACCAATGATCTGAAAATTAAAATACCTCATGGGATGCAAATCAAACATTGGAGGCTGCAGTTCTGCCAGTTCGATTGCAGTAATTCCAACTGCCCAAATATCACAGAGTTGGTTGTATCCACCATTCTTCTCCACTGCAGCAACTTCTGGGGCCATCCTATAAAAGCAAATATTGCTCTCAAGACTCAAAAGAAATTTCAGATTTCAACAACATAAATAATTTACTGGTTGAGAGTCAGTTATCAAGTTATTTCTTCACATATTTTTAGTCATGTGCATACTACCATAGTGAATGAAAACGCTGCGAAAGGCACAACTATTACAAATTAATGGGTTGTGAAATTTATTTTGAAGGTACTCAAAAATGCAACATAAAATAATTGATATTGGTTCAATTAAGTCACAAATATATAACCTGATATATTCACAGTACATTATCCATGGATAGCTCAACCAGTTTATAAAAGTAAATTACATACTGTTAATTATTTCTAACCATCTTAACCATCCAATATCTATTGTGTAGGATTTTAATCCACTAAAATGTTTTGAGGAATTCCACAATATTTGTAGCTTCTTGTGTTACCTTTTAACACATTTACTGTAGATTAAAGAGTAATCTTAGGCATGATACATTTAACTTATTAATTTGTTGGGCTTGATCAATTTTGAATATTGGACAAAGGATTTAATTCTGGGTGAAATTATAAATTAAGTTTAACATTCGTGTCCATAATTTTTCACTTGGAATGATTGGTTGTGCACAAATATCCATGACTGCAATACAACTGATGCAGCATTTTAAGTACGTCAGTTTTGTTCCATATACTTGATGGACAAACGATTCTGCAAAGGTAAATTTCAAGAGGACACAAAGATGTAATAACTGATTTATTAGAAGTCAGAAGCACGGAATGGATCTGTAAAAGGAAGATTGTGCCTAGTCTACTACAATTTTTAATGAAGTAACAGAAATTTTGTCTATGGATTTTAATAAAGCATTTGACAAGGTACCACATAAAAGGCCCATTTTAAGAACAATTCCTACAGAATAAGTTGGATAAAACTTGGCTTAAGGACAGACAGCAATGACAAAACGTTTGTTCTTCAGTTTGAAGGGTCAGTGCTCTTTTTGCTATATTTAAATTACTTGGATATGGAACAAAATTTCAAAATTTTCTGTGATACCAAACTTGAAGGAGTGGAAAACACTGAGGGGGGAGATGAATTGCCTGCAACAAGACAAAGATAGGTTAGCAGAATGAGTAGACACTTGGCAGATGGCTTATAATACAGAGAAGTGTGAGGTGATGCATTTTGGCAGAAGGAATAGCTCCCTAATGACTTAATGGCATGATTCTGAAGTTCTCAGGAACAGGGGCACGTGGACAGTGCATATGCATCAATCTTTGAAGGTGGAAGGACATAGAGAGAGTAGTTAACAAAGCATATGGGATCTTGGCCTTCATAATTTGTGACAATAGGATACAAAAGTAGGGAAGTTATGCTGAACCTTTTTATAAAGCTTAGTTCCCAGCTAGACCACTGCATCCAGACCTGGTCACCACGTTTTACGCAAAATATGAAGGTTCTGGACAGGATGTAGTACAGACTTACAGAATAGTTTTAGGGACTAATTAGGTTGGAAAGGTTCGGGTTCTTTCCTTTGGAGCAAAGAAGATTGAGGGGAGATTGAGGTCAAAGTGTGCAAAATTAAAACAGATTTAGTCAGGTAGACAAAGAAAAACTGCTCCCATGAATTGATGGTACAAGAACTAGGGGGCATATATTAGGGGGTTTTGGGGAAGAGATGCAGGGGGACCGTGAGTGGCAACAACTTGGAACTCATTGCCCATGAAGGTAGTCGAAGTGGAAACAATCTATGATTTCATAAGGAAATTGGATGGCTACTTGAAGGAAATTTGCAATTTTGGGGATCAAGCAAGGAAGTGGAACAAAAACAGAAAATGCTGGAAAACCTCAGCAGGTCTGACAGCATCTGTAGAAGGGAGAATGAAACCAACGTTTCGACTGATAACTCTTTGTCATGACTCAGCAACCACAACATTTTGCTTTTAAGCAGGGAAGCTAGAGTGGGTGGATTACTCCATGGAACTAATGTTGCCTCAATGTGCTGAATGGCCCTCCTGTGCCATAAAAGAATCTCTAAGTTATAGATCATAATACAGCAGTGACAATTGGAGGTAATGTCTTTGTATTAAAGGTGGACTAGGGGCGTAAGATTACATTGTAACAGTCCAAGTTACGTGCAACTTCTGGGAGTTAAGTAACACAAAGACTAATATTATTCGACCATCTCACTTTACGATTTGTTGTACAACCTCACCATCTTTATTCCTACAACATGCATTGACTGACTGGGACCAATGACTTTAAGAAGTGCACATAAATACTAGGTACAAATGATTTTATTACCAGTATGGGGTTCCAATGAAGGACTTCCTTTTGGCTATAGTAGCAGTTATTTTTGCTGCAACACCAAAGTCAGCTGAAAGGCAAAATCAAAGTACATCAACTTCAACTTGCTGCTTTCCAATAAATATTTATCAGGGCCACTATGATTAAATCAAATTATTGGCCAGGAATTTCAGTTCACTGGTAAATAGATGGATCCCAACATTAGCCTCTAAACACCTCCCATAAAGATTAAACAGTTCCAAAAAAGATTTCCTTCATTCTGATGTCATTTGAATTTGGCGCCATCTATTGGGGAACTGCAGTGTCCAAAACAGGGAAAACAGTTTCACAAGTAGCAAAACTCAGTAAAAAGCAGAGCGAATAATTCACATTTTAGTCATTGTACAGACAGAGGAACTAAGACTGGAACGTGGCATGGGGTTAAAGTAGTAAAATATTAAAACAAGCATTAAAAATATTTTTAAAGTTGCAATTTTTAAATGCTATATTGAGGGAATGACACTTCACACTTTAAAAATATATTTTCAGGGTAAGAGAGGTTGTTCAGCAGTATTTTTGATTTAGTATGCTGAACATACACCTCATTCAATAAGGCTCAACATTTTGCCAACAAGAGTAATATAGTTATAGTTCACATTGAATCAGCGATTGCATTGTTTTCATTTGTAGAGACTGCAACAGCACACTGTATTGAGCAGCAGGATATCACTGATGGCCAATTCCAAATCTCCACATTTAACTGGGTACACACAGATGCCAGAAGTTGCAGTCAATTGTACACAGCAACAACTGCTATGGATGACTGTTTTACAATCATTACAACTGCAAATTCTAAGCTTTAATTTTCTAGTCCATCTGGGTTTCAGGAGTTGCTCTCATCAATGAGGAAGAAAATAGGGCACTACCAATTTAGGAGAAAGGAAATAGAACAGTATGCCACTCAAATCTTTGAACTTTGAACCATTTAGTTAGGCCATGGCTGAACTTGTATCTCAACTCTGCCTTTCCAAACTATCCACTTATCCCTTGATTTCCTTAGTACCCAAAAATTTATCAATGCCTATCTTGAATATAGAGTCATAACAGCACAGCTCAGAGTCCCTGATAACTTTGAGGGGCAATCCAGTCAGTCCCACCTCTTTCTTCAGTGTACCTGTAGCCTTGCAAATTTACTCAAATGCCAATCGAATTTCCTTTTGAGATCATTGAACTACAAGTGTAGTGGAAGCAATTATAATCAAAGTCATTAGGTGCATTAAAAAGTTATTTCTCAGGTCTCCCCTGCATCTCAGCCAAAATCTTAAACCAGTGTTCCCTCGTCTTTATACCATAGGCTGAGGACACAGTTTTTATTTGCCTCCTTAGCTAAACCAGTCATAATCTTGCATACCTACACATGATCTCTCCTCTGCACCAAGGAAAACATTCTCAGTTTCTTCAACTTGATAACTAAAGTCCCTCATTCCTGGAGCCATTCCAGCAAATCTCCTCTGCAGTCTCTCCTGGTCCCTTTCATCCTTCCCAAAGCGTATTAATCAGAACTGCTGGGTAGACGTCTCCTTATCTCACTGAGGATTGAGACCTGTCAGCTACCCTCACCTGCTTTAGCTGGCTTGTCAAAGCCGTTGCTCAGGTGTAGCAGCTGTCACTTGCAAACAACGACAGGGAGCCACGGGTGAGAGCTGAGTGCCAGAGGGGGACCAAGGTGGACAAGCCACCCCGAAAAGGACACGACATGTTCCCCCACCAGAGGTACTACCCCTCCCACCTTGATGAGATAGGGAGATATCTACCCCAGCATGCGAAGACAGACTCCAGCAGATTGAGCAGACGAGACCAATGGAGGTCCAACGGTCAAGAAGGCAAGCGTGGAACGTGAAGAGCAAGACAAAACACAGAAGACATCCTGGTCATCCACTGCGCCTAGTCCCACCTCCAGTCGTCTCGACTCGTCTTACCACTGGATCTAGATAGGAATTGGGAAGAGAGTGAGGCCGACACTGTGCAACCCTCCCTCACCTCAATCCAAATCAAATGCTAGTCTCGACACCATCATCATCATCAGCGTCCTGTTCAACCTTTGAAGTTCTGTGGTGATGGGCAAGCAACGAAGCAGCAGGTGCAGATACACCGGGAGCTGTAGTCACAGATGGCTCACGTCGAATGGTCGTTTTCCGCTGGACGAAGCAGTAGTGAAAGTCGGCGTCTACCTGGGTGACTGAGCAGCCCTCTTCAGGAACGCACTGCTCACCTCTGCAGAATGAGGAAGGAGCTAGAAAAGGTGCCCTAAACATTGCCTGCTTCACTACACCCTGGCCAGTTTACTGTGGATGGTGGGAATCTTGCAGTCGAGCAAAAACAAAACCACAAGGTGACACCAGTCACCACTGGCACTTGGAAAATGTGCACGCTTTTGGACAACCCTTCAGCAGACACACGAGAGAGATGCAACTTAAGCGCGAGCTGGGCAAGTCCAGAGCCACAATTACAGTGCCTAAACAAGTCTGCCCAATATGTGCCAGGACATTTCGTGGCCAAATTGGCCTGATCAGTCATCTTCGGACACACCACATCCAGCCCCAAAACGACTAATGGTGTCGAGATCCTCATCAACGATGATGGACGTACAACAACAATAACAACCAGAACTGCTAGAGTTGTGACTTAACCAGAATTTTATAAAGGTTCGGCATAACTTTCCTGCTTTTGTATTCAATGGGCGCGATCTTATCGGCTGTTCACACCACACTCCTGCAGCAGTGAAGTTGAAGAATTTGGCACTCAGTCAAATCTCCGTTCATGGAAGCAGGATGGGAAAATCCCAGCCGCAGGCAAGATCGGAGAATCCGGCCCAATATCTCTATTCATGAAATCTAAGATCCCACAAGCTTGATTCAACATATCCCATCTAAAGCTGTCTTGCCATGTTCAAAATTCTCTGCAAATACACTACCAGGTCCCTCCATCTATGCACACTCTTTAGAACCTGTGACATTAAGTCTTGCCTTTTCCTGTTCCTTCTTTCAAAGTGCATCACCTCACATTTCTCTGTATTAAATTCTGTCTATTCCGCCAGTCATGGCTGATCTAATTATGACCCTCCCCCATTTTCCTACCTGTTCTGATAACCTTCAATTCACTTGTAGATCAAAAATTATTCAGCGATTTAGCCCCACTACTCCCTGTGGAAGAGAAATCCAAAGACTAACCAGCCTTTAAGAAATTCCTCCTCCTCTCCATCTTAAATTGTCCTAATCTTTAAATAATGCTATCTAGTTCTAGTTTCCCTCATGAGAGAAAACATCCTGTCAAGTTTCCTCAGGATCTTTAAGTTCACCTTACATTCTTCTAAACTCTAATGAATAAAGATCCAACCCAGAACCATAGATAAGTTACATCACAGGGAGACACCATTCAGCTGCATACGTGCTGGCCAAAGGTAAAAAAAAAATCAATCCTTTGGCTAATCACCTTAAATCTATGCCCTCTAGTAATTGACCCCTCAGCTCGGTATATAGGTCTTTCCTGTCTACCCTATCTAGACACCTCAGTTTTGTGCATCTCAATTAGGTCACCCCTCAGTCTCTTCTGTTCCAATGAAAATAACCGTCACCTCCAGTTTTTCCTCATAGCTGCAATTTTCAAGCCATGGCAACATTCTTATAAATCTCTCGCGCTCTCTCCAGAATAATGATGTTCTTCATGTAATGCAGTGACCAGAACTGAAAACAAAATGCTAGCCGTAGCCCAATCAGCATTTTGTATAGTTCCATCATTCCATCTCTGCTTTTGTGTTCTATACCTTGTCCAATAAAGGAACATACTCCATATTCTTTATTTACCACCTGGCCAACCTGTTCTGCTACCTTCAAGGATCTGTGGACATGAGGGTCCTGATTTTACCATCAAGTTATGGCCATTTTTGGGTGCGGAAACTTGGTTAAGTTGGTGTGCAACAAGCAGCGCGATCCATGCCCGCCTCCACACTGATTCCCCCTTTACCAAGAGCCGAAATGGCCACAGTTGGGACTGCACCCAAATGGGCACGACATCAGTTTAAATGTATTTGCATTTAATGCATTTGTGTCTGCTGCTATTCTGCATGTGATTGGTCGTGCACATGTGTGCGCGCACGTGCCCGGTGGGCTGCTGCTGTCACTGTGGGTGATTGGTGAGGGGGGGGGGCAACGTGGGGGAAGGGGGACAGGGGGCTGGGTGGGTAGTGGGAGGGAGGGGGGTATAAAAGGGGGAAAGTAATGTTGTAGGGGCAGGGCAATGTCTGTGGGAGCCAGGGGGAGGCATTATCTGCCCCAGGAGCGATGTGGCAGGGGAGCATTTTTCCATTTCTTTTTACTGCACATGCGCAGCTGGAGGCGCCGATCGGAGCTGCAGTATTTCAGGTACGTTAAGCCCTGCTTCTACAGCATGATTCAGAATCGCTGCTATTTTTTCAGGCAGAGTGCATTTGGGGGCGCCTGAGAACGGGTCTAAAAGTCAGATCTGAAGCACTCCCAATTTCAAGTCGGCCTATCATTTCAAATGAAAATGATAAAATAGGGCACAAACGTTTCACTTTTTCTATCCTTCTGAATATTCTCTTTCTTACTCTCTATTCCCTAGCTTTGTTTGCCCTCCCTAAATGCATTACTTCACACTCTCCAGATTGAACTTCATTTGCCATTTTTTCACTCACTCAACCAAACCACTGATATCAGTTAACCCCTTCACTATCAAATACAAGACCGATTTTCTTGTCATTTTTAAATTTTCCAATCATGCTTCCCACATTTATGTTCCAATCATTAACATACATAACAAACAGTTACGGCCCCAACATAGCCCTGTGGAACATAACTGGAAATCTCTGATGGGCCCTACCCTTTCCTTAATTATCCTCCTGTTCGGAATGTACTGGTAAAACATTTGATTTTACCTGCCAATGTTTTTTCATCTCTTCTCTTTGCTTTCCTAATTACCTTCTTTACTTTACCTCTATACTTTCTATAGGCTGTGGTATTAAGACTTTTGTGACTGTTGTAAGCTTTCTTTTTCTGCTTTATCTTACACTGTGCATGTCTGGATAACTAGAGGGCTCTAGATTTGGCAGTACTACCCTTTTTTTGTCCCTGCAGATTGCAAGATAGCATTCTAAAATCTAAGGAATTCCAATGAAAATCAATGCACTCACCACCTCTGCAGCAACCTTTTATAACTAGGGTACAGTCATGACGTTAGGACCAGGGAATTGATCAGCTTTTAACCCCGTTAATTTTTCCAGGCCTATTCCTTTACTAATATCTTAAAGCTCTTCATTTTCACCATATCCTTGGTTCCCCACTACAGAATGTTTTGTGTCTGCCACTGAAGATATAAAGTATTTGTTTACTATCTCTGCTATTTCCTTCTTTACTACTATTTGCCTGAATTTAAAGGGACTGATGTATACTTTTGCTAATTTATTGTGAATGCCTATAGAAATGTTCACAATCTTTCTAGTCGACGGCCATATTTTATTTTCTTTACCAACTGGAGGCCTTTGACCAGCAGCGTGCCTCAGGGATCAGTGCTGGGCCCACTGTTATTTGCCATTTATATTAAAGATTTGGTTGAGAATATAGAGGGCATGGTTGGTACGTTTGCAGATGACACCAAGATTGGTGGCATGGTGGACAGTGAGGAAGGCTATCTCCACTTGCAGTGGGATCTTGATCAATTGGGCCAGTGGGCTGGCGACTGGCAGATGGAGTTTAATTTAGACAAATGTGAGGCAGTGCATTTTGGTAGACTGAACCAGGGCAGGACTTACTCAGTTAATGGTAGGGTGTTGGGGAGAGTTACTGAACAAAGATCTAGGGATACATGTTCATAGCTCCTTGAAAACGGAGTCATAGGTGGACAGAGTGGCGAAGGCGGCATTCGGCATGCTTGGTTTCGTCGGTCAGAACATTGAATACAGAAGTTGTAATGTCTTGAAGTTGTACAAGACATTGGTAAGGCTACACTTGGAAAACTGTGCGCAATTCTGGTCACCCTATTATAGAAAGATTATCATTAAACTGGAAAGAGTGCAGAAAAGACTTATTAGAATGCTACCAGGACTTGATGGATAGAGTTATGAGGACAGGTGAATAGACTGGGAATTTTTCCTCTGGAGCATAGAAGGCTGAGGGGTGATCTTACAGAGATCTATAAAATAATGAGGGACATAGACAAGGTAGATAATCAATATCTTTTCCCAAAGGTAGGGGAGTCTAAAACTAGAGGGCATAAGTTTAAGTTGAGCGAGGAGAGATACAAAAAAGTGTCCAGAGGGGCAATTTTTTCACAGAGGCTGGTGTCTGGAAGAAGCTGCCAGATGTAGTAGTAGAGGCATGTACAATTATATCTTGTAAAAAGCATTTAGATAGTTACATGGGATGATGGGTATAGAGGAATATGGGCCAAATGCAGGCAACTGGGATTAGCTTCGGGGTTTTAAAAAAAAATAAAGGGCAGAATGGACAAGTTGGGCCGAAGGGCCTATTTCCATGCTGTAAACCTCTATGACTCTGATTGCTTGGACTTCTTTTGCTGAATTCTAAAACCTCCTAAATCACATTTCTTACTTTTTTTGGCAACTATATAAGCCTCTTCCTTTAATATAATGTAGTACTATATTAACTTCTCATTAGCCATAGATGGACCACTTTTCTCAAGGTTTTTATTCAAGTAGTAAATATTTGTTGCAAATTATGATTTTTTTTTAAATTTGCTACTGCTCATCTACCATGAGATTTTTTAATCTAGTTTCCCATTTACCTTAGCCAGCTTGCGCAATATCTACATACAGTTGCAGTGTTCAGTTTAAGACTTTTGTTTCAATCACTATCAAAAGCTATGTTTTCTGCCCCTTGTCGTTTCTGAACTACCTCTTGATGTTCCAAGATAAGATTCTTTGCTCTCTACTGCTTATAATCCAATCCTAAAAACCACCCACCCCCACATAGAATCATCAAACCCCTACAGTACAGAAGACGACATTTGGCCTGTCAAGTCTGCATCAACTCTCTGAAAGAGCACCCTGCTTAGGCCCAATCCCCTGCCCTAACCCCATAATCCCACGCATTGATCACAGCGAATCCATCTAACCTGCACATCTTCGGCCCGTGGGAGGAAACTGGAGCATCCAGAGGAAACCCACATAGATAAGGGCAGAATCTTTTCCATCTTTTTTAAATGTGAAGTGTGCTGGACTATTTAGTTCCTAACTTTGGTCACTCTGCAATCATGTCTCTGTAACTGTTATTAGACCAATTTGTTTTGGTGCTATTAATTCATTTATTTTGTTGCAAATGCTTCACACGTTTAGATTATATTGCTATCAGATTTAATTTTTTTTCTTTTTTTTCCCCTGATGCCACCTTAGTCACCAATGCCCTGTTACCTTCATTAAGCTCTCTATCCTTTCCTAGCCCACACTGCTTATTTTTACTCAATTCTTGACCTTACAGCATTAACTTTTCTTAACTCTCAATTTACCCTTTCCTGAATCCTCCCATTTCTCCACCCTCATTAGTTTAACATCCAATCACCCTAGTCATTTGACTCACCAGGATACTGGTTCCACCCTGGTTTAAATGGAGCTTGTCCAAAAAACAGCTTCCTCTTTTCGCAGAACCGGTACCAGTGCCCAATCAAGTGAGATGTTGCAAGTTCAGGCAAGTCATGGGGGTTACCCCCAAGACATGGCTGAACTTGCAACATCTCACTTACTGTCCTGTCTGGAGACAATACACATCTCTTTAACCTGTGCCTAATGCTATCTCCATGCACACTGTCTGCATCTTTAAGACTTGAATAGCAGGTTAGCTGTAAGGACTCGCATTCTAATCAGTATTCTGTAAACTGTGTGTACCTTTATACTTATGCCTTTCTCTGATCAGAACTTTCCACACACCTGAAGGAACAACAGTTCTGAAAGCTTGTGGGTTTATTATCAAATAAACTGGTTGGACTTTAACCTGGTGTCATGAGACTTCTTAATGTGTTTACCCCAGTCCAACGCTGGCATCTCCACACCAGGACCATAGAGTTGGTAAGCAAAGAATTAAACATCGAATTCCCTCAGAATTACAAGTGTTCTGTCAATGGAACACCAGGTATACACAAGTGTACCATCATACAACATTGCTAATTGTCAGTCATATTTTAACTGCTGGTTCATTAATATCTTATTCCCCACTAGTCCTCAACAAGATGGTTAGGGAATTTATGCTGAATAGCAACAAATAATAGTGAATTGAGTACCTTATAAACATCACCATTAATCTTAATATTTTAAACCACTAATGCAAATTTGATATATATATAGCAAATCCTGGGTCATAATACTCACCTAACTTTACATCACCATGGTCCGTCAGCAAAATATTTGCCCCCTAAAAATGAAAGGTCAATTTTAGGAATGAAGTAACAAATAATGTTCAGCTGGTTACTTTCTTAACCATAGTTTCTCCAAGAGGGCTGGTAATCAACCTTTTGCAGGCCTCTGCTAATGATTTCTCTACACTCATTATATACAAGGAAATGACTATTATTTTGCTGTTCTTTTAATAGTCAAATAGGTTGTTCAGCAATACAGCCCATCAAATGGCTACTTTTCAATCTAACACAAGATGTATACAGTCTGATGTGACAATAAAAGATCAAAAAATCTTCAGCTTTTAGAAGCTAAACAATTAAAATACATTTAGCCTTACCTTTATATCTCGGTGCATTTTTCCTTTACTGTGCAAATAGCCCAAACCCTACAAAATAAGTTAAATGTAATCAAGTACACACAAAAAAAACTGCACAAAAGTAATAAAACACAACCACAGACAGAAACAGCCATGGGTCATCGAAACAAAAATGTGTAGCACCGCCCCTTTACAGGTTCTAAAGAACCCTGGACTCCAATGTGTTCAATTTGGTTCAATGGATGCTCTGGTCACTTTAAAATAACTTTCCTTGCAGCTTGCCCAAAGGCGGTTGTTGGCTACTGATTGGTGCACTAGTCAGCCTCTGATTGGATGAGCTGCAAACTTATCATTCTTTCACTGTCGCTGGGTTAAAATCCTGGAGTTCGAGCCTCAACAGCACTGTGGGTGTACCTATATCATATGGACTGCAGCAGTTCAACGTGGCAGCTCACCACCACCTTCTCAAATGGCAATTAGATGATGCACAATAAATACTGACCAAGCCAGTGATGCCCACATCCCATGAGTAACGAAAACCATTATTAGGCATAAAGAACATAAGAAATAGGAGCAGGAGTAGGCCATCTGGCCCTTCGAGCCTGCCCCGCCATTCAACAAGGTCATGGCTGATCTGTCGTGGCTCAGTTCCACATTCCCGCCCTCTCCCCATAACCCTTAATCCCCTCTCTTTATCAAAAACCCATCAACCCGCGTCTTAAAAATATTTAGCGAGGTAGCCTCCACCACTTCAACGGGCAGAGAATTCCAGAGATTCACCACCCTTTGAGTGAAGAAGTTCTTCCTCAACTCCGTTCTAAACCGCCCCTTTATCTTGAGGCTGTGCCCCCTAGTCCTACTGTCCTTTCTGAGCAGGAAGAGTCTCTCCACCTCTATCCTATCTATCCCATTCATCATCTTATATGTCTCAATGAGATCTCCCCTCATTCTTCTAAACTCTAGCGAGTACAAGCCTAGTTTATCCAGCCTTTCGTCATAGCTCAACCCCCTCAACTCCGGCATCAGCCTAGTAAACCTCCTCTGCACTCCCTCCAAGGCCAAAATATCCTTGCGTAAGTACGGCGCCCAAAACTGCACACGGTACTCCAGCTGCGGCCTCACCAATGCCCTATACAGCTGCAGCAAGACCTCCCTACTTTTATATTTAATCCCCCTCGCTATGAAGGCCAGCATCCCATTCGCCTTCCTGACCACCTGCTGCACCTGCAAGCTGGGTTTTTGCGACTCATGCACAAGGACCCCGAGGTCCCTCTGCACCGTCGCCTGCTGCAGTTTTTCTCCACGTAAGTAATAATCCTTCCTACCATTATTCCTACCAAAGTGGACCACCTCGCACTTGCCAACATTAAATTCCATTTGCCAGTTCCTGGCCCATTCGCCCAGCCTATCTAGATCCTTCTGCAGACTCTCCACACCCTCCGCACAATTTGCCGTTCCACCAATCTTGGTGTCATCAGCAAATTTCGACACCATACACTCGGTTCCCTCCTCCAGATCATCTATATAAATGGTAAATAGCTGAGGCCCCAGCACCGACCCCTGAGGCACTCCACTAGTCACCAACCGCCAATCCGAATAGCACCCATTGACCCCCACTCTCTGCCTCCTATTTGACAACCAGTCCTCTATCCACGCTAATACCCTACCCCCAACTCCATGTCCCCTGACCTTCTGCAATAACCTCTTGTGAGGTACCTTGTCAAACGCCTTCTGAAAATCAAGACAGACCACATCCACCGGCTCTCCTCTATCCACCGCCCTCGACACATCCTCATAGAACTCCAGTAAATTTGTATTACTTCTATTCCTTTCTCCCTCAAACGTTTATCTAGATTCCCCTTGAATACATCAATGCTATTTGCCTCAAGCTTTCCTTGCGATAGCAAGTTCTATATTCCAATCAGAGTAAAGAGGTCTTGTCCGAAATCTATTGAATTTATTAGTATCTACAATTATAGCCCCAGTTTTCAATTACTACACAAATAGAAATATCGTCTCTATTGTGATGATCTTTGACCCAAAAGCAGAACAGTAAGAAAAACTTGAAATTACTGAAATCTGTAATTGATTTTTAAAATTGTTTGACATGGGCTTTTATGAGTTTGCATCAATTATAAAAGGAATGATTATGATTTTCCTTGATAAGCAATACTGGCTGGTCCTGGGAAGCTAAACTGGTTAGTGACTCACCAGAAGCTCTATATATATGTAGACAGGTTTTCAAACACTAAGGGATGCACAGAAAGGAGACAATATCTGAGTGAGATATAGATCAGTACGTAGTTGGAAATTTGGTTCCGAACAGCAGAGAGGTATCCTTTTACGACTTTTCTTTCCCCAGCCTCCAGTAGTTGGTGAGTTTTCTTTCTCGTCTCCAAGCTAGGCGAATGCAACTTTCTATTACTTTGTGTAAATTATCAATTAATTGACTAACAAAATAAATAAGGTTGGACAGAAATGGCAGGGCTAGTGACATACCATCACTGCAGCATGTGGGAATCTGTGGAATTCACTGCAATCCCAGATATCCATATATGCAGTAAGTGACTGCAACTCGGGCAACTTCGGCTCAGACTTGCTGAGCTGGAGTTCAAGTTGCAGACACTGCAGGGCATCAGGGAGGGGGAGGGTACATAGACCTAGTCTCAGGAGGCAGTCACACCTCTTAGTTTAGGCAGAACCTCAAGATTTGGTCAATGGTCAGTGATAGGAGAGCGTCAGGCAGACATGTGGAACCAGTGTGTAGTGACCGACGAGTCTCAGTCCAAAAGGTATCAGATACTTGCTATGCATGTGGATGCAGAGAAGGATTGAAAGATGAATGGACAGGGCATGGCACCATATTAAAGGATGCCATTGTGGGAGGAATGTGGAGCGAGAGGAGACAGCATAGTCAGGGAGGTAGATACTGTTCTCTGGGTCAATGACTGGAAGCTCTGCCTGCCTGGTGCCACGGTAAAGGACATCCCCTTGCGGCTGGAGAGGACCTTGGAGTGGGAAGGGAGGATCCAAATGTCATGGTCCACATGGTAACCAAAGACACAGGCTGAACCTGGAATTATGTTCTCCTCTTTGAGGCATTAGAGACAAAATTAAAATGCAGACGTTAAAGGTAATTATTTCTGGATGTTACCCGAACCAGAACGGGGTCAAGCAGATTAGAAAATTAAATGCATGGCTCAAAAAGCAATGTGGGAAGAAGGGGTTTCAATTCAGGGGGCACAGGATCAGTCATCAGTGAAGAATGAGCTACGCCATTGGGATGGGTTCACTTGAACCGCGCTGGCATCAATGTCCAATCATGCAGCTAGGGCTGTGGACAGGACTTTAAATTAATAAGGGTATTGTGGTGGCATGGAGGGATTGGGTGAAGAGAGATGTAGAGAAATCCAAAGAGAAAAAGGTCAATGCAGTATAGTGAAAGGCAAGCAGAATGGGACAGGAAGGGACAGAAAGTTCAACAGAAATTGGACATCAGCAAGTGAGGACGTTGCAGGGAATAGAAGTGAAAAAAATTGAAATTAAAGGTTTATTTGAATGCACAAAACATCTGCAATTAGATGAACTAATGACACAAATAGAAGTAAATAATTTAGATTTAATTGCCATTAATGAGACATGGTACAAGGTGCTTAAGAACACAAAATAAACATTCCGGGGTACACAAGCTATCTTAGATCTAGCATTATGAAATGAAAGAGGATTAATTAGTAATGTCATAGCTGACCTGGCACTGACAAATAATGATACCACCAAATTTCATGTAAAATTTGAAAGTGACATATTCCAATTGCAACCAAGAATCTTGAACTTTAAGCCAATTACATAAGTCTGAGGAGAACACTAGCTTCAGTTAAATAGGTAAATAGAAATGAAAAGTATGGAAGCAAATGGACAGTTCGAAACACTTAAACAATTCAAAATTTTCAACAAAATACATTCCAATGAAAAAAATCTCCAGTGAGAAAGACCCATCTATGGTTCACTCAAAGTTAAAGGTAATATTAGATTAAAAAAGGCTTACAATTAGCAAGTTTAAGGTTTGAAGTGTTTTACAAGCCAGAGAGCTATAAAAAGATCAATAAAAAGAGAAAAAAATTGAATGAGTAAACCAGCCTGAAACATAAAAACAGATTGTCAGAGTTTTTAATATATAAAGAAAAAGACCGTAGTTGAAGTGAACATAGGTCCAACAGAATCAGAGAGTAAATGGCAAAGGCATTGAACAAATGCTTGACATCTGTTTTTGTAGAAGACACACTTTTCATCACAAAAATAGACAGTGACCTTTTTAGAGGCTAAAAAGAGAAAGGAAATTAAGGAAATTCATATCAGAGAAAAAGAATTGGTAAAACTCGAGTTAAAATCTAACAAATTCCTAGCACCATATGTCCTACACCCAAGGGTTCTAAAAGGTAACTGCAGAGATAGTAAGTATGCTGGCTATAGTTTTCCAAAATTCTTTAGATTTGGGAACAGTCCCATTAGACTGGAGGTTGGCAAATGTTACACCATGGCTGGCCGTGATTCTCCCATTCGCACCTGCCACTTTTCTGGTGGGTCCTGCCAGAAGATGTGCGTCTGTGGCCTTGAATGGGGATTTGCACACGCACAAGGAACACATGCAGCTCCCAGAGCAAGCCAGGAGTCGCCCACCAGACCACGCTAGAAACCAGCGGGAAGGCAGGTAAGTAATTTAAAATCTATTTTAAACATGTAGATAAGTTCATTATTGTGACCTTTCAGGTCCTGATCAAATCTCCCACCCTGTCAGGAATACTTCATTCTGGTGGGGTTCAGACTAGCTCCCCACATTCAGGGAACTAGCAGGAGGCTCTGCTGGAATGAAGGGGGGCAATTGGGCAACAGGGAGGCGGTGCTCCCAGCCATGGGCACCCTGGCAGTACCAGTCTATGCTCCTAGCTATACCCAAGGGGCAAAGTGCCCATGCCCAGACATCAGGAGTGCCAACTGGCAGGACCTATTGTGAATAGGGCCTGGGTGCAATCAGTATAGGGGGCCCCACTGTCACTCAGCATTGGCATCAGTCTGGGATGGAGGGAGGGCAGTGATTGATGTGGGCTGGGGGGAGGGGATGCCCTTGCTGGGAGTTGGAGCCTGGGCATCAGGGCACTTCAGGGGTCCTGGACTGGCCAACAAACAGGAGTTTAACAGTTTGGGGCCACTGCCTACGCACAGAGCTCCAGAACTAATCAAACTCCGGCATGAATAGTACTCCCCCCAAACAGGTTTTAAATAAGATTCATGACTGGGCCCTCTGCATTGCACACTGTGGAAATTCAGCTGAGAAGCTGACCTGGCACGGTCTACAGAAGTGCCAATTCACCCTCCCCTCAAAGTTTCAAGGAAGGAAGGAAATAAATAAATATGGAACTACAGGCCAGTTATTCTAAAGTCAGCTGTTGGAAAATGCTGGAATCTTTTAAGGAAATTTTAATCATGCATTTAGAAAAGTATAGCATCATTGGAAAAAGTCAACATGACTTGGGTGGCCAGGGGGTAGGATTACTAAGTTTGTGGATGGCATGGTATACTGTGTGATGTTCTGGTTGCCACATTATCAGAAGGATGTGATGCACTGATGCACGGGAGGGAGTGCAGAAGAGAGTCAACAGGATGCTGCCTGGGATGGAACATTTTAAGTTATGAAGAGAGGTTGGATTGGCTTTGGTTGTTTTCATTGGGGCAGAAAAGACTGAGGGATGACCTGACTGAGATGTACAAGATTATGAACGAACGACAGAATGGATAAGGAACAGTTGTTCTCCTCAGTTGAAGTGTCAGTTACAAGGAGAAATAGGTTCAAGATGAGGGACAAGAGGCTTGGGGGGGGGGGGGGGGAAGAAGAGAGAGAGAGAGAGAGAGAGAGAGAGAGAATGTGAGGAAAAACCTTTTCACCCAGAGGGTGGTGACAGTCTGGAATGCACTGCCTGGGAGAGTGGTAAAGCAGGGTTGTCTCACATCCTTTAAAAAAGTATCTGGATGAGCACTTGGCAAATCATTACGTTCAAGGCTATGGGCCAAGTGCTGTTAGTTGGAAGTAGGTGGAGTTCAGGTGTTTCTAATGTGTCATTACAGGCTCAATTGGCCAAAGGGACTCTTCTGCACTGTATGATTTTACTAAATGGAAATCCTGTTTGATAAATTTATTAGAGTTTTTTTGAGACTACAATTAGTGGAGTAGATAAAAGGGGACCAAGAGATGTAGTGTACCAGAAGACATTCAATAAGGTGAGATACAAAACATTAAAGACAGATGGAGTTCATGGTGTCAGGGACAATACTTCAACGTTGATAGAGGATTGGTTAATGGATAGAAAGTGGAGAGTGAGCATGTATGGGGCTTTTTCAAGTTTGCAGGCATTGAATAGTGGAGTACAACAAGGACCAGTGCTGGGGCTTCTTCTATTTAAAATCTATATTGCTTAAACTTGGTTAAGATGTGGAGGTGCCGGTGTTGGACTGGGGTAAACATAGTAAGTCCCACAACACCAGGTTAAAGTCCAACAGGTTTATTTGATAATAAACGCCACAAGCTTTCGGAACATGCTGTTCCTTCGTCAGGTGAGTGGAGAGTTCTGTTCAGAGACGGGGCATTTAAAGGCACACACAGTTTGCAGAATACTGATTAGCTGCAAAGACTCACATTGTAATTTGCTATTCAAGTCTTAAAGGTGCAGACAATGTGAGTGGAGATAGCATTAAGCATAGGTTAAAGAGATGTGTATTGTCTCCAGACAGGACAGTGAGAGAGATGTTGCAAGTTCAGGCAAGTCATGGGGCTTACAGATAGTATGACATGAACCCAAGATCACGGTTGAGGCTGTCCTCATGTGTGCGGAACATGGCTAATGTTTCTGCTCAGCAACTCTGCGCTGTCATGCATCATGAAGGCTGCCTTGGAGAGTGTTTACCCAAAGATCAGAGGCCGAATGCCCATGACCGCTGAAGTGTTCGCCAACCGGAAGGGAACAGTCTTGCCTGGTGATTGTCGAGCGTTGGCCAAGTTTCTACCTAACATGCTGCAGGAAAGGATGTCCCAAAGCATGGTACATTGGAGAGACCATGCAGATGCTACGACAACAGATGAATGAAAACCTCTTGATAATCACCAGGCAAGACTGTTCCCTTCCTGTTGGCGAACACTTCAGCGGTCATGGACATTTGGCCTTCACGACACACCACAGCGCAGAATCGTTGAGCAGAAATTGATAGCCAAGTTCCGCACACATGAGGACGGCCTCAACCTGGATCTTGGGTTCATGTCACACTATCTATAACCCCCATGACTTGCCTGAACTTGCAACATTTCACTTACTGTCCTGTCTGGAGACAATACACATCTCTTTAATCTACGCTTCACGCTATCGCCACTCACAGTGCCTGCACCTTTAAGACTTGAATAGCAGATTAGCTGTAAAGACTCTCATTCTAATCAGTATTCTGTAAACTGTGCGTGCCTTTATATGCCCCATCTCTGAACAGAACTCTCCACTCACCTGACAAAGGAACAGTGTTTTCCAAAATCTTGTGGCGTTTGCTATCAAATAAGCCTGTTGGACTTTAACCTGGTGTTGTGAGACTTCTCACTAAAGTTGGTTGAGAGAGAACAATATATAAAAGTTTGCTGACGATGCCATAATGTACGGCAGTATAAAGTAGTCGTAAGAATAGAAAAACAGACATTGTTTAAAAGGTGCAAAACTTTTTAAGTGTTGATGTTCAAAGAGACAAGGATGTACTTATATAAAGAACACAAAAACTTAGCATGCAAGTGCAGCAGTTAAGGTGGTCAATGGCATGTATTGCAAGAGGATTGTGGTAGAAGAATAAAGAATTCTTTGCTGCTATTGTACAGGGTTTTCGTGAGCCCATATCTGGAATAGTGTGTGCAATTTTGGTCTCCACACCAAAGGATCTATTGCATGGGGCGGTATAGCAAAGGTATACTAAATTGGTCCCTAGGATGACAAGACTATCCTATGATGAGGCTAAATAGTTAGGGCTCGTCAAAACCTACAAAATTCTAAAAGGGGCTTGACAGGATTGATGCCCAGAGATTATTTCCAATGGTTTGGTAGTCTAGTTTCCACTGATTGGGGAAACAGTCCCAGGATAAGACACCAATTACATCATTCAAAAGACTGCAAATCTTCGGAACTCTCTACCCCAGAGGCTCATGGATGCTTCATTGTTGAATTTATTTAAGGCTGAGATAAAGAAGGAAAATAGGAAGTGGAGAGAAATGGAGTTCAAACCCAAGATTATCCAAATGCATCGAATTCAACAGGCCATATGGTCTAACCATGCTCCTATTTCTTGTGTGATCTAGGTCCCTTGCCCTGGAAGCAGTGCCAACAGGAAGGAAAGTTAAGTCCAGAAGCTTTGCAGCTGGAAGACACAAAAGGACAGTGTGAGGCAGAAGGCAATCAGCACACAGATACACACATAAAAGAACTGCTGCAGCAGGGCACAAGTTATCAAGCTTCAGGTGAGTTTGGAAGCAAGAAAAAAAAAATAGAATTCCACTGCCCGTTGGGGAAAGAGATGCACAACCAAACAAAAGCAATGGAATCCCAAAAGTGACCCGTATAGCTCAGGCATGCTGAGAGTTTGTATCAGAGGATAAGATTGTGGACTGGTATTATTGATAGGCTGGCCAAAAAGGAATTCTAGAAAACTACATCATTTGGTCTGACGTGACCTCAACTGACAGAGGATTCGAGCACGTGCCTTGCCTGTGTCAACAGTAGCTGGGGATTTTGGATGGAAAAAGAATTACTGGTGAATGTGACGAGAGCTTTAAAATGAGGACCAGAGGTCAAATTGGAAAGACAGACATTTGTGTGGGAGTGGTGTGGTGCTTGCGGTCATGCAAAACGTGTCTTGATGGGAGCAACTATTTAAAATAACATTTACCTTTTTAAGAAACATTTGCCTTTTACTCGTGCTTGATTTCTGTTGGTTGTAATTTAAAGTCACAGACTGGAATCTTGTTGGAAATTTCTTCATTTGGGGGTAATCGACATTCATCATATTTGGTTATTTTCATTTATAGTTTTCCCATGGGGATCAGAACAAAACGAGTACCCTGCTACAGCCTTTATAATCCAAAAAACTTCATTAGCTCACAACCCAATCACTCCTTTTCTCAAACTGTCCTGATTGCTGCCCTCTCTTAAGTATCATAGATAGAATCATGGAACCCTACAGTGCAGAAAGAGGCCCTTTGGCCCATCGAGTCTGCACCGAACACAATCCCACCCAGGCCCTACCCCAATATCCCTACATATTGTACCCACTAATCCCTCTAACCTCTGCATCCCTGGACAGAAGGGGCAATGTGTTAGCATGGCCAATCAACCTAACCCGCACATCTTTGGACTGTGGGAGGAAACCGGAGTACCCGGAGGAAACCCATGCAGACACGAGGAAAACATGCAAACTCCACACAGACAGTGTCCCGAGCCGGGAATCAAACCCAAGACCCTGGAGCTGTGAAGCAGCAGTGCTAACCACTGTGCTACCGTGCCGCCCTTTTTTTGGGATCAGTATCAGCATCTCATCTAGTGTAAACATTTTGGACTGATCAGAGTTTCCAATGCCTCACCTTGAAGTGAATACTGGAAATTGGAGGGAAATTAATTTCAACATGGATTGATAATCCAGACAACATAAAAACATAAGAAATAGGAGCAGGAGTAGGCCATCTAGCCCTTCGAGCCTGCCCCGCCATTCAATAAGATCATGGCTGATCTGAAGTGGCTCAGTTCCACCTTCCTGCTTTCTCCCCATAACCCTTAATCCCCTCGCCTACCAAAAACCTATCTACCCGCATCTTAAATATATTTAGCGAGGTAGCCTCCACCACTTCAACGGGCAGAGAATTCCAGAGATTCACCATCCTTTGAGTGAAGAAGTTCCTCCTCAACTCTGTTCTAAACTGCACCCCCCCCATCCCCCTTACCTTGAGGCTCTGCCCTCTAGTCCTGCTGTCCTTTCTGAGCAGGAAGAACCTCTCCACCTCTACCCTATCCATCCCTTTCACCATCTTATACGTCTCAATAAGATCCCCCCTCGTCCTTCTATGCTCTAACGAGTACAAGCCCAGTCTATTCAGTCTCTCTTCATAGCTCAAGCCCCTCAACTCAGGTATCAGCATAGTGAACCTCCTCTGCACTCACTCCAAGGCCAAAATATCCTTGCGCAAGTGCAGCTAACAAACCCGAATCCTTGCTGTTATTGCCAACTTGGGAGAGGAAAATGATTTTCCATTATGTTTATAAGTGAGGGCCAGACCACTGATATTTGCTCCAAATAATTAATTCCTTTGTTTACAATTATTTACGAAGTAATATTAATGAATGACATTGGGATTAATGGTCTGCAACTGCTCTGGTCAGTTTTGTCCTTTTTTGAAATGAGTACTAACATCAGTTTAATATCACTACAATGCATTGTTCTGGCTGCTGGCAAGGAAACTTAATGTTCAAAATACAAGAGACACCATGATCCTACCTGTAAGGTTTCTCTGCAAACATAGGCTATCTGCAGTTCTGACAGGGGTCCGGTTACTGTAAAAACAGAACATTTAACATATTATTAATGAGTCTACTTCTACAGACATGAACAAAACGGAATATGATAAAGTCCTTTTAAAGTACATTCAAGCCAGATCAAATCAAATTTGTGCCAGTCTATTATTGTAGAAAGGGAACTAGACAACAAACAAGCGAAAGAAAATGATTGGACAGTGAGGATGAGTGGTTGGGGTGAAGGGAAAGAAGGACAGACGGAAAGAGGGGGCTTGGTACCAGTAAAGGGGAAAACACATCACCAGGGAATACAGAATAAGAGATGGGGCACACAAAATAAGGAAAAAATGGGAATGACTGGGTGAGAATATGAACACAACTGCATGAAAAACAGATACTCCGAGACAAAGTGGGAGACAAAAGTGCTAAACTGACAACAAACGAGCAGAGGATATGCAGTTAGTTTCACTTCTACCTTGCCCCAGCCCTTCTTTGCTTTTCCCTATAACTTAGAAAAAAAGATCTTTTTTTGAATATTTGTCCAATTCCCCTTTGAGTTCCAATTGAAGCTGCTTTCACTGCCCTTTTAGCCAGTGCCTTTCAGATCATTCCCCCCACCACATACACGTGAAATAGTTGATCCACAATAATAATGATGGTAATTTGTTCAAGAATCATGTTCTCAGCCCAGAGGCTGAATTGCAGTGCAATTTTCATTGAAAAATTCATATATAGCCTATGTAATGAGATTAAAAGTACACAAACATGTAAATCATGTAATAACTAAAATAGACAAAATCCACCAGGTAGCAGATGGGATATTAGAAGAAAGGTAATATTGAATTAAAATGAGAAGCCAATGCACCATTCCTAAATTAGTCACTAAAGTACATATGCTTTCATTGAAAGAGAGGGGACCGTCCATGCATCTAAGAGCATGTTAAGTATGGGCTGATCTTTCTACACTCCCATTGCAAGTGGACCCTCCCTACTCTTATCAGGCAAATATGAATGCATTTGCATGTTGTGGAGAAATCCAATTTAATCAAGGTTGGTGTCACAGCACTAGGGACCAGGTAACTGTGTGGAATTTGCACTTCCTCCCCATGTCTGCATTGGTTTTCTTCCACACTCCAAAGACATGCAAGTTAGTGGGATTAGCCATGCTACAATGACCCTTGGCATCAGAACAATTAGCAGGATAAATACGTGGGGTTTGGGGATAGGACCTGGGTGCAGGCTCGATGGGCCAAATGGCCTCCTTCTGCTCTGTAAGGATTCAATGATTTCAGATGGGAAGGTTGGCGATGGCGCCGAGTGAATGTTTATTATGTGCCGTGAAGACCCCTGATGTTGCCGCACAGGCTTTATCTAGTGATAATCGGCTTAAAGTAAAAGATATATGAAAATGCTTTTTCTATTCTGTGGGCATACTGCAGCATTTGTTACTCAAAACCAGCTAAAAGAATAGAAAATAAAGCATTAAGTATCCAAGGAAAATTTCTGCGTGAAATTCAGTGGCATTAAAAGCACATGCTTGTATTTACTCGGCACTTGAAAAAACTCCATCAGTGCTTCTTCAACATCAATGTTAAGTACCCAACCAGACATCAGTTTAATGCTTGAAGAACAGCAGAATAGAAATTTTGACTTTTGAGGGAGTAATCTATGTACCTGAATGATGAAGCCTGAGGCATACCCAATGTTAAACCTCAACATTTATTAGGTTAGTGAGTTGGAAATGGCAGAGGAATGAAAGAAACAGCAGCCAGTGAACCCTAGGTAAATGGCTCAAGGGCACCTGGAAGGAGGGTGACCAGATTGGGAGAGAGAGCCCAACTGACTCAAAAGGTAATTGGTCCAATAATGGGAGAAAGGACGTGGACAAACAATGGCGAGAATTCAAGCAACATACCATGGTACATATCCTGCAGTGATCCACCTCCACAGTATTCCATACAGATCCATAATTTCTCACGGCTAAAAAAAGCAAAATAGCTTTTAGAAAGCGTTTAAAGCTCAAGATGCGCAACAGAAAGTGGAAATTATTTTTGTTCACAATATGGCAGTACTAATTGATAGAGAACAGGAAAGAAAATCCTAAATCATTGGTGCATATATAAAAAAATTCATTTAATGTTATCTTAATCAAACAAGTGGGAAAAAAATCTAGACAACCCATAACAATCTATAATAATATTTAAAGAAAATCAACTCATGCAAAAAAATTTTCCAAAACAAAAAATAAGACATTGGTTACAAAAATCCACACTTGCCGAGCCCACGGAGTGTGGATGACAATTAAGTAAATCATTTTAATAAGGTAAACCTCAAATACACCTCACGCCATAAATTACACTAAGAAAAACTACTTTTTGAAGCTTTTGTACAGCAAGGATTCTATCATCTTACTGTGGTCTTTGCACAGCATTTTAAAAATTTTGCCTACCTCGTGGCTACATAAGAAGAAAGAGCAGAAATAGGTTATTCAAACCTGGATACTTTAAGAACGTAAGAAATAGGAGCAGGAGTAGGCCATCCAGCCCTTCGAGCCTGCCCCGCCATTCAATAAGATCATGGCTGATCTGAAGTGGATCAGTTCCACTTTCCCGCTTTCTCCCCATAACACTTAATTCCCTTGTCTGTCAAAAACCTATCTATCCGTGACTTAAATATATTCAGCGAGGTAGCTTCCACCACTTCAACGGGCAGAGAATTCCAGAGATTCACCACCCTTTGAGTGAAGAAGTTCCTCCTCAACTCCATTCTAAACTGCACCCCCCTTATCTTGAGGCTGTGCCTTTTAGTCCTGCTATCCTTTGAGTGGGAAGAATATCTCTACCTCTACCCTATCCATCCCTTTCATTATCTTATACGTCTCTAAGATCCCCCCTCATCCTTCTAAACTCCAACAAGTACAGACCCAGTCTATTCAGTCTCTCTTCATAGTCCAACCCCCTCATCTCTGGTATCAGCCTAGCGAACCTTCTCTGCACTCCCTCCAAGGCCAAAATATCCTTGCGCAAGCGCGGCAACCAAAACTGCATACAGTACTCCAGCTGCGGCCTCACTAGTGCCCTGTACAGTTGCAGCAAGACCTCCCTGTGTTTACATTCTATCCCCCTCGCTATGAAGGCCAGCATTCCATTTGCCTTTTTGATCACCTGCTGCACCTGCAGACTGGGTTTTTGCAACTCATGCACAAGGACCCCCAAGTCCCTCTGCACCGTAGCATGCTGCAACTTTTCGCCCTTTAAATAGTAATCCCTCCTATTATTTCTGCGAAAGTGGATAACCTCACACTTGCTAACATTGTACTCCATCTGCCAGGTCCTCGCCCACTCGCTCAGCCAATCCAGATCCCTCTGCAGACTTTCCACACCCTCCGCACAATTTGCTTTTCCACTCATCTTTGTGTCATCAGCAAATTTCGTCACCCTACACTCAGCCCCCTCCTCCAGATCATCTATAGAAATGGTAAATAGCTGAGGCCCCAGCACCGATCCCTGCGGCACTCCACTAGTCACCAACCGCCAATCAGAATAGCACCCATTGATACCAACTCTCTGCCTCTTATTAGACAACCAATCCTCTATCCACACTAACACCTTACCCCCAACTTCATGCACCCTAACCTTCTGAAGCAACCTTTTGAGAGGCACCTTATCAAACGCCTTTTGAAAATCGAGAAACACCACATCCACCGGTTCCCCTCTGTCTACCGCTAATTATCCCGGTCTTGTTGCATTTGGACATGGACTGCTTCAAACAAAATTCAACAGTACTTCTTATAAAAAGGGATATAGATTACCAAAGGTGATGAGCCATCTTCTTTATTGCTGCAAGTCCATCCAATGGAGATATCCCCTAACACTGTTAATGAGTTCCAGGATTTTGATCCAGTGACAGAATAGCAATGATGTTGTGTGGCTTTTAGGGGAGCTTACAGATAATGCATAAACACAAATGGCTACAGATAATGCATAAACATGGATGGCTGAAGGAGGTTGCAGTTAGAGAGCTGTGGGATCATCGAGGGATTTAAAGATAAGAACAAGAATTTTAAAATCAAGATGTTGCCAGACTAGGGGCAACATACGTCAGTAAGTATAGGAGTGATGAGTGAACAGGACGTGGTGCGAGTTAGGATATGATCAGAGTTTTAAATCTCAAGTTTAGAGGGTGCAGGATGAAATACCAGACAGGAAAATATTGGAATACAAATCCAGAGGTTACAAAGGCATGCATGAGAGTTTTAGTAGATGAATGCTTATGCAGAGGCAGACACAGATAATAAAGTGTGCTAGAAAAACAAAGGTAGTTTTATGGAATTTGTATTTGGATTGGTAAACATTTCTAAAGCTATGGTTTTAAGTGGGTTTAATTTAATGCTTCTGTGGAACATAGAACACTACAGCACAAGCAGGCCCTTCGGCCTACAAGTTGCGCCAATCATATCCGTACCTACCAGGCCTATCTATAGCTCTCAATCCCATTAAATCCCATGTACTCATCCAGAAGTCTTTTAAAAGACCCCAGCGAGTTCGCCTCTACCACCACCTACGGCAGCCGATTCCACCCACTCACCACCATCTGAGTGAAAAACTTACCCCTGATATCTCCTCTGTACCTGCTTCCCAGCACTTTAACCTGTGCCCTCTTGTAGTGATCATTTCAGCCCTGGGAAATAGCCTCCAAGAATCCACCTTACCTATACCTCTCAACATCTTATAAACCTCTATCAGGTCGCCTCTCAACCTTCGTCTCTCCAGGGAGAAAAGACCCAGCTCCCTCAGCCTATCCTCATAAGGCAAGCCTCCCAATCCAGGCAACATCCTTGTAAATCTATTCTGCACCCTCTCAATAGCTTCCATATCCTTCTTGTAGTGAGGCGACCAGAACTGCACACAGTACTCCAAGTGGGGTCTGACATGGGCCTTATAAAGTTGCAGCATTACCTCCCAACTCCTAAGCTCAATCCCTCAATTAATGAAGGCTAGCACACCATATGCCTTCTTGACCACATCCTCCACCTGCGAGGCCGATTTAAGAGTCTTATGGACCCAGACCACAAGGTCCTTCTGCTCCTCAACACTGCTAAGAGTCCTACTCATAATATTGTGCTCCTTTATCCCACTGGACCTGCCAAAATGGACCACTACACATTTATCCGCATTGAAGTTCATCTGCCACTTCTCCGCCCAGTCTTACATCCTATCTAACTCTCGCTGCAACTACTGACATCCCTCCAGACTATCCACAACACCACCAACCTTTGTGTCATCAGCAAACTTACTGCCCATCCCTCCACTTCCTCATCCAGATCATTTATGAAAATGACAAAACAGCAAAGGTCCTAGAACAGATCCCTGGGGCACTCCACTGGTGACTGACCGCCATGCAGAAAAAGACCCATCCACAACCACTCTCTGCCTTCTGCAAGCAAGCCAGTTCTGAATCCACAAGACAACAGCCCCTTGGATCCCATGCCCTCTCACCTTTGCAAGTCTTGCATGGGGGACCTTATCAAATGCCTTGCTGAAGTCCACGTAAACCACGTTCACTGCTCTTCCTTCATCAATGTGTTCAGTCACATTTTCAAAGAACTCAACTAGGCTTGTAAGGCATAACCTGCCCTTAACAAAGTCATGCTGACTATTTCTGACCATACTAAACTTCTCTAAACGTTCATAAATCCTGTCCCTCAGTATCCCCTCCATTAACTTACCAACCACTGAGGTCAGACTCACCAGTCGGTAATTTCCCAGGCTATCCCTGTTCCCTTTCTTGAAAATAGAAACCACATCCGCAATCCTCCGGAACCCCTCCCGTCTCCATCGACAACGCAAAGATCATCGCCAGGGGCTCTGCAATCTCTTCCCTCACCTCCCACAGTAACCTGGGGTACATCCCATCCGGTCCCGGCAAACTTAACTATCTTGATAGAATTTAAACGTTCCATCACATCCTCTTTCTTAACATCCACATACTCAATCTCTTCAGTCCACTGCAAACCTGCAGTACAACCTCCCAGGTCATTTTTCACCATGAATACAGAGGCAAAGTACTCATTAAGCACCTCTGCCATGGGTTCTCCTTAATCTGATCTGCCAAGGCCTTCTCATGACCACTTCTGGCTCTCCTAATTTCCTTCTTAAGCTCCTTCCTACAACTCATATAGTCCTCTAGATCCCTAACATCCCCGTGCTCTCTGAACCTTCTGTACGCCTTTTTTTTCTTCCTGACTAGGTTCATCACAACCTTCATGCACCATGGTTCCCGCGACCTACCAAAACCTCCCTGTCTCAATGGAATGTTGTCGTGCAGAGCTCCAGACAAACATTCCTTGGAAATCCACCACCTTCCTTCAGTACTTTTCCCCCCAAGAACACCTCTTTCCAGTTTACTTGTCCAAAGGTCCGAAGGAAGGAAAAAACCTTTATTTAGATTCACGTTGGACAATGGTGTTTGAATGTGTGGGGTTGCTTTTAATTTCAGTGTTTCTATTGTTCTTAAAGAGGATTACATTGTGAAGAGTAAATAAACTAACAGTGGTTGCTTGGCAACTGGAAGCCTCTGAAGGTAGCAGGGTTTTTGTTTTTAGTTTAGCCAAATTTGTTTGCAGTCAGAATCAGGACACTAGGAAATCAGAATCCCTACAGAGCAGGGAGGCATGCAGCCCATCAAGTCTGCATGGAATATATGAAAAAGCATCTTACCCAGGCGCCATCCCCGGAACCCTACACATTTACCACGGCTAATCCATCTAACCTACACATCTTTAGACTGTGGGAAGAAGCCAAAGCACACAGGGGAAAACACACAAAGACATGGCAAGAATGTGCAAACTCCATACAGGCAGTCATCCAAGGCTGAAATCAAACTTGGGTTCTTGACGCTGAGGCAGCAGTGCTAACCAGTGTACCACTATGCAGCCTGTGGGAATTAAACATTTCTCAACTCAGAAGACTGGACAATATAAGGGAGCTGAAAAGAGGTAAGTTTCCCAAAGAACCAGACAAGGAAATTGGGGCATAAAGATTATTTAAAAACTGAAGTTAAGAGAACTGAAACTAAAGGTATTGCTTAGGAGAACTCAATGGGAAAAGTAAACAAAACGTGTTCTGAGTTAAAGAGCCAGTTGCAATAACCAGACTTAGTGTGAAAACAGACTTCAGAGGTAAATCAAACATTTGATGTCATCTGAACAGAGTCTGGGAGTCGAGAGTTAAGGCAATTGTGAACAGTTTGTACAACAATCAAAACGAAGAAATCCTGAAGGGGAAGTGGTAAAACCCAGATACTGAATTCATTGTTAAAAGTGGAGCAGAAGCTACGTTTAAAAAATTCTGGATTGGATTTTGGAATGCAAACCACTGATCAGTCATCATAGAATCCCTGCAGCCATTCAGCCTGCACCAACAACAATTTCACCCAGGCTGAATTCCCGTAACCACGTGTTTATCCTGTTAGTCTCTCTAACACTAAGGGGCAATTTAATCTAACTAGCACTAGAGTGCGGGAGGAAACAGGGGCACACAGAGGTGAAGCCTTCCATTGTTTGCTGGAGCAGACGAGTGAAGGAGCAGAGAGAGAGCTAAGAATTTACCTGTTAAAAACCAGTTTAAAATAAGTTTAAAGCACTTTGTTCTTTGTAGAACTGTTTAAAGCATTTATTTATTGTATTTACTGCTTTAAGAATTCTGAGGGAGTGGTTAACAGGCAGTTGTGGGCCATCAGATTTAAATCAGCGCCAGGTTTAAAAGGAGGCCTGGTGTAGACAGCGGGCAGCGTCTGAGCGGGCAGCGGAGTGAGAGGGAAGCAGAGTGAGCTACTTGGGCTTAATATCAAAAAGGGCTTGGAGGAAAAAAGGCCAGGTGAGTTCGTTTGAAAAACAAAAAAAAACAAAAAAAAAATTTTTTTCAAAACTACTACAGTAAATAATGGAGGGACATGTGATGTGTGGTTTCTGTATGATGTGGGAACTGGTGGACCCTAGGGTTCATCCCAGTGACCATGTCTGCAGTAAGTGCAGGTTGCTGGAGGAGCTCCAGCTCAGGGTAAATGAGCTGGCCTCTGAGCTACAGACACTGAGGCTCATCAAGGGGAGAGAGGGTGCCATTGTCAATGGGGTGCAAGTGACATCCACCCCCCCTAGACTGGCTAACTCTAAGGGTCAGGGACAAGAGGGGGCTACTGGGAAGAGGAAGGGGGGTGAGGAGCGGAGGCCTCAGCCTCTTAATCTGCATAACAGGTTTGAGGTTCTTGCTTCCAAGTTGGACGAGAACGAGGCAGGTGAGGTTGGTGAGCAAGCTGCACACGGTACAGTGCTGCAGCAGGACATAGGCAAAGAGAAAGGGAAAAGGAACGTAGTAGTTATTGGGGATAGTGGGGTGAAGGGTATTGACACTGTCCTTTGTCACAATGACAAAGTGCACAGAAGGGTGTGTTGTCTGCCTGGTGCTCGGGTACGGGATGTCGCAGCTGGGCTACAGAGGAACCTGGAGTGGGAGGGTGAGAATCCGGTCGTTGTGGTACATGTGGGTGCCGACGACGTAAGCAAAATGCAGACTGAGGATCTGGGGAGGGAGTATGAAAAGCTGGGAATGGAATTAAAAAGTAGAACCGACAAGGTGGTTATCTCTGGGCTACTGCCTGAACCGTGTGCAGATGGGCGTAGGGTTGACAGGATTAAGGAAGTGAATGGGTGGCTCAGGGATTGGTGTGGGAGGAATGGGTTTGAATTTATGGGACATTGGCACCAGTATTGGGGTAGGTGGGACCTGTTCGGGAGGGATGGGGTTGGTCTGAACCGTGCTGGGACCAGAGTGCTGGCGAATCGAGTAAAGAGGACTGTAGACAGGGCTTTAAACTAATTAGGGGGGGGGAGGGTGTGAGGGTAGGTGACCTTACGAGGTCTAAAGTTAAGGAGAGTGTACATGTAAGGGAAGAGGCCGAGGATGTCCCAATAATAGAGGGAGTAGGGGGCGTGAGTATAGTTGGTGGCGTTGCGGCAAATAGGGTCCAGGTGAAGGCTGGGATGAAAGCACTTTATCTGAATGCACGAAGCATTTGGAATAAAGTGGATGAGCTGATGGCGCAGATCGACACAAATGGATACGATCTGGTGGCCATTACAGAGACGTGGCTGCAGGGTGACAAGGACTGGGAGCTGAATGTACAGGGCTATCAAGTGTTTAGGAAGGATAGGCAGGAGGGAAAAGGGGGGGGCGTAGCTCTACTGATTAAGGATAGCATCACGGTGGTAGCAAGGGATGATATTGGAGCCAAGGAGCAGAGGGTGGAATCGTTGTGGGTGGAGATTAGGAACAAAGGGAGGAAGACGCTGGTGGGTGTCGTCTATAGGCCCCCGAATAATGATCTGGAGATGGGGCGGGCTGTTAATGCGCAAATAAGTGCGGCGTGCAGGAATGGGACGGCCGTAGTTATGGGGGATTTCAATCTGCATATTGATTGGTCGACCCATGTTGGACGTGGGGGGCTCGAGGAAGAGTTCTTGGAATGCTGCCGGGATAGTTTCCTCGAACAGTGTGTGTTGGAGCCGACGAGGGAGCGAGCTATCTTGGATCTGGTGCTGTGTAATGAAGCGGGTAGAATTAGGGACCTTGTGGTGAAGGATCCTCTTGGGGAGAGTGATCATTGTATGGTGGAGTTTCTGGTGCAGATGGAGGAGGAGAAAGTAGGTTCCTGGACACGCGTCCTTTGTTTGAATAGAGGGAAATACAGTAGGATGAGAGAAGAATTGGCGAATGTGGACTGGGAGAGCGCGTTGGAGGGAGGGTCTGTTGAGGAGCAGTGGAGGATCTTTAAGGAGATCTTTCTTGGTGCTCAACGGAAATTTATTCCGATGGTCAAAAAGGATAATAGGAGGAGAGGTAATAAGCCGTGGATAATGAAGGAGATGAAGGAAAGTGTTAAACTAAAAGCGGAGGAATTTAGAGTAGCTAAGAGTAGTGGGCGAGAAGAGGATTGGGAGAGGTTTAAATGTCAACAAAGATTGACAAAGAAGTTGATAAGGAAGGGTAGGAGAAACTATGAAGCTGGGCTAGCGCTTAATATAAAAAAGGATAGCAAGAGTTTTTATAAATATATAAAAAGGAAGAGGCTGGCTAGGGTGAATGTTGGTCCTTTAGAGGATGAGAAAGGGGACCTAGTGGTAGGGGATGGGGATATGGCTAAGGTATTGAATAACTTTTTTGTTTCTGTCTTCACGGAGGAGGACGTGAATAATTTGCCGGGTGTTAGCGATGGAAAGGTGGTAGGACTGGAGGGTCTTAATGACATTACTGTTACTAGAAAGGCGGTGCTCGACAGACTGGAGGGGCTGATTGTGGACAAGTCCCCAGGACCGGATGGAATGCATCCGAGGGTTATGAAAGAAATGGCGGAGGTGATAGTGGATGCCTTGGTGGTTATTTTCCAAACATCGCTGGATTCCGGGGAAGTGCCGGATGATTGGAAAACGGCTAATGTTACGCCGTTGTTTAAGAAGGGTGCCAGGCAAAAGGCGGGGAACTATAGGCCGGTTAGTTTAACGTCTGTGGTAGGTAAAATGTTAGAATCTGTCATTAAGGAGGAAATTGCAAAGCATCTTGAAGGGAATTGCTTGATAGAGCAGACGCAGCACGGTTTCATTAAAGGGAAGTCGTGTCTGACAAATTTACTGGAGTTCTATGAGGATGTGTCTAGGGCGGTGGATAGAGGAGAGCCGGTGGATGTGGTCTTTCTAGATTTTCAGAAGGCGTTTGACAAAGTGCCTCACAAGAGGTTATTGCAGAAGGTCGAGGGACATGGAGTTGGGGGTAGGGTGTTAGCGTGGATAGAGGATTGGTTGTCAAATAGGAGGCAGAGAGTGGGGGTCAACGGGTGCTATTCGGATTGGCGGATGGTGACTAGTGGAGTGCCCCAGGGGTCGGTGTTGGGGCCTCAGCTTTTTACCATTTATATAGATGATCTGGAGGAGGGAACCGAGTGTAGAGTGTCGAAATTTGCTGATGACACCAAGATTGGGGAACGGCAAATTGTGCGGAGGGTATTGAGAGTCTGCAGAAGGATCTAGATAGGCTGGGCGAATGGGCCAGGAAATGGCAAATGGAATTTAATGTTGGCAAGTGTGAGGTGGTCCACTTTGGTAGGAAAAATGGTAGGAAGGACTATTACTTACGAGGCGAAAAACTGCAGCAGGCGACGGTGCAGAGGGACCTCGGGGTCCTTGTGCATGAGTCGCAAAAACCCAGCCTGCAGGTGCAGCAGGTGGTCAGGAAGGCGAATGGGATGCTGGCCTTCATAGCGAAGGGGATTGAATATAGAAGTAGGGAGGTCTTGCTGCAGCTGTATAGGGCATTGGTGAGGCCGCAACTGGAGTACTGTGTGCATTTTTGGGCGCCGCACCTGCGCAAAGATATTTTGGCCTTGGAGGGAGTGCAGAGGAGGTTTACTAGGCTGATACCGGAGTTGAGGGGGTTGAGCTATGAGGAGAGGCTGAATAAACTGGGCTTGTACTCGTTAGAGTTTAGAAGAATGAGAGGAGATCTCATTGAGATGTATAAGATGATGAATGGGATGGATAGGATAGAGGTGGAAAGACTCTTCCCGCTCAAAAAAGACAATAGGACTAGGGGGCACAGCCTCAAGATAAAAGGGGGGCAGTTTAGAACGGAGTTGAGGAGGAACTTCTTCACTCAAAGGGTGGTGAATCTCTGGAATTCTCTGCCCGTTGAAGTGGTGGAGGCTGCCTCGCTAAATATTTTTAAGACGCGGGTTGATGGGTTTTTGATAGGAGAGGGGATTAAGGGTTATGGGGAGAGGGCGGGAAAGTGGAACTGAGCAGCGACAGATCAGCCATGATCTTATTGAATGGCGGGGCAGGCTCGAAGGGCTGGATGGCCTACTCCTGCTCCTATTTCTTATGTTCTTATGTTCTCATGAAATCCACACACACATGGCGAGAATAAGCAAACTCCACACAGACAGACAGTCACCCAAGGCTGGAGCTGAACCTGGACCCCTGACGCTGAGAGGCAGCAATGTTAACTACTGTGCCACCGAGCCACCCCAGATGGAAAGCTTTATTGTCAAAGAAGATTTTAGTGTTTTCAGACTGGAGCTTGGAAGCTCTCATGGGACAATCATCCAGGGAGATTTTGGGAGAGATCCACAGACACTAACTTGGAGTTCAGAGTGAAAAGTCCATAGCCATCTTATGGGGTTAATTCAATTCAATTTTGTCACTGTATAGTGCACAAATACAACGAAGAATGAGTTTGCAGGACCCCAAGATAGAAACAAAAAAGCAAATGCAAGTAGTCGTTATAAAATAGTGCCAATAGTCATTAACCGTATGCATGCATATTGCACAATACTTATTGCTGGGGAATATTTTAAAGGATGGAGTTCAGCCGAGCAGCTCCTCTGGGGAAGAAGCTGTTCCCCAGGTCACACGGGCTCAAATGCATCTGCAGCACTTCCAAGCTGGCAGGAGGGCAAACAGTCTATGGCTGGGATGGTGGGATTTCTAGTAAAAGGGACGTTGTGTTACTTGTTACTTTAAGATATGGTCTGCAATTAGTATTAATCTTAAAATTTGTGTGCATTTGTTAAAGAGGAAAATAAAGTAGTATTGTATCATCCAATTCTTTTCCTAACTTATCGTTAAAACTAATTAGTGGACCTGTCACAATTCTTCCATGTTTATTTTTAAATAGCCAGGGTTCCATTCTGGAATCTTCCCTCCCAGTTATAACACCAATGGGATTGTAACAAGTGTTATGATGGTGGATGTAGGTCTTTCTAATGGAGCATTGGTGATAGAACCAAGCCTAATCCTACTTTTACCAGGCAAAAATGCACTCTTCCAGAAAATGTCCTTCAAGCTTAAATAAATTGGAAATCTAATTCTTCAGCTCCTCCTCTCAATCAATGCCCCACTATTGAAATTAACCAGAAAAAAGATCAAAAGTCTTTTTAAAAAATTTGCAACTTAGGCAAGCATAAACATAGCTCAACCACACCCACCTCACAGGAAATAGAGCAGAAGTCACACAAGATTGTTGCAAATCCTGAACAGAATGCTGAAGCCAGATGATCATTTTGACCAATGTTTAATTATGATTTTTTACGGTTTATTCAATTTTTGAGGTATTCTACATTTGAAGCAAGTCCAGCAAACCATTATAGGATTTTTCAAAGAATAGCAAATTCTTCTGAAAGGGTAGGGTTGCTCAAAGATTATTCCATACATTAACAGTCAAATACGCAAGCATAATTGAGCCTGAAGTATTTAACTTTTCAATAGATCACCCTTATTTACATAGAAACAACTGGCAATATTTGTGTAATAAAACTGTACAACAACATGCGCCATTAACACAACAAACATAGTATTCTTGGATCTTTTTCTGGTAACCTTTGTTGCCCCATCTCTTGACTTCACAATTGAAAGGAAAAAGACACTTGAGGTTTGATTTAATTATTTTTGGTAAACCACATTTTGAACATACGTGGTGTGACTGGCAAAAGTTGTTTCATTTACTGTTCGCCTGCTCGGTGTGCACCCAAAAAGGTGACAATTGCTGACTGTGCAGGATTCAGTTGTGAACTTCTTTTCCGTAAGCTTCAGGCAAATAATGAGAATGATTTTTGCCCCCTCTTAGAATTCTATACCACAGTTGGAGTGTATTTGTGTCTAAACAAAATTTACTAAGACTCATATCTGCCCTGTCCCTTCAATCAAGGGTTTCAGTGTACCATGTTATTAAAAATCTGCAGCATGGTTGGGCAAATATATTTTTCTTGAAAGGGTGCCATTAATTTAACTAAAAGAAAATCTAAGGAAGAACCATTCCCTTCCTTTTGTTTTTAACTGAATTTTCTCTTCCAGAATTACAAAAATCAAACAGGAAAAGTAACATCTTCCGGCAACCTTGACTCATGGGGTTTGGGAGAAAGATTTTGCAGTTAAACACAATCTAGCAGAGAACGGTATAAAATGTACATAAGTTCAACAGTACTTTCTAAATTAAATCTGCAGTTTACCAGGCATCTTGCCTTATTTAAATGAGTGCAGAAATTACTATCCCTACAGAACCTAAAATGTACACACCATCCCTAATGTTTATTTTCCAGCCATTCATGGTGGCAGAATCTTCTAATCTTGCTAACAGCAGCCCCCTGCAGCCGGCTTCCTGGTGGCGTGGGGTGCATTCAATGGAAAACCCTGTTAACAACGAAAAAACCAGAAGATCCCACCACCAGCCAAGGGCAGACCCCTCTGTGAAACACTCTGCAGTGGATTGCTTGCAAAATCCCACCCTATGACCAAAGTAATTGAGAAACATTTCATCAAATTCAAATATAATTCTGCATATGTGAGGTTATCATATAAATGACGTGGACCAGCTGCTCTAAACCTATTGGGCCTAGATGATTTTAACAATACCAATTAAGCACTTGATTGTTGAAAACATTCACTGGAGCTCATAAGACTTAGGCATGCATGGTATGCCTCTTTTCTTAAGAGTGTGAACTCCATAATGGAAAATTTTACCTTTGCACATTTCTCAATGGATTGATTTGGGATTCTTTTTAAACATGGCTGTCAATTTCCATGTGTTTTCCTCAAAATGATACTACCTTTGCAAAATTTCCATAACAACATACCCTCCAAATGTTTAAATGTTTCAGTTGTAAACACAACTTTACTGACTGTCTACAAAACATGCCATTTTCCCACCTGTGGTGAATTAGAAGTATTTGGTCAGGGATTCTCAAGGTCTAAACAAATATTCTGAAGAAAATTTCCTTCCTGCGATTCATTCTTTTTTAAAAAAAAAATCAATTTCTGAGAATACACTGCTATTACAGTCTACTTGTAGTTATTTGGAATTTTTAAAAAACTAAATATAATGGGGGTGAAGTTATTGTTCAAAAGTTTAGGAGTCCCTATTATAGGCTTAAGTAATCTCAAAAACTAATTTTAGGGTCCTTTAATTAGATTATGAATCTAATATAACTGTGCTCTTATTTATAAAAGTTGCAGCCAAGGTGCTGTGCAAGTTCTCCCTTACGATGCATTGTTTAATTATAATGCAAAAATGTGAGTCAAAACATCAAAGATAAAGGTAAAGCCTCTTACTATAGTACAAGTACAGACAAAATCTGCAAATTTTAGCTATCACTATCGCATTTAATCAAAGTCAAAAAGTTGCATTAAGAAGTGTTTTTCCATATAATTACCAACTATTTTAAATATTAACTTTTGTGTAAGATACAACACAAGCAAGAACCAATCTACAGCATGTAATGATGTCATTCCCACTGCTAAATTCTTGACAGAGGACAGGAGAAAAGTAAAAAGATTATATATGAATAATAATATACATTTTGGTTATGTTGATGATTTTGCTAGTCAATTCCAAGTTTCTATGCCTCTAAATTTAGGGCTGCAATTCAAATCTAGGGAATTTATGATCTGAATTTTATAAATATTATCATGGTTAATGTGGCATTTTGGTGATTTTGCTCAATGCTACTTCATGCATCACTGTGCGCTTTTTTTTACTAATTCAGCATTAGTCAGTAGAAAAAAAACTTTGCAAATGAAACAACAATTTTAAGTCTATTTCTCAATGGCCTACACATTAGGGTCAAGTCTACCAGATAATTTGAAAAGAATACCACAGAATCCTCATCCTTCCATGAAAAATAAAAACATTTACAAACCATTATGGATCAGATAAAAATAATGACTTTATCTGTTCCAATAATCTACTTGGAGTCCATACCCAACAAAGGAATACGTACATATCTGGTAGACTGCATACAAGGCTTAGGAACAGTGAAATACCAATCAATTCCACTTTAAAGTTGATAAGTTCAGCTAGATGAAGTATATTCATTTGGAGAGTATTATGTTCAATTAAATTATTCTCATCTAGTATATTAACACTAAATGGAAATTTTCTGTTGAAGAAATATGCAGAGTACTAAAAACTTGCAATAATTTTACTTGGTTATGTAAAACATATGTAACAAAACTTTTAAAATTTGAATTGTAATTTTCTCATTTTCACCTTAGATAACTTCCAAAGTACGCCACAATGTTGGCATGCTTACATTCCTTTACCATAAAAATTTCTTGCTGTATAATGGAAAAGTCATCTCCTGTAAAAAGAAAAAGTGAAATATTACACTACAGTACCATTTGTATATATTTGTCTTAATTCAGTGCTATGAAATGACATCTTAGGTGACTGCAACCATGGGAAACTATTCCCCTTCATTCTTCACAACTTGTTTGCAGCCTTTAACAAGGTTGGCACTATTTTCAGTCAATGACATTCACCTGATCATCATCAGAGTTTGTTGTATTTCCTACAATACAATAGTGTAATGTGGGAAACTTCAAAAGGAATTCATTGGTTATAAAAGCACTTTGCAATGTTCGGTGGTTAAGAAAGGTGCTACATAACTAAAGTTTTTTCTGTTTTTATACATCTGCATGCACAATATTGAATATGTCACTGCCATCATCAGTGTTTTAAAAATTAGAATGGCATTTGTCACACCAATTTTTAATTGTAATTATTTTTAATATGTTAAGTTGGTCCATTTATGTATTTTAATTAGCAGTGCCACATCTGCAATGCATATTTTTACCCTACAGGCGTCACTATCCCTCCACCATTTATCGTACAAGCAATGAATCATGAACAACCAGCTTCCTCAATCTGCCCATAATCAAATGTGAATGCAGCGTCATCCCTCTTCCCCAATAAAGTCAAAAAACTAATTGTGGATTAAATTATGAAAAAAATCCAATCATAAAATATTGATTTCTTCATCCCCAAAGGTAAAAATGATTCCTTAGTGGTGATAACACTTAAAATTAGTGCAAAATTAATACTGGACTTTATGCTTATCATTTCTTCACAAAAATTGTTTTGCCCAAACTATGGATCTATGTCACACTGGCAGAATAAAGTAGGTGACCCTGCATTCCCACCATATATAATAAATAAACAGTATATTTCAGCACTGAGTAAACACGAACAAATAAGAATTCTGTATGTAAACAAATGTGAACTACGATCCTGGGCTTCTTTTTCCACCCTTTGTTACTTAGGTCATCAGCACTTTCACCATTTCAAAGAACTTTGGTATTTTTAAATATATGCACATGAACCTTAAAGTACTTGTGTTCCTACACAGTGTATCATTAAGTAAATAGTGCTTTCCCTAACCTCTCTGCCAACATGCATCACTTCACACAATCCCTACAAGTGCAGGATGAGGCCTTTCGGTCCATCAAGTTAGACTTGACTCTCTGACAGAGTGTCTTACGCAGGCCCTTACCCTATCCCTGTAACTCCACACATTCCCCATAGCCAATCCACCTAACCTGCACATCTGTAGGAGGAAACCGGAGCACCTGGGGGAAACTCATGCAGACAGGGGAAGATTGTGCAAAGTCCACACAGTCAATCCTCTGTATTAAATCCTCTGCTATTTGTCTGCCCATTTTGCCAGTCTATTATGTCTAGTTGCAGTCAATGTTAATACCCTTACTGCTTGCCAGGAGGTTTTAGTACCATCAGCAAATCTTGAAATTTTACTCTTTATTCTATTACCCAAGTCATAAAAGCAGTGGTCTGAGCATTGACTCTTGGGAAGCACCACTGATTACAATCCTCCAGTCTGATAAACAACCATTTACTACAACTTGCTGTTTGTGTCCTCTATCAATTTCTGCTGCCCCCACCCCCAGCCAAAGCTAACACCGACCCACTTATTTCATGAACCTTAATATTGTTAACCAGCCTTGTATATGACACTTCATCAACACTTCAAAAACCACAGACAACATCCGCTGCATTCCCTTCAATCTTCTAAATTGCTTCAAAAATTCAATTAAATTAATCAAGCATAATCTCTTCAAAAACTTCTGGCTTTCGATCAATTCAACTCTGTCCAAACTTGCTATTTTTTCCCCCTCTGATTATTTCTAAAACCTTACTCACCACTGATGTTAAACTGACTGGCTTATAGCTACTAGGAAAGTTCTTTCATCCTTTAAATATTGCATTTGTCACCCTCCAAAACTGTGGCACCTCCCTGGCAGCCAGGGAAGATTAGAAGTTTATGAAATCTCCATCATCTCCATGCCCACTTCCTTCATGAACCCAAGATGTAAACCATCCGGACTCTATCCAATCTAAGCATAGCCAGATTTTCCAGTATATTCTGCCTACCAATTTTCACCTCATCTATTATCTCTATCAGCATGTATTTCCTTAGTAAACATTGATACACAGTATTGTACTCAAAGCATTCCAGTTGTGCCCTGTGACTGTAAGCATCTTTAACCACCTTTGCCCCCAAAAGGCTGCTGCTCACCTCTTATCTGCTTATATTTACATACAGTGGAAATTTGACTTTTCTTTTACATTAATTCCCATTCTAGTCTCATTTGATCTCTTTCCTAGTCTTCCCTGCATAATTCAGGTTCAATTGTCATCCTCTTTTCCCAACCCTAAAAGAGAAAATCTTGCTGTACAAATTTAGCATGATCACATATTTATTAAATTTGGCATTTAAAAACTTTTGGATTATTTATGATAAAAGTATCACTAAAGTTAATGTCAAGTCTTGAAATTAAGGAAACAGCTTGCAAAATACTTCCACATGAAATATTGCCAAGTGAAACCAGAAGAGCATTTCTGCCCAAAGTATTACATTATAGTTTGATTTGCATTGTTCTGGTTTCCTTCCCAAACAGAATCCCAATAACTCCGTTGCGCCAGCAAGTGCAAAATGTAAAACTTCTACTATACTCATTTTAAAAACTAAATTTGGTATTAAGCTCCATTGTCAGTCTAAACCCTGATTCAAGGAATAAGCAGAAAAAAAGCACATGGCCTTCTGCAGAGGTTTTTATATAACATTCTGTATGTACTTACTAAGATGGTCTAATAAATTGGTAGATCTGTAAACAGTTTACATCTGTAAACTGTCTGAGGCTAGAACACTCCATTTGCTTGATGAAGGGGCAAAGCCCGAAAGCTGGTTGTACAACTGTGTGTGTGTGTGTGTGTGTGTGTGTGTGTGTGTTGGGGGCGGGGGGGGGGCCAGGCAGAATGGCAGACGAATGGGAAGACAAAGGGAAACAAAAAGGTAGAAACAAAAGACAAAAAGTAGAAATTGAAACTGAAAGGCAGAGGAAACAAGGGCTAACAGCAAATAAGGTCATAGTACACAAAATAGTAAAAATGTTAAAAAACACTGCATCTGAAGGCATGGAGAGTCTGCAGTAAGATAGATGAACTAACAACGCAAATTACAATATGATTGCAAATACAGAGACATGGCTGCAGGGTAACCAAGGCTAAGAACTGCATATTCAAGAGTATTCAATATTTAGGAAGGACAGACAAAAGGGAAAGGATGTGGAGTGCAGTTCTTAGTTAAGGATGAAATCCATGAAAGAGTGTGAGAGAGGAAATTAACTCAGAAAATCTAGATGTAGATTGTCTGGGTGGACCTAAGAAGTAACAAGGGGCGGAAAACATTAGTGGCAGTTGTCCATTGGCCTCCAAACAGTGGTGGAAAGGCAGGGATAGCATTAAACAGGAAATTTGAGGTGTAATAAGAGTGCTACATTAATCATAGAATCCTTATGGTGCAGAAAGTGGCCATTCAGCCCATTGATTTGTACCGACTCTCTGAAGAGCATCTTACCCATATCCAATCTCCCCTCCCCTATCCCCATAACGACATGTATTTACTATAGCTAACTCACCTAACTACCTAACCTACGCATTTTAGGACACTAAGGGGCAGTTTAGCATGGCCAATCCATCTAATTATGGGTGCCTTTAATCTACATATAGATTGGGCAAATCATATTAGCAGCAGTACTGTGGCCGATGAATTTCTGAAGTCTGTATGGGATAGTTTGGGAACACACCGCCCCTGATTTGGTATTGTGCAATGAGAAGGAGTTTGTTAATAATTCTGTTGTGTGGCATCCTTTAGCGAACAATTACCTTAACATGATAGAATTCTTCATTAGGACCCTAGCTTCAGATCAGACTTCTATACTTTCCACCCTAAAGTTAAACAAAGGAAACTACAAAAATATGATGCAGGAGTTGGCTTAGATAGATTGGGGAAATTCATTAGAAGGCATGATGGTAGATCGGCAATAGCTAATATTTAACGAACGAATGCATGCGTTGCAACATTATACATGCCTTTCTGGTGTAAAAACAAGGGGAGTGGCCTAACCATGACTTGCATTCAATAAGGCCCCCCATGCAAGACTTCTTGAAAAGGTGAGGGGGGCATGGGATCCAAGGGGCTGTTGCCTTGTGGATCCAGAACTGGCTTGCCTGCAGAAGGCAGAGTGGTTGTGGATGGGTCTTTTTCTGCATGGAGGTCAGTCACCAGTGGAGTGCCCCAGGGATCTGTTCTGGGACCCTTGCTGTTTGTCATTTTCATAAATGACCCGGATGAGGAAGTGGAGGGATGGGTTGGTAAGTTTGCCGACGACACAAAGGTTGGTGGTGGTGTGCATAGTCTGGAGGGATGTCAGACGTTGCAGCACGACATAGATAGGATGCAAGACTGGGTGGAGAAGTGGCAGATGGACTTCAACACGGATAAATGTGTAGTGTCCATTTTGGCAGGTCCAATGGGATGAAGGAGTATAATATCAAGGGTAACACTCTTAGCAGTGTAGAGGATCAGAAGGACCTTGGGGTCCGGGTCCGGGTCCATAGGACTCTTAAATCTGCCTTGCAGGTGGAGGATGTGGTCAAGAAGGCGAATGGTGTACTGGCCTTCATCAAGCGAGGGATTGAGTTTAGGAGTCAGGAGATAATGCTGCAGCTTTATAAAGACCCGTGTCAGACCCCACTTGGAGTACTGTGCGCAGTTCTGGTCGCCTCATTACAACAAAGGTGTGAAAGCTACTGAAAAGGGTGTAGAGGAGATTTACAAGGATGTTGCCTGGATTGGGTGGCATGCCTTATGAGGATAGGTTGAGGGAGCTTGGTCTGTTCTCCCTGGAGAGATGAAGGATGAGAGGTGACCTGATAGAGGTTAAAGAAGTTCAGAGGTATAGATTGGGTGGATTCTCAGAGGCTATTTCCCAGGGCTGAAATGGTCACTATGAGGGGACACAGGTTTAAGGTGCTGGGGAGTAAGTACAGAGGAGATGTTGGGGGTAAGTTTTTCACTCAGATGGTGGTGGGTGAGTGGAATCAGCTGCTGTCAGTGGTGGTGGTGGCGAATTTGTTGGGGTCTTTTAAGAGACTTCTGGATGAGTACATGGGATTTAAATAGGATTGAGGGTTATAGGTAGGCCTAGTAGGTAGGGAATTGATCAGCGCAACTTATAGGCCAAAGGGCCTGTTTGTGCTGTAGTTTTCTATGTTCTGAAAGAATTAAGCGTAGCATTAGAGCCAAAGAGCAGTCCTACAAAGTTGCTAGAAAAAGTAGAAAGCCTAAGGATTAGAAAAAGTACAGTATTCAACAAATGAAGATGGGTTTGTGGGGGGGTGTTTTTTTTTTCGGTTTGGGACAAGCGTGGCTGGAAAATCCTGCCCGGAGATTCATTAGAGGTGGAAAAGAGAATATGAACAAACTTGTAAGCATCATAAAAGCAGACTGTGAAAGCTTCTATAAGTATATTAAAAGAAAAAGATTACTGAAGATAAATGTAGGTTCCCTAGTCTGAATCAGGGGACTTCATGGTAGAGAACAAGGAATTGGCAGAGCAATTAAACAACTACTTTAGTTATATCTTCATGTAGGAAGACACAAATAACTTCCCAGAAATACTAAGTGAAGGAAATACTCTAGCGAAGGAAATTAGTATTACTAGAAAAAAAAAGTTGGGGAAATTAATGGGACCAAAAACAATAAATCCGTAGGGCCTGAATCTACATCCCAGGGTACTAAATGAGGATGGCCATGTAATACTGGATGTGTTGGTTGTCATTTTTCAAAATTTTGTAGATTCTAGAACAGTTCCGGCGGATTGGAGGGTGGCAAGTGTTGGGTGGGTGAGCGAGCGAGGAAATAGGGAACGACAGACCAGTTAGCCTAATGTCAATAATAGAGAAAATGCTAAAGTCTATTATAAAGAATATGATAACAGAACACTGAAAATATTAACAGGATTAAACAAAATCCATGTGGGTTAATGGAAGGAAAATTATGTTTGAGAAACCTATTGGAAATTTTTTTTTTTGAGGACATAACTAGCAGAATAGATAAAGGAGAACTAGAGGGTCTGCTGCATTTGGACTTTCAGAAAGCCTTTGATAAAGTCCCACATAAGAGGTTAGTCTGCAAAATTAAAGCACATGTGAATGGGGATAACATATTGACATGGATTGCAAATTGGTTAGCAACCAGAAAGATTGTAGGAATAAATGGATTTTTTTTTTGAAGTGGCAAGCAGTCACTAGTGAGGTCCCACAAGGATTAGTGCTTGGGATCCAGCTATTCACAATATACATGGATAAGGGATCCAAAAAGAATATTTCCAAGTTTGCTGACAACACGAAACTTGACAAAAAGATGAGTGATGAGGAGACATGAGAGGCTTCAAGCTGATTTAATTGAGTGGGCAAATATGTGTCAAATGCAGTATAACATGGGTAAATGTGAAGTTATCTATTTCAGATGGAGAAGCAGAATGGCAAAGTATTATTTAAATGGTGATATATTGGGAAATAATGACAAAGGGATCTTTGTCCTGTACACCAGTCACTGAAAGCAAATATGCAGGTACAGCAAGCAATGAAGGCAAATAGTATGTCTGCCTTCATTGCAAGAGGATTTAAATATAGAACCAAGAATGGCTTACTGCAGCTGTAAAAAGTCTGACAACACCAGACTTCTTACTGTGTTTACCCCAATCCAACACCGGCACATCTACATCATGATTACTGCAGCTGTACAGAGCTTGTGTGTGCAGTTTTGTCTCTTATCTAAGAAAGGATAATAACTGCCAAAGAGAGAATACAGCAAATGTTCACCACACTGACTTCTGGTATAGCATGACTGTCATATAAGGAGAGATTGGGTCAAGTGGGTCTGTATTAATTGGAATTTAGAAGAATGAGGGGATCTAATTGAAACGTAGAAAATTCTTACAGGGCTGGACAGATTGAATGCATGGATGTTGCTCCTTCTGGCTGGAGGAACTAAAACAAAAGGATACACGGCTGGTCTTTGGCCTTTTCAGGTTGATTGAGGGGAAGTTTTTTCAGAGGGTCACAAACATCCTGAATTCTCTATTACTGAAGGCTGTGGAGGCCAAATCACTGAAGATATTGAATGAAATAGATTTCTAAACTGTAAGGGCGTCAAGCAGCATGGGAAGTATGATGCTGCAATAGAGGATCAGCCATGATCATGAAGGACAGAATGCTCTACTCCTGTTCTCTTTTTGTTTCTAAGTTTGCTTGTCTCACACCTGGGTCTGTTACAAGCTATGTCAGAGATTAATTGTTTCTAACTTATTAGCTGATAAAACAATAATTTAGTAGGATGCTAGAAAACAAAAGTAGATGAACTTTAAAACACAATTCCAACACAGAACAAAACAAAACAAAAAAGGGAATAGGCCAGAATTAAGCCGTACAAAACAAAAGGAAACCACCAGAGTACTGATTCTACCTCTCGCATTCTAGCCATCCATTACCATTTACCTTTGGTGTATGATAGTTCCAATGTTTCAAAAGTTCAGGATTCAAGTTTTCAGAAGTATCAAATCCTCATCCAGATATTTACGCAACTGATTTAAGTTGGATTCAAAAATAATTGGTTGTGCTGCAAATTTATTTGCTGTTCACTGAAGTCTTTTGTTTGAAGCTTAATTTGTGTTCTCAAATTCAAGGTGCAAGAAGTTTGTTAAAATCAATTGCCTGAATTTCCTTACACTGGTGACTTGGAGCCCAAGATTTTAACCACAAGGAGGCTTTCATAAGACTGTCTTATTTTCTTTAAATAACCTAACAGAGATTGGTTGGTATTTCACTAGCTCACACCCAATAAACTCCCTAACAGTACAGCGGGTGTATCTATACCATATGGATTGTGCAGTTCAAGATGGTTTACTACCATCTTACTGCAACCAATGCTAGCCAGGCAGAGACGCCCACATCCCGCGAATAAAAATATTATAGAATCCCTACACTGCAGAAGGAGGCCATTCAGCCCATCAAGTCTGTACCAACCACAATCCCACACACCTATTCCCATAAGCCCACACATCTACCCTGATAATCCCACTGACACTAGGGTCAATTTAACATGGCCGATTGACCTAACTTGCACGTCTTTGGACAGTGGGAGGGAACCAGAATACCCAGAGGAAACTCACACAGACACGGGAGAGCGTGCAAACTCAACACAGTGATCAAGGCCAGAACTGAACCCAGGTCCCTGGCACTGAGAGGCAGCAATGCTAATCATTATGCCGTCCTATTTAAAAAACACCTTTGGGGTACATCCTAGTGTGATCAACCTCTAATATAAATATCAGAGTGAATGGACACATTTAGTGAAATATTAACATCATCTTCTTCCAGGCTCAATTTCAGATGTTTGCACAATTAGCTCAACCGATTTTGCTCATTTCATCACTGCTGGGCTATGAACAAGATGATAGAAACACCTGGATTGTCTGCTCCGCAACTTTCAGCAATTATTGAAATAGCTAACTTGGTTATGACACACTGCCACCAAACTATATCTTAAGCTCAAAAAAGTGAAAATTGACTATTTGAAGGAGGCACCAGAGTTAGTTACCACATGAAATGGACAGGTAAACAACAGATTTAAGAGATGCTGAATAAAAAGGAAAATAAAGGATGGGTTATGTTGAGAGTTAGATGAAGTAGGGTAGGGAGGGTCAATCCATTCATAGATGGACCAGCTGCCCCAAAATGTCTTGTTTCTGCACTGAAAATTCTATGTAATGCCACAATCCAACACAACAGTGTTCCAAGATGCAATGCAATCAATGCTTGTTCGATACTTGCAACAGAACATCATGGGAGGTTTCCCCTGACCAAAAACTGAACTGGACAAGCCATATAAATACAGTAGCTGCAAGAGCAGGTCAGATGTTGGGAATTCTACAGTGAGTAGCTCACCTCCTGACTCCCAAAGCCTGTCCCTCATTTGCATGGCACAAAATCAGGAGCACAACAGACTATTCCCCACTTGCCTGGGTGCGTGCAGATCTCAACACATGAAGCTCAATACCATCCAAGGCAAAACAGCCGACTTGATCAGCATCCATCTGCCAACTTAAGTATTCACTTCCTCCATCACTGATGCATGGTGACAGCAGCATGCATCACCTACAGGATTCACTGCACCTTCCAAATCCACAACCTCTACCACTGAGAAGGGCAAGGGCAAATGCATGGAAATATCACCACCTGCACATCAACAGGACTTGCAACGACAGCACCACTCCTTCACTGTCACTAGGTCAAAATCCTGGCAATCCCTCCCTAACAGCACCGTGGATGTACCTACACCACATGGACTGCTGCAATTCAAAAAGACTGTTCAGTTCCACCTTCTCGAGGACAGTTAGCGATGGGCAACAAATGCTGGCCTAGCCAGTGACACCGACATCCCTTGAATAAATGTTTAAAATACCTTTTGATTCGAGTGTGTTACCAACCTTCATTAACAACAATCAGACTGACATTTTGTAAAATATCAGTAAAGTTAGTTAAGTAAAATTTATTTATCAGTCACACAATGGGTTACATTAACATTGCAATGAAGTTACTGTGAAAATCCGCTAGTTGCCACTCTGGCATTTGTGTGTGTATACACCGAGGTAGAATTTAGCATGGCCAATTCACTTAACCAGCATATCTTTCGGACTGTGGGAGGAAACCCAGGCAGACACGGGGAGTATGTGCAAATTCCACACAGACAGTGACCCAAGCTGGGAATCGAACTCGGGTTCCTGGCGCTGACGCGGCAGCGCTAACCACTGTGCCAACCAATATTCTTTTCAACCTCCAATAACAGGCATCAGTTGCTCATATACAAATTTTCAATGCATTACTTTACAATTATCTACATTTAATCATTTGCCAACTTCCACCAATTTTCTTAAATCGCGAACACTCTGAACAGCATCAGTAATACCTAGCTGCAATGCTTATAGTCATCATTACATTTTACAATATTGTTTAAAAACACTTCTCCATAACATTTATAGATATTATCAGACAACACAGCATATAATCTGATAAAACTGATCACCATCTCTCCATGAACTCAAATCCAGATTGGAAAGCTGGATCTATATGGCAAATTTAAGAAACATTGCCTTTCACGCATTGCTACCAAGGTTAATCAGTGGAAGATGCTTAACATAATGCAACAAATAAAATGTTTACAGAACTGAGAAGATAAAGCACCAAGTAATGTGTTACATAAATACAAATAGAATCAAAATTGTGCAGTAAAATCAAAACTGTCCGGGTACCTGCATGGGCATTAAGAAAGAAAGCACTTTGTGCTGAATAGGATTTCTGCTGACTACAACTGCCCAATATCTTTCTTGATGAAATGACAATCTTTTCCTCACTTAGATACGAACAACGATGCTCAGATAAAGAAATTTTATTCAAAAAGCCATGGCAGAAGATTGCGTTTCAAGTCCTACTGTCAGACTTTGGCTTATTATGTGTGGTTGACACTTCTGTGCAACTCTGACAGAAGTGATGCGCTATTTTTGTAACTGAGGTGTTAAACTGGCGTTCATCTGCTCAAGTTTTTTTTTTATTTCTTGTTGTTTGTCCATCGTCATCGATGAAGACCTCGACACCATTAGTCATTTTGGAGGCTGGTTGCGGTGTGTCCAAAGATGGCTGATCAGGCCAATTTGGGCATGGAATGTCCTGGCACATATAGGGCAGACTTGTGCAGACACTGTAGTTGTTGTGCTGGTGGCTCTGGACTTGCGCAGTTTGTGCTTAAGTTGTGCTTCAGCAGTGCTTCAGCAATACACCTTGCTTCATGAGCTTGACAGCCTTTGTGGATGAGGCAGCGCCAGGTAGGGCGGTTTTGTGCCAGCGTTTCCAGGTGGTCATGTCAATGTCAAGCGACTTCAGGGAGGCTTTGTGTGTGTCTTTGAAACGTTTCTTCTGCCCTCCATGCGAGTGTCTCCCAGCAGAGGAGTTCCCCAAAAAGGAGCTGCTTGGGTATGCGCTTGTCTGACATACAAATGACATGACCTGCCCACCAGGTCTGCACTCTCATCAGCAGTGTGTGGGCCGATGGTAGACTTGCTCTAGAGAACTTCAGTGTCTGGTACTTTGTCTTGCCATCTGATGCGTTATATTCAAAAGACAAGTCATGTGGAAATGATTGAGCTGTCTTGCATGCCTTCAACACACAGTCCACGTTTCACAGGCAAACAGGAGGGTAGCAAGTACCACAGCACTGTAGGCCTTCAGTTTTGTTGCTGGGCTGATTCCTCGATGCTCCCACACAGTGGAGCGCAATCTACCGAAAGCAGGACTCGCCTTTGCTATTCTACAGTTAACTCCTGCATCAACAGTCACTGCTTGGGAGAGGGTGCTGCCAAGATAAGTGAACTGGTCCACTGCCTGTAATTTCTACCCTTTGATTGTGATTTGGGCTCTGTGTACAGTGCATGAGGAGCAGGCTGGTGCATGACTTCGATCTTTTTAATGTTGATGGTGAGTCCAAAGTTGTCACAAGCCATGGAAAATTTGTCCATACTGACATGCATCTCTGGCTCTGAGCCAGCATACAGGGCACAGTCATCAGCAAAGAGGGAATCTCTCAGAATAGTCTCTTTCACTTTGATAATAGCTTGAAGTCTCCGCAGGTTGAAAAGCTTCCCATCCACTCTGTACTTGAGGCTGATTCCAGCAACACTGTCGTGGAAGGCATCATTCATCATGGCAGTAAACATGCTGAACAGTGTGGGTGCGAGCACACAGACCTGTTTGACACCAATGGTGACTGGGAATGCCTCAGAGGATTCTCCGCCATCCAGTACTCTGGCCATCATCAAACAAAAAAGCTGCTGGTCTTTTATTTCTACAGAAACCACAAGGCTATAGAAGCAGGGGGTTTCCCAACATCCCTGTATTCATTCCCTTCTTAACCAAACCATAAACAAATTAACAAGTCATAAATCTAATTTGTGGTTTGTGTTACCTTCTTGAGGTAGCTTTTTTCCACCTACATGGCAGAAACTGTACTTAATCTCAGACTTAACCACTACATAATATGCCGCTATTTAATTCCAAGCTCTAGACAAATAGGTCATGAAACTGAAAAACAAGAAAATCCAGAAAATGCTGGAAACATTCAGATCAGGAGAATCTGTGGAGATGAAAACAAATTTATTTCTTCAGGTTGATGACCTTCATCAGAACTGGGAAAAGTTAGAAATGTAATAGATTTTAAGTAGTAGATTTCTCTCTCCACAAATGCTGCCCGACTTGCTGAGAACGTGCAGATTTCCAGCATCCACAACATTTTGCTTTTGTGAAAACAGGCAATATTCAAACAATTTAAGTTTCTCACACGGGTAGAACAACATCTGATAATGGATTGACGAAAGAGAAGTTATGTAACCTTAAGCCAATAAACATTCAGCTTTGAGACCATGTTTTATTTTTAATAGAATACACGAAAATGCTCGAAAAAATTAGGTCACGAAACAAAGCTGCTAGCCCTATCTGGAGGTTGTGACTCAAATAACGGTTGCTTTCTTTCATGGTATTTTAAGGCATCCTGCATTTTTTCCACATTATTTAAAAACACGCAGTCTGAAAGACTCTCTTGTATACATATTTCATTTTTTTTTCTAGAAATATTTTTCTGTATTCAGTGTCCCAGCACTTCCCTGGAACCCCAACCACATCTTCCAACTTGGTTATTTCTGGATTTATTGCAGTATTTATCCACGTATTGATGCCTTAATACACATTAGTGCAATAATCTTTAAAGGCCATATCAAGGCCTTTGCTCAATTAAGCCATAAACAATTTGACTTGAATACATTAATAAAACCCAAGACTCTTTAGCACACATCCAAATGCAGCTGTAACAACAAAGGAGAAAAAAAAAATCATAATTTGGTGTTCCAATTTCTCAGCAGGCTTTGGAAATTGAAAGTCATTGAGACTATTCAAAATAGATTTGAATGCAGTCGATACTTTTTGGTGCTTCTCAAATACTGTAAGCGAATACTATGACAGTATACAGCAATGAAGTTATGCTAGACCTTTATAAAACAGCAGTAAGACTCCAGCTGGAGTACTTTTGCCAATAAGTCAAGGCCTTACAGAAAGCACAAAAGAGATTTGCTAGAATGTCACCAGGAACAGAGACCTGCAGAGAATAGAGAAGCCTGGAGTGCTCTCTTTGGAGCAAAAAGGGTTGAGAAAGTTAGTAAAGACGTTTGGATTAAATGAGGAAATGTTTTCAGTGACAGACAGGTGAATGACCAGACAACACAGATTTGGGATGATTGGCAAAGAACTGAAGGTAACACAAGAGAAAAAAAAAAATTACGCAATGAGTTGGGATGATCTGGAATGCATTGCCTGAAAGGATGATGAAAGTAGATTCAACAATAACTTTCAAACAGGAATTAGGGAAAACGTGAGGGGAAAATTATTGCTGGGTTAAGGGGAAGTAACAAAGGCGTGAAGCTAAATTAGATAGCTCCTTCAAACAGCCTGTGCACACACAATGGACTGAATGGCCTCAGAGGTACTGACTAGTTCCCTTGGATCATTGAGTATCATGTCAGTACCTCAGTTTTCCCCTGTACACACATTCTGCTATCACAATTTAGTAATGCTTTTGTAATACTTAGAGGCACATTTAAAATATAACACTAATGCTTATTTCTATTTAATAATTAACACTAAAATTTGGCATTCAGTTGTGTTGACAAATCTACAGGTTCTTTAAGAAGTTAACATTGTATATCTGAACATTTTTACACCACATTCACACACTCCAAAATTACATTCCAGATCCCAAAAATCACATTCCACACCTTGCTTTTCACCCATTTTCCATTTCCATAAATACCTAACACAAATCCAGAGGTCAAAACGAAGATGCAGCTCTAAGACATAAAATGTAAAAACAAGTGGCGAAAAGGCAGAACAAGGAGCCAAAGCCATAGATCAGTGAATAGGTACTTGAGACAAGCAGACCTTTGCCCAAGCCAACCACTGAATTTTTGTTCTAGCCACCCATTTGGTTCCAGATACTTGGCAAACATCAAGATAAATGTCACACACTTCAAACATCAGCTGCTGATTCTAGCAACGTCATTATGCATGCAGAATTTGCAGCCACGGACGAGAAATGAAGTTGGCACACAGATGCACAGTGATGCATTTTGTTGAGGGTGGTGCACAAGTGGGATGAATACACAAAACGCATTAGAAGAAATAGCAGCCAGTGTAAACAGGTCAGAGGTAGATGAAACACATTACGAAGCAGACGTATACATAAATGATGCACAAGGTGATTACATAGTCTCTGATGGGTGACAAATAAAAAATAATGCGTCATATTCAGTATAAGCGAACTTACTCCGAGATACCAAGATGTCACATTAGTAACACATCACAGAAATATCAGCTTTTGTGGAAAATGGTTCATAAGACAACATCTGCAGGAAATGTAGCAGCATTGGACTGAAAAATATGGCACCAGCCAACACTTAGATAGAAAGGAAGCAAGCAAAGTTACTGTTAAGTGAGACAAGTTTGGGTGATAGAATATAGAAATGAAGAATTGCAGAATAGATACACAATTACAGGGAAAGAATGCACAGTGACCAGAGCCAATGTACAAGTGTAGACATGAGGCAACTACGGATGATAACAGGTAAAATAGGAGTGCCACAAAAAAACCTGAAGGTGGTGGGAGAATCATTAAATCTATACAGACGTATTAATAGATGCACCTTTTTAATAACAGGGATGGACTGAAACGCAAAAAGTAAAACGTGAGAGAGTTAGGAATGCAAAGTCTTATACTAATTACATTTGGACTGTCTCTTTAATTCAAGGTAAAATGACATGATCTGCTACAAGTCCTGCCCAACATCAAGCCTGTGGCTTGCTTACCACGGAGATCAAGGGCCCAGCTCATGTTCTATTGAATGCACATGCCAGGGTTAACACTTGAAAACAAAGGCAGAAGCAGATGTTCTTGCAGATTTTGACAGAGAGAGACAGAGACCAGCAGTGGCAGAGAGAAAAGACCGTTTTCAGTTAGTCACCAGACAGAATGCTAGCAAATGTTGGTCCAACAATGTTAGGGACAGTAGTGGGAAGTTGTGGGTGGAGCCTGAAGAGATAGGAGAGGCACTAAACGAATATTTTTCATCAGTATTCACGCAGGAAAAAGTCAACGTAGTCGAGGAGGAAACTGAGATACAGGCTTTTAGACTAGACGTGATTGAGATACATAAGGAGGTGGCACTAGCAATTCTAGAAAGTATGAAAATAGATAAGTCCCCTGAGCCGGATGGGATTTATCCTAGGATTCTCTGGGAGGCTAGGGAGAAGATTGCAGAGCTTTTGGCTTTGATCTTTATGTCATCATTGTCTACAGGTATAGTGCCAGAAGACTGGAGGATAGCAAATGTTGTCCCCTTGTTCAAGGAGGGGAGTAGAGACCCATCCTGGAAATTATAGACTGGTGAGCCTTACTTCTGTTGTGGGCAAAGTTTTGGAAAGGATTATAAGAGATAGGATTTATAATCATCTAGAGAAATAATTTGATTAGGGATAGTCAACACGGTTTTGTGAAGGGTAGGTCATGCTTCACAAACCTTATTGAGTTCTTTGAGAAGGAGACCAAAAAGGTAGATGAGGGTAAAGCAGTTGATGTGGTGTATATGGATTTCAGTAAAGCATTTTATAAGGTTCCCCATGGTAAGCTACTGCAAAAAATATGGATGCATGGGATGGAGGGTGATTTAACAGTTTGGATGAGGAATTGGCTAGCTGAAAGACAGAGGGTGGTGGTTGATGGGAAATATTCAACCTGGAGTTGAGTTACTAGTGGTGTACTGCAGGGATCTGTTTTGGAGCAACTGCTGCTGGTCATTTTTATAAAATGAGGGTGTAGAAGGATGGGTTAGTAAATTTGCGGATGGCACTAAAGTCGGAGGAGTTGTAGACAGTGCGGATGGACGTTACAGTTTGCAGAGGGACATAGATAAGCTGCAGAGCTGGGCTGAGAGGTGGCAAATGGAGTTTAATGCGGAAAAGTGTGAGGTGATTCACTTTGGAAGGAGTAACAGGATTACAGAGTATTGGGCTAATGGAAAGACTCTTGGTAACGTGGATGAGCAGAGAGATCTCGGTGTACATGTGCATAGATCCCTGAAAGTTGGCACCCAGGTTGATAGGGTTGTTCAGGCGGCGTACGGTGTGTTAGCTTTGATTGGTAGAGGAATTGAGTTTGAGCCATGAGATCATGTTGCAGCTGTACAAAACTCTGGTGCGGCCGCACTTGGAGTATTGTGTACAGTTCTGGTCGCCACATTATAAGAAAGATGCGGAAGCATTGGAAAGGGTGCAGAGGAGATTTACCAGGATATTGCTTGGTATGGTGGGAAGGTCTTATGAGGAAAGGCCGAGGGACTGGAGGTTGTTTTCGTTAGAGAGAAGGTGGTTAAGAGGTGACTTAATTGAGGCATACAAGATGATCAGAGGATTAGACAAGGTGGACAGTGAGAGCCTTTTTCCTCAGATGGTGATGGCTAACATGAGGGGGCATAGCTTTAAATTGAGGGGTGATAAATATAGGACAGATGTCAGAGGTAGGTTCTTTACTCAGAGGGTAGGAAGGGACTGGAATGCCCTGCCTGCAGCAGTAGTGGACTCGCCAACTTTAAGGGACATTCAAATGGTCATTGGATAGACATATGGTTAATATTGGAATAGTTTAGGTTGGAGGGTCATTAGATTGGTTCCACTGGTCGGCACAACATCGAGGGCCGAAGGGCCTGTACTGCGCTGTAATGTTCTACGTTCTATAGCCATGGAATTTATGACTCAGCCAAACGGGGAGAAGTAATCCTTTGGAAGCTGGGAGCATTTGTGGATTGTTTCCATTAAAGGATGCAATCCTGTGGACAGCATGCAGTAAATAGAGGTATAAGGCAACGAATGGTTATTGGTCACATTAAGAAATCAATAAGATTGATGTTTTACTCTATAGAATCATAGAATCCCTACAGTGCACAAAGAGGCCACTCGGCCCATTGTGTCTGCACCGACAACAACCCGCACAGGCTCCATCCTTGTAACCCCGCGTAATTCCCCCTGACATTAAGGGGCAATCTCACCCATAACCCCAAGTATTTCCACAGCTAATCCTAACCTAATCTTGGGCACTAAGGGGCAATTTAGCGTGGACAATCCACTTAACCTGCAATCTTTGGGGCGTGGGAAGAAACTGGAACACCCAGAGGAAGCCCACGTAGATACAGGGAGAATGTGCAAAACTCCACACAGACAGTCACTCGAGGCTGGAATTGAACCCGGGTCCCTGGTGGTGTGTGAGGCAGTAGTGCTAACCACTGTGCCACCAATTAGTTGGCAAAATAATATTTAGGCAATGTTCCTTCTAGTTTCAGTAAAAATGATAAACTTGAAAACTTGTTGTGCAATTCCATTAACTCAGTCACTGGGAATTCAAATATCTTTAAAAGTTGATCAGTCTCTATAAGAATCATAAGAGTCAAGAAGCACGCTCAGGAAATAAATTCTTAAATTTATAAACAGACAAAATGAACACAAATGTAAAAGGCACTTTAGTGGTCAAGATATTTTAAAACACTGCAGCTATGTTCAAACCAATGAAAGACACTGTTCAAGCTGGTGCAGCTTGCGTAATGCTGACCTGCTAGTAAATAAAGACAGAACACCATTCATGCTGGAGTTGGATAAAAATGGGGTAGGCTACTGTATTCATTCTAAAAGAAAGCTGCAAATCAAAAAAAAAATGTCCAGACACAGATCATTTTAGAAAAAAAAAGCAATTCTTATAAGCCAGACAATGGGATCACACCACATTGGAGGGGCAAGCAAAGTTTTTCTTTCCCCACTTCTTAGAGAAACGCAGAATACCTTTGCCTGAAACTTCTTTGAATTTTTTAAAGTTAATCTTCATTGTTACGACAATCCTCCACCATACTTAATTCCTTTAGGGACCTCTATTCCTATGTCCTGTGAAGACTCACAGGACACAGTGAACAATGCAGTTTCAAACAGCAACAGAGTAGAGCTTGGGTCAGTTTATTCCCATGAAACCATTATGAAAAATTAAAAGAGTTGTCCCTATAATTGAGGTTTATAGGATTGTGTTGTTTTAGGCCTCCATTTAAAATGGAGTTACATGACTTTGTCTGACATCTGCCTGATAACAAGTGTGGATGGTTTGATTACAAGAGATCAGGGCCAAGGTTGTTTACTGGAAAGAAAATATAAGATATTTACACTCAGATGGTGGCAGCAACCTGTGTGTTAACAAACTGATCGCCTTCAAATTATCCATTCCCTACTAAGATCCGGTCTCAAGGATAATTGAAAAAGCAGGTCCTAGTGATTCACATTGCCAAAGAGATGGGCCTTGACAGGGAAAAAATTTGTAAGATATCTCTAAAACTTGCAGACAAGGTGAGTTTGTCAGATCCAGGAGAAGAGTACAGGTGGATGTCAAAAGTTTACAATTGGACTGCAAAAACAATTTGTGAGGAGCTGAAATGAGGCTGGAAGATTTGCCTAGCTTTAGCAGGCGGTAGAAGTTTCCAGAATAACTCTCACTGTGAAAGGCAAGTTTCTAGGGTGGGATAGGAATAAAATCAGAAGTAAACCCTGAGGAGCTAAGAACAATTTTGGACTGGTTGCAGTTTTGTTCTGTTTTCTGGTTTAAAGCATAAATTGCCTACCATAAAGGTGTTCAGTCAATACTGCTGTCAAATTGAAGTTTGAATTTCTTTAAAAGTAATCAGTCTCTATGGTTATCACAATGTTAATTTGACCATTTTCTATTCAGTAACTGCATATTTTGTACATAAAGATTTAAATCTTAAGCAAAAATTACTACTTAATTTTAAAAAGGTATCTCAAGGAATTCAGCAATTTGGGTGTACATAACTTCTGCACAGTACAAAATAAACCACATTGATTTTCCTGTCAGTACAAGGAGCCGACTGATCCACCACAAATGCATGATCACACAAGCAGAACAGCAGCAGCTATGTGCTACATTTTTTTTGAAATACAACCCAACTACAAAAGGCAAATTTTTAATAATTACTTTGTTTGTTACTATGGGAAAGGAGTCACGAACAACTAAAAATAAACACTATCCTTTTTCTTTTCGTTTAAGTGATAACACACTTCATAGATATATTTAACAAGCCCTTTAAGTGGACATTAACTTCTTCCCCAACCAGTCCAAGGATTTATTTCTGACCTTTTCCTACCTCAGCCTGGAATCTTTTAACTCCAAGCCAGTCTTTCATTGTGCCAGTTTTCCTGAAGACTTCTATCTCCAGCTAAAGCTTGGCAAATCTTCCACCCTAACACCTCACAAATTTGGCCTTTCCAACCTGAGCACAAGTTCCTACTTGCTTTCTTGTACTGTGAACCACAAACATTCAGCCTCTAATTACTCTCCCTCTCCAGGCAGACTAACCTAGTGTTTCAGGGATATCTGAAACGCTCCCCTTCTCAAAGTCCATCCCCCTGGCAAAATTAATCACATGGACTTTGTATGTAGGAAGACATGTTAATTAGATATCCTTGAGACTTTTATCTTGGTAGTAAATGAACAAAACTATTTTCAATTCAGCATTCTAATTTTTTTTTGGGATTTAAGACTCGAGTCTGTTAGCACATAGGCTGTTGATATCATCCCCAAATTTAAACACCTTGTACCTTCATCTCAGTAAAAATCTCCAGCAATCAAACCACCCAGTCTTGCTGCCAGACAGGTTTCAGATAAAGCCACATGACTTCCTTCACTTTATCTTGAGTCTCAAAACATAACCATATAACCCAAGTAAAACCATTAAGACAGGAGCAGAATTAGGCCACTCAGCCCATCAAGTCTACTCTGCCATTCAAGCATGGTTGATATTTTTCTCCTCCCCTCCTGTCTTTTCCCCAGAATCTCTGACCCCTTTTTCAATCAAGAACCTATTTATCTCTGTAATAGATAGGTCTATCATGTAATTCCTTGGCAATAAATTGTTATTGTTTACATCTGTGTTTGTTGTTCCAGGCTAAAGCAATAGTGTAGATTATCTCAATAATCTCAGAAAATGTATAATTTGTGCATAGTCATGGCAGAGAACAAGGGTGCAATTCAACACAGAATTGAACTACCAAGAGGAAAAGACTGAAATTTTTTGATAATATTATATCTAACTGAAAAGTTTCAAAATGTAAACAAAATTCTGTAAATTACTCTAATAGATTAGTAATTAATTTGCTAATACCATTTATTATTGACATAATGGTCCAGAGTTTAGCTGCCAACTAACAAAAACTGAGTAGAAAGGCAGTTAGACAACGGTCAGTAATTAACTCCGCTGACCCTTGTCTTATCTTAACCAGGCCCTTTGAGAAGGAAGGATAGGGCTTCTACTTTAAATATGGAGATTGGATAAAGTCAGGAATTGATCTGAAATTTTAGTTGAAAGCACGAGAGGAGAGCAGTGATGTTTTCTCCATCAGGCATGTGCTGCCGGGAACCTGATTATGGGTTAGAGGCCCAGAAAGGTGAAGTTTTGCCATTAAGATCAGGGTCTCTGCTTGACTAGCCCACAATTCAATTCTCACACACCCATCCTGCACCCCACCCCTGTGAAAATCAAAGCCATTGTCTCAGTTTCAGCTGCACTAACAGGCAGACACTCCCAAAAGGAAGTATTTGGGGGCGGGGGGGGAACGGAGGAATCAGTCAATAATCCATCTGTCTCATTCAGATGATGTGGACAGTATTATTTAAAATCAAGGAAACTGGGCAACAGTAAAATATAGAAAACAATATGCAAGTTCTTACCACTGTCCTCTGCAGGAAACAGAACATTTTGTTCTGTCATTGGGAATGGGCTACTAATGTTCTCAACACGGCCTTGGAGTTTTTGATGAGACATTTCCCTAAGTGCAATTCAGTCATGAGTTAAACGTTACCAATTACACCCCAGTCCTTGCCCTGACCAGTTGTAAATGCTTGAATTGTGCTTCAAGAGTCAGTTAAGAATAAGGTGATGTCCAGTTTTATTCAATAAAATTTAGAAAATTACTCTTACAATTCTCTATGAAAAAGGCGAGATTTTCTGGCTGTTCACACCAGCAGCACAGCCCTACCTGCAGGTTTCCTGGTAGTGTGGGGTGGCTTCAGTGGGAAATCCCATTGACAGTGGTGGGGCCAGAGAATCCTGCCACCTTTGAATGGCATGCTGAGAGGCAAGCAGCTGTGAGGCTGAAGAATCCTGCCCTACAGCTTTAAATCATCTCCTTTGAGTTTACTGTTAAATCAAGCCAAATTAACTAATCCAACTAAAATTAGAATTTATATCCATTTTCGATATTCCTGCACTTCAAGCAGAAACTACTGCAAATATTGAAACTTTTGTGTCAAGAGAAGTAGTTACAGCATAAAACCCTGTTTTTAAGGAAACACTACAATCAAGTGTAATATAGTCAAGGTAACAAATTGAAAATTATGTTGCCAATTCTAGTTTGCTTGCAAAAGGTCATATTTCAGCAGTCAAGCAACCACGCATGTGGTCATGTCTAGTCTCATAGCACATTTTTCAGTGGGTTATATTTCCTTACTGAAGGATTCAGAATTGAGCAACATTTCCTCTCAGTAGGTATTTTGGATAAGCTCAAAAAAAACAACCCAGTATAAATTAATATTTTCATGGCAATTGCATTTGAATCCCTGTAACGGTCAAAAAAAAAGGGATGATTTTTGCACTTATTCTTCTTTCCAGAAACACAAGAAGTGTGCAAAATGTCATCGTTCAATTTGTAATACTAGTAAATGCTGAAGCACCAGAAGGTAACTTCCTTAAAAAGAGAAAATGGAAATGATCCATCCGTAAAAATTCAAAAACCTAATACCAAGCAGTCATCATGAATATGATCAACAACTTAAAAAACAAAGCCAAAATACTATGGATATGCTAGAAGTCTGAAAAAAGACTAGAAACTCAATAGGACTGGCAGTGACCTTGGAGAGAGAGAAAAAAAGTTAATGTTCCAGGTCTGTGACCTTTCATGAGAACGGATTTCAATTTATAAATAGCAAAATACACAGTAACTTGGAAAGCACGTACGTAGACCTGAAATAATAACTCTTATTCTCTACACAGATTTAGAAAATTACTCTTACAATCCTCTATAAAAAAGGGCGAGATTTTCTGGCTGTTCACACCAGCCTGGTCTCAGCAGCAGCACGTCCCCATCTGCAGGTTTCCTGGTAGTGTGGGGTGACTTCAGTGGGAAATCCCATTGACAGCAATCTTTCCAGTGTTTTCTGTTCAAATTTTAAAATATATTTTATGGAAAATCACATCTTTAGAATGCATAGCATTTACTGCCAATTTTAATGAAATCCTGGTCTGTCTCAGCTAAGTATTAAAAAAAATGCACTGTGATGAAGCAAACTTGATTAAGTAAAAGCATTCAAATACATGTAGAAACTTTGTAATTGGAGTCATTCTTCAAATACTATTGCAATTAAAGTCTCTTTTAAATAAAAAAAAACTTGAACACAGTTTAAATAAGATGGCCAGGAAGGACATCCACAGAACTGAAATCTGCCTTTAATATTTGCCACCAGTCAGTCAACATTCTGTAGCACAGCACAAGGTCAGGAGAGTCAATATCAGGTGCACTAGTCCTAAACTGAAGCAAGAAATAGTGGACCAGGGCGTGGAAGTGATTCCCTGCCTCCTGTAGAGTTATATATTCTGATTTTTTTTAATACATTAATTGAATTTTAATTTATAGGTAGCAAAATTCACAGTAATTTGAACAAAAGTAGTAGATTGATTGGAGCATCAGCCTTTCCTACAGTATAAGCTAAAGAGTTGAAAGACAAAACAATTTCTCCACAGTGGTGCTGCTGTTGCGAGTATAATGAAAGTTTACAAAGGCAATTTTCATAAATGTGGACATAATGAGAAAAACTTGAAAGAGTCTACAAACCTACAAGATACATTACAGATGCTTAGACATTGCGAACCTGATAAACGTTCCCTCTAATTTTGTTTCAGTGTGAGTTAAGTGTGTGGCCCTTTAAATTCCTTTTCACAAGTGCAAACGCAAGGTAATTTAATGGGACCAAAGTATACATGACCTGTGTGGGGTTTTTGGTTTGCTGCTTAGCCATACAGTTTAGAGGGAGTTTTAACATTACCATGCAGAACACAGATAGCACGTTTACTATATATTCTGCTAGTCCAGACAATTGAATACATCAGATTATACAGCTATCTGCAGATTAAAAGGTTGTTGATTTGCTATCAAAAACAAAGATAAAATATTAATATTACTTGTGACACAATTCAAGTATTTTCAAGGTTAATATAATCTTGTCCAGCACAGCGGCCCACACCTCAGTTCACATATTCCAATGAATTGGAATGAGTGTGTGGAAGAAAAGCCACCTGGGATAGTGAACTGTAAGATGAACAATAAACCGTTTTAGTGACAAGGAGCATAATGGAAATAGTATGGGTTATCACGACAAACTTTTGACCTTTGCAAATACCAATAAATCTCACCCTGGCAGATCACTTGGCAATTGTGCTACAACTAAAAAACAAGTTTATGTTGTAGAATTTAATAGAATTAAGTGCACATAACACATCCTCCAGATAACGTGCCTGATTTTGCAGAGGAAAATAAACAAAAATCCCCATGTGGGGACATAAAACAACAAATATTTTTCTAGCATGAATTAAAGGAATGATAATGTAAAAGTTATAAATTACCATCAACATTAAAATGAAGCCTAATTAAAATGACAGGAAATATTTGCACTTCAACGTGTGGCAATTAGGACTAGCACAGCGTCCTCTGGAAGGGATCTAGGACCTGTGAAAACAGGAAAAGAAACTGCATCTTCTTTTAACCAATCAAATTGAGGAAACTTTAACGAGACATGTAGTGTTTGAAACGGGAATATAAATTTGTATAATTAATAAAATGTGAATGAGAAAGAGAAAAGGGTGCAATTAAATGCAGACAAAATTTTAAAAATCCTTTTAATTTTTCAAATTCAATAATTAAAGTTAAGAAATTTTCAATGCAATGCTAGTTGACTGGTGATAATTAAGTCTTATCAGTCCATTTATCATTTACTTACACGTGAAATGGTAAGCCCTAACCTTGCCTAGCATATTTAGCTACCAAGTACCCTATCATACCACTGATTATCTTTCAAAGTGGAGTCCCTTGGCAAGATATGATTATGATTATGATTCTAAGACATTCTTAAGGGGGAGAATGAGCAGCCAGAGGTTGTTGTACATATTGGTACAAACGACATAGGTAGGAAAAGGGATGAGGTCCTGAAGTGTGAATATAGCAAGTTAGGCAGAAGGCTAAAGTCCAGGACCTTGAAGGTAGTAATTTCTGGACTACTATTGGTGCCACATGCTTGACAGAGTAGAAATAGGAGGATTAGGCAGTTGAATATGTGGCTTGAGAGCTGGTGCAGGAGGCAGGGATTTACATTTTTGGATCACTGGGATCTCTTCTGGGGAAAGGATGACCTGTTCAAGGAGGACAGGTTATACCTGAACTGGAAGGGACTAATATCCTGGCGGGGAGATTTGCTAGAGCCACTCGAGAAGGTTTAAACTAGTTTGTCAGAGGGATGGGACCCAAAGCAGTAGGGAGACAGAACAGAAGGTTGAAGACAGCACAGGAGTTAAAAGGGAGCACATTTAGTAAAGGCAGTGTCAGTAATCCTAGTACCAGACAGATCAGGCAAAAGCAAAGCAGAGAGCAAGAGAAGCTCAGATTAAACCGCATTTATTGCAGGATGCAATGCAAGAGACCTGACGGACAAGGCAGGTGAACTCAAGGCATGGATGGGTACATGGGACTGGGATATTATAGCAATTACTGAAACATGGCTAAGGGAGGATAGGACTGGTAGCTCAATGCTCCAGGGTACAGATGCTATAGGAAAAATAGAACAGGAGGTAGGAAGGGGAGTCGCACTTTTGATTAGGGAAAACATCACGGCAGTACTGAAAGAGGATATATCCGAGGGTTTGGCCACTGAGAAATAAGGAGGAGGAAATCACTGATCGGGTTGTTCTATTGGCCCCCAAATAGCGAGAAATTGAGCAGCAAATGTGTGAGGAGATTACAGACAGCTCCAAGAAAAATAGCGTGGTAATAATAGGGGGTTTTAACTTTCCCAACATTGACTGGGACAGCCATAGTATGGACAGAAATTTGTTCAGTATATTCAAGAAGAATTTCTCATTCAGTATGTGGATGGCCCAACTAGAGAGGGAGCAAAACTTGACCCCCTTTGGGAAATAAGGAAGGATAGATGACAGAAGTATTAGTGAGGGACCACTTTGGTATCAGTGACCATAATTCTATTACTTTTAAGATAGTTATGGAAAATGATAGGTCTGACCCAAAAATTAAAATTCTAAATTGGGGCAAGGCCAATTTTGATGGTATCAGGCAAAAGCTAACTGGGGGAGTCTGTGGGAAGGCAAAGGGATGTCTGGTAAGTGGGAGGCTTTCAAAAGTGTGTTAACCAGGGCTCAGGGTAAGCGCATTCCCCTTAGAATGAACATAAGAAATAGGAGCAGGAGTAGGCCATCTAGCCCTTCGAGCCTACCCCGCCATTCAATAAGATCATGGCTGATCTGAAGTGGATCAGTTCCACTTTCCCGCTCTCTCCCCATAACCCTTGAAAAGCAAGGCTGGTAGAAGTAGGGAACCCTGGATGACTTGGGATATTGAGGCCCTGATCAAGAAAGAGGAGGAGGCACATGAAACACATAGGCAGTTGGTATCAAGTGAATCCCTTGAAGAGTATAGGGGTGCAGGAATAGAATTGAGAGAAACAAGGAGGGCAAAAAGTAGACAAGAGATTGTTTTGGCAGATAAGGCAAAGGAGAATCCAAAGAGTTTCTACAAATACTTAGAGGGCAAAAGAGCAACAAGGGAGAGAGTAGGGCCTCTTAAGGATCAACAAGATCATCTATGTGCAGATCCACAAGAGACAGGTGAGATCCTAAATGAATATTTCTCATCAGTTTTAACTGTTGAGAAAAGATTGGATGTTAGGGAACTTGGGGAAATAAATAGTGATGTCATGAGGAGTGTAAATATTACAGAGGTGGTGGTGCTGGAAGTCATAAAGCGCATCAGGGTAGATAAATCCCTGGGATCTGATGAAGTGTATCCCAGGACATTGTGGGAGGCTAGGGAGGAAATTGTGGGTCCCCTAGCAGAGATATTTGAATCATCGATAGTCACAGGTAAGGTGTCTGAAGATTGGAGGGTGGCAAATGTTGTGCCTTTGTTTAAAAACGGCTGCAGGGAAAAGCACAACAGGTCAGTGAGCCTCACATCTGTGGTGGGTAAATTGTTGGAAGGTATTTTGAGAAACAGGATCTATAGGCATTTAGAGATGCAAGTACTGATTAGAGACAGTCAGCATGGCTTTGAGAGTGGAAAATCATGTCTCACAAATTTGATTGTGTTTTTTGAAGAAGGTAGATGAGGGCAGTGCAGTTGATGTTGTCTACATGGACTTTGGCAAGGCCTTTGACAAGATTCCGCATGGTAGGTTGTTGCATATGGTTAAATCTCACAGGATCCAGGTTGAGGTAGCTAAACTGATAAAAAAACTAGCTTGATGACAGAAGATGGAGCATGGTTGTATAGTGTTGTTTTTCAAACTGGAGACCTGTGACCAGCAGTGTGCCTCAGGGATCGGTGCTGGGTCCATTGTTATTTGTCATTTATATTGATGATTTGGATGAGAATATAGGAGGCATGGTTAGTAAGTTCACAGATGACACCAAGATAGCATAGTGGATGGTGAAGAAGGTTACCTCAGATTGCAACAGGATCTTGATCAATTGGGTCAGTGGGCTGATGAATGGCAGATGGATTTTAATTTAGACAAATGCGAAGTGATGCATTTTGGTAGATTGAACAGAGCAGGACTTACTCAGTTAATGGTAGGACGTTGGTGAGAGTTACAGAACAAAGATCTGGTGATACAAGTTCATAGTTCCTTGATAGTGGAGTTAGAGGTGGACAGAGTGGTGAAAAAGGCATTTGGCATGCTCGGTTTCATTGGTCAGAACACTGAATGCAAGCGTTGGGACATCTTGTTGAAGTTGTACAAGACATTGGCACAGCCACATTCGGAATACTGTGTACAGTTCTAATCACCCTATTATAGAAAGGATATTTTTAAACTAGAAAGAGTGCAGAAAATGTTTACTAGGATGCTGCCAGGGCTTGATGTCTTGAGTTACGAGGAGAGGCTGGATAGACTGGTACTTTTTCCTCTCGAGCATAGAAGGCTGAGGGGTGGTCTTAAAATAAAGAGAGGCTTAGATCAGCTAGAAAGTCAATACCTTTTCCCAAAGGTAGGGGACCAGAGGACATATGTTTAAGATGAGAGGGGAGAGAAAGGAAAGGGTCCAGAGGGGCAATTTTTTCACAATGGGTGGTGAGTGTCTGGGACAAGCTGCCAGAGGTAGTAGTAGAGACAGGTATAATTTTGTCTTTTAAAAAAAGTGTTTAGACAGTTACATGGATAAGATGGGGATATGGGCCAAATGCATGCAATTGGGACTAGCTTAGAAGTTAAAAAAAAAGGTGGTATGGACAAGTTGGGCCAAAAGGGCCTACTTCTATGCTGCAAACCTCTAACTATGATTCTGCTTCGGAGAAGCAAGGCAACTTCCTGATTTTCACATTTATCTGTACATGTGGGCGTCAGAGGCTTTTGTCCAATTTACTATTTAGTAACTACATGAATTTATAGTCTCACCTTTATTTTAGCCATTCAATCTAAGCCAGCAAGTGTTTAGCAGATTGCAGAAATAAAACTTTGGTGTGTGTAAGCATTCCTGATTGAGAAATTTTACACAATAGGATGCTCATGCATGTTGGAAATCTGAAATAGACAAAATGCTGGAAATATATGGACTGGCTGGAAATACATGGAGTGGAACAATCATGGCTCCAATTCAGTGTCTGCCTGTCAAAGAGGAACATAGCTTGGGATCATTTGCTACCAGGCGATACAACACTTTCTGCCAGTCAAAAATTAAGTTCTGTATCACAGATAAACATGGACTATCAAACCAATCAATGCCAAACAATCTACACCACTTCAGTTCACAGAAAATCTGAAAAGGTTTTGCTGTCAGAACTTCCCGAAGGTATCATTGCAATAGTTATGAACAGATGTGGAAAGGATAGCAGCTGATGATAGGAATATCAATTGCTTATATTACTGAAAAAAATTTGTCAACTGGTAACTTAGATTTGGTAGCCAACTATGGAAAGCTCCGAGGTATTTATTTACCTATCCCATGCAAATGCCCAAGTATATTTTCATTTGGATATTTTCCTAGCATGAAGCTGTTGCATTCAAGAGGCTTTAACACAAGGAAATTTAAATTCCTGTATTAAAATTAAGCCTGATTAAACATCGGGATAAATTTCCATGTGTCATAAATCAGTCTGAGAAAAGGGATTAACCCAGGAGTTAATGCTTTCTGTTTAGAAATCTGATTTTTGTAGCTATTGCATTGCAACAATGCTTTAAATCAGAGCTATCACTTTATTGTATACAAAGTCATAAATAAACCTTTGAAGACAACCTACATAACTTTCCAGAGCCTGCAGAGGCTTTATCACAACTAAATTAACCAGAATAAACATATATTGAATGAAACCTCTAATCTGGATAATAGATTTTGAAGGATCCCATTGGATGGACAAATATCATGTACCATGGGTAAATTTGGAAAGTGAAATATTAGGTGGCAAGTATTTTGTATATTCATGAGCAATATCAGTAAGATAGACTATTGCATGTTAATATTAAGTGTGTTTGACATGGTGGTGCAGACGTCTGTAAAATTATCACTGACTTAGATTAGGAAAAATAGTTAGAATTAGCCAAACATGTTAAAAGGGATAATCAAGTTCAAAAATTTTCGGAATCGTTTTAAAGAAATGACAACTTGTAGATGAGGAAATGGAATGAATGCTGTGCACATACATTTTAGAAAAGCCCTTGGCAAATAACCATGTGAGACATTATTCTCCAAAATCAAAAGGTATGGGATTGTGCAGGATGGGAAGGGAGTGCAGTGGTGATGGTGCTGGGGAGGAGAAAATTGGTGAGATTACAAGGCTAGCAAACCAAGTTAGCAATTGGGTTATACTGTGGTTAAGGTGCTTTGAATGGCTGTGATACACCTGGTGGGAGGTACATATGAATGCAGCTGAAAAATTGTCCTGAAGAAAGGAGCTCTCTTTCGCTATCCTCAGATGCTGTCCGAACTGGAGTATTTCCAGAACTTTGTCTTTATTTCAGATTTCCAGCATCCACAATATTCTGCTTTTGGCTTAGGAATTGGCTAAAAAAGAGAAAACAGTGAAGTTAAGGAAACATTTTAGAGCAGCTGGATTAAAGTGATGGGTGCGAATTTGGATTTAAGCCCAAAGGAAATGGTGTTAAAATTTTCAGATGATACCAAAAAAGGCATAAATTTTCTTTGAGGATCAAAGGAAGCAGTAAAGGGAGGTTGATGAGAGAGGGCATTAATTAAAATGTCTCAAATAAACTTCAATGACCTGACATCTAGTTCTACCTTGCCATCACCTCTCTTGACCTCTTCAATGTCTTTGGTACTGGTCTGCCAGAGAATCAGAATCATTAAGACACAGATGACGACCATTTGGCCCAAAGTCCATGCCCGTTTTCAGTCATGCTGCTAATCTGAGAGTCCTAGGTAAGGAGACAAATTCCTCCAACAAAACTTTGGGCTGACTATAGACAATGTCTTCAATTCCTGCCACCTACTCTATGATCATTGTTGAGGCTGAATCAAACCACTCAAACTTATCCCATTTGACATGGAGACAAGTTCCAGACTATACATCAGTGGCATCACTCAGACAAGCTACATGTATTTTCAATCACAGTTCATTTCTTTGCATGTCTGTTTGTTGTTTGTCCATCGTCATCAATGAGGACCTTGACACCATTAGTCATTTTGAGGCTGGTTGCGGTGTGTCCGAAGATGACTGATCAGGCCAATTTGGGCACGGAATGTAGTTGTTGCACTGGTGGCTCTGGACTTGCGCAGTTCATGCTTAAGTTGTGCTTCAGCAATACACCTTGCTTTGTGACCTTGACAGCCTTTGTGGATGAGGCAGTGCCAGGTAGGGCGGTTTTGTGTCAGCGTTTCCCAGGTGGTCATGTCAATGTCAAGCGACTTCAGGGAGGCCCTGAGTGTGTCTCTGTAACGTTTCTTCTGCCCTCCATGCCAACGTCTTCCAGCAGAGAGTTCCCCAAAAAGGAGCTGCTTGGGTATGCGCTCGTCTGACATACAGATGACAACATGACCTGCCCACAGGGTCTGCACTCTCATCAGCAGCGTGTGGACTGATGGTAGACTTGCTCTAGAGAGAACTTCAGTGTCTTGCCGTCAGAAGCGTAATATTCTGCAAAGACAAGTCATGTGGAAATGATTGAGCTGTCTTGCATGCCTTCAACACAGTCCACGTTTCACAGGCATACAGGAGGGTAGTGAGCACCGCAGAGCTGCAGGCCTTCAGTTTTGTTGCTGGGCTGATTGCTCGATGTTCCCATACAGTGGAGCACAGTCTACCGAAAGCAGAACCTGCCTTTGCTACTCTGCAGTTAACTTCTGCATCAACAGTCACTGCTTGGGAGAGGGTGCTGCCAAGATAAGTGAACTGGTCCACTGCCTGTAGTTTCTGCCCTTTGATTGAGATTATGGGTTCTGTGTACAGTGCATGAGGAGCAGGCTGGTGCATGACTTCGATCTTTTTAATGTTGATGGCGAGTCCAAAGTTGTCACAAGCTGTGGAAAATTTGTCCATACTGACTTGCATCTCTGGCTCTGAGCCAGCATACAGGGCACAATCATCGGCAAAGAGGAAATCTCTGAGAACAGTCTCTTTCACTTTGGTAATAGCTTGAAGGGCTTCCCATCCAGTCTGTACTTGAGGCTGATTCCAGCAATACTGTCCTGGAAGGCATCATTCAGCATGGCAGTAAACATCATGCTGAACAGTGTGGGTGCGAGCACACAGCCCTGCTTGACACCACTGGTGACTGGGAATGCCTCAGGAGGATTCTCCGCCATCCAGTACTCTGGCCATCGTGGAACTGGCATACCATCTGAATGAATTTGGGATTGCAGCTGAACTTTGACATGATCCTCCACAGGCCTTGTCGGCTTAGTGTTGAAGGCTTTCGCGAGGTCAAAGGTTGTGTAGAGCTCGTGATTCTGCTCCTGACACTTCTCCTGAAGTTGGTGAGCAGCAAAAATCATGTCAGTAGTCCCGCGACCTCTGCAGAAGCCACACTGTGATTCTCGAAGCAGGCGCAGGCCCAGCTCCAGATGAGTGACCAGACGATTTAGCAGGACTCTTGTGAGGGCTTTTCCTGTGATGGAGAGCAGCGCGATTCCTCAGTAGTCGTCGCATACTTGCCGATTGCCCTTCCTCTTGTAGAGATATACGATGGAAGCATCTTTAAATTCCTGAGGAATGGATCCTTGCTTCCAAAAGGACTGGAACTCAGGTGAGCTTCTTGATAAGTGCAGGGCCAGCAGCTTTATAGATCTCTGCAGGTATGGCGTCTGCCCCTGGATAGCTGGATGACAACTTCTCTGACTTCGCTACTACCAGTAGGTCATCCATGACGCTGTTGGTATCAACCTGGGGAATCCTGTCTATTGCCTCATGGTTAACAGATGACAGTCGGTTGAGGACGGCTTCAAAGTGTTCAGCCCATCTCTGCAGGATCTGAGCCTTCTCTGTAATGAGAGTTGTACCATCTATACTCAGGAGGGGGAGAAATCTCCCGAGAGATTGAGGCCTGTAGAGAGAGTGCCGAGGGCTTCACAGAACTGTTCCAAGTCGTTTCTGTCACTGTATCCCTGCATTTCATCTGCCTTGGCGCTCAGCCAGGCATCCTGCATTTTACGCAGTTTATTTTGGACTGTCCTGCAAGCATTGGGAAAAGCATTTTTCTTGGCAGCTGAAGACGGGTCGTTCTGACAGGGCCGATGAAGATGGTGCTTTTCAACAAGTAGAGCCTATATCTCATCATTCTCATCGAACGAATCATGCTGCTTGTAGGAAGAGGGCCTGAGATTCTTCAGTATGGATAGCACCCTTGAAGCGTTCCCATCATCCTCAGCGCTGCCTGCAAGGTGTAAGTCAGCAAGCTTGATTTCTAAGTCTTCAGCCAGTGCTGAAGCTATGCTGGGGTTCTTTAGCTTGGCCACATTGATTTTTTTTCATAACCTTGCTTCCTTGTGGTCGCCTCTTGGGTCTGATGCAGAGCCTCATTTTGGAGACAATGAGCCTGTGATCTGTCCAGCAGTCAGCACCACACATGGCCTTGGTTACTCAGACATCCTGCCTGTCTTTTCTCCTGACAATGACATAGTCGATAAGATGCCAATGCTTAGAGCGGGATGCATCCAGGTCGTCTTGTTACAGGTAGGCAGACGGAAGGTTGTGTTGGTGATGAGGGGGTCGTGTGCTGCATAGGTCTTCAGTAAGAGTAGGCCATTACTGTTACACTTGCCCACTCCATGCCTCGCAATGACTCCCTGCCAGATTGCAGAGTCACACCCTACTCTTGCATTGAAATCGCCAAGCAAGATCAGCTTGTCGGTACTGCTCACTGCTGACAGTAGGGCATCTAGTTCTTCGTAGAACTTGTCTTTCATCTCATCCGGGTTGTTCATTGTGGGGGCATAGCGCTGATCAGGGTGGCTTGACTTCTATTCTGTAGTGGAAGCTGTAATGTCATAAGCCCTTGGGTAGACTATCAAGTTTCCAAACAAGGTGACTCCTAATGGCAAATCCAACTCCAGCATCACGACGCTCATTGCTGCCGCGACCGCTCCAGAGAAAAGTGTATCCACCTCCAGTCAACTGACCTACATTGGCAAGGTGAGTTTCACTCGGGGCTGCAATGTCAATGTTGTATCTTGCAAGCTCACTGGCAACTAAGGCTGTTCTTCTTTCTGGTCTGTTTGCTGTAGCCACCATACAGTACATTACAAAAACTTGCAAGAATTAAGTTGCAAGTATATTGATTCAATATCCTTTAGTTAAGATTCCTTCATGTCATCAGTGGCCTTCATAATGTCTACAGTGCAGGAGGAAGCCATTCGGTCCAGGGTTGTTCGAGAGCGTGTGCATGTTCCAAATGCCAACGGTGAGTGGTGTCACCTTGTGTTTTATTTTGTTTGTTAGGCATGTATGGGGTGTCAGGGAGGGGGTAGTACCTTTGACGGGGGAACGTATTGTGTCCTTTCAGGGCGGTTTGTCCATCTTTTGTCCCCACCTGGCACTCAGCTCTCACCTGTGGCTCCCCTTAGCTATTAGCATGTGATGTCTGTTTATCTGTTGCTTGAAACCCTCATGAAAATAAATTCATGACTTTATTACCTCTAAACTTGACCATTCCAATCTTTTGGCGTCCCCTCCTTAGACTTGAACTTAGCCAAAGCACAGCTGTCTGTATCCTCGCTCTCATCAATTCCCATTCACCCATCTACCCAAACATAAAACACACAATATTGTGAGATGTTGAAGAGGATAGTTTAGGACTTCAAGAGGACAGTCAAGGGGCAGATAAAATTTAATGTAGTGAAGTGTTAAGTAATTCATTTTGGTAGGAAGAACGATAGAGGCAATAAAGTACAATTTCACAGAAGAATAACTATTACTTCATTTGTCCCACTACAAAAATCTTCCATTAGCTTACAGTTAGCACAGTTCCCTTAGAAATGATGTGGTTCTATGGTAGACGTAGTGAAAAGGGCAGTCAGTAGAGTGCATTACTCCGGCATGCTTCCTTAATTCAAATGTTATTACATATACAGTTCTTCCTTGAAGCTTTTCCCTGTCTGGCTGAGCTTTGTAATTACATAGCTGAGAAAATTTTTCATTAAGCACTTCCAGCTCATTGAGGAGGCAACAGGCCAATCCACATCCAACAACTTGCTCTGAAAGCTCTGCTCACATTTTGACAACTGTATTACGATCCCAGTGGAGAACCAAAAACCAAATTTATCAAATGCCTGCAAAAGAAATTTCCAACTAGATGCTTTTTTTTAAGCAATTTTTACTTTAGCATAAATATGAATTAATATAAATTAAGCACAAATTAAAAGATAATCAATACTTCAAATAAAAAAGGCAAGTTCACTTTAAACAATCAATACAACAAAGATACATCTTTTGCAAATCCAAGCATTCACATCACTCCCTGCATAAATATGTCAATATGTATCTATATGGTTTCACTATATACTGCTCTTTATTCATGTACAGTAGGTCAGAATCCGATTGGACAATCACCTTTTTTTTTAAGTACAATGATAATCAGGAAGGCACACTTCTATGAACCCTCTCTCCTTTAGATCATGATAGTTGTAGTTGTGGTGTAGCTTTCTAGAGATCATTTTCAACTAACCAAGCAGTAACAATCCAGCTGATGGTCTGGCCACTTCTGGAAAATACCCAGACCTTTAAAATTTCCAAGCTAATCACACAGCTGGATCTTATGGTGCAAATTGGCTTTATATCTGCAAGAGTTCCTGGCTCATTTACTGCCAGAGAAATGAACCTCTGATTTCCTTTTTCTTGTCACAACAATTCCCTGTCTGTTTTCATTTTGTCTCTGAACTGTATGCTGACTGCCTTCACCATCCAACTCTTCAGCTTGTAGTTCAGCCTTGCTTCTTTCCTGTTGGCACTACTTCCAGGTCAAGGGTCCTCATCACATGGATCCATATTTCTTATTATGCAAGAAAATTACAATTGATGCAAAAGCTCTTAAGTCCTCTCAAACATTGCTTAAAAAAAAAGAGATTCCACAGACTTAAAGAAATCATAAATTTCGGTGACACAGTGGTCAGCACTGCACCTCAGCACTAGGGACCTGGGTTCGATTTCAGTAGTGGGTGACTGTGTGGTGTTTTTACATTCTCCCAGTGTCTGTTTGGGTTTCCTCTGGGTGCTCCAATTTCCTCCCAAAATTCAAAGATGTGGTTAGGTGATTGGCCATGCTAAATTGCTCCTTGGTGTTCAAAGATGTGCAAGTTAAGGGGAATAACCAGATCAATATATGGGATCATACCAATAGGGTCGGGGATGGGCCTCAGATGTTCTGCCAGAGAGATGGTGCAAATTTGATGGGCTGAACGGCCTCCTTCTGCTCGTAGGGATTCTATGATTCTACACTGCTACCATATCAAAAGGTACAGCTGTTATAAATTCCAACACAGAAGCAGAGATAATTCACAACATTCTAAAACAAACAACATTGTAAATGAAATAACCCAAACCATCTTGTAAGTCAATTTGCCCCATCTACCAATATTAACAGATCCTTTTTAAAAATCCCAATATCTGGGTCCACATCTTCGCCAAAATCTAGTCAGTTCTTCCTTGGGCTAAATACTGTGTACTAGTTCTGTTGAATCCGCCCATTAGTTTTTGAGAAATATTGTTTACAGACAAACAAACTAAAAGGCAAAAACAATATTTCCACATACCTTCAGTGTGGGAGGTAAGCAAGCTAAAACATTTGAAAATCATAAAAAGGATCAAAGGATCAATTTGAATATTTATGTTCCTAACTCATATAAATTTGCTTTAAACAGTTTTCGTTAAGAACTTGAATAACTATATCAAAATTTAGTACAACAGAAGTACTTTATCTTGGCAAGTTTTCCTGGAAAGTTAATAAACCATATTAGCAAATGACTCTGAAGCAGCTTTAAGAAACAATGGGTGAAAAAAAAATTAGCTTCTTTCTGTGCATATTTAAAATCTACACTCATCAGCCTGTCTATAAAAAGGATAATATATTTTATTGATATCTAAGATTCAATGCATGTGTTTGCTAAATTTAGTTTACCTGGCTCCAATTTGATAATTTTAATTGCAGCCAGCTCTCCAGTCTGTAGATTCCTTGCCTGTAATGAAAACAAGAGAATATTTTAAGTAAAACAGATCCAAATAGTATTACTTGTTATATTTTTTGAAACACAGGAGTTACAAAGATAGGAATATTCCATGCATTACACCAATTACATCCTATTGTATATTTTAATTTTAGATGGCCAATCTAGGAATTAATGTATAGGGATATAACCACAAAAATGCACAAGAAACTTTGCTCAGCATAACTTAAATACCAAGCATAGCACTGAAGCTCCACTGAGAGATGCCATTACCTGAGATGAAAAATTAAACAGGAATCATCTGCCTTCTCAAGTTAAATGCACTATTTGAAGAACAGTGGGGGAAATACTGATGTCTCCACCAGCGTTTGACACTCAACCAATATATTTAACAAGGGTCCTCACATAGGATTAGCAAAAATTAAAAGTGCACAGAATTGGAGGTGACATCGCTGATAATTGGTTGAATAGCAGAACCAGAAGAAGTCAAAGTAAAGAAGAGAAAGACTTGCAATTATAAAACACCTTTCACTAGAGATCTCAAGCAACTTCAGTCAATTACCTACTTTCGAAGTATAAATATTCCTGGAATGTTGAAACATAGTAGTGCATTTGCATTTAGCAAGCTCCCGCAAACAGTAAAGTGATGGCCAAAGTAGTGCCAAAGGATTTTAGGCATCCATCTAAGCATGCAGATAGGACCTCGGTTTAATGTCTCAGCCAAAAGATGACAACAGTGGAGCATTCCCTCAGTACTACATTAGAGTGTCAGCTGGGATTTTTATGCTCATTTTAAAATGGGATTCAACCTACAGAACTTCTGATAAAAGTGACAGTGCTACCAACTCAATCATGGCTGGTTCTCTAGATTGAACAATTCCTGGGTAAATGCAATCTGATTGGTAAGTCAATACATTTATTTGAATACAACACAAGAACACAATAATTAGAAGTAGGCCATTCAGCCCCTTGTGCATGTTTTGTCATTTGTCAAGTTTGGCCTGTTCACAGACACCATTTGGAGTGCACTGCAGAATTTGAATAACAGAGAAGTTGCCATGCAAAATTCAATAGAAAAATATGTAGGACTAGACACCACAGGCTTTCCATTCAGAGGAAAATCAAGTTCAATAGTTAATAAGAAACAGATTTGGGTTTTAAAATAAAAAATTGAGAAGCGGAAAGGACAGACCAATATTTACAGTGAATCTATTTCATTTGTTTTTATATCTCCTGATATTTTGGTGTTCAGGCCTGCAAGTAGTACTTGAACTCTAAAATGGCAATCTATTTCAGACATAAGTGTGATTATCTGTCAGTGTCCTTTCCATCAGATTTCAAAACAAAAGGCCATTATCTCTTTTAAAAAAAAACCCACCATGAACATATTGGTCACTAAATCAGCTGCTTCTGTCTCAAGATGGATACAGAACAGTCTTCCAAGTTGTCGTCTTATAATTTTGAACCAGCATAAAATGCAAGTAATGCTGCACCAAATCCATTAATACCAACTTCAATACTAAATAGGAACATTGGACTTCAGTGTAAGAGTAGCCATTTCAAAAATATGCCCTTAAACAAGTTTGACTATTTTTGAAAGTGCTGTTAGTTCATTATACCTGTTTCAACTTATTCCACTCAAACGCGTGTTCTTTTGTAGTATAATGCATTTGAAGGAAAACATTTGCATTACCTCACTATCCAAAGTCCTGATCGTCAGCATACAAAGAACCACGAGTGTAACAGATTTTTCTTAGCTTAACATGAAATAACCAAAAATAAATACACAAACCCAATTAATTACTTTCATGGCAATATATAATTGAAACATGTCTCACATGTTGCTTATAAGGATTTCTAATGTTTCAGTTCGAGCTCTGAAGCCAAAAATGTTGGTAGATTAATAAACTCTTCAACAGAACAGATAGCTGTGTCCCTGATATTTTAAGCATTTATGGGTAATGTCATATATACTGGAGAACAACTTACTCCCCTCACCTCAACTGTAAGTAATGTTATGCTGATCTGTGAACACTGTCAGGAAGCAGAGGCAATTTTAAATTATCCATATTTGGATTTCTAGGTATTAGAAATATGGTATAGATTTAGGGGAGTTTAACTACATGGTTCTATAAAAGAATGGGTTAAAATTTTAGTTAGATTCATGTTAAACAAAGGTGCTTGCATATATGGGAGTTTTGGTTTCATTTAAAACTGTGCCTGTATTGTGATGAGAGTTTACCACTCTGCGAAAACAAACAAGTGTAAAGAAAGACTTCTTTATTATTTAGGAACCAGAGGCTACTTTAAATTAGAAAGACCTTTTCAGTTTAGTTTCAGCTGAACCCAGTAGCAATTGGAACCGGGTAGCTGGAGAGGAAACATCTCACAGAAACTGCCAAAAGCAGAGATGATGAACAATGGAGTAATGGGAAGAAAGCAAGCCCCAGAAGTTAAAGTACAGACAATTCTAGAAATTAGGGAATGAAATAGTCCCTGGAAGACTGAGGTCAAACGGACAAAGGGAACTGGAAATTGAACAAGTTGCTGTTCTCATAAGTTAAAGAAAAGGGCAGAGAAAGGCTCCCAGTTAAAGACAGATCTGAAAGGTGCAGGCCTGATAAAGTTGACTAACAAGAAGCTAGACATCTGAAGTAATCCTAAAGTTGGTGATATCTTAACGCAACCTATGAAGCAATGATGCTCTGTTGGTGTGGTTGGGTACCTGAGAGATTGTGTGCAAGGCAGAGGAGTACTCAAAGTAAAGATTGAAACCCTGGTATAAGATGATGAATGGGATGGATAGGATAGAGGTGGAGAGACTCTTCCCGCTCAAAAAAGACAGTAGGACTAGGGGGCACAGCCTCAAGATAAAGGGGAGGCGGTTTAGAACGGAGTTGAGGAGGAACTTCTTCACTCAAAGGGTGGTGAATCTCTGGAATTCTCTGCCCGTTGAAGTGGTGGAGGCTGCCTCGCTAAATATTTTTAAGAAGCGGGTTGATGGGTTTTTGATAAGAGAAGGGATTAAGGGTTATGGGGAGAGGGCGGGAAAGTGGAACTGAGCCACGACAGATCAGCCATGATCTTATTGAATGGCGGGGCAGGCTCGAAGGGCTAGATGGCCTACTCCTGCTCCTATTTCTTATGTTCTTAAATGGATCCATGGTGAAGCATCTGAGAGGAAAGCACTGTTTGGGAAAACATTCTAAAATGTGTCTTTGGGTGTGAAGTTTAGAACATTGGAGTTGCAGCAAAGTCACCTGGCTCACAGTGATAAGCCTCTTTGGGGCTTGGATGAGAAATCCACACAAGTTGTATTGGATGCCATCTGCCAAGCTTAGTTTCAGATTAAGGTACGTCTAACCACAGTTGGCTTATTGGTTTATAGGGACTGTGAACTTGCTGAGAACCGTACTGTACAAGATACACTTTGTAACTTGTGTTACCCTTTAAAATCTGAGAAGATATCGGCGAGGGAATATTGTGTTAGAGGCAATCTTTTCATGTTTAATTAATGTTTTATTCTTTACTAAAAAGCTATTTGGAAGTCCTGTGATTCTTTTTCTCCACACTTCTAAATAAATAAAAGTTACAGTCTATTGAGCTAGGGTTCCATTCTGGGACCTTCACATCCAGTAATATATCAGGTGGGATCCTAACATTGACTTTTTTTGATAATACTTAACCATTTTGAAGAAATTAATGGCAGCATCAACTGGCTGCTTAGAGTCATGCTACTGGCTATTTAATTTGCCCCATCTGTACTACAGCTGATAGTTTATGCTTGCATTCTTGCCAATACAATAGAAGAACTTTCCAGGCCTCTTTCTTCCCTATCATCGACATCCAATCTTCATCCATTTATCTATTTGGCCAGATTCAACTCTCTTCATATCACCCACTCTCATGGCACATATCTTTCATTCTTATAATGAAATTCACCATGGACACTGAAAAAAAAACGTAGTCCCTAATTCACTAAGTTGCAACTCTCACCCTCGATCCAGGCATAATGTAATCTCCTCTTAACTAAGCCCAAGTCAAATATACACAAAACACAAACAGAAGGCAATAATGCAACTTTATATCTAGGGTTCAGGAAAAACATTCATGAAGCTCTTACAGCAGGTGTTCTTGGGTTGTCTTTCTCCTTCCACTTCTTCTAAATCAACTGTAATTTCCTACTACACAAGTAGTTGAATAAATGTATAAAATTTACATTTTAGAAAGTTCCCATGCAAGTCACAATTAAATTTTACACTGTTGCAATGTTCTTTCTCAATTGCCATTGTTTAAGTTTGCAATTACCTTGATTTTTTTTAGTGTGTAATTAGTCCTGGTGTCACGTTGGCTCACTACATCAATGTCATATTTGTGTATTCAACTGGCATTCCAAGATTTAAGCATGTAAGCTAAACAACCACCCGATTATTGAAAGACTTGCATTGTCACAGGTGCCATTTTTTGGCTCAGATTAAGGAGGAGGGAGGCAGCAGATGGGAAATTATAGGTCGGTTAGCCTGACGTCCGTCATTGGCAAGATTTGAGAGTCCATTATTAAAGATGATATTATCGTGCACTTCCAAGTACCATGCAATGTAGGACTGAGTCAACGCGACTTTGTCAAGGGTAGGTCACGTCTGACAAATCTGTTAGAGTTCTTTGAGAACATGAGGAGGAAATTACATAAAGGAGAACCAGTGGAGATGATTTATTTAGATTTCCAGAAGGCCTTTGACAAAGTGCCACATAGGAGATTGTTAAATAAGTTAAGGCCTATGGTGTTAAGGGTAAGATCCTGGCATGGATAGAGTATTGGCTAACTGGCAGTAGGGAACAAGGGGTCTTTCTAAGGATGGCAGCTGGTGACTAGTGCTGTGCCTCAGGGGTCAGTGCCGGGACCACAACTTTTCACAATATACACTAACAATTTGGAGGAAGGAATTGAAGGCAGTGTTGCTAAGTTTGCAGATGATACAAAGATATGTAGAGAGACAGGCAGTATCAAGGGAGCAGGGGGGCTGCCGAAGGACTTGGACAGGCCAGATGAATGGGTGGAATATAACGTGGAAGTGAGAGATTATGCACTTTGGAAGGAGGAATGGAGGCATAGACTATTTACTAAATGGGAAAATGCTTAGGAAATCAGAAGGACTTAAGTCCTTGTTCTAGATTCTCTTAAGATTAAGATGCAGGTTCAGTTGGCAGTTAGGAAGGCAAATATAATGTTAGCATTCATATCGAGAGGGCTATAATACAAGAGCAGGGATTTACTTTTGAGGCTGTATAAGGCTCAGGTCATCTCCCATTTGGAGTACGGAGAGCAATTTTGGGCTACTTTTTTGAATGTAAAATTTCAGCCAAAGATAAATTTGCACGTATAAAAGACAGGGGAGGCTGTTTAGAGGGGAGGCAGTGGCATAGCAGTAACGTTACTGGACTAGCAGCCCGAGGCCCAGGTTAATGCTCTGGGGACACTGGTTCAAACTACACCATGATAGCTATGGAGTTTGAGTACAATTAATAAATTTGGAATTAAAAAGCAACCTCAGTAATGGTGATTATGAAACCATTGTTGAATGTTGTAAAAACCTATCTAGTTCACTAATCTTCTTTAGGGAAGGAAATCTGTCGCCCTTACCTGGTGTGACCTACAAGTGACTCCAGAATCACAGCAATGTGGCAGGGTCTTAAAAGCCCTTTGAAATAGCCTAGCAAGTCACTCAGTGTGAAAAGAAATGACATCAGACTGACCACCCAGCATCAATCTAGGCACTGGAAATGACAACAGCATAGCCAGGTCCATCAACCTTGCAAAGTCCTTCTTATTAAGATCTGAGGGCTTACATCAAATTTGGCTAACAATCCAAGCCAAATTCCTAGTGGGTGTAAAGAATGCATACCATTATGGAGTGCTGTCCTCCAGATTGAACACCACTTGGAGATGCCACTGAGGGTGGCAAGGGCTTAGGAAATACTCTGGATGGGAGACTTCAATGTTTATCACCAAGACAGGTTTCGTAGCTCCACTACTACTAATTCAGGGAATTTTCAAGAGCGTGTGAGGGATGAATAGAATCATGGAGTATTGCACTTTAAGCAAAACTTGAAGCTCTGCTCAAGTTCATTCACGTTTTAGTATTATTTATAGAATCTGCCACATACAAAATTTTAATCCATTATTTTATGGATCCATAATTTTTATTCAGTAATTTCCCGGGCTATCCCTGTTCCCTTTCTTGAAAATAGGAACCACATCCGCAATCCTCCAATCCTCCAGAACCTCTCCCATCTCCATCGACGACGCAAAGATCATCGCCAGAGGCTCTGTAATCTCTTCCCTCACCTCCCACCCGGTCACGGCAACTTATCTATCTTGATAGAATTTAAAAGTTCCAACACATCCTCTTTCTTAACATCCACATAGTCAATCTTATCAGCCCGCCGCAAACCTGCAGTACAACCTCCCAGATCATTTTCCACCGTGAATACCAAGGCAAAGTACTCATTAAGCACCTCTGCCATTTCTTCCGGTTCCACAGACTTTTCCCCCTTCACAGGTCCAATCCCTTTGCTTCTCATCCTTTTACTCTTCACATATTTGTAGAACGCCTTGGGGTTCTCCTTAATCTTACCCAAGGCCTTCTCATGACCCGTTCTGGCTCTCCTAATTTTCTTTTTAAGCTCCTTCCTACAACCCATATACTCCTCTAGATCCTTAACATCTCCTAGCTCTCTGAACCTTCTGTACGTCTTTCTTTTCTTCCTGACTAGGTTCATCACAACCTTCGTGCACCACGGTTCCCACGACTCTACCAAAACTTCCCCGTCTCACTGGTACGTTGTCGTGCAGAGCTCCAGACAAACATTCCTTGAAAATCCGCCACCTTCTTTCAGTACTTTTCCCCCAAGAACACCACCTTCCAGTTTACTCATCCAATTTTCTACCTGTCTTCATATTTAATTTCACAATAATGGAATTTGAACTCAGTTGCTGAATTATCAGTACTATATCAAAACCACTAGGCATTGTGGTGAAAAATAGAAGGCTCAAGTTAGCATGTTTTTCTTCATTACTTCTAAAAGGAAGTACTATTTTGTCTTGCTTTTAATATGGAGCAGAACTAGTAGATGATTTACAAGTAAAGCAGCAGCCACATTATAACTGGATTCTGTAGAAGAATTAAAAAAGTTGAGAATAGGATGACATAAAATCTGAAATCTTCAGACATTTTTAAAAAAAGATGTATAGGAAAGCTACAGAAGGAAAATTTTTATATATCTTCTGTAGGTTCATAGCCTTTTTATTGCAAAGTCAGTTGGAGTAGTGGAAGAGTTGTGGTGTGTGTGTGTGTGTGTGTGTGTGTGTGTGTGTGTGTGTGTGTGTGGGGGGGGGGGGGGGGGGGGGTGGGGGGGGCACCATGTTAGATTCCCGGGCTCAGGATAAAGAAAACTGTCACTGGGTCAAGCCATCCAGTGAAGCTACCACAAGTAGTGACTGACTGGTGGTCCAAGCCTGCTTCATTGCCTATACCCCTGAAGAATTTAAAAAGTTCTTACATTCTTTGGTCACTTGCAAAGGAATTAGCAAAGATATTCGCAATTGTCATTGGTAGCACAAGACTTGGCATTGCTGAAAATAAACAGACATCAAAGCTTTTCATCTTGCAACTCAAGTCACTTTGCAAGAATACCAATATAAAAGAGGGAAATAACATTGTATGAGCAGAGAATGCAGATTGATTGGTAAGTGGACTCTATTGGTAGACATGTTGCCATGGAAAACGCATCAGTTAATGGTGACAATTAACTGCCGAGTATTGTTTGAACATTTAAACCAGGCAACATGACCCTGATTAGGGCAATGCTTGACCAAGGAATGAGTCAGCAAATGGCTGTCACTTAATTGATTTAGCTGAACTAATTACAATGTGCGTACATACTCTGTCTGCAAAGAACAAGGTCCTGTGCATTAATATGTAGCTTCCAATATAAGCAAGAGTGCCACGGTGTGAGCCTGACTGAAAATCTGTTGTTTGTCAGTGTAATTCTTAGCACATGAGCATTAGTTAGCATTTGTCCAATCGCAGAATCACATTTAATGTTGGACATTTTGTTTTGAGGTTTGCAAGCAGACTAGTACTTCGCCTGTTGCGGACAGCAGCTGGGACATGTTGTTCGATACAATCTGTCTTTTCTTTTTACGACCTATAGCCTAGTATCACACTGACACTTAAATTCATATACCACATTACTCATTTGAGAGATAAGTAGAACATCCTTTTTGCTTGATAGCAGCATCCAGTTCATGATGAATATTACTCCTGCTGATGCTGCATAATAGCAATGTGAAATGGCTAGTTTCGCCTGTTGTTTTAAGATACCTTGCATTTCCAAGGTAATCTGAAGCTGACTGGGTACTTTTTGGGACCCAAAGTGATGGCCTTTGGCCTGTTCACAAGTTTGCATGACACACAACATGGAACAAACAGGGTAGTCAATAACCTGCAGAATATCTTTCTGGCCCTTGGTGGCCATGCCTTCAACCTGCCAAGACCCCATGCTTTGGTGTTCCCTCCTTAAACTTCACCCCTCTTTCCTACTTTTTGATCCTTAAAAACATACTCCTTTGACCAAGTTTTTGGTAGCTTTTCCTAATATCTTCTCTGAAGCAATTCAGCATATTTTGTGCATTAAAGATGCCAGATAAATGCAAACAATTGTAGGCATTAATATTTATCTCTTATTTCCAAAATTTGTAAGGAACTGTAATGGCATAGTTAATACAGAATTTGAAAAATATTCACATACAAAATGCACATACAAACAGATCTAAGACAAAGTGCTATTAAGGAGAACATGTTCTTAGGGAGAGGAATATATGATCAGAGGATAGATATCAAATAACTGGGATAAAATTTTCCTGGAATGTAAAGATGTGATAAGTGGCATCCCACGGGAAACCATTTTGAAATAGTTTAGGAATGAAGGAAACAATACTAAAATGTGATTACACTAAATTGGTAGGTATAGCAAATGTGATTTCTATTGTGAACAAGTGGAAGGGGACAAAAATAGGCTAGGAGGAGGAACAGATGAACAGCTGTTAACGTTTCTGTAATACTGTGTAAATATGAGCAAGGAAAACAAATATGGAGGAACATATGGACTTTAGTAAGCATACATGCAGACAATAAAAAGTGAGAACTGTCTTTGTATTTATACATTTAGATACAAAAAAAATGACAAAGCTGTTAAACATGTAGAAACCTTGGTTGGTTACAGCTGAAATATTGCTTACATTTTTCAATACCCTATCACAGAAAATTGTAAAAACATGGTAATAAAGTACAACATTCTCTAGATCAGTGGCTCCCAGTGTACTTTGAAGACCCCTTCCTAACACCAAATGTGCCACAAAAAAAGAGATTCAAAATAATTTAAAATTCACATAATTAAAATAAAACTAATCTTAGCATCTCCACAACTCGAATCTTGGGTGCCCACGCATGCACCGGTTTAGATTTGTTTCATGTTGACAAAGCCCATGTGCATCACCAACGGGACTTGGAGCTAAAGACAAAGTTCCCACGCACTTGCACAAAAAGCAAAAACTTAAAACGGCTCAAAAGTCCTGGCAGTAGAGGGAGACACGGAGAGACTTTAAAAACAGGAGAGAACAGGGAAAAGTTAAAAATGAAGTTCCTAGTAAGGGAAGAAGACAGAAAAAAGTTCTGCCTCAAACTTTCTTTGTAGTATAGAAGTGTGCCATGACAAAAAGTTGGGAGCCTCTGCTCTAGATGTTACATGGGATGATGTGCTAGAATTACAAAGAGACTTGCTTTTTTCTCACTCGGATGGTAAATCTCAAATCCAAAATTATGAAGATAAATAGGGATGTATGCTTTAGAGACAGACAAAATAATAAGGAGGCACAAATATAAGACTTCACAAAAATTCAAGGGGTAATCAGAAAAAACACAACACATTATTCCGTGTAATTCTCAATTGCAAACTATTCAGGTAATAGATTCCAGGAATTCTTTGCAAGGAAATTAAATAGTTGCTCAGAAATATTAAACAGCGGTTCCCAAACTGTAGTTCACAACCCCAACTGGAGTAACAGAAATAAGAATGGGGTAGATAATTGACCATATTAATTTGCATAATGATAGCAAACTGTTGAAATTGTTGCTTCTTGCACTGAAGCTGGTAAGTTTTTTGAAATTGACAAATAACTAAAGATTAGCTAATGCTGGCCAGTAGTTCCAAGTATTTCATTTAACCAGAACCTCAAAGTGCCTTGGTTCAAACCAATTACTGTTCAGGTTAGTCTAGAAGAGCATGCCAGCCACAGGTGGTACAAGAGCACCACACTGTTTGTGATCTGGCACTGAAGCGAATCATCATCATGCTTGAAAATATCCAACTGTTCTGCTGCATCCACAAGGAGCGAGCCTGAAATCTGGTTTCAATACTATGTTGAACGATGGCTTTTTGTAAAAGACATCAAAGAAAAAAGGAAGGAGCTGCAATCTTTTGTAACCATGACGTTTGTTGTCTAATCCCAGTAGTATCGGAGAACATTACTAAAAGATGTAAAGCTGATATCATATCAAGACTTCATAAAACAGCATCTTTAGTATCCAGGGTCACATGCTTTCTGACAGAGTGCTGTTAATTTATAAAGAATAAACAGTTGCAAGATAGCAAGGAACTTGAGCCCCATCAAGAGAGAGATATGCTGTCAAAGCTTTCAGTCTTGCACTCATCAGGACAGAAGCCAAAACACCGAATTTCAAAGGGAACAACTTATACGGCATGAGAAAAAGGGTGCTGAATGGTTGGCAAGTAGACTGATTGGTTGAGGCCAGGCCATGGAGATAGCACCAGGGAACAGTTATCCCCCAGGTTTTTGCTTAAATTCAAAAAAGACAGGTCAATTCTGATTAGTCAAAGAGTATCATGGAAATGTGCCACAGTTGTTCCCCAAACTTTTTTTTTTAATTGAAAGAGGCACAATGCCTAGATATGTTCTGCTTGCAAATGACAGAGCCTGTTGCAAATAGCTGAAAGGAAGTGCTGCTTGATTTTATCCTCCAGTCTTTGGGGGATATGGCATCATACTGGCACTGAAACGTATGTAGACTATATGCATGCAGTCTTGCTTGCAAAACTCAGATTGTTGGTCCAACATTAGATGTGATTCCACAATTCAACTGCACTCAATGAACAATTCCAAATATGCTAAGAATTACACTAGCAACCAATTTAAGATCAGTCAGACTCACAATGTTGCTCTACGTTTGCTAAAACCCGCACATGTCAGGCCCTCTCTTTTGCAAACAGAAAGAACATGTCCAGGCATTGCTCCTCTTTCAATTTAACAAAAGCTCAAGACACAACTGCTCCCTGGTGCGTTCCCCATGATAAAACACCTGGATGAGAGTTGACCTGTCTATTTTGAATTTAAACAAAAGCATAGAGAATAACTACTCCCTGATGCTCTCTCCACCGTAATATTTTTAACGGAATACACTTGCCAACCAATAAGCACCCTTTTTCTCATGCAGCATGAATTGTTCCTTTTGAAATTTGGTATTCTTTTGCTTGTTCTGATGAGTGCAAGAAAAAAGTTTCAACAGCAATTGATTCTAGACATACTGTATTCACTACGAGCTAGAAGGGGATGTGCGTGAGCAGGAAGGAAACAAATGTTGGCAAATAAAATTAAGGGATGGCAAATTGATTGGGGATTGCTTTTGGATTGATTGGTTGGGGCCATGGCAGGGAATTCAGGCTGAATTGGTCGAGGATGTTTCAAAATTTGCAGACTTAGTATCAAATTACTGGCCTCTCACTTGTTCCAGTGACTGCAAGCCTCATAAGTAGGTTCTCTTCATCTGCACCACAATTCTGCCTCATCAGCCCTCTGCACTCAACTTCCACCATTGTGCTCCTCCAGGAGCTCTCCATCTGTACTGGCTTTCTCAACTTTTTCCTAGCCAAACCTCTTCCTTCTGAAGATCTTCAACCTTAACTTGCCTGTTAAGATGGCACTGCTGCCTCTCAGCACTGGGGTCCTGGATTCAATACTGGCCTCAGGTGGCTGTCCATATGGAGTTTGCACATTCTTCCCATGTTTGCGTTGGTTTCCTCCAGGTGTTCCAGTTCCTATCACAGTCCAAAGATGTGCGGGTTAGGTTGACTGGCCATAGCAAATTGCCCCTTAACATCAGGGGGATTAGCAGGACAAATAAGTGAAATTATGAGGAAAGAGCCTGGATGGTATTGTCGTCAGCACAGACTTGATTGACCAAATGGCCGCCTTCTGTACTGTAAGGATTCTATGATGTCTCCTTTGGATTGACTGCGATGCTTGTTTCCCTGTTGGGCTTTCTGTAGCAGTGGAATATGGCACAGCACGTGGGATGGTGCAGCCATTCGCAAAACGACCATGTGGTCAACTTGCTGGATTGGTTGGAAGAGAAGAGTTTACAACCTGGTCACGAAGGGCCTGAATCTTCTCACAAATTACATTTACATGATGTATTTATTATATGTTATTCTATATCATACAAACTTTGATTTTACATTGATATCAATCAGCATTGTAATATTCAGCTTTGTTTTTAAACCATTGCATTTGAGAATTGAACAATTCTCTGTATAACCATTTGACATTTTCAATTATGAAGTTGCCACTTATAGACTATTTAGCACACTGATCTTTTCAGACAGAAACAACATTCGGTATGTAGTTAATACTTTGTTATTTCATAGAATCCCTAGAATGCAGAAGGTTGCCATTTGGCCCATCTGGTCTACACCAACTCTGCAATAGAGCATCTTACCCATAATCCCACATATTTACCCCACTAATTCCCCTTATATACATCTTAGGGCACTTACGGGATAATTTAGTACAGCCAATCAACCTAACTTGTACGAGGAGGCAGAGCATCCAGAAGAAACCCACGCAGACACAGGGAGAATGTGCAAACTCCACACTGACAGTGATCCAAGGCCAGAATTGAACCTGGGTCCCTGGTTATATATCCCACTCAATTCCCACTAATAGTGTTTACACGAGGTTCATTATTGTTTCACCTTTTCTCATTCAATAGCACTCACTTGTTTCAAATACTCAAGTGGTTATTTGATCATTTTACTTTGTACCTGAGACTCTGGACAAATCTGTTCTGGTTTGACACTAGTGAATCTAGAGAAAACTCACACATTGACCAGTTAAAATTTTACTGGACTCCCAATCCTGAAATTCAAACTCAAATGTTTTTAAGGTTATCGCTGCAGGGTGGCAAATGAATAGTTTTCAGGGCAACCTGTTCCCTCTCTCTACAGTGGAGAAACTTTGCATTCTACACATTAGATGACTCACCTACAGACCAAATAACCCTCATTATGCTTCCTACTTACCTGTTTCCCCATCTAGACTTCTGTGTTTAATGTCTTGCATCTTAAGTGTTTGAAAAATTACAGTATTGTATTTTGCAAATATTTATATGTGGCATTACAGCATTCACAAAAACATCCACAGTTTTGTTTATGACATCAAATCTCTAGGCAACAGCCTAGGATTTATAAAATGCACTGGATGGGGGCAATGTAGAATTCTCAAACCCAGAGCAGCAACTGTCACTCATTCAATTTTAGTGTTATTCAAAACATTTGTTTGGGCCATAATAACATAAGCTCCATGTTCTAACTGCATGTTTTTGATTTGGTAAGGGAGAAGAAAAAGGGAAAAAGTAGTAATGACAATTTATTTGCCTTTTAGAAAGCATGGTGCTACTAAATAATTATGGAGAAAAGTACAACTGAGACCAGCTCATCTCATCCCAGCAAAAACTATCGAAATAAAATTAAAGTATGAACTGAGCAACAGTACACTCACGCAGTTCATAAATAAACTTGGTTACAATAGCTTTTGCATTTAGAATTAAATTATGGATTATTTGTACAATTTAATCACTATTTCTAAATCAACTGTAGGATACCTAAGACATGGACCAATTTATCATGTTAGTTAACAAATTCATTATCCTGCATTACATTTTACAAAGGAAAACTTTATTTCTAAACAGTCAATGATTCATACAGTATTATAATTCTAATGCATCTCCACAACAAGACCTTTGAAAAACATTGCATAAACAGAACCTCTTTGTCTAGTCTTGTGGTACCATTCCATTGTACCACTCTCCACATCACACTAACTACTTGGAAGCTATAAATACTGGAGAAAGATAATTTTTTTTGTACTAACATTTCGCATCTATACAGCGCTTTTCATAGCAAAATGTCTCAGGAACATTAGCCAAACAAAATTTGACACGGACATATTACAAGACATTAAGGCAGGTAATCAAATGCTTGGTAAAGAGGAAGGTTTTAAAAAGTACCTTAAAAAGGAGAAGAGGTAAAGTTGTTCAGTGACAGAATTCCAAAGTTTATGACCTGGGCAGTTAGTGGCACTATGCCAATAATAAAGCAAAAAAAAAGGGACGTGCAGAAGGACAAATTAAAGGAGCACGTTAATCTCAGAGGGGCTGGAGGAGGTTACAGAAATAAGGAATGGTAAGGACACTGGGGGGGAACTAAAAATAAGAATTTTGAAAATGATGCCACAGCAGGGCAAATTTAGTTCACCCATGCAATTTATTGCAAATCTAGCTCACATAAGCAATTTATTGCAAATTTAGTGCAGTGAGCACAGGGATAGTGCGGGAAAACAGGAACAGGAATTGTGGCAAGTTACGGTGGGTGCAGCATTTTTGGCCTTAACCGCTTTGGACTGGAGAGAGTTGGGCAGTGTTGTGCTAGGTTGCTACTTGGGACAACACTGGAAAGTATGGATGTCAGATGAGAATAGAATCTCACCTGCTGTGATGCTCTTTTTGATCACACAATCCAATGTATTATATAATCTCACACAGAAGCATAGGGATAATATTAAAGAAAATGGCACCAAGCATGAGTCTGGGTTTTCAGCCACATAAAAACTTCACCTCCAACAAGAGTTAATCTAACCATCCCTCCCATGACATTCAACAGCATTACCATTAGTGAAACCCCACTGTCAACATCCTGGGGTGACTGACCAGAAACAGAACTGGACTAGACATACAAAAATAAAGTTAAAGCTTATTTAGTCACAATAAAGGCTAACATTAACACTGCAATGAAACTACTGTGAAATTCCCCTAGTCACCGCAGTCCGGTGCCTGTTTGGGTCAATGCACCTAACCAGCATATCTTTCAGACTGTGGGACGGAACTGGAGCATCTGGAGGAAACCCACACAGGTACGGAGAATGTGCAAACTCCACACAGACAGTGACCCAAACTGGGAATCAAATCCGGGTCCCTGCTGCTGTGAGACAGCAGTGCTAACCACTGTACCAGCATGCCGCGACTACAATCTTAGGTCAGAGGCTGGGAATTCTGCATCACGTAACTTTTCTCCTTACTTTGCTTCCCAAAGTACAAGCTAGAAGTATGATAAAATGTTCTTCACTTGCCTAGACAAGTGCACTTCCAACAACAGTCAAACAGCTCGGCACCATCCAAGGCAAAGTAGACAACGTGATTGGCACCCCATAGACCAGTCTGTCCACCAATAGTGCCAGTGGCAGCTGCATAAATAATCTACAAGGTGCACTGCAGCAACCCAGCCAAGGATCTATCAACAACACTTCCAAACCTAAGATCTCTACGAGGACAGCAGGTCAGGGAACACCACCACCTGCAACTATCCTTCCAATCATAAGCCATCAAAAACAGAATTATTTCACCATTCCTTCACTGTTTCAAAGTCCGACAATTTCATTCCAAACAGCACTGTGGGTACGCCACATGAACTACAGTTCACATTTCATAGAATCCCTACAGTGCAGAAGGAGATCATTCGGCGCATCCAGGCCTCATTATCCCACCTATTTACCCTGCTAATTCCTCTGACACTAAGGGACAATTTAGCATGACCAATCCATCTAACCTGCACATCACTGAACTGTGAGAAGAAATCGGAGCACTCTGAGGAAACCCACGCAGACACGAGGAGAATGTGCAAACTCTACACAGTCACCCGAGGTTGGAATTGAACCTGTCCCTGGCACCGCAAGGCAGCAATGCTAACCACTGCACCATCGTGCCACTCTTCACCAATATATGCTCAAAGGCAATTAGGATAGACAATGAATACTGGCCTTGCCAGAAACACACTTGCCCTAAGAAAAAAAAATTGTGGTGACAAGTACTACTTAACATACTAGAGTAACAGCTTTGACAGAATATTATTCATCAAAATACTTTAGGAATATAAAAACATTTATAGGGACCAGTTAGCCTCATCTGATTCAAAATATTAGTGCAGATTTCATTCCTGTTTCAGCTGAGGTAGACTTGGAATCTGCCTCTTTGTCCTAGTGCACAACTTAATAAAACAAAATCAAATGGCTCAGGGTGAAGTATCAGCAGACAATAAGCCAAGGGCCTGCCTTTGGGCAGCACACGTGATGGTGACAACATTGCAGTTATAAAAAATTGGTATTGATTAGTAAATACTGCAAAAATTAAGTCATTGTTTTCAGTCCCCGGTCCAAGCGCCAGCCTTTCCTTTGGCAACAGTCTGAGATCAAGCCAGTTTGTTCACAACCTCGGTGTTACATTTTATCCCGAGATAAGATTCCAACCTCAGATGGGCTTAGTGATGGTGCAACTATTTCCACTTCAGTAATATTGCCCAACGTAACCTATCTCAGCTCATCTGCTGCTGAAACCCTCATTCATCCCTTTGTTACCGCCAGATTCAACTACTGGAATGCACCCCAATTGGTCTCCCATATTCTACCCTCTATAAATTTAAGCTCATCCAAAATTGTGCTATCTGGGTCTTGATTCACAGCCAAGTCCCGTTTCCCTATTTGTAGGTTAGCAAAGAGTCCCTGGCTAACCTACACTGGCCCAGTCGAGCAACATATCGATTTTAAAATTCTCATCCTTGTTTTCAAAACCTTCCATGTTCTTGCTCATCTCTGTAATCTCCTCCAGCTGCACAACCCTCAAATGCCTCTTGAGCATCACCAATTCTAATCACTCAAACTTTGGACACATTACCTGGGCCCCAAGTCTGGAATAACCTCCCTAAACCTCATTTTCCTTTTTAGGATACTTGTTGATCTCTTTCAGTAAGTTTCTGATCAAACTAACATCGCACTGTGCCACAAACGGAGATATTTTATCTTATAATGCTCCTCTGAAGCACGTTGCAACATTTTAAGAACAAAGAACAATACAGCACAGGGACAGGCCCTTCGACCCTCCAAGCCTGCGCCGCTCATGAGCCCAACTAGACAATTCGTTTATATCCCTCGATTCCCAGTCTGTTCATGTGGCTATCTAGATAAGTCTTAAATGATCCCAGCGTGTCAGCCTCAACCACCTTGCTTGGCAGTGCATTCCAGGTCACCACCACCCTCTGTAAAATACATTCCCCTGACATTTGTGTTGAACCTTGCACCCCCTCCCCCCCTCGCCTTGAGCTTGTGACCCCTTGTGTTCGTCACCTCTGACCTGGGAAAAAGCTTCCTACTATTCAGCCTATCTGTGCCCTTCATAATTTTATACACCTCTATTAGGTCGCCCCTCATCCTCCTCCTTTCCAGGGAGAACAACCCCAGTTTACCCAATCTCTCCTCATAGCTAAGACCCTCCACACCAGGCAACATCCTGGTAAACCTTTTCTGTACTCTCTCCAAAGCCACCATGTCCTTCTGGTAGCGTGGCAACCAGAACTAGATGCAGTATTCCAAATGTGGTTTAACCAACGTTCTATGTAACTGCAACATCATACGCCAACTTTTATATTCTAAGACCTGTACAATAAAGGCAAGCATGCCATATGCCTTCTTTACTACCCTCTCCACCTGTGCTGCCACCTTCAAGGATCTGTGGACTTGCACACCCAGGTCCCTGTAATTTTATTACATTAAAAGGCATTATACAAGTTGTTGATGACTGTCTCTATAGAATATCAAGATTGGCATTCTGGGCAATTAGTGTAAACTAATAGAGGATGATTACTTAGACTGATGCTTCAGGCATTAAAACTACTTGTGGTGGAGATTAAGAAATGTTCAAACAGTTACCTTTACGTGTACACTAAAATTACTATACTTGGAGTTTGGTTAGTGCTACAGTTTATTAAAACCTCAAAAATATTGAAAATATTCATCATACAATAAAAGTATAATAAAATGATCACAAGCCAACAATGAAACTGGAAACCATGGTCACTGATTTATTTATGGTAACACACTGCATAAAATCTTCCTGTGTACTTTATGCTAGGAAAATAATTAAAGGATGCTGCCAAGACGCCCATCTCAGTGCAGCATACGCTAGAACATTCCTTACAAAATTCACAATTAGAACGTACAACTTAAATTTATAATAAAATTACTTTAGTAACAGTAGGTACAAGATAAAAGCAAACAATAATCAACTGTATGACAGTTTCAAAATGAAAATACTGCCCATTCTACCTTTACAGATTATAGGCCTATTTCCAAAGTCCATGAATGCGTAGAGACCTCCCAAATCTGTATCCATCTCTCTCATAGAACTCCTCACTTCAAATTTCCCAGCCAAGTTTCTACTCCGACCACAGCAAGAAAATAACTTTAACACAAGTCACAAACATCCTACACGACCAAAGGTGCATTATTCCCTCTTCATTTCCTGTGTTGACAAACTGCTAGACAGATTGCCAACCTTGCATAAACCACAATTTTCTCCAGCTAAATTAAAGCCATCATTTTCAGCCTCCAACAAATTCCAAACAGGGAACTTGACAGGGTGGATGCCAAAAATATATTTCTCCTTGTGGGAGAGACCAGTACTAAGGAGCACAGTTTAAAAATAAAGAGGTCTCCCTTTTAAGACAGATGAGGAAAATCTTTCCTCTCAGCTGCGGGATTGTCTTCCCCAGAGAGAGTGGTGGAGGCAGGATCATTAATTTTGAAGGCGGAGTAAGATGGCTTCTCGATTGATAGGGAATCAACAGATACAGATGGAGACAATCATACCAAAAAGTAAGTTGAGTGTAAGTTCAGAATAAGCATGAAGGGCTGAATAGCCCACTTTTGCTCCTAATTTAAGCGTACATATATTCATACTATTGCCACCATTTCTAGTTAGATAAAATTCAAAAATCCATTCAAGCATCATTAAGTAATTTAACCTGTAAGGTACAAGGCAGTTATTTAATCCCCTAATCTGTATTGATATTCAATTATTTAACATATTTATCAACATGAAAAAGCTACACTTTATTCTAATACAGAAATAGATACCATTCCCCACCTGCCAAGTTTTCTCTAAACAAAGTACAATAAAATAAATTAAGAGCCCATGGCTTAAGGGTAAGATCCTGGCATGGATAGAGAATTGGCTGACTAGCAGAAGGCAGAGAGTGGGGATAAAGGGTCTTTTTCAGGGTGGCAGCCAGTGACTAAATGGTGTGCATCAGGGTTGGTGCTGGAACCATAACTTTTCAAAATATACATTAACTATTTGAAGGAACTGTAGGCACTATTACAAAGTTTGCACTTGATACAAAGATTTGTAGAGGGACAGGTAGTACTGAGGAAGCAGGAGGGCTGCAGAAGGACTTGGACAGGCTAGGCGAGTGGCTAAAGGAGTGGCAGATGGAATACAATGTGAAAAAGAGAGAGGCTATGCACTTTGGAAAGAGGAATGGAGGCATAAACTATTTACTAAATGGGGAAATGCTTAGGCAATCAGAAGCACCAAGGGACTTGGGAGTCCTTGTTCAAGGTTCTCTTAAGGTTAATTTGCAGGTTCAGTCAGCAGTTAGGAAAACATAGAAAGGCAAATGCAATGTTAGCATCCATGTTGAGAGGACTAGAATACAAGGGCAGGGATGTACTTCCGAAGCTGTATAAGGCTCTGGTCAGATCCCATTTGGAGTATTGTGAGCAGTTTTGGGCCCCGTATCTAAGTAAGGACGTGCTGTCCTTGGAAAGGATCCAGAGGAGGTTCACAACAATGATCCCTGCGATGAAGAACTTGTCATATAAGGAATGGTTGAGGACTCTGGGACTGTATTCGAAATTTAGAATGGGGGGGGGGGGGGAATCTTACAGGGTACTGGAGAGGATGTTTCCACTAGTAGGAAAATCTAGAACCAGAGGGCACAACCTCAGGCTAAAGGGACAATCCTTTAAAACAGAGATGAGGAAGAATTTCTTCAGGCAGAGAGCGGTGAATCTGTGGAACTTTTCGCCTCAGAGACCAGGTCATTGAGTGTTTTTAAGACAGAGTTAGATAGGTTCTTGATTAATAAGGGGATCAGGGGTTATGGCAAAAGGCAGGAGAATGGGGTGAAGGAAAAAAAACAGCCATGATTGAATGGTGGAACAGACTCGATGGGCCGAGTGGCCTAATTCTGCTCAAGTCTTATGGTCTAAAACGGACATCAAGGAGACCCGTTTTTTCCAACAGAACATCACGTCCAATCCCACGATTGAACACGATTACAATATACCTCTTGTTTTCGTGAAAAGGGCAAATTTCGAAAACTTCTGTGAAAATGTCCCTATTCCATTCAACTGTTTGCAACTCAACCGCAAGACGTGCGACAAAATATTTTCGGAACAGCTCGAAATAAAGATATAGAGCGACGTCATTAAAAAAATGACGTTCTGAAATACCTGTTGCGGTTAGAACAGGCGATAAAATATTTTTGTTTGGTGGTAGGATAGATAGAGGAAGAACCAGTTAGTTTGGACCCCGAGGCTACCTACTGACTGCCAGCACTCCAGTTTTCTTTTCTAGCAAATTTCATATCCTCCTATGATCCAGCAGGTGACCAACTATTACAAAATCAATTTGCACTCGAAATGAGCGTTGCTTTCGCCGTGTAACTAACTTAAAGTGAGCTGACATTGTGCAAACAACGTGTATAAAATTCGGCAATCGAAAGGCTACCGTTTTAAAGAGGAAAAGCACTGCTCGCCAAGTCGTTGTTGCTGTAATCTGAACCCTGTCCCTACATTCATCAACTGTTTTAGTGAGCAGTACGGTGAAGTTTGTGAGAGAGGCAGATAGAGAGGAAAAAAAAGGAGGCAGAAAGAGAGGGGAGAGACAGAGGGAGGAAGAGACAGAGAGCCAGAAGAAAGAAAATGAGAGACAGGGAAAAAAAAGAGACAGAGAGAAAGAAAGCAAGAGAGAGTCAGAGACCCTGTTTTCTCATCCGCTTCAGGCTGAGAGACACGTCTGCCGGCGCGAAGGCCGCTCGCCTCAGGCTTCGGATCCGCCGCCAACAACCGTTGGTCCGGTTGGCGGCAGAGTAGAAGTCGCGAAGAGGAAGGTGGAATTAAAACGGTTCAAACACAAACCTTATAGACATCGCCGTAGGTGCCGCTGCCGACCCGCTGGATCAGCTCGAAATCCAGCTGCGGGTTTTTCCTCAGGATGTCCCCGCTGGCACTCGCACGGCTCTGCGAGTTCATTGCTCTCTACCTCACACACAAACTCTTCTCTGATGGGGTTAGCTGCTATCCCCAGGTCGGACTGACTGACTGAACGGAAGGGGGGGCTTGGCAGCAGCCGCCACCTCCTGTGTCTTCAATCTGCCGCCTCCAAATATGGCTCCCCTTCCATTTCCTGCGCGCGGCGGTGGCGGCGCGAGCTGGCCCCGGGGCCAGTGCTTTGCACAGTCTGTGAGATAGCCTCACACCATCCCTGCTGCTTCAGTCACCCCCATCTCTCTCTCCCTCTCCCTCTCCCTCTCCACTCCTCCCCCTCACTCTTATTGTCCCTTCGTCTTTTTCTTTTTGGATTTAATTTTACATTTGCAAATTATATTACCCTCCCCCCGCGCGCACAGTCTCTCAATTAACACATTAGTTTTGATTGTTACGTTTCGCCCCCCCCCGCCTCTGCAAGTCACTTCCTTCTGTTGACCTCAGAAATCAGCAGCCAGTAACTCTCAACCTCTATGACTTATTCATTTCTTTCATCCGAATTGGTGTCGCGTCCCATCGCGTTTTGTACCCCCCCCCCCTTCAACTGGGTGTATTCACTGCTTGATTTTACCCACCACTCTGATCTTTTAAAAAGATTCTGCGAGAGATTGTGGACAAGTCTCTTTTTTATTTATTCTTTTTCATTTAAGTCGTTCTCACCCTGAAAGGGTTATTCATCTATTTATTTTGTTGGTGCGTGGCTCTCCAGCCAAACGTTTTACTCCTGAGTTGCCACCCCGTGATTTTTCTGGGAATTACAAAGTCTTGTCAGTTTATGATTGTAAACACCATATGGGGAACGATGATGCATACTCTATTTCCCGTGGCAGTGTCTAGTTTAGTTTACTTATTTACTGTCACAAGTAGGCTTACGTTAACACTGTAGTGACGTTACTATGAAAATCCCCCAGTCGCCACATTCCAGCACCTGTTCGGGTACACTAAGTCAAAATCTAGCATAGCCAATGAACCTAACTAACACGTCTTTCAGATTGTGGGAGGAAACCAGAGCACCTGGAGGAAACCTGCAGAGTGGGGAGAACATGCAGACTCCACACAGGCAGTGACCCAAGCTGGGAATCGAACCTAAGTCCACTGGCGCTGTAAAGCAGCAGTGTTAACCTCCATGTCATCCCTGTCCGGTCAGAACTTGGTGTAATTTTCAAAGGAAACACAATATTCGGACAAGAGTAAATCACTTAGTCTCTCAAGCCTGTACTGCTGCCGTTCAGTGAGATCATCATTGTTCCGTGACTCAATTAAATACCTACCTTCGTTCCATATTCCTTAATACCTTTGCTAAACAGCTGTCGTTGGAGTTTCAAACTTCAGCCATCCTTTTTCTGGAAAACTATCTTCTAATCTCATAACTAAAAAGGTTTGGCTCTAATTTTCACTATGCTCCCCAGTACAAGACTCCCCCAACCAGCAGAAACAGTCTCTCTCCAGCTGTTCCCTTTAGTAACTCCACACTTTGATCAAACCACCCTTTAACTTTCAGTGTTGGCGGACTGGTGATTTAACTGGGCCGGGGCTGGCAGAAGTAAGTCAGTCACCATTTTAAAGTGAAAAGCAAAATACTGCCGATGCTGGAAATCGGAAATAGAGACAGAAAGTGCTGGAATTATTCGGCTTGCCTGGTAGCATCTGTGGAAGGAGAAACATAGTTAATGCTTCAGATTATTTTTAAAGTAATTCATTTTGTTCTTAATTTTATAATGCATTAAAAATTTAACTTTGTTTTCTGTCAGCTTCCCCACTGTAAATGTCTATCACCACACTGATAATAGACTGCCCATACACGTTTGTCATACTATAATTACAGGGGTGGACACTTTATTGGTATCATGTTCACAATAATAAAACTGACAGATATTGCAACCTCCCAATTACATAAATTCACATCAGCATTTTCTACTTTAATATGAACATCTAATGGAAAAATAACTAAATGGACTGAATGGATAACTTTAAGGTGGAGCATGAATTACATTTGCACACCTTGGACAATTACTCACCCATTAGTTTCCATTATAAATATCTGATGTAAATAATCCATTACTCCAGGTTCCTTTGGCCAAATAATGCATGCAAAATTAACCTTCAGGAGTAATGCCAGTGGTGTAGATCTTGTTGGCCGTAACAGTCAGTTTTTCAGTTCTTAGCTCTCCTGTTGTTTAAGTAATCTCTTCTGTCATTTCATCTGATCCCATTGCTTTTCCACTGTTCATTTTCTTCAGCACAATTTCCTCTTCTCGCAAAGTTTCTGGGCCTCTATCTTCATTTTTTTTATTGGTTGGCTCCTCTATCACGTCATAAGGTTCTTCAATATTTTCAATCATCTTTTCCCGATTTTGTCCTTTTCCATTCGAATTGAACAATCCTCTCTTTCCAAAATCTATTACAGCTACAAACTGTTCTCTTTCCTGAAATGTCATTAACAAGTTGGTGAATGTTCTTAGGATGCATGTTTTTCATTGTCTTATTTGAAATACATTTCAATATCATTCAGCCTATTATTTGCAACAAGATCTACAACACAGATATTACACCTGAAGATCTAAATAAGTCTCCTTTTATCGCTTTGCCTAAGAAATCTAGTGCAATTAGAATATGAGGTCCATTTACCACTCAGCTTAATGAGCATTTAGTAATGATCATCCCCCGAATCCTCATAAGCAGAGTTAGAGAGAAAATTAAATCAGAGATTTAAGGTAAGAACATAAGAAATAGGAGCAGGAGTAGGCCACCTAGCCCTTCGAGCCTGCCCCGCCATTCAATAAGATCATGGCTGATCTGAAAGTGGTTCGGTTCCACTTACCCACCTGCTCCCCATAACCCTTAATTCCCTTATCGATCAGAAATCTACCTACCTGTGACTTAAACAAGGTCTTAGACGACGGTGAGCGGGACAGCCTGGAGAGACCGGTATCTCTGGAAGAGCTGACCAAGGCCGTCGAGTCCTTGCAGAAGGGTAAAACTCCCGGAAGCGACGGCTTACCGGCGGAGTTTTACTCGGCGTTGTGGGACTTGACGGGCCCGGACCTCCTGGAAGTATACGAGAGTATGCTTCTGGAGGGCAGGATGTCAGAATCCATGAGGAAAGGCATCATTACCCTCATCTACAAGCAGAAGGGGGAGAGGGAAGAAATTCGGAATTGGCGACCCATTTCACTATTGAACGTGGATTACAAAATTCTGGCCAAGGTCATCGCCAACCGGGTCAAGTCTGCTCTGGGGTCAGTGATCCATCCTGATCAAACCTGTGCTGTACCCGGCAGGAAGATCTCTGACAGCCTGGCGCTACTCAGGGATACGATTGCCTACGTGCAGGACAGGCAGGTGGATACGTGCCTCATCAGCCTCGACCAGGAGAAGGCGTTTGACAGAATATCGCACAGCTACATGATGGGTGTGCTCTCCAAAATGGGTTTTGGGGAGGGAATCCGCAATTGGATCCGGCTGCTCTACACAGACATCAGTAGCGCAGTCTCAGTCAACGGGTGGGAAACAGATAGCTTCCAAATCAGGTCTGGAGTCAGACAGGGCTGCCCTCTCTCCTCCGTCCTTTTTGTGTGTTGCATTGAACCCTTTGCCCAGGCCCTCAGAAGCGACCCAGGCATCAAAGGGGTGACAATCCCAGGCAGCGGAGGCACGCAGGTCAAAGCCTCCCTGTACATGGATGACGTGGCTGTCTTCTGCTCGGACCCCTCGTCTGTCCGCAGGCTCCTCCAGGTCTGCGAGCAGTTCGAGCTGGCCTCGGGAGCCAAAGTCAACCAGGGAAAGAGCGAGGCCATGTTCTTTGGGAACTGGGCCGACAAATCCTTTGTCCCCTTCACCGTCAGGGCAGAGTACCTGAAGGTGCTGGGGATATGGTTCGGAGCGGCAGGGGCATGCATCAAAAACTGGGAGGAGCGCATCGCGAAAGCCAGGCAGAAACTGGGCTTGTGGGAGCAACGATCGCTCTCCATAACAGGGAAAAACCTGGTGATCCGGTGCGAGTTGCTGTCCGTGTTGTTGTACGTGGCGCAGGTGTGGCCTATCCCCAAATCCTGCGCTGCAGCAGTGACGCAGGCCATCTTCAAATTTATCTGGAGATCAAAGATGGATCGCGTCCGGAGGGAGGCGATGCACAAATCTCCAGAGAACGGAGGGAAAGACATTCCCAACGCTGCCCTCATCCTGATGGCCACCTTTGTGTGCGGCTGCATCAAGCTGTGCATAGATCCTCGGTACACCAACAGCAAGTGCCACTACTTTTTGAGGTTCTACCTGTCCCGAGTGTTGCGAAGGATGGGTCTGGCCACACTGCCGCGGAACGCTCCGAGTAGTTGGACCGTACCGCAGCACCTGTCCTTCGTGGAGAAATTTTTCCGCAAACACACCTTTGACCACAAGGCGATTAAGCAGTGGTCAGCGCGTAACGTCCTTGGGGCCCTGAGAGAAAAGGAGACGGCGGATCCTGTCGGATGGTTCCCTGAGCAGACTGTCAGTGTCATCTGGCAGAACGCCTCATCACCAGAACTGACAAACAAGCACCAAGATCTGGCTTGGCTGGTGGTGAGAAGGGCACTCCCCGTCAGATCCTTTATGCACGCTCGAGGTCTCAACATCACCGCACGCTGCCCTCGAAGCGGCTGCGGGGCTGACGAGACGGTCGCACACCTCCTTCTGGAATGTGCCTTTGCAAAGAAGGTCTGGAGTGAGATGCAGTGGTATTTGTCGAGGTTCGTCCCGAGCAGCTCGGTGACGCAGGACTCTGTGCTCTACGGGCTGTTTCCGGGAACGCACACCGAGACAAATATCAACTGCTGCTGGAAGGTCATCAACTCGGTGAAGGACGCACTTTGGTCCGCCCGAAACTTGCTGATCTTCCAGCTGAAAGAACTGTCCTCGACCGAGTGTTGCAGACTGGCACATTCCAAGGTCCAGGACTACGTGCTGAGGGACGGGCTGAAGCTTGGGGCAGCCGCCGCAAAGGCACAATGGGGAAAGGCCACACTGTAAGGCCTTTTAACGGAGGCAGACCGAGGGCCCAGGAACTGCAGAATACCCTCGACCTGCGTAACTGTGTGCCAATCTGAGCACTAACGGCACACAGTAATCTTTTGAGGCGTGTATATAGTTTTTAAGTATTGAAATGTAATCATGGTAATTAGTACAAATATGTAAATATTGAGACATGGACATAGTTTTTTAAGTACTGAAATGTAGTCACTGTAGTTTGGACAGATCTGCAAAAATGTTTTGATTCCGCATTGTTTTGCTACTCGAAGCCCTGTACATTGTAATAGATTACTTGAGATTTTTATGAATAAAGTATATTTTTGGGAAAAAAAAATCACTTCTCAGCCTCTTGGCTAAGATCAAGTGTAGTATCGACATGCTGCACTTGGTTCAAGTCATTACATTATATTTCAGCTTCATTTGAAGCGATTTTTTAAAGCGGCATCTCAGCCTTTTGGCTAAGATGCAAATTAGATCAAGCCTTGGAGGAGGAGCTATCCCTACTCCAATCAGCTTGGATCATGTAGGTCAAGCCCAAGACAGGAGGTGAGAGCCCTGTCTTGTCAGCTTGGATCGGGAATGTCCCAACTTGTTGGGACTCTGAATTGGCTTTAATTTGACTTGATTGGATTGGAATAAAGTTTTAAAAAAACAAAAAACTCGGCCTTTTGGCTAAGGTCAAGTGTAGTATCGATATGCTGTACTTGGTTGAAGTCATTAGGTTACATTTTAGCTTCATTTGAAGCAATTTTTTAAAGTGGCATCTCAGCCTTTTGGCTAAGATGCAAATGAGATCAAGCCATGGAGGAGGAGCTATGCCTACTCCAATCAGCTTGGATCTTGTAGATCAAGCCCAAGACAGGAGGTGAGAGCTCTGTCTTATCAGCTTGGATCGGGAATGTCTCAACTTGTTGGGACTCTGAATTGGATTTGATTTGATTGGATTGAATTGGAATAAAGAATATTCAATGAGGTAGCCTCCACCGCTTCAATGGGCAGAGAATTCCAGAGATTCACTACCCTCTGAGAGAAGAAGTTCCTCCTCAATTCTGTTCTAAACTGACCACCCCCCACCCCTTATTTTGAGGCTCTATCCTCCAGTTCTTGTTTCCTTTCTAAGTGGAAAGAATCTCTCTGCCTCTACCCTATCTAGCCCCTGCAGGTGAACAAGGGCAAAAACAACCTCAGATGAGTAAAAGACTGAAGAGGAGGAAGAGCAGGAAGAATATGAAGATGTGGCACGCATCATCAGAGGAGCTATTTAATTGGCTGCTGGGATCTCAGCGATACCCTAATTGCGTGAAAGCTCAGATAGAAAGCACGGGAAAAAATAAAATACAAAATCCTCCCACCCACTCCCACAACTGGTACTTATTCCCCACGCAACAATGTCCACTAAACAATCCTTCAAACATGCATCCATCTTTTGCAATTATATTAAATGGGTCCTGTCTTACAATGACATTCATCATGAACTCAATTAAAGGGCAAGATTGGAAATGTTAGCTAATCAATAAATGTTACATGATATTGACAAGGAAAGAAAACTTAACAGCAGCATGATATATTTTCAAATACACACTGTGAATTACAGCAATTTTCTCTCATGCTTTCTACTGTTTCTATATGTAGCTTCTGAAGAGGTAGAAGCAAACTGCTTGCATTTCTGCTTGACTGCTGAGATGTTTTTGGCCTACCCCCTCTACATTTCAGCAAATGCACTCACTTGTTCTGACCTAGTTAGTTCATTAAATTATTTCCTGCTCTGCATCCAAGATTGTGACATAATGCTGCTGAGGCTCAGCCCTTTTGCTACATCCAACCATATATTTTTGGTTGATTGCCTGGGTTTTTACTCCCATTGCTGGGGAAAACGTCATCCCTCTTGCTCCTTACTGAACTCAATAGTATTTCTGGTGATGCATCATTAAATCTGGCTACTGCCCTTGCTCTGAGCTTTTTGCCAAAGATTGCTGTAGCTGTAGCTTTGTTGGGGCATTCTCAGGCATTGTGAGATGAGACAGCATGTTGGGTATTCACTGAGAGAGGAACCAAGTGGTGGTGGTTGGAGGTCAGGCAGGGAGAGTAGGTAGCAAGTGAGAAGTGTATGCACTATGACTGGAGTTCCCACTTCTACTTCCCTTTCATATTCATCCCTCTCCCGGGCTAGTGCTACATCATTGCTACAGACTAGCTTGGGAAGATTAGTAATGCATTGTAAGCCACGAGTATCTGTCAGTCTGTTTAGAAGGGTAGAAATGTTGGTAATCAAAACCTACATCATAGCTATAGCCTGCACAGACTTAATTGCGATCTGTGCTTACTGTTCCACGAAAGCAGCCATTCTCTCCCTGGTAGGCATTCCCTCAACTGCCTGCATCAACAGTCCACTGTTGATCAAGTTGAATTCCTGTATCATATCTGCAATCATAGAGTATCCATGGCATATTTGTCAGTACCTGGTTAAATGGTTAACACACCTCCACAATTTTCCTTCTAAATAATAGGACCCAGGATTCAGAATTTATGGACAACTGTTCCTGCTACCATTGTCTTCTTTAGCTCATTTATAAATTATGAACCAGCAGGTGAAAACTGAAATAACAATCGAAGTGGACCCACTGAAGTTAAATCATAAAATTTGGCTGCTGCTCTTGCTCTGTATACACCTATCCTGACACTTCTCGGATCTTCTAAATTCCATTTCACATTATCCCTTCAAAAAGAAATGAGGTTATGTCATGTGGATGTGCATATGCTATAATCCCAGAAAGTCAAGACTTATTATCTCAATCAAGGTGACATTGGGAAATCTCATCTTTACTTCAGGTCCCCAGAAGGGTAGGGGGTTTTAGTTCAGTTGGGCAGCATGGCCGGTGCAGGCTTGAAGGGCCAAAGGGCCTGTTCCTGTGCTGTAATTTTATTTGTTCTTTGTTTTGCACAGGTAACTCCACCACCAACCAGATCCTGTCGTCCTACAACAAGACTCAGGTGCCAGCTTCATATCAATATCAAAACTGGAGATTGAATTACATCTGCACAGCTTAATTGGCTCGGTGACCAACTTGTGGTTTAGAATAACGCCAACAGTGTGGGTTTGATTTCTGTTCCAGCTGAGGCAATCTTGAGATCTGCCTTCTCACCCTGCCTCATCAAAAGTGGAAGGCAATGGCAAACAACCAGTGAAAAAAAATCAGCCAAGAAATCAGCTCATGGTGAAGAATCAGCAAACAATGAGCCAAGGACCTGCCTTTGGGCAGAGCATATATCACTCACTCAACTCAGGCCCATTAACCATCGCTTCACCTGCAACAATACAGGAAGTTATCTAGTTTTTATATAATCCTTCAATTGAACAGCAAAATGTACAACAAGTAAAGAAGCAGAGAAGTCAGGTTAGAAAATGGGAGTCTTTTCTATAGGAACTGGGAGGTATAAAATGGAGGTAGTATAGAACTACCAATTGTAGGAGGATATATTTACAGCACAAATAAGTTTATACAGGCAGGTTCCATTATAAATGTGAGTGTAGAAATTTATAATAGAAAAGTCATCAGATAATTTGTGTAGATGTAAGATTTTTAAAATGATTGTATTTATGATTATATAATACCTCACAAGCATGAAATCTCTCAAAAAGCTCCACACAACAAAGCTGTTGTTATGCTAGGAGATCTCCTCAAAAGGCACTCTAGTGGCATGTTGGAAGTTTAATGGTTTAATAACCATTTCTTCGTTTAGATTCTGTGGATTTCATTTTCCTATTGCTTTGGGACCTCAAGATGCGGGACCAAATGGAGGTCCCAGGAGACCGGCAAACATATTTCCACAGCCAGGGGCTTCTAATTATTAACCTCCAAGTTTACTGTCCAATTAAGGATGGCAGGCAGACCCAAGACCCTGCCAGTTCAAACAGAATATCATCAACTCTGGAGCTTGGCAGCCCCATTGAGAGGGGTGGCACTGCTGATGCAGCTCAGTAACTGAAAAAACATCTCATAGACTAAATATTAGGAGCAGAGGGAAAGTCCCTCTGGTAACAGCATTTGGGCTGCAAGCTTTGTCTTTGCTGTCAGCAACCCCCTATTTGGGGAATGGATCTTCCGGCTTCAATGGCTCCCTGGAATGCTGCTCTCTAATCACCAAATTAAACGTTCACTTCCTCCACCATCAACATAGAGTAACAACAGTGTGTACCATCTACAAGGTGCACTACAACAACTCACCAAGACTCCTTCGACAGCACCTTCAAAACCCACAACCTCCACCACCTAGAAAGACAAGGACAGCAGATGCATTGGAACACCACCACCTGTAAATTCTACTCTGGGTCACACAGCATCCTGACTTGGAAATATATTGCCATCCATTCTTTGTCACTGGGTCAAAATGCTGGAATTTCCTGTCAAACAGCACTCTATGTGTATGCCACACGTAGACTGCAGCAGTTCAAGAAGCCCCAAAATGAAGCTCAATAACACCTTCTCAAGAGCAATTGGAGATGAACAATAAATGGCGGCCTAGCCAGTGACACCCACATCCTATAACAACCTATCCTGGTCCCTCCATGCTAACGCTACAGTTGAGAAAGCCCACCAAAACCTCTACTTTTTCAGTAGGCTGAGGAAATTTGCACTTCTACAACGTCCACCAATTTTTGCAGATGCACCTTTGAACACATTCTTTCTGATTTTATCACAACTTGGCATGGCTCCTGCTCTGTCCAAGACCATAAGAAACAATAAAGGGTCATGAACAAAGCCCAGTCAATCACACAAACCAGCCTCCCATACATACATTGACTCTGTCTACACTTCCTGCTACCTGGGAAAAGCAGCTAGCTTAATCAAGCACCCTCTCCTTTCCTTCTCTATGTATAGTACGCTTCGTGTACATAGGGCACAAGAAAGAATACTTTTCATGGTATACTACTGCATGTGACTATAATAAATTCAATCAAATCAATATGAAAAAAAGGACAAGGGCAGGAAAGATACAACCTGCAAGTTACCCTCCAAAGAACACCATCCTGACTGGAATTATATCACCATTGCTTTACTGTCATGGGATCAAAATCCTTGAATTCCCTTCCTAACAGCACTGTGGGTCTACCCTGCACCAGATGAACTGCAGCAGTTCATGAAGGCAACTCACTACCGTCCACTCAAGGACAAAAAGGGATGGGCAGCAAATGCCAGTGACATTCACAACATAGGAAAGAATTCAAAAAAGTGAATGCTGTTAGGACTTATTGTTATTTTTACAGGAAATGCTAGCTCGGTAAGTTACAAGGTTTATCATATAATGATGCTTTGGCTCTTTACTGGCCCCTATATAATTCTTCTGTCAAAAGATAAATCTATATTACCTGAGTTTTTCATTTATGAAAACTGATTTAGTTATTATTATTCTGCATTTGTTACTGTTACAGTTTGTTATGGTCGAACACAAAATGGATTATGATAATGTGTATTGCCAATTTCTACTAACAGAATTTAGTTTTCTTTTGTCTATTAGAAATGTGCTGCTGTAGCAATGATCAATTGTACAGAGCAACAGGTTTGTATTCTATGTATGATTTTATTCATCATAGCTATTTTGCGCTGAGAATTCAAAAGGTGACTGCGCTTACTCATAATGAAAAATCAAAATGAAAATGATCACGAACCACTTTCAACCATTTCAAAGCAGCATTGGTAAAACCTTAGGGAATGGTTTATCATCTATGTTCAGTCAAGTTGTATAATGTATATGTTTTCCATATATTAATTATTGCAAATATATTGAGAATGTTTTATAAAAACAAATGTTTTTATAATCTTGCATATTTTCCTATCTGAGCCAGTGTTGCATAGATTTAAAGAAATTTCTTTAAAATATTTATTAACGTATTTGAGTTGCTTCTCTAGTTGCACTAATTTCCATTTTTTATTTGTTTTGGGGCTAAGCTGGCAAAATTATATTTATTGCCTAATTCTATTTGTGGAGATATTAAATATCGTAGGTTTAGTTATTTGCAATTACCTCTGTATTGTCTATTGTCCATTGTACTAATCCATCTAAATAAGTAAGTACTCTATTGTGCAGTTTTCTTGAAGAAGACAAGTGAGTTCTCCTTTTGGAGTTCTCCAATATTTATTCTTCATCCAATGGCTAAACAGATGATCTCGTCGTTTGTTTCATTGCTGCTTGTGAAAGATTGCTGTGTGCAATGTAGCTGCCAATTTTCCTACAACAGTGACTACACTTCAAGTAGTATTTAATTGACTGTAAAGTATTTTGGGATGTCATGAGATCATGGTAGCAAGCTTTACTTCGTTTTCAAAAAATGATTTTTCAAAACAAGTGCTGAAAACATTATATGCTCAAATATTCTAAAATAAAACAGCATGTACACTGATCCTGCAATCAGTAGGGTTCAGGATGTCCATGTTGTTTAACCTGGAGAAAGCTGAGGAAAGCATAGGGATAAAATGTCATGAATTTAAGGTTAAAGTTATCCCATTTGGAAGCCGCAATGAATTTTGGTAGAAGAAAGAAAAGCAAGTGATGCGTATTTTCCCCAAGCTATAATTACAGCTGTGATTTTATTTCTATACAGTAATTTTTAACATTAAGCTGCCATCTAATGGTAAATTAGATGAAATACACTAATTTACCACCTTAAATATTAAAGACCTCCTCGACCTGTGTCGTCACACACAAATAGAGGAATGCATGAAAAAAATCTGAAGCTGAAACGAGTTTACGTAGGATTACATTGGATATACGGCACAGAAACTGGACATTTGGCTCAACCAGCCCATGCAGTGTTTATACTCCAATTTAGCCTCCTCTCATTTTACCTCGTCTAATCTATGAGCAATGAGATTAATGCATTTAGAATTTAAAAAGCGATGTATTACCATTTATAAAAAACATTTTGAGAAACGTGAAGACCATGGGACTAATTTTCATTCTGTGTACCACTCCTCCCCATCCCCCTCCCCCAATTAAGCACAAGTAGAAATGAAATGTTGGCACAAACCAAGTGGCAATGCAGCAGTCACTATCCCATTCCTAACCACTTCTGGATCTCTGCTTTTCTTGGTGCAAGGCCTTGAACTCCGGTATCCAGATGCCCATTGGAATTAGACTGGGGAGCCAATGTGATCCATTCATGTTAGCTGTGGATTTTGGAGGATACAAAGAGGATTTTAGAGGTGGCTTCCTAAAAGTAGGGCAGGGTGTGTCAACATGGTAGAGGTTGGCATTTTGAAAGGGTATGTTTGAGACAACCTATGTATTCTCAGGATCTGGTATGCACCAAACTGGCCACAAATCAGAAGAGAGAGAATGAGCTGAGTTGAGGTGAGGATTGAAATTACCAAGGACAAGGAGTGCAAAGATTTGGGTAGGAAAACTTTCTTGAGGAGAAAGTGGGTAGGGCTTCAGACTGATAATAAACAGACATTTTAAAAGAATATTGAGAAGGGTGGTACACAATGAGGTGCCAAAAGACTAGGAAGAAAGTGTGATTTAGTGATAAAAGTCACATTTCTCCTTTCACTGATAAGATTGTACATGAAGCTGTGGTACTGCCAGTGATGGGGCTGGAATGAGCTGGGATATCTGGTTGAAAGAGGTTGCCAACCAAGCTTTCCAATTTTTGTCAAAGTTGAGTACTTTTGAAACCTTGTATGAATACTGATCTCTAATGCTCTTTTATTCATGCCTGACGCACATCAGCTATTCCTTCCGTGTGAACAAGGGCCTCGACTGCCTATGAATAAGTCACAATTTCTCGTTCAATCTGTCATTAAGTAGAATTCACATTTACAATCTACCGTGGGCTCTGTACCTGACAATATTTTTCAGAATTTTGAGGGTCCATAGAATGACAATTACTGAATAATCATCATGTTATCTGCTTAATATTCTTACATTTCTCGTTGTGCCTCGCATGTTACCATAAAATATATTCACATTTGGTATTATTTGTTTTGCTGTGATTTGTGGTTTACATAAATGGAAAAAAACCCCCACAGCAGATCATGTCTTCCCTTCGAAAGATACATTAACTTGTCCCTCTGAGAAATAACACAATCCTGACCCCACCCTGTGGTATCTACATATACAAATAAAAAAACATTTCCCTTTTATAGTATTAATACCGATGTATTCGACATCCTATTCCCTGCGTGAACTCATAATGTGGTGCACACTGCAACCCCCTGGTGTTTCTAGTACATTGTTTAATTCTGAGCTGCGGAAGGCTCCATCCTCACAGCTCGTCATCCTCGCTCGCACAGAGAGGGAGAGGGAGAGAGACGCCCTTTTCTAAAGGGATCCTCCTCCGGACGCGGTGCAGACGCCGACACATACACAAAAATGGCACAGAAAAACACGGCAAGGAATCGGAAAGAAAGAAATAGCTGGGGTAAGTCAGACAGTCCGTGTAGCCCGTCGGAATTCCTCGGCTAAAGCTGGCGGGGAAAGCAAGAAACACTGGCACCTTCTGTGGAAAGGCCAGGAGGGGAGGCAGGGGAAAGAATCAGTGCAGGAGGCATGATGCTGTTGTAGCTGGAGGGGAGGAAGGGGGGAGATGGCATGTAGCTCCAATTGAACAGGGGCGGGTTAAAGGACAAGTTTGCTGCCAAATGCAGCACAAAATATTATTAACTCGTCACCCCTCTTCTTTTGAGTATTCCCATTTGGGTCCTGTGCATTTTTTTTTGCAGAAGGCGGCCCAGGTAGCTGGCTGAGCTTATTCAGACAGGCCTTCAACTTGTTGTTAAATAAACACAAGGAGGGAAAGGGAAGGCGAGCGTGTGTGCACTGCACGGGGAGGGGGGAGACGTGGCAGCGAAGGAATTTGCTGCCGTGGATGTCCTTAATTCTGCAGAGAAGCCGCCCTGGGAGAAAGGGGGTGAAGCACCTCAGCTTTTAAAGGGGTCGCTGAGAAGTAGATTCATCTCTCATTCGTCCCCTGTGTCCCCTCCCGCCATTCTCATACACAGCACTCAAAAGGGCAGATAGATGTTGTCCGTCGCATTCTTCTTCATCCAAAAGGGTCATCTTGAGGTACAAAAAAAAACCTTCTCCCAACAAACACTTCCACACCACCGCCCAGAATGACGTTTGTTTTTTCATATCCGGACAGGTAACACGTTGAAGTCATTTTATTTCTGATGTTTTTCGTTTCATAATTGGGAATGCTAAATTGTAATGACTGGGGGGTCCACTAGATACTGATGCCAAATGTTCCCTACTTAATTTGGTGCCGAACCCACACACCGATCTTGCATGGAAAGGCACATTTCCACTAGGAATGTGAAACAGTTGTCAAAATGATCAGGGACCTATTATTACTGTGGTATAGGTGACCTTTACAGGATCCACTCATAATCACGACTGGCTCAGGAACCCAAGCAATTAGAAGGATGCAAGGTCTGAATGCCTCCCTTGGTGGCCCAGTGAAACAGATCAATTAAAATATTTCCCCTTTATTACACATTTTTCTCCATGTGATGACTTCTGTTCCCTCTATTTATCTCTTTTTGTGCTACTTTTCTATCCTCATCAGCACCACAGAACCCCAGATTTTTTTTCTCAAAACCTGCTGACCACTCAGTTTATCTTCCTGGCTTCCGTGTTAGCTGGCATTGTTATTTGTTGATATTGGTCTCCCTCCCCAGGTACATCTCCCCTCATCTTGAAATCTACTGTCATGAGCCTGCTTCTGAAAAGGTATGACCCGCCATCCTTATCAATTTTCCTTTCCTTTCCAAAGTTCTTCAGTGCGTTCTTGCCTTCCAAATTCACGGCCACCTTTCCTAGAACTCCATGGTTGAGTTACTCCAATCAGGTTGCCACTCCCGTCACAGTACAAATCAACTCTTACCAAAGTCACAATGACATCTGATGTGTCTGTGACAAAGCTGAACCTCCTCATCCTCCCAACCTTTGACATGTTTGACCTCACCATCCTCCTCCACTCCTTGCACCATTGTCCAGCTGTGTTGTACTGCATTTGCTTAGTGTCACCCTTATCTGTCTAATCATGGCCAGAGAATCATCAGCGATGGCTTCTGATCCCTCTCCCGTGCCAAACCCTTGGATGACCCCCCAAGGATCCATTGTTAGGTCCCGCCATCCCAGGTCATTTCCTAATGTGACTCAGTGTCTAATTTTGTTTGATAGTGCACCTGTAAAGCATGTTGAAACATTTTATTACATTAATGAAGCTGTTTAAATACAAATGATTGTTGTAGTTGTCTGTTATTAGTGCTGTTATTAGAGCCTTTGATAAGCTCATGAGGAGCAAGAAATCTATTTTGGAGAAAGGAAGGAAACAGAAGGGTGGTTAAAATCTCCAACGCCTTAAAGCTAGTGGAACTGTCATGAAGACTGTGAAATAATCCTGCAGAGCTGAAAGGATAGCATAGTAGATGTATGGGTAAATGAGGTAATAAGTAACTTAGGAATTGTAGAGCATCAGTGATAGGACTAATGGGCATGGTTATGCCCACAGGAATAATGAAATTGACCCAGCAAAATAAGCATTAGTAAGGTCAATGACGAATTGAGGTTTACTTTTGGAGATGTGAAAGTTATGAGAAATGCAACATGTTCAAAAAAGGTAAATGAATCAGAAGCAGAGAAGTGCTGAGAATTGTGACTGGGGATTGGAACACAATTACTCAATTTTTTCCTAATAGTGTGTGACTGAAACATCTATAAAATTATAGAATCTCTACAGTGCTGAAGGAGACCACTTGGCCCACCAAGACTGCACTGACAACAATCCCACCCAGGCCCAATCCCCGTAACCCCACCTATTTACCCTGCTAATCCTCCTGACACTAAAGGGCAATTTAGCATGGCCTATCCACCTAACCTGCACATCTTTGGAGTGTCTCCACTCTCCTCACCATCACAACCGAACAAGTCTTGACCCCTTATTTTAGAATAACGCATAAAATTAAACTTAATTTACTCTATCTCTGTTCGGGGACACACACAACATATTACTAAATAAGGAATGGGCAACTAATATAAGTTAAAGGATGTGATGTCTCTAGTAGATGACATGATAGAATTGTAATGACTCTGTCCCTTGATTTCTTAATCATTGGGTCCAGTCATTGCTCAGTGGACATCAGCAGGAGGATGGTTTTAGAGTTCACATGTAACCACTCCTGGTCCAGACTTTGCTTTTCAGTTGTCTCTTTGGTTCATCCAAGAATTCTTGGTAAATTCTTGGAGACTGATTCATTTGATTTGGAACTGAATGTGTTTCTATGTTAGAAATAGAATTAGTCTGAAGAATATATAGCTTGGAGGTGGGGGGGGTGAAGATAAATATGTCAGTAAATCAATGACATATCAGTTTGGTCAGTGGCAACATTCTTACTTCTAGGTAAGAAGGATTACATTTGAACTGGAAAATTAATCATATCATCTGGGTTAACACTCTAGTGCAATCCTGAGGGAATGCTACATTGTGTGAAGTGCAACCTTTCAGATGAGATGTTAATATGAGGTCCTTCACATCATCTATTCAGGTGGGTCTTAAAGACTTAATGGCATTCTTTGAAGAAGAGCAGAAGTTTTTCCATCTAACCAGGCCTTCAGTGAAACCCAAACGACATATACCGATCGAGTTTGTGGGATTTTGCTAGTACAGAATAGCTGCCATATGTGTTGATGTGATAATTACTGGACAACAATGTGGTAACAGGCTGCAATAAGTGTAGATATTTCTTAAGATTTTTTTATTGGTTTGTCTTATGTTCCTGGTTAAATCAGGAATTCTATAAAACAACAGCGCGTATTTCTCTACTGAGCAGTGAGTTTGATGCAGCAACATAGAAGTTATTGCAGTAAAATGAAAGTTGTTTAAGTTAGAGATTCGCTCGCCCTTTAAAAACAGCGGATTCCTGGCGTTGCTACATTTTTAGGCCCTGCCCCTCCAGTTGACTGATTCTTGCTTCCCTTTTTAAGATGCGCAGTGTTGTTCAATACATTGAGGAAAGATGGTTGCGAGGCCTGCGAACTTCACACGTTTTTTGGCTGAGCTAACACTCTATGCATTTTTGGGAAGATTTGTGTTGGCATTTAAGATACTCTATTGTGCATGGGTTTTTAATGTTGATTAACTTTTGATATGAAAAGGGATTCAATTCCATGGGAAAGAATCTCTCCTAGATCAAATGGCTGCTGTCCTAAAAAGAGTTTTAAGGAAACAGTCATTTCCAGCTACTTTCCCATCAAATGCAAGCAACTTGACGGTAAAGCAAAGGATAGAGGATTCCATGGTGGCTGAATTTTGAGATTCTTTTGATTGATTTGATTTATTATTGTCGCATGTATTAGTATACAGTGAAAAGTATTGTTTCTTGCGTGCTATACAGACAAAACGTACCGTTCATAGAAAAGGAAAGGAGAGAGTGCAAAATCTAGTGTTACAGTCATAGCTAGGGTGTAGAGAAAGATCAACTTAATGCGAGGGAGGTCCATTCAAAAGTCTGATGGCAGCAGGGAAGAAACTGTTCTTGAGTTGGTTCGTAGGTGACCTTAGACTTTTGTATCTTTTTCCCGAAGGAAGAAGGTGGAAGAGAGAATGTCCAAGGGGCATGGGGTCCTTAATTATGCTGGCTGCTTTGCCAAGGCCGAGGGGAGTGTAGACAGGGTCAATGGATGGGAGACTAGTTTGCACGATGTATTGGGCTACATTTGTGACCTTTTGTAGTTTCTTGCAGTGTTGGGCAGAGCAGGAGCCATACCAAGCTGTGATACAACCAGAAAGAATGCTGGTGCATCTGTAAAGATTGGTGAGAGTCGTAGCTGACGTGCCAAATTTCCTTAATCTTCTGAGAAAATAGAGGCGTTGGTGGGCTTTCTTGACTATACTATCGGCATGGGGGGACCAGGACAGGTTGGTGATCTGGACATCTAAAAACCTGAAGCTGTTGACCCTTTCCACTTTGTCCCCATTGATGTACATAGGGACATGTTCTCCTCTACGCTTCCTGAAGTCGATAACCATCTCCTTCATTCTGTTGACATTGAGGGAAAGATTATTGTTGCCACACCGGTTCAACAGATTCTTTATCTCGCTCCTGTACACTGTCTTGACATTGTTTGAGATCGGTCCTATTACGGTGGTGCTGTCAGCAAACTTGAAAATCGAATTAGAGGGGAATTTGACCGCACAGTCATAGGTGTATAAGGGGTATAGTAAGGGGCTGAGAACACAGTCTTGTGGGGCACCGGTGTTGAGGATGGTCGTGGAGGAGGTGTTGTTGCCTATCCTTACTGATTGTGGTCTGTGGGTTAGGAATTTCAGGATCCATGAGCAGAGGGAGGAGCCGAGACACAGGCCATGGAGTTTGGAGATGAGTTTTGTGGGAATAATGATGTTGAAGGCTGAGCTGTAGTCAATAAATAGGAGTCTGACATAGGTGTCTGTTATTTAGGTGTTCCAGAGTTGAGTGCAGGGCCAGGGAGATGACGTCTGCTGTGGACCTGTTGCGGTGGTAGGCAAACTGTAGTGGACCCAGGTAGTCCGGGAGTCTGGAATTGATTCATAACATGATTAGCCTTTCAAAGCACTCCATAATGATGGATGTCAGAGCCACTGGACAATTGTCATTAAGGCATGCTGCTTGGCTTTTTTTAGGTACTGGGATAATGGATTGACAAAATATTGAATGCAGATTCCAGTACAAAGACAGGCCACTGATAGGCCATCTGAAGATGGTTGTACTTTTAGCCAGTTTGAGAGTTGAGACAAAAAGCAGGTCTGCGATGGTTCCTTTATGCTTGAACCCGAAAAATGCATGGAGATGGTTAACGTTAAGATTCTAACTTTCATTACACAATGAATTGTCTGCAGTGAAAGAATTGTGTTTGTGAAAAAATGCATGAGAAAGATAATTCCAAGGCTAACAATGATGAAGGTGACTACCATTCATCATTGGGAGTCACTGGGAGTTTGAATCTGGTGATGAGTATTTTGATGACTCATTCATTCAACTAGGTAGAGATTACACTGCCACAGCGTAGGGTGGACCGATTTAACAGACACCTGGAATCTCTTGCAGATAAGTGGAAGCTATATTTGATTCAGATTTGGGGATGCTGACAATCTAATGTCTTCTAAGAGAGTAGTTCTCCCTTTAGGAGAGCCAGGATCAGTCTCTTCACCTCTACTGATGTGATCTCTAGTGAGATTCCTGTAATGTTAAGCAGATCGTCAATAGAATGGTGAATGACAGAGCGATTGTGTTTGGGAAAACCATGGATCTACATTTTACTTGTTCAGGCCATGACTGCCTGCCATTAAAGAAGCCAGATATTTCTCATCAAAGAGAATTCAAACTGTCTTGTTAATTTCTGGAGATAAAAGTTTGGTGGACAGAAAGATAATTTGAAAGTTGCATAGATAATTTGTATCTCCAGAAAGCTCCACCCTGGGATGCTGGAGTGATTGATAACTTGGTTGAGAAAGTCATAATTCATTGTGCCATTTGTGTTAAATATCAAAGGACATCACCGTGTCCTGTTGTCACTCTGCCACCATGTCATTAAATTCCCTTGCCAGTGGCAATGACCTTAAAAGCATGGGACAAAAATTGGGATTTTTTTTCCCTACACTTTGTGAATATGGCGACCAGATGTAGTTTATTTGCATTAATACATGGCAAGGGAAACAGACCATTGTCAGTAAGGTCATGGACAAATGGATGGCTACTGGATTAGGAACACCAATAGACTTCTTGATGGATAACAGAGTGGAATTTGAAAATGAGAAATTTTGGGATGTGGGTGAAAATTTGAGTATCATAGCTCTGCCTACAGTAGCTGAGAGCCCATGCAGCAGTGGTTTGTGCTAGAGGACTCATGCAGTATAGATGACATGTTGCATGAAATATTGGCCGTTCAAATGAATTGCAAATACCAATGTCAAAGACACTGCAAATGGTTGGGAGTTATAGCCCATAACAGTTGGTGTACAGGAGGTTGCTAACAGATCAGCCATGACCTTATTAAATGGCAAAGCAGGCTCGAGGGACTGAACGGCCTACTTGTGCTTCTTATTCATATGATTGTGTGTTCGGACGCACAATCGTCTGAGGTAGAATTTAATTCAGATGATGTGGTTTATTATAAGAGAGGGGCAAAGGGAATGGAAAGGTCTAGGGAAAGTAATTGGGTGAAGAGGAGTCAAATAGTTAAAAACCCATTCTCACGGGTCACCAGGATGAATTATGAATTTGTGAATACTGACGATGTGATAGAATGTGACTAAGCACCATGTGCATCATATACTCATATAGAACATGGAACACTACAGCACAAACAGGCCCTTTGGCCTCACTAGTTTTGTGAGGTAGAGCCTGAGGGATAGGATATGATAGATCTGGAGTTGTTTACCAGAAAATATAAAAATAGGCTGAATATTCAGGATGGTGGACAAGCAGTGTGGGCTATTGACTGGGAAAACGGAATATGAGAATGGAAAAGAAGCAAGTCTAGCCCAATTTGCAGTGTTGGGTCAGATGAATCCTGGATGAGGAAATGTTCATGTACAGTGGATAGGGTCTCTGAAGGGGTAAGCGGGGCATGTAAAGGTGGAGACTTGGAAAGTCTTAAACAGAAAAGTAGAGGGTCACAGCCTTACCAGTCGACAGAGTAGAGTGGAGAATGCTGAATCGTTACGACAAAGTAGAAGAAACTCTGAAAGGGTAGTAGAGGCAGAAACTTCAACATTTTAGAAGCATTTTGGATGAACAGTTGAAGAGCCAAAGCATACAAGGCTATGGTTTAAGTGCTGGAAAATGGCATTAGAATAGAAAGGTGCTTGATGGTGGGAACAGACACGATGGACCGAAGGGCCTCTCTGTACTGTGAAGCTCTATGACTCCATAACCACGAGTTTTCTGTAACAACTGACAAGTTACGGGGCAAAAGCCATACTGGAGGCTAAACAATGGGAATTGGAGGGAATGGTGTGTATTCAGAAGCCCCAAATGGGTCAGCCAGCTTTACCACATCAGCTGGGCCTGCACAGGAAAGATGGCCACTTAAAAGGCCAAGGCTAGATTAGTGGGGCCTATGGGTTTTAAGAACGCTCGGCAGGTAAAGAAATCAGAGTGGACTCCCCCACAGCAGAGAAAATCATTCTGAAATTTCTTTTGGCAATGTTGATAGATTAAAAAGAGCTGTGATTCTGCAGGGGTAGTCACCTCCAGACGGAAGTGTTTCTGAGGCACCAGAGATGGAGGGAAAACTTTGGAAACTGAATAAATGTGTGTATGTTTGAAACAATGTCTCTAGTATGTGGTACTTTTCAGTTTGATCAGTTTTGTTAAGGTTGGGTTGTCTCCAAGTGAAGGCATTTCCTGCCATGTTTTACTGGCGGTATGATGGGAAACAGAGAGGCATCTTGTTGATGTGTGTTGATGAATTCCTGTGGGATGGCCCAAGTGAATTTCAAAACAGAGTTATTGAAAAGGTTAGGACAGATTTTAAGGTTGGGAATCAGCCTAACAGGGCCTTTAAATGTATTGAATTAGAAATAAAACCGTATAGTTCTGAGATTACTTCACATCAGCAATTGTATTTCAGAAAGTATTAGCCCAGTTGCAGCCAGCTGGGCTAGGGTTATTGCAAAAAGATACTGATGCTTCCAGGGATGAGATGGAGAAGCTGCAAAGTCTGGTTGACAATTAAACTGGCTGGGCACTCAGGCGAGACCAGATGTAAGTTTTTTGATGTTCTTGAACCAAGTATTATAATGAAACATTCCAAGGTCCAGGATTTCTTATGGGCAAACAGTACATCAAAAAAGATAAGGATGGAGAAATGTACACTCAAATTTCAGCTTTTGGGTGATCCTAAGAACGTAAAAATAATTGTGTTCAGTAACACCCCTCACGAAAATCTTGTTAATGGGCTTTCAAGTGCACCAGGTTTTATAGTATTTCTTGTGGGTGAAAATGGGAAATGTTGTTCCTTGGCTTGGGAAGCCACGAAAATAAGTCAAGTAGTAAAAATCACCCTGGCTGCAGAGACTCTTTCGTGAATAGAAGTAGTTGACACGATAGTCTTTTTAACTAAGGCATTAAGGGAAACACTAAACTGGGGAAATAATGAAGGACATCTCCTAGTAGCATGCTGTATTGACAATCAAACTGTTCATGTACACTCCACAAAGAGGAGTGTCTAAAACTAAAGGTGGGGGACAGGAAGATCTCCAAGGACCAGTGGGTTGATGCAAGTCAGCTATCATACTGTTTCGACAAAAGGAATGTTTATAGTGAAAAATTGTTGGGGGTATTAGAAAAAGGACAACTTGGGAAGTGACTGTTGTCCTGGAAATGGGTGAATTATTTCTCTATCTTCAGTGTTTTATTTCCCTGAAAAGAAAATGCACTTTTTCCTTGCTTTAAAAAAGAGAAGGAAATCTGTTAATATTGAATTTGTGTTGCAATGAAATGCATGCTTTAAATTGTTAATTAATACAGCTTCCCCAGTTGTGGAAAGATCAGGGAATTATTACAAGAGCATATAAATCAGTTCACTCTGAATATTTGGGAGGAATTGGGAGTGTCTGTGATTTTGATTAGCTGGCTTGGAAATAAGGTATAGATTAGCTTCATACACATTTTCTCTTAACATTCAATTATTGGAATTAACAGCAGACTGTTCAACGCAACTGGATATACAAAGACAATCACTTGTAAAATAATTACACAGTTGAGTTGCAGTCAAGAGTCCATAAAATGCCACAGGTAAGCAAACAGACAGTGGAACTGCTATCTCAACAGCTGTCTGAACAGAATACACAAAAGCAATGGGAAAAAATAAACATTTACGCTTGGTAATCATTACCAGCTACTCTTTCAATAGTGTGAAGTGCATTCTATCTTTTGATCCGTGAGATGAACTTTTTAAACTCCTCCGAAGACTTTTCCACTTTACAATGTTGTCTTTTTCTTGACAGCTTGTCAGTTGGCAGAAGTGATAATCTGACATACACAAAGAGTAATTACAGCTCCCGATTACAGCACTGCCATGACTCACCTTATTGAACATAGATACAATTCAGGCTACACCTTTTACTTGATGACCTGTAAAGGAGGAAAAACCATTTCACTTACGTTTTAAACTCTTAGCACTAATCCTTGCACCCATACAACTGTTGTAAGCTGAAGGACATTAACTAGGGCATGCACTCGATGAGCCCACAATGCTGTTAGTTTCATTCTTCATAGTAATGGGCAGATTCTAGGATCTGCTTCCTCCCCTGCCCTCATGAAAATGACCAAAGTCAGGAACAGAAGGGGAGAACTCCAGCTGCCCTATTTGGCAGCCATTTTTATGGTCCCATTTGGGACAGTAACAAAATGGCCTTTAATGTTAGCTTGGCTCAGAATTAGAAGAGTGCAGATTCAAGTCACTTGAACACAATACAGTATTGCCAGCTGTTTTTTTTTTCAGCAGTTCATTAGCAATTATCTAACAATAGTCATAAAGTGTCAAAATTGTAAAAATGGTATTCTTTCTGAGAATCAGTCATTGTTTTACCATGATATATACTTTAATACGCTTGTTTATTACATGGCACATTTGTCTTCAAAAGTCCAATACACTTATAAATATTCTGATATGACTTCCCAATCAAAGGGAGTAATATATTGACTTTAGCTCATAACTAAATTAGATTCTTGCCTTGTTGAAATTACTAATGAAATTCTTTTTCACTTGCTCTGTACAATGAACTAGAGTCAAGATCTGAATACAGATGTGCATATTTAACCCAAATACTTCATGGCATACTTTAGAACTGGTTTTACAATGATATGATAAAATGATTCTTGAACTATGCTGGTACTCACACAATTATTGATATCTTCCATATACAAACAAACCTGCACACAGTTTAGCTTCAAAAATACTCAGCATGAAGATACTACTGCATTTGTTTAGCTCTATCGTGGTTCAAGAGAGGTTGATCAAAACCAGAATTCAGTTAATAGCTGCTGATAAGTGTTTTAAAAAAGCATAACATTTAGGCCAATCAATCTCCCTTCCCTAGTATGCCCATGAAGGTTTTAGTTTATAATAAGCTTAGGTTATATCATAAATTATTATCCCTAACCCAACGTAACAGTGTTCATCTTTGGGCAGTTAAGTTACTTGCAACTGAAAATCCTCATTTTTTTGTGCACCAAATGTTTGGACATTTCAGATATAATTTTGACCTGCAGTAGTAATGTTGACGTCAAAGACAAATTTCTTTGTCCTGCCAAAATTGGTGGGATGCCTATTGTGGACTGCTGCCATTCATACTAAAAACAGAAATGGGTGAGCAAGTGCTGAATATAATCTCACAGAGAAGAGAAAAAATGGAGGGCAACTTGGCTGGAATTCTCCAATTTTCAATGTCTCGCCACTGCTACCGGTGAGAACGAAGAATTTGATACACAGCCAAATCTTCATTCACTGCAGTGGGACCAGAAAATCCCAGTCACAGACAAGGTTGGAGAATTCCATTTGTGGTTTTATATTTCCCTACTTTACCCTTGCTCTAATAAAGCAGGATTAATCAGATAATCTCCTCCAGAGGAGTGATGTACTTGTGATTTGTTAGCTGCACTCCATTTCTCCTCCAGAGAAGTGTTCTTGAGAAGCCCCAAGCTGAAGGAATACATGAACGGTGACACAATAGTGCCCAGTCTAAAGGCCAAAATGTGTGTCATGATGTGATAGTGGATCATTTTTCAACATGCTAAATGGTACTGCTATAAGAACAGTCTGATGACAGCTGACTGCATCATTTTTCAATCTGCTAAATGGTACTGCTTTAAGAACAGCAGAAATAGGAACAAGAGCAGGCATTTTGGCCCTTGAACTTGCAAGCCATTCAATAAAATCGTGACTGATCTTTAGTTTATTTATTAGTATCACAAGTAGGCTAACGTTAACACTGCAACAAAGTGACTGTGAAAATTCTTCAGTTGTCACACTCTGGTGCTTATTTGGGAGGAGAATTGAGGGAGAATTCAATATGGCCAGTACACCTAATCAGCACATCTTTGGGACTGAGAGGAAACCAGAGCACCCGGAGGCAACCCATGCAGATACAGGAGAACGTGCAGACTTTGCACAGTGATTCAAGCTGGGAATCGAATCTGGGTCCCTGGTGCTGTGAGGCAGCAGTGCTAACCACTGTGCTGCCCATTTGATTGTGGCCTCAACCTCACTTTTCTACCTGCCCCTCATAACACTTTACTCCCTAGTAGATCAAAAATCTTTCTAACTCAGCTTTGAACATATTCAATGATATAACCTCCACTGCTTTCTGGGGTAGGGAATTCCACAGTTTTATGATCTTCTGAGAGAAAAAAATTCCTCCTCCCCTCCAATTTATTTTGAAACTGAGCCCTCTAGTTTTAGTATCTCCCACGGACGGAAACATCCCTCTGAACATCTACTCTGTCAAGCCTCTTCAAAATTTTACATGATTTAATAAGCTCACCTCTCATACTTCTAAACTTCAATGTGTATAGGCTCAACCTGCTCAACCTTTCCTCATGAGACAACCCCTTCCTTCCAGGAATCGACCAAATGAACCTTCTCTGAACTGTCTGCAATACAAGTATGTCCCTTGTTAAATAACACAACCAAATCTGTACATAATACTCTAGGTGTACTACCACCAATGTCCTGTAAAATTGTAGCAAGACTTCCTTAGTTTTATACTCCATCTCCCTTGCAAAAAAAACCAACATTCCATTTGTCTCCCTAATTATATCCTTCACCTCCATGTTACCTGTGATTCATGTAGGAGAATTTCTGAACCTTTTGTACTGCAGGATTTTGCTGTCTGTCTCCACTTAAATAACATCGCTTTTCTATTCTTCCTACTGAAGTTGACAACCTCACTTTATACTCAGTCTGCCAAATTTTAGCCCAAACACTTAACAATTTACATCCTGTTGCATATCTTTTGTGTCCTCCTCACAACTCATTTTCCCATCTATCTTTGCATCATCAACAAACCTGTTGCCATGACCCCATTCTGCCCATACTCACCTCTCCCCAGGGATACATCAGTGATGGCTGGTGAAGGCTTACGTTGGCATTGCTGGCCACTGATTAGTCTGCAGCTCTCAGGGGTGGGTTTTCTGCCCTGTGGGGGCTTGATCAGATAGAGTCCCAACCTTGCCCAGCTAAATGCTTAATTGGACTGTAAAAGTATTGAACTTCCCAGAGTAAAGTGGCATGGGGTTTCCACTGGATCTTCAAATAGTGGAGGAGACCCCTGCCAACCACATTAAATCCCAGCCACTGTGACTATCTGAAGGTGTCCCTGAGCAAACAAAATACAGACCTTAATTGAAAAATGTGCAAAGGTTTGTTCCTCAGAACTGTAATTACAGATTTCCTAAATATTTTTACATAAAGTATACATGTATGCAAAGATTTTTAATAATCATCACGGGAAGGATTTTATGATCTCGTGTGGGCAAGATTGCGGGTGGGTGGGGCCCGTAAAATTCCTTGGATGCCTTTCCTGCTGCCAGCCTGCCGGCTCTGACCTGACTGCAATTTAATGAGCGGTGGGCAAGGCCCTTTTGCCAGTTGAGGTCTTTAAGTGGTCTCTTAAGGTGAAACTGCTTTGGTTTCAGGTGCTGATCCCTCAGCAACTGGATGTGGTCCCAGCAGTGACCTCCGCTTCCAGTGGTGATTCTGGCACTTGTGAGCTGCCGGCCAATCTCAGGAAGGACTTCCTCCCCAGATAGCGGGGCTATGGGATGGCAGAAGGGTTGTCTCAAGTCATTAAACACTCCTCCAAGTGATATGGCTGTGAGACCTCCTGCTGGGGAGATTTCTTTTGGCGACCTTTTTTGGAAGGAAATGCTGCCACCTGTAAAATCCTGCAAGTTCCTATCAGTAACATATGTTTCCATAGATACAGAGAAACATTTCCATAGTAACAGCGAAAAATGAGTTTGCTCATTAGATAAATTAAATGCTAAACTGACTCCTTTGAGCAACCATTTATTCACAGCAGTTAGCATTGCTGCTTCACAGCGCCAGGGACCTGGGTTCCATTCCAACCTTGGGCGACTGTGTGGAGTTTGCATGTTCTCCTTCTGTCTGTGTGGGTTTCTTCCGGGTACTCCGGTTTCCTCCCACAGTCCAAAAAACATGCTGGTTAGGTGCATTGGCCATGCTAAATTCTCCCTCAGTGCGCCTGAACAGGTGCTGGAGTGTGGCGATAGAGGATTTTCACAGTAACTTCATTGCAGTGTTAATGTAAGTCTACTTGTGACATTAATGAATAAACTTGAAACTTTAATTTATATAAGATGACCATTTGGGATAAAACATGAATGTTTTGAAATGTACACATGGCATAAATACTTTTTCTATTTTAATTGTGACTATTTTGAGGTACAGCACTCATATTTTACATTTGTATTAAACAGAGTGAATTGATTTATTAACTTTTCAAACTTTTGATTGTAGGAGGATTTTCAGAGAGTAGTTTCTCTTGGACATCAGAAGATGAAGCTGAGCAGCAGGCCAGACCAGTTCAGATCCTTGTTGTTAACGATGACCATACTTTTGAATTGGATGAAGCGGCACTGAACAAAATCCTCCTTTCAGAAGAAGTTAGAGATCGGGAAGTGGTAGCCTTATCAGTTGCTGGTGCCTTCAGAAAAGGAAAATCATTCCTAATGGACTTCATGCTGCGATACATGTACAGTCAGGTAAAGTAAAAATAATATATCCACACATTAACAGTTGTTGTTTTTAATATGCAAAACATTTCTTAAGCCTTCCAGAAGTTCTCTGGTTGGTTGTAGATTCTCTATGTGAGAAAATTCTCAACTCCTCTGGGGAGCCAGATCTGGTCCTTCTAAATGAGGTACAGAAAAATTTGGTATGTAGACGGTTTGGGAAGGGATGTTAACGTCTAAAGAGAAACCTGAACACTAATCCTTTGCCACAAATTTTCAAATCTTTTAAGAGACATAAACGTCACTCTATATAGAATAAATTAAAGCAAATAAGATTGTAGTTTATATTCACATATTACATATCTTGAGGTTTACTTCTTACTTACCCCAAGCCTTTTGCTTATGAGACATATCAATTTGAAAGTTATTTGTCAACTAGGAATCAATCACAAGTATAAATTCCATCTATTCTCCAAGGTGAAACTTTCATTTGCCATTTCTTGATTGTGGACATCTCGGTCCATTGTTCCAGTTACTTTTCAAATAATGCATAACTCAACTTATTATCTTCTTTTTCATATGACTCTGTAAGAATCACTTGTAGATTCTTCCATTAGTTTTCAAACTAGGCAATCCAGCTTCTGCTTCCAGATAAAATTCAAACTGAGATTAAGCCTCACCAGCATTCCACATGGTCAGTGGTGAAATTAGATTTTTAACTCTGCTCACAGTGTAGGCCTATCTAGCCGTTACTCACTTTGACTGTCTTCTCTCAATGAGCTGCAACCACACAAGGTCCAAACTGCAACAAACTCTCTCTCAGCGAACAGCCGGATAACCTAAAACCAGAGAATTTCCCTCTGCTCCACATAGCTCTATTGCATCATAGTTTGCTCTGGGACTACCTCGTTGATCTTTATATTTTCTTCTTTGTTGTGCTGACATAAATGGGTATTACAACCTTCCAGAGTTCACTTAATGCTTTTAAACCAATTTAATTCTAATTTGCAGAACAAAAACATGTCTCTGCAAGGAAAGCAGACATTGGGCGGGATTTTATGGTCTCGCTTGGGTGAGACCGGAAATTTCAGTCTGAGGTCAATGGAGATTTCCGTTGTTGGATCCTCAGGTGGGCAAGGTAGTAGAGTTTTGGCCATCATGTCTCCAGTTATTTAGCTAGGTATGCCCTCCTGCTGTTTTATAGCTCTGTCTCTTCTACTCTGACTTTATTAAAGAAACACTGAACTGCTATATCCTTAGGTGTTTTGGCAATCTCTCAAACATTTACCTTTTTTAGGAAGGGTTGGTGGCACAGTGGTTAGCACTGCTGTGTCACGGTGCCAGGGTTCAGTTCTGGCCTTGGGTGACTGTCTGTGTGGAGTTTGCATGTTCTACCCATATCTCTGGATGCTCCAGTTTCCTCCCATGGTCCAGAGATGTGTGGGTTTGGTTGATTGGCCATACTGAATTGCCTGTTAGTATCAGGGTGATTAGCAGGATAACTATGTGGCATTAAGGGGAAAGGGCCTGGGTGAGATTGTTGTCAGTGCAGGCTCAATGGACTGAATAGCCTCCTTCTGCACTGTAGGCTTTTATGGTTCTTGTTGGCTGTTAACTTGTTACCTCAAGATGGCCCCAAACCTTTAAGGGTAGTAGACTCCAAGCTTGCTTTAATTGCATTTATCCCATTTTTACAGTTAAACGTTAATGCACAAAACTAAAAGTTATATTCTAAAATACATAATCCATGAACTAGATATGTGCAACAAGTCGAGTATGGAAACAACACAAATTCAGACAAAGGAATGATGGCCATTGCGAAAAATCTAATCCTAGGAAAAATAAACTCAAAAGACAGCAAGAGAAAAATGCTGATACTTGGAAAGCAGAGTACATTTAATAATGTGTAACGTCCAATAATTAGATGCTTATGTACAATGAAAGAACCAAAAAATTGAAAATATGTAATCCATTTTTCCAGCTAAAATATAGATCAGAATTTACATGGTTTTATACATGTAATACTGAAATCTACTCTCCTTAGCAATAATACATACCTATCACAACATATTTTTCAGGAGTTGGAATTATTACAAAACGCAATTCAATCAGTGTCATTTCCAGTCGTGACAAACGTGTACCTGGCACATAGCACAGTAAATGTAATTGATTAAATGCCCAGTTCAAAGCACTGACTCTTGCTGTGATACAAATAAAATATAAGGAATAAAAGTAATCTCTTGTACATTCTTAGAATGCTTTTTTTTAATAAAGCTACGTAAAATTCCACCCGTGAATTAAGGACTGCAAGTTCCTAGGTTCAGCGTATGAATGAATCATTGGACTATCATCTCACTTATCCGTAGTTTGTATTGATCCCTGTCTGATTTTATTAAAATAAATTTCTTTCCTTCCATGTATTAGTTCCTTTACACAGTAATATTACAATTTATACATAGAAAACTAGTCTCTCTGAGCTCCCAGGAGTAGTCATTTCTGGTTCGAATTAATTCAAAAAGCCCAATACTCCTTTATCCAACTGAAATCACTGACCTTTGCTGTAATTTAGGCCGGAATTTTACACTCCCCCAGTTGAATTCTGAGGCTGCTTTAGGGCAACTTAAGGGCCTTTTCTTGGCTGTCCTCAATTTTTAGACTGGTCAGATCAGGGTGGGCAATTCTAAAATGAGCGAATCTCCATCTTGGGCGGGACAGGGGAGTGAGGGCGGTTACTACCATCGGAAGACCCCTCACATCTGGGAGCCCTCCCCTCTGGACATGGGAACTCTGGCCCTTTCTCCACCCTGGCCAACCCCAGAAACTGAGATCACCCTCCCACGCATGGAACGTAGGCTAGACAGAGCGTTGTACTACTTATTCTGGCCACTGCACTGCAATAGGGAACACCACAGATAAGACTGATACATATATATATGCTTTCCTATGGAGTCTCTGGATAGCAGTCAGCTGAAAATAGTGTTGCTTAATTTTGCCACTATGCAGTTTTGGGTCACTGTGGTCAATTACAGCAGTGCTGTTCCTGGAGGGGTAGGAGTGTTGTTGGCCAATCTGGTTTTCCAAACAGTTCTCCAAGGCAGAATTTGCTTCCAAGGGCAGATGGAGATTCTGCTTGCTGCCAGTCAGCACTCAATTGAATATGAAATGGCAGTAGGCCTGTCAGAGTAAGCGGGAACATCCGCCATCCTGAAGATTCAGGCCATCATGTTTGGGCCAGTGTCAGCCCTACAGAATTTTGCCCATGTACTCATTGCTCACATCCGTGTCTACATGTCAATAGTCTATTCAGCTATAGGGAGCACCACGGAACGGTCATATATATATATATATGCTTTCCTATGGAGTCTCTGCATAACAGTCAGCTGAAAACAGTGTTGCTTAATTTTGCCACTATGCAGTTTAGGGTCACTGAGGTCAATTACAGCAATCTGTAGCCCAGCACAGATCAGAAATTGGTAATGGGATCTTCTAGTTTGCTGCCACACTTTGCTCAATATTCCACTAAGTCATTTAAGAATTTTGAAATAACCTTTGTTTCATGAGGATGGAATTACAAGCATTTTCATTTCCTTTAAAGCAATTAGAATGTGGGAGGATGCACAGCAACTATGCCAGTATGTAGAACTGGAAGGGAAAGAACACATATATCTATTTGTAGTATTTCATTCTTTAAATTCAGTTTATTCTCTTTATACCATTAGGATAGCCCCAAAAATTTAGAAAATAAATTTCTGAGCAAGCAAAATGTGAATGTTATACTATGAAAAAAGGCAAGAGCCATGTGATCTTTTCCGGTCCACAATAGACTGCAGTTATAGTGGAGCCAGTGATTACACAGGACAGGAAACACTTTTTCAAATTCAATATTTTTCATTCACTTTGAATTAGAAGTGGACATAATTGAGTAAAGTAAGCTACTAATGCTTGGTAACATGAATTTCTAAAGTCGCAGTTTTAGTGAACTGCATAGATTTTTAGGAATGATTAGTCATACCAGACCTCTGAAGGCATATAAACACAGATAAATTCAGGATCAAAGTTTTTTTCTTTAATATGTTAGCAGTTTCACCAAAGCTTCAATTCTGTTTTGTTTACAACCTCAATGAGGTGAATTTTACAGCCTGCTAGCTGCATATTTGAAAAGGTAGGGGGTGGTGGCGGTGGCGTGGGCATGTAAAATAAAGAGGGCGATCTCCTGTTACCCTCCCACTCACCGCTTCTGCCTTCACATCTATCTGGCAAGTCCCAGCAGTGGCCACTCTCTTCTGGCTGCACTGAGACTACAGCTACAGAACTGCTGCCAATCAGATTAGCCAGGAACTCTCAACGGAAGGGCTTCCTGCCCCACAGAGGCAGATGCCACACTCTGCACTGCTTAAGGGTGCCCCCATATATTATTGCTGTGGGGCAATCAGATGTTTATGAAGGTTAAGTGCTGACCAACTTTTATGTCGAAGGTTGGACTGGGTAATCCATCCTCTTGTAAAATCTATTCTATTGTTTGGCCTTTGTTACCCAACCAGCAAATTACTTGAAACACTTAGCTGTCTGAAGACTTTTTTTAAAATTAATTTCTATTTATGTTTTCTATTATTGTTTGACTTGCACTGGAGCAAAAATCTGGGTGATAACCATATCATTAATTATTTCATAGCCATTCCCCATACGCAATTTCTTCCAGACTCTGAAGCTCAAGCTTCTTTAGTTTTCCTCGTAAGTCACCCTACTACAGTTAAGCTCATGTCTTCATACATAGGGAAAGTGATGGCCAAGTGGTATTATCGCTAGACTTTATTATCCAGAAACTTGGGGTTCAAATCCTGCCACAGCAGATGGTGGAATTTGGATTCGATAAAAAACATCTGGAATTAAGAATCTGTTGATGACGATGAAACCATTTCAACTGTTAGAAAAACCCATCTGGTTCACTTTTTAGGGTAGGAAATCTGCTGTCCTTACCTGGTCTGGCCTACACATGACTCCAGAGCCACAGCAATGTGGTTGACTCTCAATTGCCCTTGGGCAACTAAGGATGGGCAAGAAATGCTGGCCAGCCAGTGATACCCATGTCCCACAAATGAGTTTAAAAAAATCTTGTTTTTTTTTGTATTGGGATAAACAAGAGCAATGAATATGCAGTGCTTAACTGTGGCCTGCGCAATGCATTCCATCCAGAACCTTAGTAAAACCAATGCAGATTTCCATTTTAACAGGCTGATTGTATATCAGGTTTCCTACTTATGAGAAGAGATTGATGAGGGAAACTGATGAATCATTTCCATTGATCAGTGACTTGATTAGCAGGAAGCCTTTATTAAGATTATCATCAAAAACAATGGAAGTAGAGTTTCATCAATATACCTCATCAACGCGATATAGTTGTGAACACCAGCTTCTCCAATCCCTTCCCATAATGAAAGCCTCTCTTTTCTGGTATCATCCTTGTGAATTTCCCCTGTATCCTCTCCATGGGTTTGAGTTTGCATGAATTAAGCGGCTTAAAATTAGGCACAAAGGAGCAGTTTCCCTGTTCAGCACTTTGGTATGATAGAAAACCTGTGTGTGACAAACAGAAGAAAGTAGTGAGGACTGCATAGTGGCAAGGGAACCTTCCTGATTCATTATGGATGTGCAGTCCTCCCTGCTTACTCTTCCATTCTCTATTCTGCTTTGGTAATTTACATCCAGATGATACAGACAAACATCTAGGTCAAATGCGAGGTTAATTGTGACTTATTTCTGTGCCCTTAAATATCACAATGGACAGATAATCATAATTATTGTGCCACTGATTCCACTACCAGATTGCAGATGTGATCCTGATCACTTGTAGGCCTAGATGCCAGCAGAAAAGTAACCTTGTTCACTGGTTCTGATTCTCTTGTCTCACTTGCATTAAAGAATTCCCAGCTTATTATGGATCTATTGCGAGAGCTGTTTACTGCGATGTTGGGGGTATTTTTCACCTTAAGCACTGAGGCAGTAAATTAAGTTGTGAGACTTGTATTTGGTACTTTTTCTGCTAAACTGGTTCATGTTTTCATTTAAAAATGGAAGTTCATTTTAGACTCTGGTGATGATGCTTTGCTAATTTGTCTTATGCTGTATCATTATTGGACAGGACCAATGGATTGTTGCTATTTTTGTCCACCATTCTAATTATAAAATTCAGGTATCCAGGAAAGGCCATTTAGCAGCTCAGCTAATATCCAAACACTTAAGTAGATTGGAATGATGGGTATTGAAGAGTTTCAACACACAGCCTATGGTTCAGCTTTCGTGATTGGTTGACAAAGCATTCCATGTGGTTCAACCCACAATGTAAACACAGGCTAGTTAAAATTTATGGGCAGGGTTCTCTGACCTCCCAGCCGCATGGTTCTCACCAATGGGAGATGGCACGCCACTTGCTGGCAATGGGATCTTCTGTTTCCACCGCTGTCAATGGGATATTCCATTACTTCCACACCCCGCTGCCAAGAATTCTGGGATGGTGGTGTGCCATCAGTGGCACTGAAGATCCCACCGATGTGAATGGCCAGAGAATTCCAGCCTATATCTTCTGTAGCTGTTCCGCCTGAACCATTCAATGCCCCCTTTGTTTCATCTGTTGAAGTTCTCCAGCCGTTCACACCAGTGGGATTCTCTAACCCTGCTGGTGGATCCCTGTCACGGGTTTCCTGGTGGCATGTGGTGACTTCAATGGGAATTTCTGTTGACAGTGGTGGGACCAGGGGATCCTGCTGCCAGCAAATGCATGCTCTCTCCTGCCACTAAGAAAAGTACCAAGGGGAGGCCAGAGAACCTTGCTGATTGGTTTTATGGTTGTTTGTGGTGGGTGGTGGTATGGGCATGGAAACACGGAAGAACATTTACTGAAGTCCTCCTAATGTGGTCCATCACAGGTTGTATTGTGAGTGGAATCTCTATTGGGAATCAACCAATTTTAACTTCCATTTTTTACTTTTAGGTCATAGTCACGATGATTGACTTAGTACTCATTATCCTGTTTCTTAAAGTACCAAACACTGTGGGGAAATAAGTCACAATTAACCTTGCTAGTTACTATATAAAGAAAATCTGCTTCTGGTTGCAAAAGGAGCTTAGCAGCTATACAGTACATAGGAACAGGAGTAGGCCATTCAGCCCATCGGTCTTGCTCCATCATTCAATTAGATCGTGGCTTATCATCTACCTTAATGCCACTTTCCTGCACTATCACGATCTCCATTTTCCTTGATGTCATTTGTCTCCAGAAATTTGTGATTTCTGATTGGAACATGTTTCATAACTGAGCTTCCTTAGATGATTGGGGTAGAAAATTTCAAAGATTCACCATCTGTGAGTGATAAAGTTCATTCTCATCTCAGTCTTGAATAGTTAATCCTATCCTGAGATTATGTCCCCTGGTTTTAGACTGTCCAGCCAGGGAAATATATCTACATCCACCCTGTCATACCCTGGCAGAATTTTGTAAATTTCAATGAAGTCACCCCTCATTCTTTGAAACTCTAGGGATTACAGACCCAATCTCCCCAGTTTCTCCTCATAAACAATCTCACTATCCCAGGGATTAATCAGATGAACTTCCATTGCACTCTCTCTATGACTAGTATACCCTTCTTTTGATAAGGGGAGCAAAACTATACACACATACTCCAGGTGAGGTCTCTCCAAGATTCTGTACAACTGCAGCAAGACATCTTTACTCTTGCGCTATTATTCCCCACTCTACTTTGAACTAGAATTATTCAATTCCATTTTACTGTATTAATTTGTATAAAGTTTTAAAGTTTCTTTATTAGTCATAAGTAAGACTTACATTAACACTGCAGCGAAGTTACTGTGAAATTAACTTGTGTTGCAATTTCTGGCTAAAAGATTATTTTGTTATTAGGTATACTGCTGACGCCCACTGCTCGTGCTCCACAGTTTCCGTGTTGTCAGATTGCTAGTCTGAAGTCTGAAGTAAAAACAGAAAGTGCTGGAAATACTCAGCAGGTCTGGCAGCATCTGTGAAGAGCATTTCAGCTTATGACCTTCCATCACAACTGCCTGCCAGTCTGAGATCCTGTATTGGTTAAATCACAGTTTGCATCATCTACATGCCACTTATCCCCGCATTCCCCAGCCATTGGGTAGGATTTTCTGGCCCCGCCCACTGCTGGGATTGTCCAGTCCTGCTGAAAATCAATGGACTTTTAGCTGAACTGTTGAATTTCCAGATTCTATCATGACAAAGCTGGAAAATCTTCCAGCCACTGTTTCAGAGTGAACCAGTCTGTTTACAGCCTTGTTGGTCCTGTGCAATGCTAGCTAAGTTTTTGATCTCGTATCTCTGCCATCACAAAGATCACTTCTACCAGGTTGCCCACCTCTGCCTCAAGCTACGCCTTTACCAACTTCCTGGCCAGTGATCTTGTGACCAGTCTCAGTCTCTGTGAACTTTAGTCCATCTAAAACTTTGCTGCCCATGTGTACTGTGCAGCAAACACTGTTCATCCACCATTCCCCACTGACCTTTATTGTCCCGTCTCCCAGTTCTTCAACAATTCTATTTAATATTCTCTTTATTGTGTTTGAGTAATTTTGTGGACTCTGACCCTCCCCATTCCCCCCAGTAATTGTAACCAGCTCCAACACTATAACATTTTGTCTTTCCCAAGTTCTACATTCCTCTGATTCTACTTTCTTGTGAGTTTCTCCCCTCCCCCTTCTATTAGTGGCTGTGCTTTCAGCCATATAGCAATAGTGCTATTTTGTCTTTAAGCCCCTTCAGTTCTCCCTCTAAGCTCCTTCATCTCTTCTAGGAATTGTAGTAAACTCCATCACTTTGACTGAACTTTTCATCAGCCTTACTAATACAGTATTATTTTCTATTAAACCTCTGCAGTTCTTGGAATAATTTTTTAGTTACAATGCTCTTTTGAAAATTTATCTACAACACTGATCCTCTCTTATCCTCTTTGGGTATTGCAATACTTTTGCATTTGTTTGTTTAAAAAAAAAGTTAACTATTTGTTAAACAGCTCTGTCATTCTCTGATTCTTCAGTACAAGATGGTTCTCTTCGCGTCCATGCCTTTTTAAATGACCTTTCTCATATAAAAGTTACTCCCCTTCATGTTGACCACCATTGGCCAGAACTTTCTGGCTGTTCACACCAATGGGATCTTCACCAGTGGCACACTCCTGCAGTGTGTTTCCAGGCAGTGTTTGAAGTTTGTTTTATTAGTGTCACAAGTAGGCTTACAATGAAGTTACTGTGAAATTTCCCTAGACGCCACACTCCAGCATCTGTTTGGGTGCAGTGAGGGAGAATTTAGCATGGCCTGCACTTAACTGGACTGTGAGAGGAAACTGGAACACCTGGAGGAAACCCACACAGACATGGGGAGAATGTGCAAACTCCACACAGACAGTGATTCAAGCCGGGAATCAAACCTGGGTCACTGGCGCTGTGAGACAGCAGTGCTAACCACTGTGCCAACATCCTGCCCTATATGGGGTGGATTCAATGAGAAATCCCATTGACTGCGGTGGGACTAGAAGATCTCATCGCGGGCCAATGGTGTGCCACCTTCCACCACCAAGAAACACGCTGTAGAAACACCAGAATATCTCGCCCATTATTTCTTTGTGTTGCTTCTTGGTTTACATTTTTCTCTATGCTTTCCTTCTATATTTTTAATATTTCTTATGTGTTTAATTCCCTCTCTATTTATCATATGCTTTTCTTAAGCCTCTATTCTCTCTATATATCTATGGAACTCTTGATGCATCCCATGTATTGTGGTTAGAATGCACTTAGCCCAACCTTATCTACCTTGTATTTAAATATTGCTCTCTGATTTGTGACATTTAAAAAGATAGTTGCCTTTTTAAAAAAAAGTGAATCTGGGCTAGGTCCTCTTTTGTTGAAGTGTAATTAGCTAATCTCCACTCTTGACAACTTTATTTTTGATTCTTTATCAATTTTCCAACTAATTAGGTTATGTTCACTATTTCCCAAGAGTTCTTCTACCTTTAGGTTATTTATCCATCCTTTGCCACCCACAGTCAAATCCAGTATTCCTTCTTTTGGATATACAAATTAGCATCAAATTGTCATGGATGAATTCTGGGAATGTTGGAATCAGGGGAGGTGAACAAAAATTTTAGAAAGCAGGTTATGTTCATTGACCAGATGATCTGATTTTTCAGCAGAACTCAAGGCTGGATGGTGCTCCCTCCAGGGACAAATAGGGTTCTTATTTCAGTACTTAAGTTAGGATAAGAATTTCGATGCAGAGGAGATTGCAGGGTTGTGTGAGAGAATAATTAAGTTTATTTATTAGTGTCACAAGTAGGCTTATATTCACACTGCAATAAAGGCACTGTGAAAATCCCCTTGTTGCACCTGTTTGGGTACACTAAGGGAGAATTTGGCATGGCCAATTCACCTAACCAGCATATCTTTGGACAGTGGGAGGAACCGGAGCACTCGGAGGAAACCCACGCATACGTGGGGAGAATGTGCAAACTCCATACACACAATAACCCAGGCCAGGAGTCGAACTCGGGTCCCTGGCGCGGTGAGGCTAACCAGTGTGCCACCCAATGTTATGGGTTATGGATAACTTAAAAGCACAAAGGCTTAAATTATGACCGTCTGTGCTGTGAATTGTTGTGAGATGAGAAGTGTTATAGACTTCAGTTTTCACCCATGGACATTGCTATCCATTCACTGAATCTCCCCATTGCTAACAAATGTCTACTTCAGTGAACCCCCACGTGGCGCAATTCTACATAGCATTTTCTGTTTTATTTGATAGACACAATGTTATTCACTATACTGAGAAAACTCAGCAGCTCTGGCAACATCTGTGGAAGGAAAAACAGGGTTAACGTTTCGAGTCCAAATGAATCTTCTGCCTTTGGTTTCCGTTGGGAACAATTTGTGAGACTGGAATTTTCACCCAGTTACCTCACGAAAGAAGGAGTTAACTTGCTTCAGCTCCTGACCATGCAGACTATCAGTATACTCAAAGCAATGTAGCTGCCCTTCAAAATATTAATACATACTAGTTAATATTCACCTTATTTAGTGTCAGTGAGTAATATTTTACTCCATGACTTTATTCAATGCAACACTGTTTTCTAATTAAAGTCAAGTTTATTATAAGTTGTTGTCTTTTGGTAGTGATGAAATACTTTTATATTTACATACACAATATATCTTTAAACCAGCATTATCTTGTCACAAAGTCAGGTAAAGGGTCCTTTTTAAATAGATAACAGAGTACGCACGGAAGTAGAGCTGCAGTCATTGCCGAAAATGCCTCTTGCAATTTAGTTACCATAAATGTTCCATTGGAAGAAGGTGCCATCTTAAAAAGGAAATCTTTGCTTTTTTGAGGTTACTTAATTAAGATTTGGCTCATAATCTAAAAGTGACTGATGCAGATCCAGGATGCTTGCATATTTTGAGTTCTATATATAGAATACATTTTTTTCTGGCTAGCTGACCCATAAAAACAGAATTCGGTTATCATATTTATTGCTTTAATTGCTGAATTATTCAAAAAAGCATCAAATCACCTGAATTTTTAACCAGGTTTGTGCCTATTTCTCTCATCCTTTCTGTTAATATCTTTTGGACAGCTTTTGTAGTGCAGGAAAGATCACTTTGCATACCCTTTGAAACAAAATTAGACAAAGCAAACAAATGACAACAGCTCCAATCTGCATTAACAGATCTGCATTGCTTACCTAAATTCCTCAATTTTTTAAAAAAAGCAGAAAAATTTCCATCCGACAACAAAAGAGCATTGAGCATGCAACCTGCCTTGCTCATTTTTTTGCCCCCAATTTTCTGTATTCTCTGAAGGCATTCCAAAGTTTTCAGCCCAACTTCAATGCCACGTGGTTCTTACTTGTGCAATTTGATAGTGAACATCACTAATTTATTCAGCTGTGGTGGGGAATTTGCAACCAAGGTCAATTGTATGTTTCTGTTCCCAACCTAATGCTTAGCAGGGTTTGAATCCTGGACCTTTCTGGCCTGTGTACTCAACTTTGTACGGAATACCATTTCTGTTAGAATTTTACCCGAAATGCCTCTGGAAATGATCATGAAGGCTCCCTGCTCATATTCTACAGTATTTCCTTCTGACATCCGTGATGGATGTCACTTTTAACACAAATGACCTCCAAATGACACAATAACATTCTTCTCAGTTTCTCTGCATTCCTATTGAGTTGTCAGTAGTTCACCCATATAAAATGGGAATCCTGGAGCTGCCAGGGGCTGACACTTGACAGAGATGCTTCTAAAAAGCCCTCCCTGAGGATTAGAAAGACATTTTCCACTTTGTCTCCTTCTATTTCACTTAGCTGTGGACACTATTTCCAGAACTTTTGTGACTGTATGTTTAAGAGCAGCATAGTTCACCTGGTTATCTAATCCTTCCCAGCGACAATAATGTTATGTCCTGCATGTTTGGGTGATAAAACTCTATCTGTGGAGATGTGATCTGTTTTCGGATTCTTTGACTCTGGGTACAGTTATGGTGACTGTATAGAGACTAACTAGCTCAAATCTCAACTCCCTTTTATCATTAGGACATTTATACACTGAAGTGACAAATGTATCTGCTAGATCTGTATAGTACAATCTTCTCTAACTCATATAGTTGGAGGTGCACTCATTGTAAAGTGGTTTCTCTGTTATTAACATTCACCAAAGACTTTAAAAAAACAAGAACTAATGAAAGGAAAAGAAACTCCAAACTCTACATCATTATGTGCAGCTTTTGATTTTAAACGCTTTCCTTTCAATGACCGTTCCATTTTTGACCAATCTTAGTGGCACAAGTTTCAGATGAGTTCATCACTTTTTGGTCCCAATCTTAAACAGTCATGTTATAAACCTTGATTACCTCATTGTGAGAGCAGTAAAATACAGGTGTGGCGGGTGGGAAATTCATTTCCCTAAACCCTCTGTCTCTTTGCATTTTAGGCAGTTACATGTTTATGTTCCTACTGAACTACCAATGAGCCTCCGGATTTAATACTGATGCCAGTGGTTCCCAATCTTTTCATTAACAAGGCACACTTCAATGAGACAAACAATTCCATGCCACACCCACTTTATTTTCAGCTGAATCGATTGCTCATAAATGTCACATTTACCTCCATTTACTATGGTTACGGTCACTTAGTAGAAAGGTTTGCAGTATATAGTTGAAATTCAAGGATCAGAGTAGAATGCAAACTTGAGTAAATTGCAACTTCCCAGGTTAGTGAGAAACCTGAGACTGCCGGCCTTTTGACCTGTGGAATTCCTTGCCCAGTGAAGCAGTTGAGGCTATCTGATTGAATGTTTTTAAGGCAAAGATAGATAGATTTTTGAACAACAAAGGAATCGAGGGTTATGGACAAGTGGGCGGGTAAGTGGAACTGAGTCCACAAAAAGATCAGCCATGATCTTACTGAATGGCAGAGCAGACTTGAGGGGCCAAATCGCCTGCTCCTGCTCCTAGTTCTTACGTTCCTATGGTCTGGGGAGGAATTGATGAGATGGCCACCTGCAAATCCGGCTCCACTGACGTGCGCTCCCTCCTGTTGTTTTTCACGTGTGCCAGAATTCAAAATGTTAGCCTGCAGGGATATTTTGCTGGAAATGGTAAGAGCATAGCAATAGCATGGTCAGAGATTGTCAGATATTCGTACACTGTAGTTAGCCAAAACACATCCAAAGACACCTCTCCAAACTTCGTTGTGACATTGGAGATGGCTGGCAGTCGGATCTGGATCTGTCCTGAGTGACAGCAACATTATGTTTTGTCAGTTGCAACAATGCTCTTGCTGCTGGGCATTTCCTTGGCATGTAGAGCTGGACTGAGATGAAGGGAAATTTTAGTCTCAGAAAGGGTTGCGAGTCTTTGGAATTTTCTACCCCAGTGTTATGGATGTTCCATCATTGAATGTATTTCAGGCTCAGAAGATTTCTGGGGTCTCAGAGAACCAAGGGACATATGGGGCTGAATTTTCCCACCCGGTCCTTGGCGTGTTTGGTAGCAAACAGGAGCGGAGAATCTAGCGGAAGCGATTTTCCAAATGATGAGTTAATGGAAGGTCAGTCTTCCTGGTGGCTGGTGGCGTGAATGCTATTTGCATTCATTTGCATCTTGTGAATGCTCGTTAAAACAGCTGCCCATTGGTGTCCCATCAAGCCTTTCAATCTTGTCTCAGGCCAATGGGAAGTCACATTGATCTAAAACCTGATTGTTAAAGGGGGGTGTGAACAAGATCGTCCTCAGTTCACTAGAGACTTTGAAGTGAGTGCAACAACCTTTCTGCCATAGTGCTGCATTGTTCCTGATGCACTGTTCATCACTCTGCTGGGGTAAAACAGTTCCTGCCTCCATCTTCATGCTGAGCTGGTCTTCATGATCAGCATCATGCTGGTGGACTCATGGACCCTCCTATGTCAGTGTCTTGGTTGGAGAGAACAGGGTCTTCTTGGTGCCACGCACTACTGTCTACCTGGACAGCATTGTGCAACAAAGGTCCAGAGTTTGACTAGGAATGGGCTGTGAAGCAAAGGTGGGGGTGGCTTGATGAAAATGAGGGAGACACTGTAGAAGGAAGGGTGAGGGCTCATGATGGCAGAGGGAGAGGCAAGATGGGTGAAGATGACAAACAATGGAAGGCAGAGGGAAGTTGGACTACAACAAGCCTTCATGAAAAGCTCTCAAACAAGGGAATTAAAGGTATAACACATTGTTTAATAGAAGGGGATGGATGAAGTCTCCAGAGGTGCTGGGTAGAGTCCAGTTGGGGCATGGGCACCTTGCAGGTGATGGGCTCAGAGGGAAGGTGGTTGAATTGAGGAACAGACTTTCTCTTGAGGTTGTTAGCCTTTTCCCTCTGAGTTGCTGACATCCTGCATTGGCTGGAGAAGGCTGGAGAGAGTGATAGGAATATGCTGGACTGATATTTAAATATGACAGTGATGCTTTCAAACCTGAAGCTGCTCACCACTGCATTTAGTCTCAAAATGGGAGAATGCCACCTGCAGTATGGGCAGGAAAGTGGAATCGAGACCAAAGATCAGCCAGTATCCTGTTGAATGGCACAGCAGCCTCGACAGGCTTTGTGGACTGTTCTGATATTCTTAAAAGTGAGAGTTGTAACTATCACGGTCATATAGAGTGCTACCCAAGTGTCTGTTTGTAACAAAACATGAGTATTTTGATGCATTTATGCACCATGCAGCTACATTACTTGGAAGAATGATCTTGGGGCTGAATCATGCAAGGATTCAAGTAAAAGAACAATTCCACAAGCCACTGGTGCAGCATAATGGGCACTTATGGCCCATTGACATGGTGAGAAGGAAGAGATATTTATAGATGTTTTGCATTCATTGGACACTGAATAAATGGAAGCTGGTGGTGGTCTCCTCCATCTTAGCTGACTTGGTTAAGCTGCTATATTTCATTGCCTTAGGTTTCCTGGTTCAATTACTATGTTGTTTCGTTGGTAGCCACTGCTACGATTTCCATTGTTTGTTTATTAATATCATAAGTAGGCTTACATGAACGCTGCAATGAGGTTATTGTGAAAATCACCAAATGACCATAATCTGGTGCCACTTGAGTGCAATGTGGGAGAATTTAGCATGGCCAATGCACCTAACCTGCACGTCTTTCAGACTGTGGGAGGAAATCCATACTGACATGGGGAGAATGTGCACACCCTGCACAGACAGTGACCCAAGCCAGGAATCAAGCCCAGGTGTCTGGCGTTGTGAGGCAGCAGTATTAACGCACTATGCCACCATGCAGTCCAGCAGATTAGCTGTTGGCTTTAAGCCACTCTGTTCCAACTGGAGATCTCCATATGTTTCATTCCCTGCAGCAGAATTCATTTCAATGCATCTGATAAAAAACAGAATACTCTTTGCATTCCTGATCTTCTTTCAGATGTTGTGAACTAAGAAAAGATTTGTTGTTTTGTCATGCCAAAGCATAACCTTTAAACTGCCATAGGACTTTAAGTCTTACAGCAACTCCTGATTTCACATCCTGCAGTGGGGATGTAGGGAACTTGTCCAGCATGTTCATGAGGTTGACTCAAGGATAATGATTGAAACAATGCGTTTCCGGTTGGGGTGAGAACTTAAGGAGCAACATGGCCTGCTACTGTTCTGATGTTCTTTCCAAAGTGACTGACTTCTGTTGAATGTGTATACAGACAAAAAATCTGGCCTTTTGTTCTTGCAGTCACCTTTGGAATGTGTGATGCTTTTAATGGCTCAGTTTCAATCGCTGATTGATCACAGGGTGCATCAGTACAAACAAAAGGAATTGGATAGATGCCCACAGAAACAGTACATCGCACGATTATTGCAACCCAAACTTCCATGTCGGTTCTGTGCATCTTGTAAGAACATGAGAACGAGTAGCCATCTGGCCCCTTAAGCCATTCAGTAAGATCGTGACTGATTTTTTCATGGACTCAGTTCCACTTATCCACCCACTTAATTCCTTTACTGTTCAAAAATGTATCTATCCTTGCCTTAAAAACATTCAGCGAGGTAGCCTCGACTGCTTCACTGGGCGGGGAATTCCATAGATTCACAACCTCTTGGGTGAAGAAGTTCCTCCTCAACTCAGTCCTGAATCTGTTCCCCCTTATTCTGAGGCCGTGCCACCTAGTTCTAGTTTCACCTGCCAATGGAAACAACCTCCCTGCTTCAATCTTATCTATTCCCTTCATAATCTTATGTCTCTATAAGATCTCGCCTCATTCTTCTGAATTCCAATGCATGAAGTCCCAGTCTACTCAGTTTCTTCTCATAAGCCAACCCTCTCAACTCCAGAATCAACCTAGTGAATCTTCTCTGACCCCCATCCAGTGCCAGTGCATCCTATAGCATTCAGCGTACCATCCATATTCACGTGTGGTGATTTCTAACTTGTTTGATGGATATGAAATAGATGAAACAAAAGCTGCGGGAGTTGGCCTGAGTACTGGAGGAAAGCCAATTATTCAAAAATTTGAAACATAAATCAGGATTTTTAAAACATTCTCTTTTGTGAGATGTGGATGTAACTGGTGAGGGCAGCTTTTAGCATGTATTGCCCCTCCCTAATTACCCTTGAGAAGATGGTGAGCTGCCTTGAATGGCCACGTTCCATCTGGTGTAGATGATTCCATCAGTTAGAAACATTGCACATGTACATTCAAAGAATACAGAGTGGTCAAGTTTTTCGAAATCTTCCCAGATCTACCAGAATTCTTTGAAGACAGAATTGAATGGAGGCACGCAAGTTACTTGGAGGAAATGAATTGAAAATGATCTAATTGTCCTGTGGAGTTCCACTCTTTTTCATAAATGATGAATTGGATACTGCCAGTTTAATTTTTTTAATCAACACAGAACTATTTTGCTGGTTGAGTAGTGTTGATAAGGTAGATAGCAAACAATAGGCTGGACCTCACGGTCCCATACCTCAACCCACCAGTGCTCCTTAGTCCCACTGCTAGAGAAACGCTAAGTTATAGGATGGGGGGGAGCTAAAGTAAAAATCAATTGGAAGAAAAGTTCAAAAGAAGTTGAGCTGAAGGCAGACGTTAAGGAGCATGTCTCCAGCTCATGATGCCAAAGGAGACATGACTGCTGGAATGATATGTCACCATTAGCCTCCCTACTTATCCTGTAGATGGATCCACGTTGCAGCTGGGAGAGCGAGTTCCTACTGCAGCCCCTGTAACAAGTGAGAATGGGCTTTTAATGTAGTCAGCAGTGTATGTCTCTGCTTTGCTGCCTTCTGCAAGGGCAGCACAGTGGTTAGCACTGCTGCCTCACAGCGGCAGGGACCCGGGTTCGATTCCAGGCTTGGGTCACTATCTGTGTGGAAAGTGCACATTCTCCTTGTTTATGCTTGGGTTTCCTCTGGGTATTCTGTTTCCCCCCACAGTCTGAAAGACGTGCTGGTTAAGTGCATTGGCCATGCTAAAATGCTCCCTCAGTGTACCCGAACGGGTGCCTGAGTGTGACGACTAGAGGGTTTTCACAGTAACTTCATTGCAGTGTTGATGTGAGCCTACTTGTGACACTAAAAAACAAACTTAAACTTAAGATCTATATTTCTATATTCCTCCAGCTTCCAGTTTTGTTTTCCGCCTCCTCCTGAAAGCATTGACACGTTAGTTATTTGCAATGATGCTGCACCACCCAATTTTAGTTTGTCCGTACAGCAATTGCTGACAGGCTGTTTTGCAATAGGGTGTGTCACAGTCAAGTTCGACCTTGCCCCGTCCAGTATTCACATGTTCATTTTCTAGATGGAACCACTGGATAGCAGTCAAGAAACCCTGACTGATTTTTCCACCTCCCTTTGACTCGATACTTGCAAACAAAGCAACCTTGTTTTTGCAGAAAGCCGCACGAGGAACTCAGCGTGCCTGACAAGCCTTTGGAATGTTGTTTGTCATATTAACTACTTCACGTAGGATTCCGGATTAAGTGCAAGAAAAGTCCTCATGGGGGGAGGAGGAGATTTTGACTCTGTGCATGGGATTGTTCGAGTGAGGTCAGAATCCCGTGAGATTCAGAAAGTGCGGTTGACTCCGGCACGAACACGCTGTCTGGTTTCCGCCGATGCCGTAATCAGGCTTGTGCCTATAATGGGCAAGAATCTGACTTTAACATATTTTAATAAATTTTCATGTGATTAACTAGCTCCCTCACCAAATTATCCCTCCCCACTGTCTCGTCGGTGAGGTTCTTGACAGATTTTTAAAAACGTAACCATATCAAGGGGTAAATATAGCCCCTGGGGAAGAGAGACATGGCCAGGCAGTTCTTGGATGCCATCGATGATTGCGGGGGGGGCGGTGGGCAGGTTGCGGATGTGGAGGCTGGGGATGATTGGGGGGGGGGCGCGGTGGGTGGGTGTGGATGCTGGGAATGACTGGGGGGAGGTTACTGGGGATTCTGGCGATGGAGGGGGTGGGGGAGGTAGATGGGTACAGGACAGGACGGAAGCATCCCAGATACCTCCGTGGTGTTGGGGGAATGGGAAGTTAATATTCAATTCAATGCAATGCCATGACTAATCATGATTACTAAAAGCAATGGTAAATAAGCAGTGAAACATCAGGTTTTCTAGTTTGTTTATCAGATTGACCCATTTTTTGAAAGGGAGGAACTGTTGTACACTGCGTTCTATCTAACCACTTCAAAAATAAATCCTGCTTTTGTATGTCTAGACAGTGATTTTTGACTTGAGAAAAAGGAGGAAAACCTTACTCAGACAGTCCTAGAATCCCTGCAGTGCAGAAGGAAGCCACTTGGCCCATCTAGTCTGCACCAAGTCTCTGAAGAGCATCTTAGCCAGGCCCATTCCCCCCCACAACCCAACCTTGTGACTCCGCACATTTACCTGCATATCTTGGGGTCTTAAGGGACAATTTAGCATGGCCAATCCACCCTGATCAGCACATCTTTCAGACTGTGGGAGGAAACGGAGTACCCAGAGGAAACCCGCACAGACATGGGGAGAACATGCAAATCCCACATATCCAAGGCTGGAATTGAACCTGGGTTCCTGGCGCTGTGAGGCAGCTGTGCTAACAACTGTGCTGCCCTTAATGTAAATTTTGCCACAGTCCCAGATGACCATAGGCTTCTCTCGCGCTTGAGAGCTGACCAGTGGTGATTTAACCTGAGGGTCACCACACCTCAGGTGAGGAGCAAGGTTGAAAAGGTGGTGCCTTCATGAATAACCTTAACTGGTATGGGAATTGAACTTGCACTGTTGGTGTTGTTCCTCATCACAAACCAGCCATCCAGCTAACTGAGCTAATCAATAACCTCATCTCTCAGAAGTATTTCTCTGGGCTGACTTTTCTCTGCTGTATCCATGTCACATTCCCCACAATCTTTGCTCCTATGTGGGTAAACCATATAGGTTTTTTGTTACTTGAGGGTGGCACTGTGGTTAGCACTGCTGCCTCACAGTGCCAGGGACCCGGGTTCAATTCTGGCCTTGGGTCACTGTCTGTGTGGAGTTTTTACATTTTCCCCATATCCGCGTGAGTTTCCTCTGGATGCTCCGGTTTCCTCCCACAGTCCAAAGATGTGCATGTTACGTTGATTGGCCATGCTAAATTGACCCAATTGATGGGGATTAATAGGGTAAATACGTGTGGGTACAGGGATAGGGTCTGGGTGGGATTGTGGTCAATGCAACCTTGATGGGCCAACTGGCCTCCTACACTTGTAGGGATTTTATGAAATATCTATGTGATGAGAGTTAATTCGTATGTGAACATATAATGACAGCAAACTTTCCTGCGATTAATTCACTACTGTTGTTATATATACAAGTTAGGACCCTACTGCAGTTGTAGAACTCTGTTTGCAACTTTCAGGTGCAAAAATGGGCATAGCAGTACCATGTACACACTTTAGAAAGCAGACGCAGCAGGATTAATGTCATGCCAATTGTGGAGGAAATCTCCATGCTTAGAACATTCTTCAATAGGGCTTGAAATTTCTGGTCAGCCAAATTTTAATAAGGAGCCTGCCAGAGAGAGGGGGCAGGAAGAGAGGATGGCCATTCAGTCCATCAGGCTTTGCCGTTCAGTTTGATTGTGGTTGATATATATTTCAACGACATTTACCTTTCTTGGTTCAGTATCCTTTCATGCTCCTCCCTAACGGAAAATCCATTCACCCAGTTTTGAAATGTTCAACTGACCTAGCCTTAATAATCATTTGGAGGAATTGAGTTCCAGATTTCCAGTTCTGTTAAGGTGAAGAATTACTTCTGGACATCACCATTTAAATGATCAAGCTCCAAACCTAAGGTTGCACAGCATGTTCTGGATTTTCCTTTGAAAGGAAATTGTTTTTCCCTTTCGACCCTAAATCCTTTAATTTAATTTAATTTAAACACCTCAATTAAATCACCTCTTAATATTCTATGCTCAGGAGAGCACAAGATTAGTCTATGCAACATGTCCTCATACAATTAACTTTGGTCTCATTCTGATATACCTGCACTGGGCACAGTGGTTATCACAGCCGCTTCGTAACGGCAGGGACCCAGGTTCAGTTCAGGCTTTGGGTGACTGTGTGGAGTTTGCACATTATCCCTGGGTCTGCATGGGTTTCCTCCCGCAGTCCAAAGACGTGCAGGTTAGATTGAGTGGCCATGCTAAATTGGTACTTAGACCCTGATTTTATCGGGGCCGGCGAGGCTCGCAGAACGTATAAGCCACGGGCAGCCAAGGCAGTAAAATCAGGATCTTGGTGTTGGGGGACTAGCAGGGTAAATACATGGAGTTAAGGGGTTCAGGCTTGAGTGGGATTGTTGTCAGTGCAGACTCGATGTGCCAAGTGGCCTCCTCCTGCACTGTAAGGATTCTGTTCTGTAACTTTCACCCCTTCGTATTCTAACCCCTTTGAAATGAATGCGAACATTCCATTCAAATTATTTTTGCCCCTTCCACAGGCTTTCGGTACTTGGATCCCTAAATATTTCTACCTCTCACCGTTCATCACTTCTGATCATTTAAAAGATAATAAGTAAATCGTGAGCATGAGCATATGGGGCAGAGATATCACCAATCGTAGAATCCTACAGTGCGGAAGGAGGCCATTCGGCCCATCCAGTCTGTACTGACTCTCCGATAGCATCTTACCAAGGCCCAACCCCCCCCATGCCCTAAAACCGTAACCTCGTGCCATAACCACCCTGCTAATCCTCCTAACCTACACATCTTAGGACACAAAGGGGCAATCTAGTACGGCCAATTCATCTAACCCTGTACATCTTTGGACCATGAGAGGAAACCAGAGCACCCGGAGCCCTGGGGAGAATGTGCAAACTCCACACAGACAGTTACCCAAGGCTGTAATCAAACTAGGGTCCCTGGCACTTTGAGGCAGCAGTGCTAACTACTGTGCCCTATCATCCTCCATCACTCCAGTGAAAGCTCCACAGTGTTTAGGATGCCCTAAAATTGTTTTACAGTTAATGAAGTGTTTTTCAGGCGTGGACATCAGTGTACTATATAAATGCAGCAGTTAATTTTCGCATAACAACGTCACACAAACAACAATGTGACAATAAACAGATGATCTCTTGCTGTTGTTAGCTGAGAGATAAATATTTGGCCAGTACACCTGGGGAATTGCATCTACTAACGTCCTTGTGGGATTAATTGCAATCACCTGAAAGGGCAAACAGGGCCTTAGTTTAACATTTCATCCAAAAGACAGCGGATGAGATTTGCAATTCTGACAGTGTCACACTCCCTCAGGGTGAGCATACATTATGCACTCAAGCCTTTGGAGTGGAGCTTGAACATAAAACCATCTGACTCAGAAGCAAGAGTGCTACCGTTGAACCAAGGATGACACCAGAGTTGATGGTGCCCCTCTGTTTCTGACTTGTGTCATTTTGAACCCTGTTCTCAGTTCCTGGTAAGTGGAATTTGCAGCAAGGTTGCCACCTGCACCTTGCTGATTGTGCAGACTGGGAAATCAGCCACCTCTCATGCAGGTCAGCACCGTTCTGGTGAGACGTAGCAATGGTGGAATGGAGCTGTGTGTGGGGGATGATGTGGGAAGGTTGGGGGGGGCGGGGGTCAGTCAGCAATGGTGCCCCAAGTGGCAAAGTCCTCCTGGCCCAACCAAATCAAAGTTGAAAACACTGTGGTTTTGTAGGCATCTTCCCCCAGTTCTTTCAGACTGCTTGCTGGGCTGCTCACTTTCTGGGAAAAATGAATGTGCATGATGCACACTATGTCTGTTTGTATCTTTAAGGTTAGAAATTTGGTCCAGCAATTGGCATGAGACACTAATTTGCACATTTAAATCTCTTTACCAGCCTGTTTCAGGTTCACTGTACCACTCACCTGAATGTTACCTCAGGTGGACTTAAAGTTTAAAGTTTATTTGTTAGTGTCACAAGTAGGTTTACATTAACAATGAAGTTACTGTGAAAACCCCCTCGTCGCCACACTCTGGTGAATGTTCGGGTACACTGAGGGAGAATTTAACGTGGCCAATGCACCTAACCAGCATGTCTTTTAGATGGTGGGAGGAAACTGGAGCAGCCGGAGGAAACCCATGCAGATGTGGGGAGAACGTGAAAACTCCACACACAGTGACCCAAGCCAGGAATTGAACCTGAGTTCCTGGCATTGTGAGGCTGCAGTGCTAACCACTGTGCCACCGTGCTACCCCTTAGACGATGTGGCGGAGGTGTGCAACTGAATCATAATTGACAGTTGCTCATTTTTCAGAAAGCCAGCAGTTAAAATGTCAAAGATGAAAAATTTGGGTAGATCAAACCAACCCCCATATTAAATTTACCTTCACTTGCTGCCTGCCATGGGATTCTGCATCTGCATCAGATGCTTTGTGACTCTCTGAGCTCACATAATAGCTGATATTTTTGGAACTCTATTTCACGTGCCCTATTTTTTTTCCTCCTGTTTCTTTTCTGCTGAGATTCTCTAAGTAATTCATTGATGGCCTGTTTCTTGGTGATTTGCACATGAAAATGGACTTCCAAACTTACACTCTTAATGAGTAAATACATTCATTAATAAAAAATTCAAAAATGATGAGTTAACTCTTTAAATATAAAATGATATGGTAAACACTGCAACAAAAATATGTAAAATCTATTTCTGTTTAAGATTTTTTTAATACATGGGATATGAGTATTGCTGTCAAGGCCAGTGTTTGTAGCTCATCCTTAAATGCCCAAGGGAAGCTGGTAGAAAACCCTGTCTCATTCAACCATGATGTGGAGATGCCAGGTTGGACTGGGGTGGGCACAGTAAGAAGTCTTACAATCCCAGGTTAAAGTCCAACAGGTTTATTTGGAATCACGAGCTTTCAGAGCGCTGCTGCTTCATCAGGTGAGTGAAGGAGCAACACTCCAAAAGCTTGTGATTCCAAATAAGCCTGTTGAACTTTAACCTGGTGTTATGAGACTTCTTTCAGTCATTGCAGTCCATTTTTTGTAGGTGTACTGACAGTCCTGTTAGGAAGGAGTTCCAGGTTTTTGACTCAGCAACAGTGAAGGAAAGACGAAATACTTCCAAGTCAGGAGAAGGTGTGTGCCCTGGAGGTGGTGGTGTTCTCATGCATCTGCCGCCCTTGTGCTTCAAGGTGGAAGAGGAATACTTTTGGAGTCCTCTCCTCTGGTTAGCTGTTTAATTGTCCACTGTGATACATGACTGAATGTGGCAGGACAGCAGAACTTTGATCTGATTTGTTGGTTGTAAAATTGCTTTGCTCTATCGCATGCCATTCAGCATGTATGTAGGCTTTTATTGCAGCTTCAGCAGGGGTTGGCTCTTTGTGTTTTGGTAGGCATGGTGTTGTGCCTTGCATGCTGTCCTGCACTGCACATTGAACCAGGCTTAATGGTAATGGTAGAATGAGGAAAAGGCCGGGCCACATCCACGACACATCAAACTTCCTTTGTCCATTCAGAATAGAACAAAGTAGGGTGCAATTCAAAAAAGTGTATTTGGAATTCATTAAATATTTTTTGTAAACCAAACCTTAATGGGATGATGTCACAAAGAACAGGGTTGTGCTCTTTTACCTTTGCGTATGCCCAAAACTCAGTCTCAACCTACTTCATGGGTTGGCCATCTATTGCTATGCAGGCTGAGCTCCAAATTAAGTTCTCCCTACCCAATAGAAGGAAAGTTGAAAATCCCGGAAGGAATGGGGCTGTTGAACCAGAAGCAGTGACCAAAGGACCCCAAAGAAACTGATTGTTTTGTAAACTTGATCAAGTGTCCTGCTGAAGGCACTGACCAAGACATCAGCGAGTGAGTTCAGCTGACTGGAGGGAGATTATATCACCACAAGCCATTTTCCACAGAATTGTAGATGCAGGAAGGTCTTGATTCCTTTTGGATATTTCCATTCCAACATACTCTAAGTTCAAGAGTCACTTGAATTTTGACTAGAATTGTATTTCCAGTGGCAGCAATTCAAAAGGTTACCATGGTGTTAGTGAGCAAATTTTATGACAGTGTTTGTTTTATTTCTCTTACTTAGGATCGCAATGCTTGGCTAGGTCACTATGATGAGCCTTTGACTGGCTTCTCCTGGCGTGGAGGATCAGAGCGAGAAACAACAGGGATACAGATATGGAGTGAAGTGTTTCTGGTGGACAAACCTGATGGAGAGAAGGTGAGAACAGATAAAGAATTGCATAGAATTTACAACACAGGAGCAGGCCATTAGGCCCAGCTTGCCTGCGCCGGACTTTATGCTGCACACTAGCCTCCTTCCCACCTCTCTTCAGGATTGGCCTTCAGATACTGTGGTAATTCTCAAACTACCTTAAGGTGTAAGGACAGTAAGAAGTCTCTCAACATCAGATTAAAGTCCAACAGGTTTATTTGGTATCACAGTCTTTCGGAGCGCTGCTCCTTCATTAGGTGAATAGAGCCATAGTACAGACCTTTGCATGTTTTTCTCCCCCTCCTTGATGTGGACATTTCCCCTCCCAGCTGGACATTTCCAGCATTTGTTGATTTTATTCTAACTTAAGATGTTAACAGCATACAGGAGAATAATTAGAATTCATAATCACATTGTTAGATTTGGTCTTTTTATAATTATTGGGTTGCAGAGGCTATTCAATGAATCCTTTATGTAACAGAGATATAGGCCTGAATTTCTTTGTCCACTGGGCCTTGGAGGTTCAGGAAATGGGCTAGAACCGCATTCCCGGCTGCGATAGAGCACATCTGCACCCTGGCTGGCCAGTTAACACGCAGCATGAAACATGTACCGGGAAAGGCTCAGTGCAGCTGGAGAGGATGCAGGCCAGTGTTTTCAGTGTGCTCTCTCAGAGGAACAGCCACTGTGGAGGTCTCTCAGGGAGCTGCTGACCGGTGAAAAATAAATTAGGATAGGAAAAGTGTGTCTCAGCAGCACATTCAATCACAGAACTCCATCCGCAGACACTTATAAAAATTTCCTTTCAACACGTACAGTTCGTCCTGTTCTGGATCGAGTTTTCAGCTAAAACATGAAGGCCACCCTGGCCAATCGGTCTGCTCAGCAACCGTGAAAAAAGACAGGCCACATAAAATGAGCCCTTAATTGTACAAATTGCTGCCTTGATGGTTGACAGCTATGCTTCTGACATTCATGCATACCTGCCAACCAAAATATTGTGTGTGTGTGTGTGTGTGTGATGACAGCAGGATGTATGCCCAATATCATTTTGCGTGATTTCACACACTTCAGGGTTGGGCACGTGCCCACCACAGCAATGTAAAATTCTGGCCATAATGAAATGATTAGGATTGTATAATGATAATTAACATCATTTTCTTTAAAATGCACTACTTTCCTTTTCCGTTTTCTTTTTCTAATCAGAGGGACTAGATTATTCTGCTTTGCAATTGTGCTGGTGCATCTGTAGAGTTTTTTTTTGCTGTGTTTGCTAGATAATATTGCCATTTACTTGGTTTTCAAAGTTCACGAACAGTTCTGTCTCATTTGCAGGTTGCAGTGCTGCTGATGGACACCCAAGGGACATTTGACAGTCAGTCAACTCTCAGAGATTCTGCTACAGTATTTGCACTTAGCACCATGATAAGTTCAATGCAGGTAGGAGAATCTGGTTCTGAGATTTCCAATTCTGACCTTTTGAGTAGCCTCAAAATTGGAAAAGTGAAATGGGAAACTATGTAGTGTGTTGGCATGAATGCTGACACAACAGTGAGCATCCAGCAATATCACTCTTCCATTCACTGAACTGTTGTAATACTCTGAAATAATTGTGCCTTAAATTTAACTTGCTGCGTCTTTTCATGTGATGCACTAGAACTTAAATAAAGAGCTACGAAGAAATGACTTTAGTCCCCTTCAGAACAGAAGTGGTTGTGTCCTCCCAAGCATAAAAAAAAGAATAAAACAAAAAGCAAGATAACTGTGTTGATTGGCTAACACTTCGGTGATAGAAAATGCATGGTCTTGAAATTATGATATGTTTTGAATCCAATGCCACATGAATTCAGTCCATGTCATTTCCATCATAATGGACAGCAAAAGGTGTGTTACAGCAACTGGAGGAGCCAGAGTAACAACATTGGGTTGCTCTGCAATAAATGCATTTTCCTTTTGTCAAGGTTTTTGTCAAGACTTTAGCAATTTCTACCCTTGCTTTCCTCTGTATCCTTAGAAGCATTTGATCCAAACAGTTTTATATACAACAAGTCTTTCTAATACTTTTGTTAACATTTTGAGTCTATTTGACCTTTTACAAATAGAAATGTGACAAATTATATTGGGGGGGGAGTCAAGAGGGCAGTGATAGGTCTGAGTTAAGGAGAGATTGACAAAGATGTCATGGACATGAGACAAAGGGACTGCTAATGGTGCCATTAGGGACTGAAGAATGTTAATAGTGGCAAAGGTGGGATAGCAGAATGTGCTAACAGGAGAACAGAGGTCAATGCTCAGTGGGAGCAAAACTGAACAACAAGGGACAGTAGCCATGTGGGGGAGGGGTGGACAAGCCAAGGGAACCAAATAACAGCAAGCAAAAAAGAGGAGCCAAGATGGAGGGGAAAAGTCACAGTTTAAAGTGGCTGAACTCAGTGTTGACTCCAGAAAGCTATAACATGCCTAATAGAAAGATGGGGTGTTGCTCTTCCAGTTGGGCATCACTGGAATATTGCAGCAGGCCGAGGATGGACATGTAGGCATGAGAGCAGCATATTGAGTTGAGATGACAAACAACCAGAAGGTGGGAGTCATACTTTCAAATGGAGTGAAGGTGTTCCACAAAGCACTCACCTGGCCTGCATTTAGTCTAGCCAATGTAGAGGAGGAGATCATATTGGGAACAGTGAATACAGGAAACCAAATTGAAGGAGATGCAAGTGAAACACTACTTAACCTGAAAGAAGTATTTTGGCCCTTGGATGGTGAGGAGGGAAGGGATAAAAGGACAGGTATTGCTCCTTCTGCGATTGCATGGGAAGATGCCACAGAAAGGGGAATGTGCAACATCTGCCCTTTTACTTTGCTTAGTTTTCACTTCTCTGAACTTTCTACATTTAGCCTGTTTCTGACTCGTATCATCCACCTAACATCTGTCACCCGCATACTTTTTCTGTTTTATCTTAATCTCCATCTGTCGTCATTCAGGGAACTCTGACTTTGCTTGCTCTACCATTCCCTAGGTTCAAATTTACCTCGATTGCATCAAACTATCTCCTCTTTAAAGACAACCCATTGTTTAGTTGCAAATGTGCCTTCCAATCTTTGATTTGATTTTAATTGGGCCAGATCCCTTCTTACCCCACCGAGGTTGGCCCACTTCCAACTGCTTGCCCTTTCCATTGTCAACTGAAACTTGAGGATACAATGTTCATTGTCCTCTCAGTGTTCCCCTACTGACACTTGATCCACTTGTCCAACCTCATTACCAAGAATTAAATCCAGCATTGCCTCCTTCCTTGTTGCACTGGAAACATCCTGATGTAGAAAATTCTCTTGAACATATTTTACAAGCTGTCCCTCCTCTCTAACCCCTTTAACCTTTATGATGCCAATCAATGTTAGGGTGATGAAAGCCTGCCATTAAAACTACCCCATAGTTTTTGCACTTTCCTATAATTCCCTTGCAATTTTTTTTTAACCTGTATCTTTTTCACTCATCAGTGGACTGTAGAGTACATCCAGTAATGATACCACTACAGTTCCTTAATTGTAACTAAGTAGATTCTGTCCTTGACCCCGGAGAACAGCCTGTCTCACCAGCACAGTAACATTTTTCATGATCAAAACTGCCATCCTTCTTTCTTTCCTCCCTCAATCATAGAATCCCTACAATGGAGAAGGAGGCCATTTGGCTATCTAGTCTGCACCTACCACAATCCCACCCAGGCCTTATTCATGTAACCCCACATTTTTACCCTGCTAATTCCCCTGGCAGTAGGGTTAATTTAGCGTGGTCAATCCACCTAACCCACACATCTTTTGAATTGTGGGAGGAAACCGGAGCACTCGGAGGAAACCCATGCAGACATGACAAGGATGTGCAAACTCCACGCAGATGGTGACCCAAAGCTGGGAATTGAACCCGGATCCCTGGTGCTGTGAGGCAGCAGTGCTAACCATTGTGCCACCATGCAACCCTAATTTTCCTGACGCCCAGTATTCAGGAATATTTCATAGCCAGGTTTTGAACCAGGACTCCCACTATTGCTATGTCATCATGTTCCCACGTGGTCATTAGCACCTGAAACTCAATAACTATTTACCATGCTCTATGCATTCACATACCATGCATTTTAAACCTGACTTCAATCTTATTTGCATTCCCTGTTATTCAGATCTCAGTTAATGTCTTATTATTTTTTGCCCTCCTGCTATTTGCCTATCCCAATCCCTTAATTCAACCCAAAATTATTCCAATTAATCCTCGGTCAAAAATACTGAAAAACTTTAAATCTAATTTGAACGGCCAAACTAAATAAACTTTCATACACCAGCTGCAGGTTATGTAATGATTATGAAGAACACAAGCAGTTTAAATGTCATTGAAATGTGTTTGTACATATCAAAGTAGTGCAATCACTATTTATTTGTATAAAATTAGTTATGCAATAAAATATTATTAGTTATGCAATTAAACTAGTAACAATACTTTGTTTCATCCAATTCTTGTGAAGCTTGTTGGCATGAAATTATGCTGTCGCGATACGGGTTGTCTTCAAGCGCACTTGCACATCACAGTTAGTGTTCACCTTCACTCATTTCTGTGAATTTTATTGCTGAAAATTCAGTTTCACATCATGAGGCTGCAGAGGGAATCAACACTTCAACTGCTGGAGAAGAAGCAGGGCTAAATCCATTGGAGTATTCGCATCAAAACATTTATACCCCCTCATCCATGGTCCTCACTGTCTCCCTGTCCTCGCTGTCACCCACCCCACCCACCTGGACCCTTGCTGTCACCTCCCTGCCCTCCAGGGGCCCTCACTGCCCCATTCTCCCCCCACCCCCCAAGCCAGAGCCCTTGCCACCCCCACCCCCCCAGCAATGTTCCCCCCCTCCCGTTCCCTTCCCTCCCTTCCCAGAGCCCTTGCTGTCCTCCACAGAGCTTCATTCCAACATAAGGTCAGAAGTGGGGATGTTCACTGATGATTGCACAGTGTTCAGCACCATTCATGACTCCTCAGCTACTGAAGTAGTCCTTGTCCAAATGCAGCCTGGGCAATATGCAAGTCTAGTCTGATGAGAGGCAGTTGCCAGGCAATGACAAAGTGCAACAGGAGAGAATCTACCATTATCCCTCAACATTCAATGGCATTTCCATCTGAATCCCCCACTATCAACATCCTGGTGGTTGCCATCGACAAAAACTGAACTGGACCAGCCACATAAATACTGTGGACTGCAAGAGCAGGCCAGAGGCTAAACATCCTACCTGTAGCGAGTAACTCACCTCTTGACTCGCAAAAGCCTGTCCATCATTTACGTAGCACGTCAGTAGTGTGATGGAATACTCTCCGGTTGCCTGGATGAGTGCAGCTCCAGCAGCACTTCAGAAACTCGAAACCAGGGCCAAGCAGCCTGCTTGATTGCTATCCCTTCCACAAATGTTCAATCCCTCCACCACCAACACACAGTGGCAGCAGTGTGTACCATCTACAAGATGCACGACAGGAACTCACCAAGGCTCCTTAGACAGCAGCTTCGAAGTCCATGACTGCTACCATCTAGAAGGACAAGAGCAGCAGATACATAGGAACACCACCGCCTGGAAGTTCCCCTCCTGCCACACAACAACCTTACTTGGAAATATATCACTATTCCTTCATTTTTATTGAGTCAAAATCTTGAAATCCCCTCCCCAACAGCCTATGGTAATACTTGCACCACATGACTGCAGCAGCTACAGAAGGTAACTCATCATCATCTTCTCAAAGGCAGTTAGGCAAGGGCAATGAATACTGGCCTAGCCGGTGACTCCAACATCCCATGAATGAATTTTAAAAAAACGCCCTCTGACAGGATAGCCTGAAGCGCCAACTACAGCTCTCTGGCAGCCATACCTTCAGGTGGATGGGTAACTGGGAAATGAGAGGGGGCCTCCTGCTGCTAGGATGCTGCATCCAGCCACTTGGCCAAGCTTCAACCAAGGCAAGTGCCCTGCCCGCTGTTGAGAAAATTCCAGAAGTGTCACCACTTTGCCCTCCAATGGCCACTTAAATGCCTCTTGACTTTGGGGAACACGCTGGATGGAGTGCACAGTGGGACGGGTTTTGGACAGTATGGTGGCACAGTGGTTAGCACTGCTGCCTCACAGCGCCAGAGACCCGGGATCAATTCCGGCCTCGGGCGACTGTGTGGAGTTTGCACATTCTCCCCGTGTCTGCATGGGTTTTCGCTGGCGCTCCGGTTTACTCCCACACTCCAAAGATGTATGGGTTAGGTGGATTGGCCGTGCTAAATTAACCCTGGTGTCGGGGATTAGCAGAGTAAATATGAGGATGTGGGAATAGGACCTGGATGGGATTGTAGTCGGTGCAGACTCAATGGGCCGAATGGCCTGTTCCTGCGCTGTAGGAATTCTATCTTTCTATCTATCAACTTTCAAAAGTTAATACCACCCATTCTACTCCCTCTAGCCTCCATTTCTCTGCACCTTATTTTTTAAAAATTCGCTTTTGGGATGGGGCTGTCGCTGGCTAGGCCAGCATCTAATGCCCTTTCCCTTACTGACCTTAAGAAGGTGGTGGTGGCTGCTTTCTTGAACCATTGCAGTCCACGTTGGGTATGTATATACACAATGCTGTTGTGGAGAAAATTCCAGGATTTTGACCCAGTGCCAGCGATGACCTAGTTCCCAGTCAGGATGGTGTTTGACTGATAGGGGAACTTGGTGTTCCAATATGTTTGCTGCCTTTGTCCTACTAGATCAGGCAATCTCCAAAAAGAGATTCTAACAATATTTCCTTGGCACTCAATGGCTTTACCTTTGTGAAATCCCTGACCGTCAACATCTTGCGGGTTACCATTGAACAGAACTGGACCAGCCATATAAATACTTTGGCTGCAAGAGTGGGTCAGAGGCTTAGTATTCTGCAGTAACTCCTGACTCCCAAAGTCTATCCACTATCACAAGCCAGCAGTCCAATGGCCCGCAAAGCCCCTCCCCTCTATCTGAGCTGCAGAGCTACTGTTCGAAAGCTGATATGACACAGCTCGAAATACTGGCAAGTAAAATTCAAGACTTTGTGAGGTGCTGCTCTTCTAATCACAGGACAGTCCTTTCCCATGTCCGCTGTAGTGAGCCTGTCAGCAGCAAATAATAGGGAGAAATAGTCCGATTGGATAGTGAACATCAGCAGTAGTAAGCCCAAGGGAAGTGATGGTGTGGTGGGGCTGGAGCTGGGAGGCTAAAGCAAGCCAGGACTGGAGCCCAAGGAGCAAAGGCAACAAGGACCTGGGAAGGGAAGTTTTGGCAGACTTAAGGAGGAGACTGTGTGTGGGTGGGTATGGGTAGGAGGGTGTGTGTAGGAGTGAGGGATTGTGTGTGTGTGTGTGTATATCCTAGCCTCTGGTTTTGCACTCACTCTCACCACCAGAAATCGATACACGGACACACACACACCCCACCCCTCACAGTGTGTGAGCCAGATAAACTCCAACTGACCCACTCAGGTCATTTTTTAAATGAATTATCTTTTTTTTAACTTAACAGTTTATTGTTATGACATTGCTTTACTTTTCCTAGGAATTGTTTCTTTTCTTAATACCTCAATTTAATTTTGAAATTCAGTTTATTGTTCTTCTGAACGTTATCCTTCTGAAATTTGTTCATCAGCCTCTAAAGCAAGAAAAATATGTAGATGAAAAGGTTGGACAGGTCTGTCCCAGATTGATGAGGTTATGGGTTTAAAGTGCTGCCAAAGGAGACTTGGCAAGTGGCTGCGGTGGATGTTGTATATGTTACTCACTGCTGGCATTTTGTGTCACTGCTGGAGAGAATGAATGTTTAAGGTGGTAAAGAGAATGAATGTTTAAGGTGATAGTTGGGCTACAGATCCAGCAGATTGTGTTTTCATGGCTGGTATTGGTATTGAGCTTCTTGATTGTCATTGGAGTTGTACTTACCAGGACAACTGGTGAATATTCCATTGAACTGCTGGCTTGTGTCTTGTAGATAGTGGATAGACTTTGGGAGTCAGGAGATGAGTTACTGCAGAATTCTAAGCCTCTGACCCATTCTTGTAGCCAAAGTATTTATATGGCTGGCCCAGTTCTGTTCAATGATAACCCGCAAGATGTTGATGGTCAGGTATTTCACAAAGGTAAAGCCGTTGAGTGCCAAGGAAATATTGTTAGATTCTCTCTTTTTGGAGATGGTCATTGCCTAGTATTGTGTAGTACGCATGTTACTTCCCGCTTACCAGTCCAAGCTTGAATTTTATTTAGATAATGCTGCATAGATGGACTGTGTCAGGATCTGAAGATTCACAATCGATATTGAACACAATATCGATTGTGAATCTTCCCTGTGAAAGAGGGAAGGTCATTGATTAAGCAGTTGATGGTGATTAGGCTTAGGGCACCACCTGAGGAACTTCAGCAGCGAGATCCCGGGGCTGGGATAACTGACCTCCACCAACCACAATCATCTTCCTTAATGTTAATGCACTGGCAGCTAACCTTGCCTGAACATCAGTGGAAAAGCATTAGTGGCTTTGAAATTAAAGTCAGATAATCAGAATTCACATTGTATCAACATGTTTAAGCTAACAGCCAATCGTTGGTCATTTAATTGAGTCTCAGTGATAATTTAAAACTGACAATATTATAAAATTCTTTGTTATCTCAATAAAGCAATTGCCATGTCTTACTTTTCAGAAAGATAACGGCCCTTATTTCACTTTGTCCAGGTATATAACTTGTCACAAAATATTCAAGAGGATGATCTTCAGCATCTCCAGGTAACTGGACAACAAATAAAATCTAAACAAAGTAGCATTGTCTCTGGAAGCATAACTTGTTCACTTGAGTGTTGCTGTTTAATCTTCTTCAGCTCTTCACTGAATATGGACGACTAGCTATGGAAGAAACATTCCAGAAACCGTTTCAGGTGAGAAATAGTAAATGTTTAAACATTACAAAGTTGCCAAAGGCCAGTTTGCTTTAATATAATCATTTGTTGTTGCCTTTTTTAAAAAAAAATATTTTCTGCACATCAAGAAACATTATTTTTCACTGTATTTTGATTTGATTTATTATTGACACATATATTAACATACAGTGAAAAATATTGTTTCTTGCATGCTACACAAAGCATACCATTCATGGAAGGAAACGAGAGAGTGCAGAATGTAGTGTTACAGTCATAGCTAGGGTGTAGAGAAAGATCAACTTAATGCAAAGTAAGTTCATTCAAAAGTCTGATGGCAGCAGGGAAGAAATTGTTCTTGAGTCAGTTGGTATGTGACCTCAGACTTCTGTATCTTTTTCCCATCGGAAAAAGGTGGAAGAGAGAATGTCCGTCTCAATACATGTGACAATAAATCAATTCAATTTAACCAATTCAGTTCTCACTACCTCCAGTGCTGAGCAGCTAGCCTGGGAACCTGCTGCAGGGATTTTCCTTGCATGAATTTTGAACCAATCCACTAGAATATGTGTGAGAGTGGCAGAATGATTTGCTCTCCCCAGTGTCATATCTTCAGCCTCTGCTTTGGACTTTCCCTTATGGCTGAGTTGAGAATTAGATGCATGAACCCAGATCTTCTACACTCAAGATTTTACTATGTAACCTGTTAGAAATATATTGGGGATGATTCTCCCAGCCCACTGCGCTGCTTTTGTATTGCACCAGGCTGGGAGATTTGAGCAGAGGCCATTTCACGGGCTCCCTGCTGGGTGCCTCAGCCTCTACACATCTCTGGCAGAGGGTTTCCAACGTGGAGCTGCATATATTATTTAAATGAGAATTTAAATCCGATTGAAATCTTATCAGCGGGCCAAGGGCTGAAATCGCCTGGCCCACTAGCCTCTCCCCCATCCCTCCCCAGGAGTGTTTCATTCCAGTGGGATTTAATATAGCTGCCCACCTGCGGGGAGCTGGCAGCCCGACACGCTGGAGTGAAGGTGGGGTCAATTGAGGCCCCCCAGATGGTCAAGCGTGGTGGGGGGGGAGGAGGTGGGTGGTAGTGGGCGCTGCCCTTGAGTATTGCCACTTTGGCAGTGCCAACCTGGACCCCTGGCACTGCCCAAGGGGCAAATGCCAATCCCCAGGGGCATCTGGACACAACCTATTGGCTATTGGACAGTGCTGATGAAGCAGGGTCTAATGGGGCTGGGCCTCTGGGAGGGTGGGCGATTGGTGTGGGTGGGGGGGTCCTGCTGCCACTTTGCATTTGAGCTGAGTGATAGAGGGAGGGAGGTCAGCAATTGGGACTGGCCGTTGGGGTGGGAAGGGTCAGGACTGTGGAGGGGGTGGGAGTTCGAGGCGGGCCTGGTCAGGTCTGGAGTAAGAAGTCTGACAACACCAGGTTTAACCTGGTCACCTGGTCTGGAGGGCCAGCAGTCGGACCGAAGGAAGGTTGAGGGCTGGTCAGCAATCAGGAGGTTGGCAGTGTGGGCTACTGCGCATGCACCGATCTCTGCTATGACAGATTGACACATGTGCAGTGGCCTCCTTAGCGCAATGCTGCCAGCCTCTCCAGTGGGAATGCCCACTCATTTTCTGCGTGATTTATGCAGAGGCACTGTGCGGTGCTGAGGGTGTGGGGAAATTCATTTTGAAACTCCCGCTGAAGAAACCAGTGTGATTTATAGAGTCCTGGTCATAAAGGTTTACAGCACAAAAACAGGCCTTTCGGTCCAACTTGTCCATGCCATCTAGTTTTTAACCATTAAGCTAGTCCCAATTGCCCGCATTTGGCCCACATCCCTCTATACCAATCTTACCCATATAACTATCTAAATGCTTTGTAAAAGATGAAATTGTATCCGCTTCTACCTCTGGCAGCTCATTTCAGACACTCACCACTCTGAGTGAAAAAGCTTCCCCTCTGGACCCTTTTGTATCTCTCCCCTCTCATTTTAAACCTATGCCCTCCAGTTTAGACTTCCCTAACTTTGGGAAAAGATGTTGACTATCTAGCTTATCTATGCCCCTCATTATTATATAGACCTCTATAAGATCACCCCCAAAGCCTCCTGCACTCCAGAGAAAAAAGTCCCAGTCTGCTTAATCTCTCCTTATAACTCAAACCATCAAATCCTGGTAATATCTTAGTAAATCTTTTCTGCGCTCTTTCTTGTTTAATAATAGCCTTTCTGTAATACGATGACCAGAACTGTACACAGCAGCCCAAGTGTGGCCTTATCAATGTCTTGTGCGGCTTCAACAAGATGTTCCAACTCCTATGTTCAATGTTCTGACCAATGAAACCAAGCATTACGAATGCTGCCTTCACCACTCTGTCCACCTGTGCCTCCACTTTCAAGGAACTATGAACCTGTACCTGCTGGCCCAATTGATCAAGATCCCATTGCAATTGTAGATAACCTTTTTCACTGTCCACTGTGCCATCAATATTGGTGTCATCTGCAAACATACTAACCATGTCTCCTAAATTCTCATCCAAACCATAAATAACAGTGGACCCAGCACCAGTGCTTAGTACACTGGAGTCCCAGTGGTTGTTTCTGGAATTTCAACCCACAACCTTCTGACTCAGAGGTGACAACACAACTTACTTATATGACATAGTTTTGGCACTGTTAATATACATGACAGGTTAGAATTATGTTAACTGCAAAGTGATCAGCAGCAATAATCATTAACATTTGGAGGAGACAGAATTAATCTTCACTTGGAGAGGTAAGGATTAATCAGGAATAATCAGCATGGCTTTGTCGGGGAGAGATCATGTCTAACAAATTTCATTAAAATTTTCAAGTTGACTAGGTGTGTAGATGAGGGCAGTGCAGTTGATGTAGTCTACATGGACTTCAGTAAGGCTTTTAACATGATTCCACATGGGAGATTGGTCAAAAAGGTAAGAATCCATGGGATCCAAGTAACTTGGCAAATTAGATCCAAGATTGGCTTAATGGCAGGATGTAGAGAAGATGATGGTCAAAGGTTATTTTTGTGACTGGAAGCTTGTGTATTGTGGGATTTATGTTGGGTTTCTTGTGTTTGTAGTGTACATTAATGATCTGGAATAAAAGTAGGAGTGTGATCAGTAAGTTTGGAAAATATCAAAATTGGTAGAATGGTAAATAGCAAAGAGGAATATTATTTAATAAATTATGGGATGATAGATCAGCTGGTCAGATGGACAAAATAGTGGTAAATGAAATTTAAACCTGAAAACTGAGGTTATGCATTTTGGGAGGACTAACAAAGCAAGGGAATACAACAGTAGGACACTAGGAAGTACAGGGGACCAGAGAGAGTTTGGGCTGCATGCCCAGAGCTCCCTGAGGGCAGCAGAACATGTAGATAAAGTGGTTAAGATGATATATAGGAAGCATATACCTTATTAGTAAGGGCATAGAATATAAAAGCAGGAAGATTATGATGGATCTGTATAAAAAGCCCATTAGGCCACAGTTGGAGTAGTGTGTGTGCAGTTCTGGTCACCACACTATTGGAAGGGTGTGATTACACAAGAAAGGGTGAAGAGGAGATTTACCAGGATGTTCCTTGGGCTGGAGCATTTCAGCTATGTCAGGAGGTTGGTTAGGCTGCGTTTCTTTTCCTTAGAGTAGAGAAGGCTGAGGGGGCACATGTTTGAAGGGTACAAAATTATGAGGGACATAGTTAGGGTAGACAAGGAACCTTATCCCTCAGTAGAGGGGTCAATATCCAGGGACCATAGTTTAAGGTAAGGGATAGGTGATTTGGAGGGGAATTGAGAAAAATACTTTTTTCACTCAGAGGGTGGTGGGAATCTGGAACTGCCTGAAAGAGTGGTAGAGGCAGAACCCTCACAACATTCATGAAGCATTTAGATGAGCACTTGAAACACCATAACCTATATGCTACAGACCAAGTGCTGGAAAATGAGACAAGAATAGATAAATGCTTGTTGGCTGGCACAGACACGATAGGCCAAATGGCATTCTTTGGTGCTGTAAATCTCTATCACTGTGACTGCTCTGGAAGCTGGAACCATCAAATTATTTTCTTCCTGTTCTTGGTGTACCACCAATGATTTCAGACAAAGATTCAGATTCCACAATCCTTAATCCCACCTGCATTATTTCACTTTACAGACAATTTCCATATAATCTGTATTTTCTATTTATATGTGCTGGTAGCCCACTGAAGATTGTACATCGTTGACAAGCCTTGCTGTTGCCTATTCTATTCATACAAGCCATAGATTGCCTGGAATAAAACAGAAGATGCTGGAAATACTCAGCAGTTTTGGCAACAACTATAGAAAGAAACTGAGTAGATGCTTTGGATCATCAGAATCTTTCTTATTATTATTTCAGACTTGCAGCATCTATAGTATCAGGCACAGATCCCCTGTGTCCATGCCCTGGGACATGGGTTGGATAAAGACCATCCTGAGGAGGGTCTGCGCAGCCGCCAGTCCCGCTGAGTTCAGAGCCGGACACTGATTCTGTGGCAGCCCCTGCAGTGGGCTACAGGGTAATGAATGGAGGGAATGATTACATTCGCCCACCCTGCAGCTCCATCTCTCACTGACTGCCTTTTTTTTTTGGTTTTTTTCTCCCGAGCCTGTAAGGTCTCGACATGTTTGATTTTCTTCACTTCTTGGTGCAGCCATTTTTTCTTCTTCCTCTCTGGCTCCTTCTCCTCCGCCGCAAGACACTTGTGTTGGTGGTGCCGGTGTTCGTTGCCGCTCGCTCGGCTGTGCTCCGCCATGTCACCCTGGCGAGAGAAGCTAGCTGTGGGCGGTGGACAGCATTGCTCCTTCACCACCAGGGCTGACTGGTGGCCTGAAGATTTCCCCACCCCGCCCGTCCCCAGGTCCCAACCAAAATGTCTTGAATTCCAATTTTTACGTGAACTTGACACTTAGAATTTTTTTGGGAAAATCACCCCCATTGATTTTAAAATAGGGGCATGTGATTGACTAAATATTGCAAACGAGAAATGGCATCATGTTTGCATTAATTTGTTGTCCCTTTGTTCATGATGGGTGTGCGAGTGTAAACAACGAACTGATTGAAGTTATTGAACATTATAGTACCTCTTAAACTTCTCAAAATGTTTTAAAGTTAAGAGAAACTATATTCTAACATGTCCCTGCATAACAGCTCTCAGACTAAAGATTACTTTCTTTTTTTTTAATATGCAGTCACTTATATTTCTAGTCCGTGACTGGAGCTTTCCATATGAATTCAACTACGGTCTAGATGGAGGCATCAAATTTCTGGAGAAACGTCTTAAGGTTTGTGAGATCTAGTCAACTATAAGCTAGTCAATTCTAAATAACTTGGAATGAAATCTTGCTGTATTTTCATTGAGTAAAAATAGGGTTGGACCAATTCAGTAACATTGGATATCATCATAATGACCAGGATTTGTTGCCAGGGTGCCACTCCCAATATTGTAACTGGAACTGTGCACCATTTCTGCAGAGTGTTTGCTATTTTCCATATAATTATACTTGGTATTCAATGCATGCAAAACTATTGCAAGTATGAACTTGCCACAGTCTGGTGTTACAGTCAATCTGCCACAAACAAACCATTGACTTTGAGCTTCTTTCTCTTTCTCTGTCTTTCTTTTTCTCTCTCTTTCTTCTTCTCCCCCTTTGCCGCTCTCTCTTTCTTTCTCGCTCTCTCCTCTGTGGCAAACTGACCAAATTCACAACCAGAATGCAACAGCATTCACTGTGATAGGTGTCTAAAGTATTTCACAGAGATCTTCAGTACTGAAATCGTCCTGAATGTCAGCCAAAAACTTTACTTAATTAGTTGTCTGGAAGCTTGAACATGGAGAATGCTGCACACCCAACCCAAATGCATCTGCAAACTACTGCTTAACGAACTGAACACCAGTTAACTGATTTAAGAAGCATCATGTAAACCAATGCAGTCATAGAAAAGCACAGATCGTGTAGATAGCAGAATTCATGATTTAATATTAAAAATCTGTTGGTGATTGCCATGAGAATAAAGGTTAGTCTCTCCCTACACAATGGAAGGGTGACCCACTAAAAACCGGATGCTTGGGAGACCATTGGTCTGGTTATAAATGCAGTTTAGATACCCACAGAAATGGCAAGGACATCAGGAAGAAGATGTTTAATTTGTAGAAAAGTATCGCGGTGAGAAATTAACATGACTGTGAGAATGTAGCTGCCGTATATGCAGCTAATAATTGATGTTAGTCAATCTACATTTGAGTTGTCTACTTGGTTTGCCTGAATAATACACAAAACTGATACAGTAATCTTAAAGGGGGTGATCCTGAAAATCATTGGGTAGGACAGTATACAATGTAGGTGGCATAGAAGTTGGGAGAAAATAACCTGTTTCTACAATTGGTTTCTGCAATTTTGTTCAGGTTTCTATAGCTGAATGCTCATACCCTATCAGGTCTCTGTAGTTTTTGCAGTTATGAAGCAATAAGTGCATTCTGCTTTTTCACCACTTAAAACAGGCACCAGCCCAAAGGCAAACATTCTGGAGGATTTCTGAAATTTGGAGGAAGTAGTATCAGTTACGGAAGGGACAGAGATGGGAGCCAAAGGAAGGTTGGATGCAGCTCAGTTTGGGCCCAAAATGACCAATGTCTGTATTGAGTTGCTTTGTAATTCCAGATCTAATTCCAGTTATGAAACGGAACAATTGGAACAGGCTTAATGGGCTGAATGGTCTACTCCTATTCCTGTATTTCTAGATGTACCTGTCACTCACCTCCTTTCAGAACGTCATTCCGATATTGGGTACAAAGATTTGCTGCTGGGTAGGCATCAGGCACAAGGCAATGAGTGCATCTGCAGTCACACATTCTTTCACTTGTGCTGGAAAATGCGGCCAGGAGGAAAAATGAGGACTGTTGTGACTCACAGGTGTAGTTGGAAATGACAATGTGTGTACTCAATTCAAACTCCTGCCAGCTCTCTCTCATCGTTTTGCAGCTCATTACTGGTCATGTTAAAGTATCAATACCGATACCATAGATCACAGTGTATAAACTGACACAGCATATAAGATGACATCCTCTATTCATTGTCAAACCTGCTACATAAGTTGACCCTGTTTTGCCAAGAAATACATCAGGAGCGGGCTTCAATTTTTCACCTCAGAGATGCTTGTTTTATTTACTTTATAAGACAGTGCATGGGATCCAGTGGGGGATACGGACCATGTTATCAAGAAAATGCAGATTTTGAAACATGCTTAAAGCAGACTGCACACAGCAAGTGACAAACAGAAATGGGTCTTCCAGCAAAATGAGTTAAGTTTGAAACAGGTTTCAAGTTAAAAGCTGTAACTTGCTAAGACAAGGAAAATTTGTGTTAGTGAGAAACAGGTGAGAGGTTGGGAGAAGAAGGAGTCTGCCCTAAAGAAGGTGCCCAAGAACTGATTTGCCATGAGAACAGGGACCAGCCTTGTGCATCATGTATCCTAATGGGTTCTCAGAAATCGCAGAGATAGCTGCATCATCAGTAGAAACGCAGTGCTTATATAGAAACTTAACTGGGCCCAATCCAGCAAAGATTTCATTGCAGCAGCTAATTGATGTGGTCGCTCGATGGAACAAAATGTTTTATGTTGTGGCTGAAGAGTAAGATCGCTCAGAGACTATCAAAATACCTCAAAGCCAAAATGACTAGTTTCCAGCAATTCATCATCAGACCCCTGGCAAAAATACATGTACACATTATGTTGCATTAGCAACATGGGTAAAACGGTTTTTTAAATGTTTTGATTGTGGTTTAAATGTATTCTTGTAGACTTAATTCATTCATTAAAACATATCACCGTAAAGTTTATTTATTAGTCACAAATAAGGCTTACATTAATACTGCAATGAAGTTGCTATGAAATTTGCCTAATCGCTACACTGCAGCACTTGTTCGGGTCACTGCACTTAACCAGCACACCTTTCAGACTGTGGGAGGAAATGGGAGCACCTGGAGGAAACACACACAGACATGGCAAGCATGTGCAAACTCCCCACAGACAGTGACCCAACCGGGAATTGAACCCGGGTCCCTAGTGCTGTGAAACAGCAGTGCTAACCACTGTGCCACCGAGATACCCCGATGTTAATTGATTTAACTTGAATGACTGGTATTGTGTTTAGTTTTCACATTTCAAAATGATGACTACCTACATACTGGCAATTCACATTTTATTTTTGGTCTATAAGTGGATTCCCTTATTGGAAGGTCTCTTTTTCCCTGAGGTTTCATAGGTCAACTTATATGCCATGATCAATAGGGTGATTTCAGAATGACATTTATCTTCAAGTTCCTAGCTCTTGTTGTGCTATATTGTAAATACCTTGCTAAGTGCATAGGTCAGACTTTCATCTGTTTCTGTAGCTAATCGTTCCTGGAACAGGTCACTAGTCTGGGGCTAATAGCTTGAGGGACACACCACATCAAACATAGCCACACTCACATACACAGACAAACTAGGGAGCAATTTAACGTGACCAATCCACCTAATGTGCATGTCTTTAACTGGAGCACCCAGAGGAAACACTTGCAGACACTGGGAAAATGTGCAAATGTCCACTCATAGTCCCTGGTGCTGTGAGACATGTAACAGGGTAATGGATAATATTCCAGTTTGTTAATTTTTATAGCCAAAAGGAGCCAACCCAGGCAATGTAGTACATTGAAGTGAACTTCTCTAAGCAAATTTACATAGAATGAAAATCGTTTACTTTATTCAAAGAATTGCAGGAAATCTGAAACAGAGACAATAGTGCTCAGCAGATCAAACAGTATCTGAGAACAGGCACGTTTACATTACAATCAAAAGAAAATACAAAATTCGAAAGGTACAGAATGGGGAGATAAGCAAAATAGACATGAAGTAGTAGGTATTCTACTTTCCCTTTTGCACGTACACGGGAATTGGTGTGGTTCTATTTTTCCTTTTTGTTGAAACTGCGTCCCTCATTTTACTGTTCAGTGAATTAAAAACAAGGACCTTAAAATTTCCTTGAGCTACTTGTGGATATTGGAACAACTTTTACTTATATTTTTACTTGATCTTTGCTTTTCTCCCCACTGTCCAAACTTACCTCCAGATTTCGGAAAACCAGCATGAGGAGCTACAGAATGTTAGGAAACACATCTATTCTTGTTTCACAAATATCGCCTGCTTCCTAATGCCACACCCTGGGTTAAAAGTGGCCACGAACCCCAACTTTGATGGACGGCTAAACGGTACAGATTCCACGTTCATTGCTCACTTAAGTTAAACCCATTTCAGATATGCCTTCACTGACGTTTGTGTAATACCTGAAACCTAAAGATTTCCATTCTATTTTTATTATACATTTCTGAAAATGTATTTATTATTACATATTTTAATCAAATCCTAAAGAAGTATTTATTTCATTTTGCTTAGAAATTGATGACGAGTTTATAAAACATCTGAAAGTGCTGGTTTCCTGGCTTCTGAGTCCCGAGAACCTCGAGTTGAAAGAAATCAATGGGAATAAAATAACAGGTCGAGGGCTTGTGGAGTATTTTAAGGTAACATCACAGGCTGTTATCTTAGTTGTAGTTTCATAACGTTACTAAAAATGGTGCTTTTTCCTTAAAATATAGTGATTTTTTTTGGCCTTTCTTTGGATGCAATGTCCACATAAGAAAGAGTTTTTTTCATTGCATGAGAAGTTTTTTCATACGCAAGCTATATTCACGTGAATGTTTTACAGAAATTTACTTGGAAATGCTTCATGTTATGTCTGGAATGTGATTTGAACAATGTACAATATCCTTGTATTTTCCATTTTGATAGTTTCTGACCTGGGAGTTGGGGAGAGGTAGAGGATTCACCAGGGATGGAAGTTTAGAATGAAGGGAAACGGAACATTGAGGGTGGAATTCTCCCATTTTGAGGCTACATGTGATGTCGGGTGGCTCTGGCGCCCCCTTTCACACCAACCAAAATGGTGGGACCCCACGCCAGATTCTGCACTCGGAACCTCATTAATTATGCGCAGGCGAGTTCTCCTCCAAGTCACCTGACGGGCCGGCAGCTGATTCATCTGCCTGTCCTCAGCTGGTGATTCAAAGGTCTTGGTGCCATATTTAAACACCAGTCCTGTAGACTCATATCACTCTCTCCAGCCTACCTGTCTTCACCAGCAACCCAAAGGGAAAAGGCTGGAAACCTCAGGAAAAAGTATTTTCTTTGATTCAGCTACACCCCCCCACTGCCCCCACCGCCCCCACCCCAGTCCAAGCCCATCACCCACAAGGTGTCCCTGCCCCACTTGAACCTCTGCTGACTGCATTTGGAATCTTCAACCGTCCCCTTCCGGTAAACAATGCGGCACCTCTTTGAGCCCCTTGTTTGTGAGCTTTCCATGGAGCCTTATCAGGGTTCAGCTTCCCTCCCCTCGGTTTTCCCTCTGCCTTCTATTGTTCATGTTCTTCACCCATCTCCTTGCTCCTCTGCCTGCCATCGTGAGGCCTCGTCCTTGCTCTTGCCATCCATAGCCCTCCTTCCAAATTGCACCCCCCCCGCCCCCCCCATCTTCATCAGGTGATTCCCTTCCCCACCCGCCCAATCTCGCATTCCACCCTCGGTTGAACTTTGGATCTTTGTTGCAGTGGCTGCATGAGTCCCACAGCATCGTGCTGTCCAGATAGATGCTGGTATGTGGCACCTGGGGGAAGGAGACCCCTGTACTCCCCAACCCCAGGTGCTGTAGTAAGACAATGACACAGGTGAGTTCATGGGCCCAGGAGCACGGTGTTGCTCATGAAGGTCAGCTTGGCATAGAGATGGGGGGCAGAAACCAGTCTACCTGGTGAGTGGTGAACAGTGCATCCGCACTATAGGAATTCTGGGATCCTATTCTGTGATAAACTCATAAACTCTTCACCTAAATTTAGGATTTGTTATTATCTTTGATTCCAGCAAGTTGAAATTATGACTTGTCTGTTTAATTGTGAATGGTTGCCAGTTACCAATGAACCCAGACTTCTCCCTGTTTAAATTATATTTTAGGCATACATAAAGATCTATCAAGGAGAAGAGTTACCGCACCCCAAGTCCATGTTGCAGGTACTGTAGCTCCATTATTAATACTTCCATTCTTCTGCAAGTCATTATTTCTTGCTCTCTCTTTACTTTCTAACCTTGTATTTTTTTCATTATTTGGTGGAGTGCCGCAGTGCTGGAGGGAGGTGGTGGGGAAATTGGGGTGAGTGGCCTCCTCTGCCATATTGTGAGATTCTTAGAAAAAATAAATTGTGAGGAGCAGCAACTTAGATTTCCAGAAGATCAGGGCACCCATTTAAAAAATAAAAATAGATAAAGTAGAAACACCTGCACCCCTCTGCATCCTGTCCCCCCAACACAGCACTGCCCACCATGGGACTTCCCCATCCTCAACCCCGAAATAATGTATTTAAGTAGGGATCCTGACTTTTTAAAGTCAGGATTCATGTTGTGTCATTGGCAGGGGCAGGGACAATCTCCATAGAATCCCTACTGGGCAGAAAGAGGCAATTCGGCCCATCGAGTCTGCAACAATGCTCCAAAAGAGCATCTTATACACATCCCCCCCACCCCCCATTTCCATACCTCTGCACATTTATAATGACCAATCCACGCAACATCAAGGGGCAATTTAGCATGGCCAGTCCACCAAATGTGCGTATCTTAGAACTGTGGGAGAAAACTGCGGCTTCCGGAGGAAACCCATGTAGACTCAGGGATAATGTACAAACTCTGCACAGATAGTCACCCAAGGCTGGAATTGAACCCGGGTCTCTGGCGCTGTGAAGCAACAGGATTAACTGCTGTGCCACCCTATCTCCCAATCAGTTGGGGAAAATCCTGCTGGTGTAAATGCTATTTTGGGACACCTGTGGGATTTTCCATTCCCTCCATCATTCCTGTGCCCCAAAATGATGTTAAAATTCTTCGCCAACGTGTGCATTTGCCTACATTGAAGTAAAGTGCTCATCCCATCTATTTCACTCAGTTTTGCTGCATGACAATTGCCCATAAAGCATAATTAAATTAAAATGCAACAATTTTTTTAGTCATTAAATAGAGATCCTTGATGAAACTTTTGTTTTTGGAGATGCAACAAGTTGTGGAAAATCTCAGAATAAGTTCCTAATCTTGGTTGTCTTGGTCTAGAGAAGTCCTTAACAAGAGGCCAAACGATCTTAGTTGGGTGATGGGAGTCGGGCAAGACAAAAAGAATAGAACAGATAATTGGATAAGAAGCCTCCACCATACTGCTCTGGTCAGGCAGCTAGTGGTGTCCCTGACAGAAAGAAGCAGATACCACTCCCACATTTCTCTAGCAGAAAGCAAGGGAACCAGCAAATTGGGATGAGGATGTATATTGGAGGGATAGGTGTGTATGCAATAGGAGGATTTATGCCCTTACAAATAAAGCAAAATTGAGTTTAGTTTAAGTTTATTTATTAGAGTCACAAGTAGGCCTACATTAATGCTGCAATGATGTTACTGTGAAAATCCCCTAGTCACCACACTCTGGCACCTGCTCGGGTACACTGAGAGAGAATTTAGCATGGCCAGTGCACCTACCCAGCACATGTTTGGACTGAGGGAAAACCAGAGCACCCAGAGGAAATCCACGCAGACACAGGGAGAATGTGCAAACTTCGCACACAGTGACCCAAGCTGGGAATCAAACCCGGGTCCCTGGCACTGTGTGGCAGCAATGTTAACTACCGTGCAGCCCATACAAATTGAATTTGCTTTACGTTCTATATGAATGTACGTGAATTCAGTGCAAAACTCACTGCCAAGGTTATGGTAACATAGATTAACTTAATCAGTGAGGCATTTGTTTAGCCTGATCAGCTGATAAAAGTTATAACTAGAATTATGTCACTGCCTTTCTCAGGGATGTGTAAAGGGTCCTTTCATTATTTATAGAAATATTTGTTGTTGTGAGCCTTCTAACATGCATCGAGATGGTAGCTGCTGCTCTGTCATAGCGAGCTCCTAAACCTAGGCAGTTAGTATTGGCGTCATGTACAATCTTCTAGTGATATGACTGACTGAATTTCACAGGGTGGGTGAAGCAGACCAGGTAGCCAGTAGAATTTTTATAATAATCCAGAAACTTCCATGTGTATCTTATCTGCTGCCAGAAATTAAAGTACTTATCTGGATAGTTACCCAAGAGATATTAGACAGATTAAAACCAAAACACTTGAGTAATTCCACAACTGACACCCCTGAAAATCTCCCCTACTCCCCCACCACTCAACAACCACCCCAACTGGATCTGCCTGCTACCCCCATCCCCCACAACCTGACAAGACCAGATTGCCCCTAGCCTGACCCTGGTTACCACCTGACCACCCCCTGATCTAGATACACTCTCAGTCAGACCCAACTACCCCTGACTCAACTATTTCCTATAAGACCATAAGATATAGGAGCAGAATTAGGCTCTGTTACTCAATCATGATTGATATTTTTCTCATTCCCATACTTCTGCCTTTTCCCCTGATCCCCTTATTAATCAAGAACTATCTATTTCTGACTTAAAGACAATCAATGACCTGGCCTCTGAGGCAAAAAGTTCCACAGATTCATCACTCTCTGGCTGAAGAAATTCCTCCTCATCTCTGTTTTAAAGGATTGTCCCTTTAGCCTGAGGTTGTGCCCTCTGGTTCCAATTTTTCCTACTGGTGGAAACATCCTCTCCTGACCTCACAGTATCCTGTAAGTTTCAATAAGATCCCCCCTCATCCTTCTAACTTCTAATGAGTACAGACACAGAGTCCTCAACTGTTCCTCACACAACAAGCTCTTCATTCCAGGGATCATTGTTGTGAACCTCCTCTGGACCCTTTCCAAGGTCAGCACATCCATACTTAGATACAGAGCCCAAAAGTGCTCACAATATTTCAAATGGGATCTGACCAGAGCCTTATACAGTCTCAGAAGTACATCCCTGCTCTTGTATTCTAGTCCTCTTGACATGAATGCTAACTGCTGACTGAACCTGCAAGTTAACCTTAAGAGAATCTTAAACAATGACTCTTTGCATTGTGGGAGGAAACTGGAGCACCTGGAGGAAACCCACACAGACATGGGGAGAGTGTGCAACCTCCATGCAGACTGTTACCCATGTCCCTGGCGCTGTGAGGCAGCAGTGCTAACAACAGCGCCACTGTGCCACCCACACTAACCTGCACATCTTTGGCCCAACCCAGCGAGCCTATTCTATATCATCATGGTGCACTTTAAACACAGTACAATTGCTACCTGTTCCTAACAAGACACCTACACAGTATCCTAGAAAAGCCAGCAAGATGGAAATATTCTAGGTCAGGTTTGTATTGTTGATTGTTCCATGGTATAATTGATGCAGCTATATATAACTAATATATAATATCGCAAGAGATTAAAACAGGTCAAATCTGTTATTTGTGATTTTTAAGAAATTATCCTAAAGGAAATTAGCAGATGTTTAAACCTTGTTTTCATATAACTTCTCCTGATTCCTTTCTATGATTGTATGATTCAGATAATTACCATTTATTCAATGCACACTAACAAAAGTTGATTCATAATTTGCTCTAATCACTCTTTTTGTCCCTTCACATGATTTAGGCCACAGCAGAAGCTAACAATTTAGCAGCTGTAGCTGCAGCCAAAGACTTATATGGTAAAAAAATGGAGGAGGTAAGGAAGCTGTATGTCTTAAACATGAAAGAATCTTGTTTTGATGTCTTTCAAAGGCTGAAGCTTTAATCTGAGCTGAGTGCATAATTGTGGGAGTGCAGAGAGAATTGGTTGAAAACTATTTGAAGATATGTTTGAATCTAGTTATATTGATTGCTTTGGCCAGTGGCCCAAGTTCCTATTATAATCAGAGGATTCTGTAGTTGGTTTCAGTGTGTTATACTGCCAGGCATTTTAAATTCCTAATTTAATCAGCTGCTTTCTCTCTCCTCTCAGTCAAATTCAGTTAATCCCATTGATTTTGTCTGCAATTGTTGCTCTTGCTCAGCACAGATCAACGATTTAAATGGCTGAAATTGGATTTGGCCACCAGAATTTGTCTACAGGACATCCACAAACCATTTGCATGTGCTTTAATTGCCACTCACTGTCTACTCTCAAGAATAGCAGAAATATGTTATCTCTGCAAAGAATGGAGGAAATGTTTTGGCATCTGGTTTCACGATTGTGGTTTGCCTAAATTAGGGTAGAGTAAAAGATCAGGGTAGCCAATGAGGTTAAACCGAGGCTTTATCTGATGTAATTTTTTAAAGCCATCTTGGCCTTTTGGCTAAGATGAAACGTTAGATCGATCCCAGAAAGGGGGTGCAACACCTCTTCCTGTCAGCTTGGATCTTGTTTGAGCCCAAGATGGGATGTAATGTCTTATCTTGTCAGCTTGGATCTATTTGCCCCTCACATGGGGACTGTGTTTGGACTTCATTTGAATTGGCTTTTTTGATAAGAAATAAGGTATCAAAAAAAAAGATAGCAGGTGAGCTTTGTCATCTAGTCTCATACCTCCTCTTGGACTCCACAGCATATTTAATTGTATTCCAGTACAGTGGCAGGCCAGGTTTAAAAACATAGTTGTGGATCCATGTGGCTCTCTTTGGCACTCCAGAAATCCTGGCAAAGCTAATTTATTTTGAGAGACCAAATGCCCTTGTCAACACATCAAACGATTCATAGTAGACTGGCTGGACCTGGATCCTTGCACAAGCATGTTCACAGATAAAGATTAAGAACTGGTTGGTGCAGTAAGCGATGTTGGTCTTTCACATCCAGAATGAACAGTTCCTGTGATTACTGGTGATAGGCAGAAACGATTCGAGGCAGTCTTCGTTCAGTTTCCAATGAGCCAGGGCCTGCAAGACAAAATAATCCATAAATTGGAGACTTATTGTCATCATCTGTCAGAGAGGCCTGAGACTTCAAGGACGGTTGTTGTATGAAATGGAAAAGTACACGTGGGCACAGTAGCCTAGCGGCTATGCTTCTGGACTAGTAATCCAGAAAGCTGGGTTAAAGTTTGGGTGACATAAATTCAAATGTTAGTTGGGGAATTTTAAATTTACATCACTAAATTAAGTGTGAAATAAAAAGTTAGACTCAGTAATGGTGACCATGAAACCATTGTCGATTGTTGTAAAAGTCCATCTAGTTCACTGATGTCTTTTAGGGAAGGAAATCTACTGTCCTTGCCTGTTTTTTAAATACTCCTGCTCACCACTTCCTTCACCTGAACTTTCGCTATGAATGAAACTCTGGAGATGAGCAACAAGAGGCAGGAGAAGAAGCTTTGCAGTTATTTAAAAAAAAATTGAATAATAACCACCCCAGCTTCTTATTTCTGCACCATTTGGACTGCGCTTTTGCAGTCTCTGGGCTCTGGATTGGATCTGGCAGTTGAATGGGAACACAGGATCAGGAAGGGGAAGCAGTGAAAGGGTGAGTCTTGGAGCAGGAGTGTGGGTCAGGCATGGAAGAGATTGAAGGTCGGAAGTTGAGGAGGGTCGCAGGGTTGAGCATGGGGAAAGGCCCCAAGTCAGTTAGAGAGCAGGAGGGGCTACTCCAAAATGCTGCCAATTGGGTCAGGTGGGAAATCAAGTTAAAATGCATCTTGCTCAATATGATTAGGGCCCCATTAACTTACCAATGATAAAGTGAAGTAGTTTTAAACGATGCAATGTGGAATGGAAACTTACTGTATAGCAAAGGCTTTGGGCCCAGATGTCCTGCTCCTACTGAGGCCAAGTAAGCCCGTTGACCATGGTGCAACCCAAATCAGAGGTTGCCAGCCTCATTAACATCTCTAAATGCAGACTCACTTCTTCACAGTGAGTCAGCTATCTGTCCCTTGTCTTCCCTTCAAAAACCTGGAGGTTGGAGAATTGGAGCCACATTCCCAGCATGCTCAGAGGTTTTCCTAATTTAACCCTTCACCCCCTTATCCACCTCAAATCCAATGCACTCCTCCATGTTATAATTTCTCCCAATATTTCCAGTGCCCCTCAATTTTTCTGCTGGCTTCCTTGCACCAGTGACATCAAGGTTAATCCTTAACCTCTGGACAACCCTGGAGGATTGGCAACCCAATCTCCACCTTTCTGTATGTTGCCCTGCGATTTCCAGGCTTATTTAAATGAGGCAAGAGCTCCCAGCTGTTTGCTGAAGATAATAAAGTAGACTTTCTTTTAAACATAACTTCTAGCATCTGGAAGATCCCAATCTCAGAGTCTCCACAGAATTCATAGACTCCATGGAATCCTACAGTGCTGAATGAGGCCATTCGGTGCATCGAGTCTGCACCTACAACAATCCCACTTAGTCCCTATCTCTGTAGCCACATGTATTTATCCTGCTAACCTCCCTGACACTAAGTGGCAATTTAGCATGACTGATCTACCTAACCTGCATCTTTGCTTTCGACTGTGCTTGGTCACACCAGGGGACAAGCCTGCACAGACAGTGGCCCTGACTGTATAAATGACCCAGAACAGAAAGTCACAGCTCCCTGGAGCTGTGGGGCACCATGTGCGCTGCTCCTGGCCATCATTGGGCGAAGACGGAGACCTGCTGTGTTATCTTTAATCACAATGTTATTCATGCGTTGGCAAATTTGGTGCAGCACTGATTTTAGTACTTTTTGTAGGATACATTTTTATTCCTTTCTCTCACAAATATGTTTTATCCTGTAGATTTGTGGAGGAGACAAACCATTCCTTGCACCCAGTGACCTCCAGAACAAACACCTGGGCCTCCGAGATGAAGCAGTTAGGCTATTCCGTGGAGTTAAGAAGATGGGAGGAGAGGAATTCAGTCGCCGTTATTTGCAACAGCTGGAGAGTGAAATTGATGAGCTGTACATAAACTACATAAAACACAACGATAGTAAAAACATCTTCCATGCTGCTCGTACCCCTGCCACTCTATTTGTGGTGATATTTATTATGTATGTAATAGCTGGAGTGACAGGATTTATTGGAGTGGACATTATAGCCAGTCTGTGCAACATGATAATGGGGCTGGCTCTGATCACTCTGTGCACATGGGCATATATTAGATACTCTGGAGAATACAGAGAGCTTGGAGCTGTCATAGACCAAGTAGCAGGAGCCTTATGGGATCAGGTAAGTGTGTTGCTGATTTACTTTCTGTATTCTAGTGCAGTTAAATATTTCTGTGATATTTTTCTGTATACATGACAGAATTACTCCAAACAGCATTAAAATTAGAGACATATAATGTTCTGAGACAGCCTAACAATGTAACATTATTTCCTTTTAGATTTGAATTCTCATTGTAAGAAATTTGGAATAGAATCATAGAATTCTACAGTGCAGAAGGAGACCATTCGGCCTATGGAGTCTGCACCAACCACAATTCCACCCTGGCCCTATCTCCATAACCCTATGCGTTTACCCTGCTAGTCCCCCCTGACACTAAGGGGCAATTTAGCATGGCCAATCCACCTAACCCACACATCTTTGGATTGTGGGAGGGAATCGGAGCACCCAGAGGAAACCCATGTAGACACGGGGAGAACGTGCAAGCTCTGCACAGATAGTGATCCAAGCCGGGAATCAAACCCGGGTCCCAAAGTCGAAGTTTATTTATTAGTCACAAGTAAGTTTACATTCACACTACAGTGAAGGTACTGTGAAAACCCCTGGTGCTGTGCAGCAGTACTGCTGCCTCAATGTGCCACCATGCTGCCCCAGAATCTTGGTTTTGAGATTTGAATATTGATCCATGCAAGTCATTGGAGCATAGTTCAGCAAATATTATTTCCAAACAGCACAGTGTTAGCTCTCCTCATGTGTTAGTTAAATTCACAGTTAAGTCAGAGGCAGCCAGCCTCATTAACATATTTAAAATGCCAATGCACTTCCCGACAGTGGCTCAGCTGCCTGTTCCTTGTCTGCCTGGAGGCTAACTTCCCAACATGTTCCAACGTTTTCCCTCTATAATCTCCCAACCGCCATCCAATCCCATATGCTGTTCCAGATGAGTATTTCCCATCTGTGAGAGCTGACCTTAAATGGTAGGAGCAAGACTGTGTTGACTTTGGTGCCAGTCGGTTTGGGCAGGGCTCCTGGATAACTACCAAGTGACTTCTGTTGGAAGTGGGCACGTGGTTCAGGGCAAGCGTTAGATAAGGGAGGTTATGATTGCTTTTCCCCGATGATCACTGCCAAGATTCATTCATGCATAGGAAATGCACACATGGCCAAAAAGTGGACAGCATCAGTGGAACTTTATCAGTGCAAGGAATTGAGATCTTCAGGAGAACAGAGAGAGAAGGAAAAATATCAGAAAAAGTTGAGGAAAAGGGCACTTGCTTTACTCCATTTAGTTTTGTGTTTCGCAATTATGATAAGTTTTCACTTGGTGCTTTGTAGTTGCCAAACAGAGACAACCTCCTCTTGTCAAAATTCTTGACCATTTTAAAAGAGGGACTTAGAAGGGACAGATCTAGTAAACAAAAAATTGTGGCCAACAATATGGTTATTTATATCCAACAATAGAAAGAGTAACACAGTAAAACAAAATTAATTGAAGTACCTAAAGAACAAAGACAATTACAGCACAGGAACAGACCGTTTGGCCCTCCAAGCCCACCAACTATGCTGACTGTGTGAACTAAAACCTTCTACCCTTCCAGGGACCATGTCCCTGTATTCCCATCCTATTCATGTATTTGGCCAGATGCCCCTTAAAAGTCACTATTGTATCTGCTTCCACCACCTTCCCCGGCAGCAAGTTCCAGACACCCAATTGACATCTTACTGCTCAATGGTCTGATAACCATTACTTAACAAAATACAACAAATATTGACAACTGCCAAATTGATAAATCATACCATTAATTCAGCACATTTAATGTTGAGGTATGGTGTTGGATTCCCACCCACGTGAAGGGAGTAAATTTTGCATCTCAATCCAATCTTAATTGCCCTCGTTTGTACAATTTGACCCATGGACAGAGATCATTCTGTCTTAGGAGGAGAAAATTGATTCAACAAATTCCTTAGGAAGCACATCTGCTGCTGACATGAATAGCAAGAGTCCCTAATTGTAAAGCTCAGACTGTGAAATAATTTCCTTGTCTGAAGGAGAGAACCTCGAAAGGAGGGAGGGAATAGGCATGAATTTATTTTGTTGTTAGCAATGCAATGCAAAGGACCAAGGCAGGTCACTACCAGGGTGAAAACAGTAGAATAGAACACAAGGTAAATCAGGATGTAATGTTTAAGTAATACTAAAATTTGGCTTTGAAAGCCCGTAAAAGCTTAGGAATAAGAGAAGCAGATTCAGAGAAAAAGTGGGCACGTAGCAATGATGAAAAAAGTTATTCAGTATTGTTGTATTGAAACAAATTGGAACAGCAGGGATCGTAAGAGGCAGAACCAAAAGGAAATTGAATAAAGATGCACTCTAAAAGGTTTCAAGTGAACACATTCCATAAATCTACTTTTTGTAAATGCAATATATACAAAGTTAAAATCTCTTCTTTTGCCTGCTGTTTTTAAAAACTGGTGCTCAGTTTAGCTTTCTCCTTTCAACACTGTCTCTCTCCTTTCTGCAATTCATAGGGAAGTACTAATGAGGTAAGCCTTTATTTTATATACTATCTTGCACAGGCTGCATCATGAAGTCAAAAGAATTTCATTGTGCATCAATCTATTGCCTGCATTTTTTCATAGATTGTATTTATTAAAATCATTTTCACCTCGTGCTGGTGCCAAACAGAAAAACAGTTTTACTTGTCAAGGTTTTCAGGTTTGTAAATTTCTGTAAAATGGATTTTCTTCTGAATCCTGTGCAGTGTCTGAAAATCATAGAATTCCTACAGTACAGAAGGAAGCCATTTGGCCTGCACCAATTCTTACCCAGGCTTACCCTGAAACCCCACAAATTTATCCTGCTCACCTCGCTAACCTATATATCTAAAGTGGAACAGTAAGGGCAACTTTAGCTTGGCCAATCCACCTACCCACACATGTTTGGACTGTGGGAGGAAACTGGAGCACCCGAACGAATCCGATGCAGACGTGGGGAGAACGTGTAAACTTCACACAGACTGTCATCCAAGGCAGAAATTGAACCCGAGCACCTGGCGTTGTGAGGCAGCAGTGCTAACCCCTGTGCCACCATACTGCCCTTCTTATGGGTTGGAGGAGTAGGAATACTCTTCCCTCCCCCTTGATAAATAAATTTGCAGAATATATTAGAAAAGACCTTATTCTTGTATAACAAAATTATTTTCTATATTAGCAGGAATTTGTATAAATGTTGTCTTTTAGTTCCGAAACTATTCATCCCTCAGCCTATTGAGTTAATATCAGATAAGAACATCAGAATTAGAAGGAGAAGATGGCTGATTGTGGTCTTACCTTCATATTCCTGATCCCATAATCCTTAACTCAGTTGTCAATCAACAATCTTCTAATTCAGCCTGAAAATGTATTCAATGACCCAGCCTTTACTGCTCCCTGGGAAAGAGAATTCTGAATTCCAAACACCCACTGAGAGAAGAAATTCTGCCTCATCCCTCTTAAATGGGAGACCCCTTATTTTTGAACTGAGTTTCATAAGTCCAGATTCTCCCCCTGACTGGAAAAGTCCTCTCAACATCTACCCTGGACATCTACCCATGTCAAGCTCCCTCAGAATCTTAAATGTTTCAATGAGATCACCTCTCAATCTTCCCAATTCGAATGAGCAAACGTCCTACCCAGTCAATCTTTTCTCATAAGATGCATCTCAGGGTTCAGCTTGGTGAGTCTTCTCTGAATTGCTCCCAATGCAAGTTTGTCTCTCCTTTTTAATGTATGATTCATTGTATAAACAACCATTGCATTTTATACACCCTTCATTAGATTAGGTAACACATTAGATTAAGAACATAGAATTTAAATTTAACCAATCAAAATGTGCAAATGTTAAAATTACAAAGAAAAATACAGCACAGAAACAGGTCCTTTTGGCCTATGCTGATCGTGATGCTGATCGTAAGTAAACTAAAAGAAAAACCTGCCCTTACTTGATCCAGAACCCTCTATTCCCTCCCAAATCACATGTCCATCCAGGTGCCTCTTAAATGTTGCTAATGTGTCTGCTTCTACTACTGTTACGGCTGGAATTTTCCTACCATTCACATCATTTTTCCATCTCGCTGCAGTGAATGGAGATTTGGCTTGTTGCCAAATTCTCCATCTTCGCTGCAGCAGGAGCATGGCATAAATGGGTAATAAGATCACGCCCTATGTGTGTGTGTTTGTTTTTTCAAATATCCCCTTTTAAGTGTATTGCTTTCCTACTTCCCTTTTAAATGCCATCATTCCAGTGTGACAATGATGCAACCGTACACATTTGGATCTGCTCAGGAGCTGATCACAGATGTACGAGACTGGCTGTGATAATTGACTTTTCGATTCACCATTCTTCCTGTTCTTTCTTGGCTATTCTCACAAACAGTGCAGGCAAAATTTAAATTAACTTTTCTGTGGTGAACTAGAGTGGAGCACCATTACTTTGCCAAGATTAGACACTTATGTATAGAAACTTATTTACTGTTTTTGTGCATGTCCTTTAGTTTAAAACTAATGCAATAGTGGAGGCCATTCAGCCCATCAGGTTTACACCAACAAGAGTCAAGAATCCAATTAGTGCCACTCCTCCAGTCTTTCAGATACCCCTGCATTATTGTTCCTTTGAGCATCCAATTCCCTTTTGATGATTCCAATAAATTTACCAACCTATGAGGCAATGTGTTCACTATAGATATAGAGAAAAAAATGCAAACACTGGTACTCAAATTAAAAACAAAAATGTTGCATATAGGCGGCAAGTTTAATGGTGGTTCAGTAGCCATATCAATAATATTGTGGCTACATTAGTGGGGTTAGATCAGAGAGATTCTTGTATAACAAAATAACTCAAAGCTAGAAATAATGTTTTAATAGTTATGGTTGCAGTTTGCAGGATTAGAACAACTTTTCTCATCACCTTAATCAAACCAATTTAGAGTGTTTGGCAGACTTGGCTGAATTCAAATTTGGGAGAGATTCTGAACATCCAAGACCAAAATGGGCACACTGAAAAGAGTTTCAATATATTATATAATGTTCTGATTCATAGCTAATACAGGAGGATTTCAAGCTGATAAATTGTATGAAACAAAAATAAAAAGGTAATTGCGTTATTGTAAAATTAACAAACAGCATCTTAGGTAGTTCTCCATCTTTTAATATTCACTCCTTCATGATAGATCATTTATTTATTAAACATAGTTTTCATAAATTTCAGAGGACATAACTCTTCAACATAAATACTTACCTTTAAAAAGGTTTGCTTCATGAGGGCCTCATGGCTCCCATTATCAACCAGTGGGGGGCTGCTTAGCTCAGTTTGCTAGATGGCTAGCATGTGGATCAGATTTTTTGCCAATGCCTCAGGGTCTAATCCCCATTCCTGCTGAGGCAGATTTGGATCTGCCTCTGCGCCCTTTCCTGGGGTGAATAGTTCATGGCACTTTTCTGTGGTTCGGCAAATAGTAGGGCGTTGGGGAGAGTTATGGAACAAAGATCTAAGGGTACATTTTCTTAGCTCCTTGAAAGCGGAGTCACAGGTGAACAGAGTGGTGAAGAATGCATTTGGCCTGCTTGGTTTCATTGGTCAGAACATTGAATATAGGAGTTGGAATGTCTTGTTGAAGTTGTACAAGACATTGTTAAGGCCACATTTGAAATACTGTGTGCAACTCTGGTCACTCTATTATACAAGGGATATTATTAAACTAGAAAGAGTGCAGAAAAGATTTACTAGGATGCTACCTGGACTTGATGGATTAAATTATAAGGAGAGGCTGGATAGACTGAGACTTTCTTTCTCTGGAGCGTAGGAGGCTGAGGGGGTGATCTTATAGAGGTCTATAAAATAATGATGGGCACAGATCAGCTAGATATCCAATATCTTTTCCCAAAAGTAGGGGACTCTAAAACTAGAGGGCATAGGTTTAAGGTGAGAGGGGAGAGATACAAAAGTGTCCAGGGGCAGTCTTTTCACACATAGGGTGGTGATTGTCTGGAACAAGCTGCCAGAGGTAATAGTAGAGGCGAGTACAATTTTGTCTTAAAAAGCATTTAGATAGTTACAATTGGGATTAGCTTGGAGGTTTTTAAAAAAAGGGCAGCACGGACAAGTTGGGCTGAAGGGCCTGTGTCCATGCAGTAAGCCTCTCTGACTCTAACCAAGCCATTGGGTAGGGAACTGAAGAAGGATAATCCACTATTACTGAACTCTAATATTGAACCAAATTGCACAAGCTGCATCAAGAATTTAAATAATAAATTACTTTACCTTTGCTACCTTTAAAAAAAAAATGAGAAATCATAGAATCCTACAGTGCAAAAGACCATTCAGCCCATCTACTCTGCACTGACTGCAATCCCACCCAGGCCCTATCCCCATAACCTAGTTCCCCCCTGACACTAACAGACAATTTAGCATGGTCAATCCACCTAGCCCATACAGTTTTGGACTGGGAGGAAACCCACACAGGCACGGAGAACGTGCGAACTCCACACAGATGATGAACCCTTGGCGCTGTGAGGCAGCAGTGCTAACCACTGTGCCCCAGAAATGATTCATTTCTATGGATTAATTACATATGAAGTTTTGATTGTTCGGTCTCATGTAATCTTATCAACGTGGAATTTTTAGTTAAGCTTTGTGATCCTTAAAGAAGGGGTCAGTCGGCTACTTTTTTGCTGCACTTCAGCTAGAGGTGAAGCTCATGCTTACTGCTTTGACTGTGTAGACCATTGTTGGCCAGCAGGGGATGCTAATACAACTAATTCAGGACCAGCATGAATATCAAGTCAGCATCATTTGCAATATCTCGAATAGTTCTTCAAAGAACAATGGCAATGAACTTTGACACAAGTCTGTAAATGCATTGGCTATTCCCAGCATAATAGGGCAGTTATTTTCATGTGGAAGTAACAAAAAGCATGAAACTAATTTCTTGAAGATTTTACGAAACCCCATTGATTAGTATAGTAGATTTAACAAAAGCATTTGGTATAAGCCTGTTTAAATGTTCAGTATTGTACACTTGGAAACTTTTAACCATTTATTTTATTCTCCCCTCTATTTGTTAACAGAAGCATCTGCCCAGCACAAGAGGAAGAACAGGGAACTCCTTCTATGTAGAGTCATGGCTGCAATGTACCATTCCATTGTATAGCCTATTAAATAGATGTTATAAAATAGTGTACCGATCTTCTAACAGTCATTCAACTGATCTGTACTATCTTACCTGGGATTTTAAGACATTAAGTACCTCTGACTGGAGAAACACACATCTTTATCCATGACTGTTCAAGTTAGCTATTTCTCCCAGTCAAAATCAAAATTGTGTTCCCCACTTTTCCATAGAAATTAATTTCTCCAAGGAAATCAAGCAAATTAGACCCGTTGTTTTGGAATTACAATAAGCTAAACGGTTTCTTGTTTGTGAATTAAGACACCATACGTCCCTGCTGTGTGTGTGTAAACCTAGATGATTAAAAATGGCAAATCGATGGAGGCTTGTAAAATTAAGTTTGAGCAGCTATATCAACACATCCATAAAAGGTCTGTTTCAGTCATAATGAGATTGAATTGTGATTAAGTCCAGTTTAGCTACAGTGTTTCTCAACAGTGACTTAATGGTTTGGAAGTAGTGCTGATTTAACTATGCACTTTATTTGGCTCTGCTGGTTTCTCTGAGCATAATGAGTGTTATTTTTGTACCCAAATAGGCTCTTTTCAGGCTATACGATGCTGCTACAAGCCACAGACATATTTATCACCACACCTTCCCTGCAGCACAACCAGAAACCAATGCAGACACCAAGAAGAAAAAATGATTTGACTGGATTCCTCTTCTGCACATTCACAAGGGAATTTTTCATCCATTATTATTGTGCATTCCCATGCCACTAATCCAAGAAGTGCTATATAAATGGAAAGCCAATGATAGCTTGTAACTGAATGAAATCACGTATCAACACTGAACACTGTGCTGGCTTTCACTTCTAGTTATGTTGCAAATTGTATCGTGAAAATGTGCTAGTTTGCATGATTTTGTTAACTGTTGATATGAGTCAAATGTTCTTCCATCAAGAATGTACAATGAATGTTTTTTAAAATCGCTTTAAAGAACAACTGATTTTTTTTTTCTTCAATGGAACATTTGTCTTCCATAAGAACTTTAATTTTCATTTTAAGCATTGCACATTTAAAACATTTACTATTTATTGAATGTTAAAACATGTTTAAACTCAAATTTTCTTTACTGTCTTAACAGATTGCAATATAGTATATTTTAAAAAGAATCATCACTTTTGCTCATAGCTGCAGTCAAATGTTTCCACATGTGTAAAATAAATTTGTTTTATTACTATATGCTAGCTGTCCTTAACAAATCATTTTGTTTTATGTGTCCTTATAAACTATTGAAGTCAATCTTAAATTGAAGCAAATGTTGCATTTAAGACCAAAACTAGCAGCCAGCAGGAATAGCTAAATTAGTGTTACTTGTAGCAAAAGAGCACAAACACATAATGTATAAAATCCAAGTGATTCAGTGGCTGAATTCTTTAAAAAGGCCCTGTATTATTAGCTCCAACGCACAAATGTAACCTCGAATGTCCAGAGTACAAGGTTGTTCCTCTTCATGGAAAATAAAAATTCACATCATCTGTTAGAGTCAAAAGCTAATGAAACTTAGTGTGGCCAGAGGTTTTTGAAATTCCTACAGATTTTTGTCCTTCAGCACCAAGCACAGTTTTGACTTGTTGCAATGGAAATATACATGTCCGCCCATACAGGAAATCAAAGTTGAAGAACAATTAAAGAGTTCTGCAGTCTGATGCAGTTGTTTTCTGGTCTGTTGGATGTGACCAAAAATCTTTGTAGATTTTACTTTATGAAATTGTACAGACTTTAGTCAAGTACCATGGGAGGCATTTACTGAAATTCACGACTATGAAATTTGATTTCCAGACTTAAAAGTAGTTATAGTCCTTAATCCAATCAGATAAAACTCAGAAGACCCCCTTACCCAAGTGCAAATAAAATATTTTTATAAGGTAATCAGCTGTTCACTATTGAGGTTTTATTTTCAATTTTGTGTAATGTCTTTTACAAGCTGTTAAATTAAAATCTTGGTTACGTAATCTGGAGGGCAATAAAGCATGCAAGGATAAGATATTAGGATTGTTATTCTGGAAGGCTCCATCATTAGCTTTTCAACTGTTCATTCATACACACTTTTTAGACATCTTGTTACCCCTTCTATCTTGCTTTATTTACCCACAGTTTCTTTAGCTCACAGCCAATTCTTCCTCCACTTAATCAATTCTGTTTTTTTTAAACTATGGTTAGAGGATCGCTGCACAAACCTTTCCATTTCAATTGCTAACAGCAGCACCTTTGGTTCCACCAAAATGGACGTGGGTGTGGGGAATCTGATTCATTGAGCTGTCCTTTTTTAATCATGGAACTAGTTAACATTAGCAGAAATGATGTATGTGATGCAACATGCCATTTTTATAATGTATAAAAAATTAAAAGCTTTGAATACTTACAAATTAAAAAGGAAGCTTTGCCTCAGTTCAGTAGGTTCAACACTATATCTACTACCAGTTGTCAAATTATTGCACAAGGGCTTTCAATATAAAAGTAGCAGCACTGACTAAAGTTCTTATTTGATGGTAGAAATAGAATCAAGGTTGGAATAGCTGTAACTCAGTACCAAAGTCATTTTAGGTCATAGAAATATTGAGATTTATACACAAACTATTTGCATAATGACAAAATTAATGAACAGAAACTGAAAATTCTGCAACAATCATAAAAATTGTACAATTGTTTTCTCAGATCACATCACTTACTGGATAGTCTCATTGGATCACAGGGTTGCAAATATTGCAGATGTGCTTCAAAGCCTTAAGAGCCTAAGAGTGCCAGGTTCAGGAATGTTTATATTCTAAATTTCAAAAGATGGCAATTCAACAGAAATATTACTATTGCACTAATGGGTTTATTAGCTTAAGTAAATACAAGAAATATCCCAGTCTCTCCTGGAAACTAAGTATTTGACGTTTTATCTGTATTCTACCCAATTTAAATCGGTCCCATTTAAAATGACATTTCAGATTATCTGTTTGTATCGGTGTGGTCTTATTCTTTGCATTTTTTACAATTCAGTTTAAAATATGCAAGCTGAAATGCAGTTAAATTCTAGCAAATATTGTATCCTGCAAAAACTGCAATTTATTCTTGCCTTATTGTATATGTTTAAATAATTTGATAAATAAATACTTAGTGCTATAGTGACCATAACTGGTATGCTATATGATTTAAATTTATTTATTAGTGTCACATGTAGGCTCACGTTAAGATTGCAGTGAAGTTAGTGAAAAATCCCCTATGCCTGTTCGGGTACACTAACGGAGAATTCAGCATGGCTAATGCACCGAACCAGTATGACTTTCAAACTGTGGGAGGAAGTCAGAGCACCTGGAGGAAACCCTCAAAGACAAGGGGAGAACATGCAGACTCTGCACAGGCAGTGACCTGAGCCAGGAATTGAACCCAGGTCCCTGGCACTGTGAGACACTGTGCTGCCCTTATTAACCAACTTATATAACAATCAATACATTTTATAGGCCTAGTTATGTACACGTTTGTGAAAACATTTTCCGTCTCTGACTAATATACCAGCTCAATTGCAGATTTCCTAATTGATCAAAAATAATTTTATACACCTGTCATGTACAGCCCTACATAAAAATATTCACAAACTTTAAGTCATAGTAGCAGCTGATCCAGTTGTTCACCGTTTTGCTCTGTGGACATGGTCTGATTGAGCCTTTCTGAAACCATTTCCATTAGAGTCCTTACTGCTACCAAAGAGGCAATAGCCATTTTAAGGTTGGATTTAAACCAAGGTAAAGAAAAATCAGTGCATAACCTTACTGCCACTGTAACACACATTGTTATGCGGTTTTAGCAGTTTTACCAATTGCAAACTATTTTTTGCTGCCAGACAGAAGTTATCCTTAAAAAAAACAAGTAACCTTCACATCAAACCTTCTGCTATTAACTTAAGATTAAGGTTGAGGGATAAACGTGTCTGTTTAAAAATAGAGCTGTGGTTGGTTGGCAGAGTAGGAAGAAATAAGGGTGATTATGCTAATAGCTCTGAGGTATTTCTGTCTCTGAACCCAACAAAGGAGCTTAGGTCTTTAACCCACGCTAAGACATAGCTTATCTCAGCAGAGCCATTGATTGGCATGATATAATTGACTGCCAGAACGTCCACTTCTATTTTCTATGCATTAACCCTCCCAGATGTGCATGATAGGATTAAACAATTATAATGCTTTCCCCAGTAAAACATCTGCAATGTTACTGAGCATCAAAGCATAAATATGACTAATGGGTACTTGAAGTGCAATTAGGTAGTATTCACAAGTAATGAGAAAAAGGCCATTCAATTCTAGGATATCATTGTAACCTATAGGAAGAATACTGATCTTTCTATTGCCTTAACACCAAATCCTGTACAACATAGCTGTTAACAACTTTGAATATGCTACCCAATTCATGTTGCCCATACTGACTTCTAATGGCACCAAAGTCTTCACCCCACTGAGGGAACAGAAACATGGTGGATGGAGGGCTTAACCCAAATTTTACTCATGCCCTCAAAAAACCCACATAATATCCATCAGCCCTGAGAATTTCAGCCCCAGTGCTTTGGCTGAAGTGACAAAAACTACCCATGAAGGAGGTTCATTTATCGAGTTGGTCTGACCTTATGGTTTAGGGTCAAAAATCATATAGATAAAAGTACAAAGTTCATTTGGAGTGTCTATGAATCCATTAACAATGGCAGATGGAAAGACCCCCTGATGCATTCAGCCAAACTGAAATTTGAGATACCTTGTGGATCAATTATTGAGGAATTGAAAGGAATTCATTGTAGTATACCTTTAACTGATGAAATGTTGATAATTGTTATGGTAGTTTAAAACATACAAACCCTTAAAAGTAATGGAAACAATCAGCAAGTCAATGAGTACCCTGTGGAGAGAGAAACAGTTAAAATTGCAGATTGGTGAAAATTGTTGGAACTTCAACTTGAGATTTTGGCTGTTTGTTCTGCACTTGCTGCTTGACCCGCAGAATATTTTCAATATTATGTTTTATTTCAAATTCCCAACATCCACAGTTCGACTCTCCCTTAGACCAAAAAAGTCTAATTCAGCCATGAAAGTATTAAATAACCCAGCCTTGACTGAAGGTGCTGAATTCCAAAGATGAACAACCCTCAACATAGATTTCTCATTTCCTCCTGCCAATACTAAAAGATTGAGATATCCGGAGTTAGGATTTATTACTTAAGAAAACAACTTTTTACAAGGACCCACAGTATTTAAGTATCACAAATTAGAAAATAAAAATATTAGAACTGTTTGGACTTGGGGTTTGATTACTCAAGCATGAACTGCAGCAGTTCCAATGTACCTTCAAATCAAAGTACTGGCCTTTTTCATAGTCTTCCTGAAATAGCTAGAAAGATCTTGAGCAGTTTTTTGCTAAATACAGGATTACTCCAAACCACTAATAAACATCCATGAATTTAATTCTTTGAAATAAATCATTTAGTACAACCATCAGCACACCACCACTATGAAATTTAAAGATTCCATGCACCCTACCTAATTTGAAGTTACCTTGAATACGTAGGTGATGTACTGGCTATGGCCGCTTCCCAGTGTGCATTATTTCTGTGCAGAGTGGGAATTGCTGACAAAATACAAGTTACTGTGTAGTAGCAAGAATGGACAGGCAAAGCTAGTAATAATGCCACTGCGTTTAAATGCTTTACTCTGTTGGTTGAGATATTGCACTGGAGCACCTGGGACATGGATAAGTTTAATGACATACACTGGAGAAAGCTGCCCAAATGCAGAACTCTACTGTCACCAACTGTTCAGAGATGCTGTTGGCCTTGCTCAGCTGTGTGTCATTCTTTAAGCAATCCCAAGTGCTCTTTACCAAATCAGATTCTTTCATGTTTAGATAGTGAATAATTCCGATAGTGATAGTGAATAATTCCGATGGGCCAATCCTGCTGCTGCTTATTGCTACTTCTGCCATTATGAAATGTCACACTGAACTGACTTGCATCATCCTCACATTTACTGTAGCTCATCTGCAACCTCTCTGATATCTATCATCCAACTAGAATCATAGAATCCCTACAGTGCAGGAGGCTGGCATTTGGCCCATTGAGCCTGCACCGGCTCTCTGACAGTACCTTACATAAACCCTCTCCCAGTAACCCCACTCGAATCCACCCAAATTTTGCACATCCTTGGACACTAAAGGGCAATGTAGCATGACCAATCCACCTAACCTGCACATCTTTGGACTGTGGGAGAAAACCAGAGCACCAGGAGGAAACCCATGCAGACACGGGGAGAAAGTGCAAACTCCACACAAGGCCAAAATTGAACCCAAGTCCCTGGCACTGTGAGGCAGCCCCATCCCCATCCCTAGACTGATCACTCTTCCTGCTGCCCTCCATTTTGTCCTCTGTATTGCTGTAGCTTTCCATATCTAATCAAATCACATGAATACTAACACTTTGTCAAGATGTCACTTTTTAAAAGAATTATTTTTGCTCTTGCAATTTCAAGTACCTCTTTGTCTTAGTGGTCCAAATATGGAATTTTTAGCACACATCATAGTATCCACAGTTAGCCAAAAATAAGGGAAAAAAAACTTTGGAATTAGGAACTTCATTGAAACCAAACAATGGAGTTTCAGAAGAATTTACTAGGTAATGAAAATTGTATGCTCCAAAAAGAATAGTGCACAGAAACTGTTTACTATTTACATAGACGATCTGGAGGGGGGGGCTGAGTGTAGGGCAACAAAACTTACTGATGACACGAAGATGAGTGGAAAAGCGAATTGTGTAGAGGGAGCGGAAAGTCTGCAGAGAGATCTGGATAGGCTGAGTGAGTGGGCGAGGACCCAGCAGATGGAGTACAATGTTAGCAAATGTGAGGTTATCCACTTTGGTAGGAAGGATTATTATTTAAAGGGTGAAAAGCTGCAGTATGCTACAGTGCAGAGGGACCTGGGGGTCCTTGTGCACAAATCGCAAAAACTCAGTCTGCGGGTGCAGCAGGTGATCAGTAAGACAAATGGAATGTTGGCCTTTATAGCGAGGGGGATAGAATACAAAAGCAGGGAGATCTTGCTGCAAATGTACAGGGCATTGGTGAGGCTGCAACTGGAGTAGTGTGCACAGTTTTGGTCCCCCTATTTGTGGAAGGATATATTGGCCTTGGAGGGAGTACAGAGAAAGTTCACCAGGCTGATACTGGAGATGAGGGGGTTAGCTTATGAGGAGAGATTGAATAGACTAGGCCTGTACTCGTTACAGTTTAGAAGGCTGAGGGGGGGGGGTAATCTTATAGAGACATATAAGATAATGACGGGGCTAGATAGGGTAGAGGTAGAGAGATTCTTCCCGTTTAGGAAGGAAAACAGAACTAGAGGGCACAGTCTCAAAATAAGGACCGGGGGGGGGGGCACTAGAGCACGGAGTTGAGGAGGAACTTCTTCACTCAAAGGGTGGTGAATCTCTGGAATTCTCTACCCATTGAAACGGAGGCTACCTCGTTGAATATATCTAAATCACGGGGAGATAGATTTCTGATAGACAAGGGAATTAAGGGTTACGGGGAGAAAGCGGGAAAGTGGAACTGATCCACTTCAGATCAGCCATGTTCTTATTGAATGGTGGGGCAGGCTCGAAGGGCTCCTGCTCCTATTTCTTATGTTCTAACACGTGGTTTTTAAAAAATATGCTACTGCTCTTATTTATTCAATTATGGCAAGTTACTAATGTTAGTGATAGGATCTCTTTGTCCAAAATAGGTAGCAATTTCTAATTGATGTTGGAGAATGAATGAAGAGTATAGGGGACACTTACAATAGGTTTATTGAAAATTTAAGTTTATACATATTATTGCACTAAATAAAAAATAAATAGCAATCTTGTCTACTACGGAATTGCAGAAACCACATAGTGTGAAATTTCAATCTATTTAAAGCATGGCATCTATGAAAATACACTCCTGCTAATCAGCTTATTTGTACAAAACATTATTACAGTTTGTATAAAATGCTTCAGTTTATAGATAACAAGATTCAAAATATTGTATCCCTGATTTATTTGCAAAATAATTGAAATAACTTGGTGACTGGTCAGTTTAAATAAACTGCTTGCTAAACAAGCCAAAATAAGCCTCATTGCACCCATGCAAAATTGTCCTCAATGAATGCAATATATGCAGCTAAAGTAATTTAAAAAAGACAAAAGAGCACAGTGGAATGCCAAATTGGTTGTTTTTGATTTTTCATGTCACGACTCTTAAAAAAGTTGGCATACAACAATGCCATTATAATATCAAACATTGCTTCCAATGTTCACAAGAAAACCTTTGGGAGTTTGGCTTCGTATGTAAACACAGACACGTTAATGTCCTCTTACCAAGTTAGTGTTGGATACTTTAGCTTATTTCATGAACCAAAGTTAACAACCCACACAAAGTTTAACAAGCAGATCTTGATGTCTGTTGCAAAATTGTTGTTTCTGGAGGAATATTTGTACTTTTACGTTGAGGCACAGAGTGCATAAAGACTTGGTAAAATAGATAAACCAGCATATACAGAAACAAATTCTATGCAGCATGTTCAGTGTCATTGGTCAATGTTGAAATTTAGCAGCAAGATCTTCTCCTTGCTGAACTTTTTTCTTCATCAGAAATGCAGCAAACGTGGTACTTTGTATGTGAAAGAAAATTGTTTTATGAAGTAAAACCATTTATAGTGTTCAAATATTTGGGCTGTCAGACATTTGCTGGAAAATTCTTGCTATGATGTTGTGCATACCACTGCTGTCTTTGTTTGCGATTTTCAAGTTCTGTCAAAAGTGCTTGTCTATAAGCCTCATATGACTTTACAATCCTTTCCAATTCCTTCATGAAGAGCAGTTTCAGCAATCCTTGGTAAGTATCCAAGTCTGCTAGTTGGAAGAGCTCCCACTTCAGAATGTGATCATATCTGTAATGATGTCAAAGACCAACAACATCAACATTGTGATGAAAACAGCACATGCCTAATCTTTACGTAGTTAATTTGCAATTAAAAATATTCACTGTAGAAGAAAGTCACTGACTAATAATACACTACCCATTATATGCATCATGCAGTAAATCCTATATTCAAAAGAATTCCAAATGATTTTCCTGCATCCCAGAATAAAACTATTTTAATTACCATATTCCCCAAAATAAAAATATATCACCTATTCCAAATTTTTAAATGGTATGTCCTGGTACTTGAAGCCTTCGTATAGTGAACAGTTTGCATCGATCAGATTGTAACACAATATAGTCATTCCTCGCAACATACCATTTAAAAGTAGTTCAGATTAAAGCAAAATATATTTTGGCTTCAAACTGGATTCCTTGTCAACATAGTTGCTAACACTCCAGCATTTCCCAAACTCCCAGCAAGCAAGGAAGAACATTTTTCACACAGCAAATAATGATGGCCTGGAACTTGCTGCTTACAAAGGTGGTAGCAGCATAGATCATAAAATGATTTCAAAAAGGAAGTTATTTAGGCACTTAAGTAAAATAAACTTGCAGGATTACAGATTGGGGGGTGGGGGGGAAGGTTGGGAATGACTGGATTGTTCAGCAGCAAGCTAACATTGACTCGATGGGCCTAATTTTTTATCAGTATGGCCATATAAATATAAAACCATACACACAAAAAGTTTAATTGATTCTAGAGTCACTCCAGGGGTACAGCCCAAGGCAGAATTTCACGTAGTCTAGTTCAAATGGAGACTGGTTGACTAGGACAAAAGAGAATTACCACTCAACCGTACACCTGGAATTTAAATTCAGCATTTTATATCTAGAAAAAAAGTTGCCCCCCCATCTGTTGTTTGTAAAATCTTTGGAGATGCGGAGGGATCTGGGTGCCCTAGTGCATGAATTGCAAAGAATGAGTATGTAGGTATAAGGTAATTAAGAAGATTAATAGAATGCTGCTGTATAGTGCGAGGGGAATGGAATAAAAAGGCAGGGAAGATATGCTTCAGTTATACAGGTCATTGGTGAGACCACATCTAGAATACTGCATACAGTACAGGTCCCCTTATTTAAGGAAGGATGTATCTGTATTGGAAACAGTTCAGAGACAGTTTACTAGACCAACACCTGGTATGGACAGGTTGTCTTGTGAGGAAAGATTGGACAGGCTAGGTTTGTATCTGCTGGAATTTAGAACGGCAGAGGTTACTTGATTGAAACATGTAAGATCTTGAGTGTTTTAAGGCAGAGGTAGATTCTTAAAAAGTAAGGGAATGAAAGGTTATGTGGGGTAGTTTATTTATTAGTATCACATGATGACTTACAATAACACTGCAATGAAGTTACTATAAAAATCCTCTAGTGGCCACACTCAGGCACCTGTTTGGGTACACTGAGGGAGAATTTAGCATGGCTTTTCAGACAGACACAAAACCAGAGCATCCGGAAGAAACCCACGCAGACACAGAGACAACATGCAGACTTCGTACAAAAAGACGCAAGTTAGGAATTGAACCCTGGCTCCTAGCACTGTGAGGCAGCAGTGCTAACCACTGTGGCACCATGCTGCCCTTTAGGGTAGATGGGAATTTGGTGAAATCAGATCAGCCATCACCTTAATGGTGGAGCAAGCTCAAGGGGCTGAGTGTCCTACTCGTAATTTGTAGGTTGCTATGTTTAAAAAACAAATGTTGATCCACCCCCGACCCCCATTGCATTCAGTTTGTGTACGCTATATAAAAATGCTGACAACTTGGTTGAAATTCTTGTCTCCTCCCACCATTATTTTTCCAAATTTCTCTCATCCCATGTTCTGCTAAAGGTGCTGTTTTCCAGGGTGTGCTTATATGGCACCAGTCACAATCCAAATCTCACCTTAGTGACTTAAGTTTGAACAGTAAGTGCCAGTATTACACTGCAACATAATATTGAAGTATATTCTGATCCTTGGCCAGATATCTGTTCTTGCAACAGGACTTGCTTTGTGACAATCCAGGAATGACAACTTTAGTTTATCATTACTTCTTAACATGTGATCACAGAAGTTAATTTAGCATCTGACAGCCACCATTAAATAAAGATGGACATAGCAACCCCATGGCTCAACTGTGTAGCCTCAAGAGCTATTGAAGATCACCATGCACCTTTCTGGTGAGCGTAAATTTCTCATCTTTGACTGAGCGTTTGCTAGTCTTCCATACTAATCAAAGTAGAAAAATTCCACTTCCCCAACGTAATAATTTGCTTCTTATTTGATTTTGAACTTCATAGTTGGCTTGGGATATCTAGTACAGTGAGCGCATCTGAATTAAAGTCGAATTTTTTGGAGAGTGGTCTCTATGCTGCTGAGCCCAGCACAATAGAAGATTTCGCTGTTTGTGATTTGTCCTGCCACTGAATTCTCATGATAGATCTTGGCTGCCATTGCTGGAAGCAGTGTTGCATTTTGCTGAAGACAAAAATCAAATTCCACCAGGCCATTGTCCTTGTCACCTTGCTGTATAACAGATGCTGGATCTGTTGTCACATGAAAGGTCTGAAATGCTTTCAGAGACACCTTTGTAAACCAGCATGATTTCTCTATTTAATGGCCAACTTCATTGTTTCCCTTTAAAGTACTTTGTAACCACTTACCTACACCAGTGAGTAAGGAAAGCCTTTTTTGCTCTTGTGCAAATCAACAAATAGCCATAAATTTCATCTAGCTACCAAATTACTATTAAGACAGATGAAAGCTGATCTGTTTATTAAATTCCAATGGTCAACATCAAAAGTTACATCCCCCACATCATCCAAAAAGTTGCTAAATCTACATCAGCTGTTTACATGGTCAGTAAATGCATTGCTCTTTAAACACTCATTTTACAATTGCCAAATGAGATTCGGTGAATGAAAGGATTCCCACCAAGGCACAGCAGCGTACAATTAATTTTGAGAACTAGACATAAACTCTCCACTTGCCACCCATCAAATTTCACCAGATTTAACACTATAATGAAAAACAAAAGATTTTTTTTAAACAGCTAAAGGAATGGTAGACCTTGTAAATTAAATTCTCACATGTGAAAAAAATATTCAAAACACATTCTTGATCCAATCTCCCCACACATTGCTTAACTCAACTCCCACCTCAGGTGCATTCTCCTGGAAACTATTTCTGCACACCTAACTTCCAACTATAGCAATACGTGTAATAAATCTCTTGGCTTTTCTTTTTTTTACAGAGGAGCTGCTAGCATGTTACTCGGGTTTGTTCTACACAAGTCAATGGCTCAAACAGAAGAAGTGAGTCTTTCAGAATATTCCTCTGACTGTGCAGTTCATCTGTGATAAATTCAAAATCAAATAGTTCATTTTATTTGTACAACAACTGATTTGAAGGACTGACCATTTTTGGGGCAAGGAGAAAAAGAAAATGTAATTTCTAAACAATTCAAAAACCACAGAACAAGAGGAGCCTCCATCATGCACTACGTGAATAAGGTGAGATTCTCTCCAAAATATTTTATGGAGTAGAAAAGTGTTACAAATTAATGAAGAACTTGTGTATTTTTCTCCAAGAATTTGTAGTTACATAATGTATTTCAGGAAATCCAAAGCTTTTCCAGCCAATTAATACTTTTCAGGTGCAGTAACTTTTGTAAAGTAGGAAACTGTGGTAGCCAAGTCTCTCAAATAGTAATAAAATAGATTATCTGGTCACTAGTTGATTACTTGATCATAATACCATTGTTTCAATTTTTAAAAATAAAAGAATCTTTACCATCGTTAACAGTAAAATTAAAGTTTATGCATTGCCAATGTTGGCAGTGTTTTTACACATAAAAATGATCTTTTAAAAATGCTCTTATTAGCAATGCCATATTGCACCTGTGAAAAATCCAACAAGGAAAAAATACAGGACTTGTAATATCAAAGATAATCTGGTCCTTTTTATAAGATATCATTGTCAACTCTATCTAAAAATTAGGAATTTCTCTCCATATAGAGAGTAGGCTGTTAGTGAATCACATTTAGGGCAATGCACATGCTGGGATAAACATTGAGGATACAATAGTTAAGAAAATCAAGAAACAAAATCCTGGCTCAGATGATTAACAAAGTCCACCTGCCCATATTGCCTTCAATTTTTTTTGCGTCAGTGGTGTCCATCATTGTGCCTAGCATCAATCATCTACAAAGGTTCAAAATCAGGCAAATTGCCTTCATCACTCACAGCATTGAGTATAGGAGTTGGAAACTTATGTTACAACTGTACAAGACATTGGCAAAGCCACATTAGGAATACTGCATACAATTCTGGTTGTCCTGCTGTAAGAAGGATGTTATTAAACTGGAAAGATTTTCAAGAGTGTTACCAGGACTGGAAGATGCGTGTTATAAGGAGGCAAGGACTTGTTTCGGTGGAGCAGAGGAGGATGAGGGGTGACCTCAGAGGTTTATAAAATCATGAGGGGCACAGATAAGGTGAATAGCCACAGTCTTTTCCCTAGGGTAGTGGATTCCAAAACTAGGGGGCATAGGTTTAAGGTGAGAGGAGAAGATTTAAAAGGGACTTGAGGGGCAGTTTTTTCACAGAGGATGGTACATATATGGAATGAGCTGCCAGAGGTGGGTACAATTACAAAACTCAAAATACATTTGAACAGGTACATGGATGGGAAAGGTTGAGGGATATGGACCAAACGCAGGCAGATGGGACCAGTTTAGTTCAGGAAATCTGGTTAGCATGGATGAATTCGACTGAAAGGCCTGTTTCCGTGCTGTATATCTTCATGGCTCTACAAAAGGGAGCATTCAGGTGAGCATTATATAAATCTTCAGTGGTAATGAGTCAGTCAGTTACCAAGGAGCATCAGTATCATAACATGTGATAGAACGACCTCTGCTCTCCTGCTGGCTGGAAGAGAAGCTTCCAAGAGCGAGGGTAAGGAATTATGTATATTTCCTGTTTCTGGTCCCAAAAACTAATTCTGTAGCACACTGCTAGCAGCTGTTGAAGAATTAAGATATAGCCCTCACTGTAACTTAAGGACATGGTGCAGAAAAGTGCACAAAATAAAAAAGTACTTCAGGCAAACTACCGAGTAGAGGATGCATCATCTACTCTTCAATTCATTCCATTTTGTGAAAAATTAAATTTCAGATTGGTAAAAACCAGAAATCTTTGCATTGATTTTATTCAGATTCTTGGATAAATGAAATATGCTACTACAGGAATGACACTAAAGTACTATTCCTGCTTCAATATTTCTGGAGAATGCTTACTTTACTGGAGCCCTGGCATAGACCTTCAGCCAATCTGGAATTTCTGCTGTGTGGTATGGGTTTGCAGGAACCAGCTGATTTCGATCAGTTTGTCGTGGTTGATATGTGACAGGAGGAACAAGAGGTGGAGGCTGGTCATACCGAGGAACACTGCAAAAAAAGTTCACACATCAAACAACAAATGGACACATACCCAGCCTTCCCTTACCTAAATAGTTTCCAGAGGTGAAGAGATACATTCAATTACATCAGATTTTGAATTTTATGTAATAATTCAAAAGTGCCATTTGCCATGCAAAAAATAAATCTATTTGGATCCTGACACACAGAATTTGGTTTTATTAACATAACATTGGCACTTTCATTATCTACATGGAATCAGGTCTATTCCTCCAATCTACCAAGTTACCAATGGCAGCTATGCTGCTTTGGCAAAGTGCCTCTTATTGTGGGGATAGGGAGAAAGAGTTCTTACTCCCTACAATAGCTGCTTAGCACAGCCATTGCTCAATTCAAGAAAAAGTTACACTGGCAGTCAAGACCAGGCTAACGTCTGTTGGATACATAAAATGTTGGATGTAACTACCCTCAAATCAAAATTATAGAAGAACCTCAAAAGTGAACTCAGTAAAACAAAAGGCTAGCAGGAAAGATGAGCCACTTGGAGAAATATCTACTTGTACACTTTGGGGAAGTTTATGTAAAATATCCAAGGGGAATACAAAATGGAAGCTCAGGTGTCATTGTGCCTGCATGAAAGAAAGCATATTTACAAGTAAATTGATAGCAACCGTAAGATGCAAAACATATCTACATATTGAAAATCAAAATATTTTTCATGTACAGAAATATTTTAACAAAATGGAATATACATGCCTGATGACATAATCTGTTACAGGATTAACATCCTGTTGCAATATCAACAAATTTACACAGGGAATTAAAACAAGGTTGTCAAGTTACTACAGAATGAGGGCTTTCGACGTCCAAGTGAAAATTCTTGCAGGGTATTCAACGCAGTGCACAGTCTGGTATTGGCATTCGAGATAAATGAGACTGAATCCCATAAAATGTAACACCTTGTAATTATGCTGAGTGGATACTGGGCATGAATGCTGGTACCGTGTCTCCCAAGATAAAAAGAATTTCATATAAAACACAACATACCAATTAACCCATAGGAGAATGAAGTTTTTTTAAAAAAAAGACAAGCTCCATTAGCAAGATACAAATGTAATGTTGAAAACATGTTATTTTTGCACCCAACTGATAATTGAACAGTAAGATGAAGATTATAGAAGGTACATTTGCTTATTAGATCAGTACTTCATTTATTTCTGCAATGTTTAACATGATTTACAATCTAATCTTAATTGAATGTTCTTATGGTTTACATTTTAAGCATTGTATTTATTTTGTAGAACTCACTGAACAGTTTAAATTCTTAAATGTAAAGCAACGAGAGTAGGCTGTAAAGCTACATACAGCAGTGTTAAAATGATCCATTAACTTTTAGTGTATTTAAGTATAATATTATTTGTTACAAAAACTTGCACTCAATTTTTGATCAAATAAATCCTTTACTGCACCTGGGAGCACAAGGATGCCTATACTGAGCTCGTTTGTTGATGTGATCCACATAATAAACACCAAATTCAGGCGATTCCACTCGCTCCCACCCAGGCGGCAAGCCTTCTCTTTCAAGTGGATGACTCCAATGAGTTGTGTTAGTATTGTGGTCTATATAGTACTTTCTTCCACGAATAGTCCAGTCCGCCGACCAACCAAGAGGAAGAGGCAATTCATCAGAGCCATGATTTGTTAGGTTTCCCACCGATGTTGAAGGAACTCGGCCTATTCCTAAACATAGACAGAAAATAAACTAAATATTCTTCCCTCGAAGCAAGCAAATCACATGTGGATCTATGTCTCAAAAACATCAATTCTGGGGTTGTCAACAGAAAATTTTATATTACATACAAAAAGTAAAATTTAAAACCTTACTCAAATAAAAAGAAAATTGAATAGATGTTTGAGGAAAATAAACATGCAGGCTACAACGTTGGAGGTAGGTTGCTCTAAATAGCTGGCATGAAGTCAGTGGGCCAAATGGCCTTCTTCCATGATTCTAAATGGATATGCTTTTAAGAAATATCTTTAACATGACTGAAATGCCAATGCCACAAAAGGACTGAATCTGGACTGTTGTCACAGAATTACACAAATTACCCATTGGTTTTCATAGATTTATTTGACGATTGCAAAATTGTTGAAGTTAATTTCAGAACTGACGTTGAAACTTTATGGCCCGAAGTATCAATGCAAGTACAATTAAATTTCCCACTGAAAACTACATCGCAATACATTTATTTGGTCCACTTGTGCTTATCATATATCCAAGTGATCTTTCCTTCATATGAGCCCACAATACGGGGCAGATAAATGGTAAACACCAAAACTAGATTCATGTAATTGTACACATGACCTTCATATGAAATCATAGGGTGCTTTACCTTATGCAAATTATAACACCAGCTTAACAAAAATAAAGATACAATGCAAATACCATACAAATCACTTGACAAGTGTTTAAATGGATAGGTTAGAGATGGGCATATCGAAACAGGGCTGAAATCTCAGGACATTGGCAATACATAACAGTACTGTCACTATCATTGTTTAATTAAAGTTTGAAACTACTTTTTCCTGCTACAAACAAGACCTGGACTACTATTTGTACAACACCATAGAGACAGCAAGAGCGTTCAAGTAAACCAATTTCCACAGTTTGGATTAAAAATACCATAAACGTAGCACATCTGTGATGGGAAAGGAACAAACTGGATGACTGTTTTGCTTTATACCTTTGATCTGTCTGTAGAGGATCTTGGTCTTCCACAATGCAAACGTTAGGAATCCTGTTCACCTTTAGTCAGACATTCTTCATTCTGCCATTCAGAATACCGAGTTCAGCAACCTCGTATCTCAACTAAAACCCATTTCCGTACAGGAGAGGATGCTGAGATTATAGCATATCGCAGTTTTCGGGAGCAGGTGGAAGAGGCAGACTCTTTGGCAGAACATAGTTCCGCCATTTTTTAGGGACTGGTAGACTGAAGAGGCTTCAATATTTTTTCTTTCCTTTTGGTTCCTGTATCAGCGGGTTTTCTTTAATTTTCTCCTTCCGTTTCTGCTCTCACTCCACCTGCCCTACATTCTTGTCTCTTTGTTGGGCTCTTCCCATGTCATTTTACTATCTTAGCAAGTTGTACATTTTTTATTGTCGTTCATCGACTCACCAAGATCATTTCCATCATTCTATAGTTCCCTGTATATGAAGTAAATCTGAAGACAATCCCAGTTGATGTTACAATGGATATGGTGGTCCCAGAATGGCAATCTTGCTCTAAAGAGCAACTATTACATCTTTTAATTAAATGCAGAGGCTGTGCGTCACCGGACAGTTAAATAGTTTTAAGACATATGATTTAACACGAAAAAATGGATTATAATACAATATACATTATACTCCCCTTAGTGTAACAAATACATGCGGGTTTTAAGAATACCACAGATGGCACAGTATACTTAAAGCTACAATGGTCTAATTAACACACAAGTTAGTATCCGTTGGATATCTCCTCAGAATTCCCCCCATATGATTGTCTTACGAGAGTTTCCAAATTCCACTACCAAAAAAGTGCTTTAATTTCAGCAGTAATTTCACATAAGATTCTGCATCCCAGAATCCAATCCAGAATTTTCAAATAACACTCCGAAACAAAGCTACTGCTCCACTTTTAACAGAAGCTCCATTCCAAGATTTTGCACCAACCCTTTAAGGATTATTTTACCCTGACAGTTACACAAACTGAGATCCAGCTGGTACTTTGTTCCCAATTACTTTAAAATTTGTCTCCCAGACAGTAATAAGACATTATAAAATTTAGGAATATTTTAGAAGCCTCTCTTTATCCTTCTCACCAACCGAACCTTTCTCAGTTCTGTGACTTGAAATGAACAGTACTCTGTTCTGCTCCCAGTTCCTCTCTGTTCCTTTAAATTCAGACCTTCTGGAAACTCTGCTTCATTTCTGAAGTTTTCTTAAATAGCTGCTCTTTAGATTTCTGGCATTGATTTTTTAAAACATTCCTCCACTGTATGGTTTTTCTTCTAACAAATGAGAGAAATGTTATTTCTCTAGCTGCCTGTCATTTCCAACTGCCTCTGGCTTCCAACTAAAACTGGAGCTAAACTATATTTATTTTCACGCCATAGCTCTCTATAAGCAAAATGGAATTCCAGCTGGAACTGAAGCAAACCCCCATGCATACAAACACCTTTGTCCAGCATGAAATCTAACAATAGCCCCTTTCCAGGCACAGAAACATTAAATTAAGCTCACATAAAACTATGCCTTACTTTTAATGTTTACAAATACAAGTTCCTTAAACCTACCTTCATTTTCCTAAATACAAGTCATTCCAATTCATTTACTTACGATTTGCATATTCCTCTGTTCTCCTTCAAACTCTATGAAAACACTCATTTTTCAAATTTCCGACCTGGGTGAAACTTAAACCCAAAATGTGAACCAGCTGCATATTTTCAACATTTGCTCTGCCTACAAATGATTCAAGCAGATAGCTTCATGAATATTTTGGTTGTTTAAATGAGGCCAACCAAAAGCCAAGTACACCGGTTTGCTTCGTTAAGAACTTGTGAAAAATTCTTGTGATGACAGGATCCTGCTAGCCAGACTGATATCCATCATTGCTTGAGTAATGGTGCTAACTACTGAAGATCATTCAAGTTCATGAGATACACTGACCTCAAACATTTTCTGTTTCAATCTCTGGGCATTTTTTAAAGATCAATTTCTCTCACCTCAGCTGAGGGCAATGAACTTGCCACAGGCTAGGGACTGAAGCTTGGGCCATCCTGAAAGTTACTGGCTAGATACATTTGTTGAGCTATCAGGTGATGCATCTTCAAGTAACAGTGAAAATTCTCCACTGTTAATTTCCACTAGCCCTTTACACAAAAAGGCACAAAAATATTACAATTGTGAACTTTTCTTCAAGCTGCCCTGCCTTTTGGGAATGGAAACAGGAGTGAACCCTTTTTGGCCTTTGCAAAATGACGTGCTTAAGTGCAGAATAAACAATTGTGGCATTATGTGCAGTTTAACTCTGATTGATTTACCCAACTCTAAAAAAACAAATACAACTGTTTCCTTAGATACGAGTATGAAACACGTCCATGGCATTTATGAACACCTACGGTAAGATGTATCATAAAAATTCAACTGACTTGTGGCACGGCCTACTGTCCTTATAATTTTCACCACCAGAGACAATTCCTGTCCAGAGCCTTTACCTATTTTATTTTTCTGATCAATTCTCGGCCTTTTGGTTAAGATCAAGTGTAGTAGCGACATGCTGCACTTGGTTGAAGTCATTAGGTTACATTTTAGCTTCATTTGAAGCAATTTTTTAAAGCAACATCTCAGCCTTTTGGCTAAGATGCAAATGAGATCAAGCCATGGAGGAGGAGCTATGCCTACTCCAATCAGCTTGAGTCATGTAGATCAAGCCCAAGACAGAAGGTGACAGCCCTGTCTTGTCAGCTTGGAGCGAGGATGTCTCAACTTGCTGGAACTCTGAATTGGACTTGATTGGATTGAATTGGAATGAAAACAAAAAAAGAGAAAAACGTTGCTAATTGCACAGGTATAAAAGATTCTGCAAGTATGTCAAAAAGATTAATTTGTTACTGATAGGGACAAGCTGAGCTCCTTTATTTCTGTGGCTGTGTGCCTGTAAGCAGAGATGAATATCACTGCCCTTGTGTATCTGCAGGTTGGATGACTCAATAATTCCCTAAGCTGAACCTGTATTATTGGATTTCAGAATTTAGAAAAGAAGGGATTCCAAATACAAATAACATTGATGTTACAGAAGCCTTAATTACAACTGACGTAAGAAATGGATAACATTTGAAGCTGAGGCACAGTAGTGCATGCACTTCATCCTTATCAAGCCTTCATCTGAGTGATGTTAATAGTGCCATTTGTTAGCAAAGATGTGTTGTGTGTGTGTGTGTGTGTGTGTGTGTGTGTGTGTGTGTGTGTGTGTGTAAAAGAGAGAATATTCCATCACAAGCTGCAACATCTCACTCCTGGCTGAAAATAATTAATACAGTTCCAGAAAATTTATAGTTGCTCGTTTTAATCTTAGAACTTCAAAACTAACACACCAAGAAAAAAAATGCTGAAAGTTGAAGCACCAGTCTAAACCAGTAACCCTAAAAGCTAACTTAATTATAAGTTTCATTTCCAGAATTTGTGGCCCTGAACCACTTCAAAAGGAAAAGCTCTCTAATATGTTCTTAAAGATGTAAATACACAGTGCAAATTACTAGAGTGATAGTCTGAAACTAAAATGAATACAGCAGAGATGGGTGCAGTTGCTTCCCAAAAAAAATGTACTGATGACAGTAATGAGTTCAGATAATTTCACAGCTGAAATTTCTTAGGCTTATGGTGAAATATTTGATTGCAGCCAACATGTTTAAAATAGAATATCCTTCAAATTATACAAAGCAATGAAGCACCTGCCATGTAACATGAAAAAGTAGCAAAATGATAAATCAAAAGTCAGATTAAACACTCCATACGCTTTAACCTACACTTGCACCTAGCCAATAGTCATGAACAGAAAGCTTACCTCCTGGATGCCTGCTTTGTCCCTGTGGTAACTGTGGAAAAGGATCAGGACTGTGATCATAATATCTGTAGTCATCCCAGAAACGCTCGGCTACCTGCCGCCGTCTTTGTCCATCTTCATAATATGGTTCATGGTAATAATAACGGGCTGTAGGCTGGCCAGCATCACCGTTCTCAGAGTTAATTTCAGCTAGATAGGTTTGTGATGAGACACCATACTCTTGAGGAACTTCATTACGTGTGATATAGGAAGGTCCTGAAGGCCTGCTGCTTTCACGTCTAATGATTTCACGTGCTGGCCTTTGGACAGGTATGCGCAGGAAACTTTGGTTTCGGGAAACAACATCAATTGAAGGGTAAATAGAACTTCCTGTCTCTACTAAAACATCAGTTCGCCTCGGAATGGTTGGCCCATGGCGAATAAATGAAGGCATTAAATCTGTAATCAAAAGATAGCAACTATTACATGCTGTAAATAGGAGAATAATGTTTTCAGTGTAATTTTCACCTTATCTCAGCTGTTTACAGGTTAAAGCAGGTTCTTACTGTTAACAGGCATATTGAATTCCAGCTAGTTATTTCTTCAAAACCAGATATCAAAATCCTCTACAACGTTATGCAGAGCAAGACAAGAACTTGCCTCCAAGTTAATCTCTAGTAACTTCCTTAATAACAAAACTAAATACCCTGGGTTTTAAGTGCTCAACTAAATACTTCTTAAATGTTGAGGGTTCCCACTTCTACCTCACTTTCAGACAGTGAATTTCAGATTCCCACCACTCTTTGGGTGAAAAAGGTTTTCTTCAAGTCTCCTCTAAATCTCCTGCTTTTTACCTTAAATCTACATGCCCCAGTTACTGGCCTCTCTACTAAGGGGAAAAATGTCTTCTTATCCGCATCTCCTTAGTTTTGTAATCTATCAAGCTCTTCTGGTCGAAGGAAAACAATTTCAGCCTAATCAGCCTCTTTTCATAGCTGAAACATCTCAACCCAATGTCCTCTGCACTCTTTCTAATCCAATGACATCATTCTTATAGTGCGGCAACCAGAACTGCACAGTACTCTAGCTCTAATGATCCTCCATCATAACTTCCCTGCTCTTACACTGTGTAAAAAGTCTAACACCAGGTTTTAATCCAACCGATTTATTTGATAGTAAACGCACAAGCTTTCAGGGTTAGTCCCTTCGCGCAACTGTGTCTCAGCTAATAAAAGGCAAATATCCCATATGTCTTCTTAACCACCTTATCTACCTGTCCTGCTGTCTTCATGGATCTTTGCACATGCATCCCAAGATCCCTCTGCTTCTCTGTACTTAATGATCTACTGTTCATTGTGTATTCCGCTACCTTGATAGTCCTCCCAAAATGCTTCACTTCACACAAGGTTAAATTCCACCGTTCTGACCAGCCCATCTATCTTGTCCTGTAATCTAAGGCTTTCCTCCTCGTTCTTTACGACACCACCAATTTCTGTGCCGTCTACAAACTTACTGATCACAGCCCCCACATTTAGATCCAGATCATGTGCATAGACAGTAAGGGACCCAGCCCGACCCCTGCAGTATGCCACTAGACAGAGACTACCAGCAACAAAGCAACCTTCAACCATCACCCTTTACTTCCAGCCACTAAGCCAATTTTGAATCCAATTTGCTGAACTGCCCTGGATCCCACAGACTCTTCCCCATTGATCAGTGTCCCATGTGGAACTTTGTTTAAAAAAAACTTATTGAAGTCCATACAGACTCCATCAACTGCATCGTCCTCATCTGCACACCGAGTCACCACCTCCAGAAAAATAAATCAAAATGTTAGACATCTGATCTCCCTTGACTCAGCTATGTTGACTATCTCCACCAAGTGGAGATTAATTCTGTCCCTCAGAACTTTTTCCAATAATTTCCCATCACTGATGTTAGACACACTAGCCTATAATTACCTGGTTTATCCTACATCCCTTCTTGAATAATGGCATTAGCTCTCCTGTACTCAGTCACAACTCCATTCCCTCCATGGCCATTGTCTCAGGCTGAACTGTTTGCAACTCTTAATATCCTTTCAGCTTTGAGATGTCCCCATCACAAAGATAATTTGCTTCCACCTCCTTAATGTTATCCATCTCAAAGTCTGCCTCAAACTCACCATGGTTGAAATCATCATCTCTGCTTTTATTGTTTTCAGACTGAGTGAAGTACAAGACGCAGCCTAAATAGCAAAGTACGGGATCAGCTACTTTCTGTTAAAGATATCTTGCCCTGTTTCTGCGACTAACATTACTGGACACTAAAAAAGTGCAAATAAAACGGGATTCGCAACACATCTGCTGTGCTGGGTTTCAACAACAAAAGTTAAAATCCACCACAAACCTCGCCCATATCCCTCTCCTCGCTGCCGTTCTCGAGCAAATCACAACTCTTTTCCGTGTTTATAAACACTTTTGTAATAATAAATGCAAGATGCAGCATAACGTTATCTTTAGAGAGAGGTGTCAGGATCCCCGTCCAGTGGGCTTCCCTGAGAAACAGTGAGGGAAATTTAAAAGCTGCCCATTCAGCCCGGCCTTTCCCTCCCACCTCGGGCCTTTCCCAGCCCGGACCCGACCTTCACCCTCCTGGCCCACCACTCACTCCTCAGAAGCGGAGAGGTCTCCTTCTTGACGTATTTCCCTTGCACTTCGGGCGGTTTGGACGCTTCGTTTTTACTTTTCTTCCTCGATAACATTGCTTTAAAGAAGCGCTCCGCCCCTCTAACATGGCGGCACCCGCATCCTGCCTGGAGCTCGCAGCAGAATCCTGGCCCCTCTGCCCAGCCCGCGGAATGCCGGGAATCAGGAGGCCTGCCCAGCCCGGGGAATGTCGGGAATCCGGAGGCCTGACTAGCCCAAGGAACGCCAGCAGGGCGGAGCCCTACCTAACCCGCGGAATGTCGGCAATCCCTTGCCAGCCGGGGAATGCCGGGAATCAGGAGGCCTGACCAGCCCGCGGAATGCCGGGCATCAGAAGGCACGGTGCTCACCAATGTTTACAAACGTCAGCCAATGGAGGGCGCGCAGCTCCGCATGCGCACAGTGTCCGGGCAGCACCTCGATCACGCGGGAAATGCGCATGCGTACTAAAAGTGCGCTGGATTTAATGTTCCGGCCGGGAATGTATTCACTGCTGGCTTCGCTGTGCTGATGGGACGGCGCTACCTTCGCCTGGATCCCTCAATAGGCAAATCTTTATATTGATTTTTTTTAGATGCTTTCATTCTTCGATTAGTTGCAGCGAGGAAAGGCAGCAGAGATTTTGGAGTTTTCTTGGTGGATGTTTTTTGTATACGTGCTTAAAACATGTATCCAATTTGCAGAAAGTAGAAGAAATAGAAATATTAATCTCTTTACAACTTAGTCATGCTATTCCGCTGTTTTTATATGTAACAAGGTGGGTATGAATCATGGTTGTAATAAGTTTCAGCTAAAGTTATTTTGTAAAATTTGTGTTTACAAAGCATATGGTGTATTCCATTTTTAAGAATCTTTAATGACTGGGGCGATTCTCCCGAATTGGCGTTAAGTGCCCATGCTAATGAGGAATGCAGGTGATAGCAGCGTCAAATAGGTGGGATTCTCCCTTTCCTGCTAATTCCCAGTTCTGATGTGGATGTGCCGGCGTTGGACTGGAATAAACTTTTTTACTGTAATTCCCAGTTCTCCAGGCTGGTGTGATTTGCAATCGGGGCCAATGGGTCTGGGAAATCCACCCCCCCCCCACCTCTGATGTTGATTTAGAAATCTTTTAAATAGTAAATTTTATATATGGGAAAAGAAATTCCGCATTTACTTTGACAAGAATGTAATTTGGCTATTTCAAAGGCTTTAGAAAAGCATAATGCTTAAAAACGACTTATGCAAGCCCCCATAAGCTGATGTGAACAATCTTTCTGACAGGGATTCCAGAATCCAGTGCAGATTGTGAACTTGATCAGGAGTCATGTTTGACTATCAGTACGTCACACCACACAGGTGTATCATAGCTTGTCTTCTTAAAATCACTGCACTTCGGTTGAAGATTCGACGTAGGCGCAGGGACCATGAGAGGAGAGTCAAGCAACATGTCCGCGTGCTGAGAAAACAGATCAATTACCCAAACCTGAGAGTGTACAGGCAAAGGACATCATATGAAATTATGTCAGAGGAGCTGTGTTTAAGGAGACTAGGCTTCAGCAAGGAAGCAATGGGATGCCTCTGTGCAATGTTCAAGGAAGACCTGAAGCCAAATTCGAAATGTCGCACTGCCTTAACAGCGGAGATGAAGATCACGACAGCATTGAATTTCTTTGCATCTGGAAGTTTTCAACATGGCCTTAGTGACATGTATAATTTTTCACAGAATGCCGTGAGGGCTTGCATTCACCAGGTAACTGAGGCCATTTTTCATCGGGCTTCAGAGTTAATTTTTTTCGACATGTCCACAGTGAAGATAAAGGAGAGGGCTGTTGCATTCTACAAGATTGCTGGTTTCCCGAAAGTTATGGGGGTTGTTGATGGGACACACATTCCTTTGAAGGCGCCAATGGATGATGCTCTTTTCTTTTTGAACGAGAAAGGTTTCCATTCTTTAAACGTGATGATAGTGTGCGATGCCCAAATGAGGATCCTCAATGTAAACGCTAGCAACCCAGGAAGTGTCCGTGACTCATTCGTCTTGGAAAACTCCATGTTATACCAGACCATGACAACATCACAAAAAATTACAAACTGGATACTGGGTGATAAGGCATTCCAGCTGAGACGGTGGCTAATGACACCATTTCAGAAGACCACCAATAAAGCAGAGGAGCGATACAACCATGTGCATGCGGCCACACATCAGGTGGTGAAGAGGACAATTAGACTTTTAAAGTCACGTTTTCGATGCCTGGACAGGTCAGGGGGCACATTACAGTACACCCCTGAGATTGTCTCAAAGATTGTTGTAGTGTGTTGTGCTTTACACAACTTTGCCCTCCAGCAAGGATTGAAGCTTCGCCCTGGCGATTACTTGCCACCAGAAATCGAGGAGGGCACTGTGGAGCCAGATGAAGAGATACTTTCTGGAGCAGGTGAGGATGCCCAGGTTGCAGCTGCTGCGAGAGCAGATCGAGATCGCCTGGTCGCTATTAGATTTGGAGATTTGAGCTTTTCAGATTAACGACATGTTCCTTCTTTCCTCTTTCCCTCTTTTCCAAAATAAGATGAGAACTGTTATGGTAAAGTTTTAAAAAACAGTTTAATTTCTGAAAAATTATAGGTCTTATTCAAAATATCATAGTGCAGCTGCTTAATTTAAAAGATTACTGAGCTGTCAAGGCTACAAGACTTTGTACATCAAATTCTTTTGTGAATAAATGTTTTTCATAACACATTTGTAGCAGTCTAAAGTTTTATTATGACATCATCTAAATGGAAAATAACTACAACTGAATAATAAAACACAAACAACTTTCAAATGAAGGCATAGGCATACTAATAAACAAAACCATCCAGAAATAAGTCCAATGTAACCAAACATAGTTTACATTCAAGTCAATGGCCAGACGTGCAATAAATAGTTTTACAGATGTCCCATAGAAAGCATTCTTTCTGGTTGTATCACAGCTTGGTATGGCTTCTGCTCTGCCCAAGAATGCAAGGACCTACAAAAGTTTGTGAATGTGGCCCAATCCATCACACAAAGCAGCCTTCCATCCATTAACTCTGTCTACACTTCCCACTGCCTTGGCAAAGTAGCCAGCATAATTAAGGATCCCACGCATGCTGGACATTCTCTCTTCCACCTTCCGTCAGGAAAAAGATAAAAAAGTTTGAGATCACATACCAACTGACTCAAGAATAGCTTCTTCCCCGTTGCCGTCAGACTTTTGAATGGATTTACCTTGCATTAAGTTGATCTTTCTCTACACCATGACTGTAGCAATACATTCTGCACTGTCTCATTTCCTTTTCTATGAATGGTAGGCTTTGTCTGTATAGCGTGCACAAAGCAATACTTTTCGTTATGTTAATATATGTGACAATAATAAATCAAATCAAAATCAAAGATAACTGCAATGAAATAAAACACTCGTCGTGCTAAAGGGGTGGATGAGATAGAATAGGCAGCATGGGAGCAAGAGAGGAGTGATGTTAATTCCTTCCACCTTGCCCCTAGCCCTTTCGCCATGAAATAACCACTCATGTCCCAGGTGCGTGCCCAGCAGCAAATTTATTTAAACTGGGTGGCTAGTGGACAGAAGGTACAGGCCCTGTTGCTTTCCCAGCAGTCTCCAGAATTGTGTGGCACAGTGTTTAGCACTACTGTCTCACAATGGCAGGGACCTGGGTTTGATTCCAGCATTGGGTGCTTATCTGTGTGGAGTTTGCACATTCTCTCTCCGTCTGCATGGGTTTCCTCCCACACTCCAAATATGTGCAGGTTAAATGGATTGTACATGCTAAATTGCTCCTTAGTGTCCAAAGATGTGTAGCTAAGGGGGATTAGCCATGGGAAATGTACAGGGTTGGATGGAGAAGAAGGCCAGGGTGGAACACTCTTTTGAAGGGTCAGTACAGACACAATGGGCTAAATGGCCTGTTTCTGTACTGTAAGGATTCTATGATTATAAGGTGGGTGGATGTTAGCATTTTAGTGAGAATCTTATGAAGCAACTCATTTTGCCGTCTCATAAGCTCATTCTGCTCCTAAGAAATCTACACATGCGGCGTATTGACCTCTGTCTTTACAGCTGCTGGGAAACATGCTAAGGTTTGGAGTAGCAGCTGTGAGCTGGCCTCACAACTTTCACCCTGTAATAGATTCTGATACAGACAATCAACGATAATCTCAGCATCTTCATCATCACTTGCATGGTTTGCAGATTGCCTTTGAGGTTGTGAAAGTGTGAGAGATTCTGCTGCCAATGCTGCAGGCTCCACCGCGCTTTCCCTCCAACACATACCATAGGCCTCCCCCTCCTAAACTGCTACTAAATTTAGCATTACCACCAGATCTTTCTCATTACCACCCTCAAACGTCTGAACTCTCACCCTTCTTTGCTTCAGCTACAGCACTTCACTGCTGCGATGACGACACCTCAGCAAGTTAGCAAAGAAACTATATTGTCCTGTGAAAATTGTGGGGAGAACTGGATCATTGCATATCCAAAGCACCTGCATTTTTGGCACCTCAAAGTTAGCAAGGACTGTGTCTCATCTAGTTGGATTTAGTACCTCAGGAACAAATTCCGAATTTAAATTTTAAATTCAGAAACTGGGAGTTCTAAGTTTCAGAAATTACTTGATAACATATTCAATTTCTCATATATGAGGTTTTGACTTTTTTTTCACCCCTATGTCATGAGTTGCCAAATCTGAATGCAAAAATATAAATACCTTTAAGCATGCTGCACACTAATAATTGTATTCAATCAGTGAAAGAAATGTAGTAATTACACTTATAATGAATCAATAGTAACAGCATTAATTGTTTAAAAGAAATAAGAAATGTTGGGATATATATTTAAAATTGTGGGGAATTCTTTGTCTTATCAAAAGTTATCTGTCAAAAGCTGACCTCGCAGGGCATTCCCTGATCCGGTTGCATTGTTAGGGGGTTGTACTTCACTGCATGAAGTTTCTCACTGTTGGCCCCCAGCATCTCCCGAGATTGGAAGTGTGGCCGTTAATTTGCAGGGCAGGTTGGCATGTATCCTTTGGTTGAATTTATGGCAGCCCTCCTCTTTCCAATGGCCGTTGGAAGTTAAGCCCAAAGTTATATTTTTGTAGTACTATATTTGTAAAGAGCTAGAAACTGATATTTGTGTGAACATTTATCCAGGCCGAACATCTATCCTGGCTGGCGGCAGCGGTGGGGCGGGGGGGTGACGTACTTGCTGCTGCACTGCAGGAAGGACTACATTGGCTAGAATTCTCAGACGTCACACACCCAAGCCTCACTGCCAGCGAGAATGGAGAATTTGGTAATCAGCCAAATCTTCATTCATAGCCATGGGACCAGAGAATCCCAGCCATGGGTGAGGTTGGAGAATTCCGGCCAACATATCTGTCTAGTAATCACACAGATAACTTTTAAGAAATACACTTGATGAAGCCCCAGTATTTTGAGTGTATTGTGAGGAAAATGCAAAGTTTAATACTTCCTTTTTGAAATATCCTTGTCATATGGCCATAAAGTGGGAAACAAGCTTGTGGAAGTGTGACTTGTTCAATTAAATACAGACTGTAAAGGTAAAACAAATTGAGGAAGTTTGAAGGCAAGTGGTTTGATATTGTGATGAACAATAATAATTATATAAATCGATTTAAAGAAGTGGTTTACAAGTGATATAAATTGGTTGGAAAAGGTTGAAAGATGGCAGATGGAATTTAACCCGGACAAATGTGAGGTGGTGTGATTTGGAAGGTCTGCTGCAGAAGAAAAGTATACAGTAAATGGTAGAGCTTTTAGAAATATTAGCTTACAGAGAGATCTAAAGGTGCAGATCCACAGTTCCCTCAAGGTGGCAACTCAGGTGGACAAGTGGTCAACAAAGCATATGGCACGCTGGCCTTCATCAGTTGGGGCATTGAGTACAGGCACTGGAAAATCATGTTACAGCTGTATAAGACTTTGGATAGGCCGCATTTGGAGTATTGTGTACAATTCTGGTTGCAACACTACCAGAAGGTTGATGCATTGCAAAGGGTGCAGAAGAGATTTACTAGGATGCTGCCTGGTTTGGAGGATATAGACTATGAAGAAAGGTTGAACAAACTTGGATTGTTTTCACTGGAGCGTCAGAGGATGAGGGAGGACTTGATAAGAGGTTTACAAGATTATGACACACTTGGATAGAGTAGATAATCAGTCCGTTTCCCAGGGTCGAAGGGTCATTTACTCAGGGGCGTAGGTTGAAAGTGAGAGGGGGCAAGTTTACAAGATGTAAGAGGCAGGTTTTTCACACAGAGGGTGGTGAATGTCTGGAATGCACTGCTGCAGGAGTTGGTAGAAGCAGATTCTATAAAAATGTTCAACAGGCATTTGGATTGATACATAAATAGGCAGGAATATGGACCACATAGAGGCAAGAAAATATTAGAAAGGCATCTGTGTTGGCACAAATGGGCTGAAAGGCCTGTTCCTGTGCTGTACCATGTTTTGTTCTTAAAGCTGTCTACTGTATTGGGAGATGTAAAATAGTGTAAGTTTACTTTTAAAATATTGCAGCTATAAAATGCAAAAGTAGTTTCCAATAATGGTTCAAGGGATGAGAAATTTCAGTTTTGAGGAAAGATTGGAGAAGGTGGAACTATTCTCCTTGGAGAGGAGAAGGCTATAAGAAGATTTGATAGAGATGTTCAAAATCATGAGGGAGCTAGACAGAGTAGATAGGGAGAAACTGTTCCCCTGAGTAAAAGGATCAAGAACAAGACGTCACAGGTTTAAAGTGAGTTGCAAAGGAAGCAAATTTGACATGAAAGAAAACTCCATCACAAAGTGAGTGGTTTCGGCCTGGAATGCACTGGCTGAAAGTGCGACCGAGGCAGGTTCAATTGGGGTATTCAGGAGGGCATAAGATGATTACTTAATTAAAAACATGTAAAGTTATGGGGAAAGGCAGGAGAATAGCACTAAGTTATAATGTTCATTTGGAGAGTCAGTGCAGACACATTGGCCAGAATTTTACCGCTTCGCCTGCCCGATTCTCCATTGGCCTTGGGCTGGATCGCCTGAGCGAGGTTATAAAATCCCGCCTGATGGGCTTAAGTGGTCTTCTACCCCATTAAAATTCAGTACTTCTGTGAACTTGCCAATTCCAAGGTAAATTCCATTAGGCTGTGAGCGCCAAATAAAAACTATAAGAGTAATGACCACTAATAGGCTTAGCCAGTTGGATAAGTTCTAAATGCCCAAAAGACACCTTCTTAGTGTTTTACATAATAAGGAAACTTCCACAGCAACAATCTTAATATTTTCTTTTGTTTTAAAGGAGAAAGTGAGATGGATGGTGATGTTGAGGGAATGTTTTCCAAACTATGGACTCTTGGAGATAGGGATGGGAATGGGCAAGGCTGAGTCTAGGCTGTTGAAGGCACGATTACCAATAGGGGGGTGAAGGGGTAATGGAGGAAAGACTAGTAGCAGAGGAAAGGTGCTTTATGAAAGTGGATTGGTATAGAGTTGTGGGAGGTCAAAAATAAAGAGATGTACAGATGTTTAAGTGGAGGTGAGGGTTCAAATTTGAAGTCTTCAAGGAATAGAAGTCAACACTGTTTAGAGAGAACTGGGGTAATGAGTGATCAGGGGTATTAATGAGGAAGATGAAGGTGTCAGGGAAAGATCCATCAGAGCCTGCCATGGTAACAGTGTTGAAATGATGAGAGGTCACATGACACCAGGTTATAGTCAAACAGGTTTATTTGAAACCATGAGCTTGCGGAGCACTGCTCCTTCATCAGGTGAAGTGGAGCGGGAGGCGCGCAGGCACAGAATTATATGGTGGAATGACGATAGCTCTACATTCACAGGTAATCAAGAGTGTCAGTGGATAAGTACAAACAATATAGTGCAGTGTAGGCCGGCTGAATAGCAAGTCTTTACAGGTAATCACGGGTGCTAATAGTTAAGTGCAAGCAGTTAAGTATAATCGGTATATGTAAAGTGTTGACAGGCTGCATATAAGTGAAGGGATGATCTAAGAACTGATAATTTAAGGCAGAGAAAAATTACAAATGATCAAAGAGTAAGATGGTGCTATACACTATGCCCCAATCTCAAATGAATGTTAAAATACCCCCACATTGTCCACATCAGGCTCTCCCATTAATCATCAGCATTGCCCTCCTTCCCTTTCCCCTCCCCCCTCCCCCCCATGTGAATTCCCACTCATTGTAAGCCCTGAATCTGGCACTACTGCCAGGGTGCCAGGCGTCACTGCCTTGCCATGTCCCCCTACCTCCTGGAGTCTTCAGTGACGAGCTCCTGGTGTGGTCATTATGTCTGATCTCTGTTTTGGAGACAGTAGTGTGGGAACAAATAACTTTCCTGGAAGATATGGCATTAAGCTAGTTTTGAATATTTAAATATATTTCTCGGTGACTGGTAATCAGGTTTCCAGCATCGCTGGTCAAGAACCTGATAACATCGCCTGATATGGAAGATCTCATTCTAAGATATCTGCAACATGAATCCTGTTACAGCCCCCTTGTGCCAGTGTCAAAAGGCTGGAAAATTGCCCCCAAAATCTAATGTTTTATTCACAAGGCAGAATATATTTGATAACCTTGTGAAATATTGTTTGAAACACTAAGGGGGGCGATTCTCCCATCCCAACCTGCTAATTTTTTTGACGGGTTGGGCTGGGAGAATATGTACCAATTTGCGGGATTCGCACATGCATTCCCAGCGTGCAGGCATCTCCCAGCGATGGATAGCCAGTGCAGTCATGACCACACTGGAAACCGGCGGGAACAACAAGTATGTGATTTTAATCTTATTTGAGTGTTATTTAAATGTCGTTATCGGGCCCAGGACTGAATTCTCCGTGCCCGATAGCCTTTCCTACCCCACCAGTACAATTTCACTCTGCGGGGGGGGGGGGAAAATTAGAGTGGCTCCCCACTTTCAGAGAGCTAGCTTAAGACCCCACTGGAGTGAAGAGGGGGACAATCGTGGCCCCCAAGGGGTCAGGTGGCAGGGGGTGGTACCTCCAGGCATGGGCACAGTGCCCATCCTAGGGGGACCTTGATACTGCCCACTAGGCATCGCCAAGAGGCAGGACATGGGGGCGACTGGTTTGGGGGGGGGGTAATTCCCGCCCCCCCCCCCCCCCCCCCAGACACTGGATGGGGGTTTGGTCAGAACTAGGAGGAGGCCAGCAATTGTGGCGGACTGGATGGAGGGGGGGGAAGGTCTCCCTCCTGTGGGGGGAGGGGTGGAGGTAAAAGTCAGGGTGCTCCAGGACAGGTGGTGGTGGTGGGGGGGTTTGGGGCTGACCTGGGAATGCTTGTGGGGGCTGCAATAGGGCAGTGGGGGGAAGGAATGGCGATGCAGCACTGCAGGGGTTCCAGGCTGGCCAGTGATCGAGCTGGTCAGCAAACTGTTGGGCCATTGTGCGTGCGTAGCGTTCCCAGACAGCCTGGTCCTCCCAAGCTTTTACTGATCTTCAAGATTGTGACCTCTGTAGGGTATGGGAGACTGGAGTATTCCCACTGAAAAAACAATTGTGATTTACACCAGTTTTCCACGAAAACAGCACTTAGAACTTTTTTTGGGCGAATTGCCCCCAAATATTTAATTGCATTGACAGGAAGCAAGTTTTAAAGTTCTGCATTCAAGAGATCCTGCCTATGTGTACCTCTGCATTATCAAAGGAAGGACGGTACAGAACAAAAGGAAAAATAATGCAGAACCTATTTGAAATTACAATTTCATGTCAACATCTGTGAAAACCTTGTTGAATGAAGCAATAAAAGATGATTTTTGTGTTGGCTTCATTCAGATTTTACTTACCCTACCTTACTCAACAGGGTTAAACACTTACCAGTGAAATTAAGTAGGAAGATTGGTTCATCGCTATCATTTTCATTTTTAGGAGTTTAAATAAATGCATAAGTTTTAAACACTGGCTGTATACACCCCCTCATGTTATTTCTGAAATAAACACAAAATTGATCGAAAAAGAAAAGTTCTATCCACCTTCAAGTTTGGTTTTCATGCAATTAAAAAGGTTTGATTGTTCTATAAATTGTAACAAATATTAATTTTATGGGATAACCATTGCTTTAAGTAGCAAGTCCTACATCATACGGATTTCTTTGTCAGAGGAGCTGTGTGGATGAAAATGTACATTTATAGCTTGTAAACACCATATACAAGTGATTTGTATGGTTACATTAATTTGAAGTTTTGGTTTCTAATACAAATAATGTTTATTTAGTACAAAATTAAATATTAGGCAGCATGATACTCCTTGAAATTCTGTATATTAATGGATTTTCCAGGAGTTTGAAACACATTGATTTGATTAGATTGTTCTGCATAGTCTAACCTTAAATAACAGTATTTACATTTATTTCTTGAACACATGACTGATTCACATTTACATTCTGACATACAAACTGTACACGTTATACACAATACAATCTTTCTTTACATTTAAATTATCAGCATTCATACTTTGGATAATACAGAAGCCAAAATTGGTCTTATTTACAAATACACTTAATATTTTTGCAACACCAGCACAACAGTTTCTTTCCAGTGGCTTTTCTCCCAGTTACGATATTCTTTGGTCTAGGATATTTAAAAATTAAGCAAACCACTTATAAACAGCAGTTCTTAAAAAAAAATCCCCATGAACTCAAAAATTAATTAGCAGTTCGTATCTCATTACCGAATGTGTAATTTGGAGCAGTGATGTGCAGTTTCCGGGCAGTATTATGTAATTCACGCGCAGCACCACCATCTTTTAGGTTTTCTGTTCTGAAATCCACAAAATGCTGGAATCCAGGAAAAACGAAGCAATTACTAAAAGAAATATTCAATCTGTAAAGTGCACTAGTGTTTCAAGTGTTTTGCTTCTTTGCACGGCACCTCGCGATTTTATTGATAGAATGCATCAGGGTGAATAATGAGTTGAGGGCCCAGACAATGGTGGTGCTGATAGGTCCTTCAGAATTTTATTAAGGCCTGCAATGTTCTCTTCAAGCAGGTAGTTTTTCTTCTCTGTTGTCTTCTGTCTCTGTTCAGACATTTCAAGAGCCTTGTGGAGTTGAGCATTTTCAACATACAAGTCCTTGACTTTTTCATCTGCTTTAGCATTCTTTGACAACTGGGAATGAATAGTAAATAAAGTTATAAAAACCATTCCGTTATTTGCTCAAAGAGATGTACATTGGAAAGTCAGTGAAGTCTTGTAAAGTTTTTTTGTTTCATCTGTGAAATTTTTCTTGATTTGGTTAAATCAGTTATATGACTACTTTAGTCTAATTTTATTGTTTTCCCATGCTATGGACCCAATTTAAGAAGGACCATAGTCACTGCTGCAGTCCACATGCTGAGAGTTGACCCACATTACCGTTAGGGAGGGAATTCCAGGATTTCGACTCAGCAACCGTGAAGGAATGGTGATATATTTCCAAGTCAGGCTGGTGAGTGGCTTGAAGGGGAACTTGCAGGTATTCCAATGTATCTGTTGCCCTTGTCCTTCTAGATGGAAATGGTCATGGGTTTGGAAGGTGCTGTTTAACGATTTTGATGAATTGCTGCTGTGCATCTTGTAGATAATAGACGCTGCTGCTACTGAGTGTCAGTGGTGGAGGGAGTGGATGTTTGTGGGTGTGGTGCTAATCATGTAGGCTGCTTTGTCCTGGATGGTGTCAAGCCTCTTGTGTTGTTGGAGCTGCATCCATCTAGGCAAGTGGGGAGTATTCCATCACACTCCTGACTTGTACCTTGTAGATGGTGGACAGGCTCTGGGGAGTCAGGAGGCAAACAGGCTCTGGGGAATTAGGAGGTGAGTTACTTACTGCAGTATTCCTGGACTCTGACTTGGTCTTGTAACCACTACGTTTATGCATCAAGTCCAGTTGAGTTCCTGGTCAATGTCAACCCCAAAGATGTTGACAGTGGGGGATTTAATGATTGGATAGCGATTTTAAAAAAATGACTGGAGATCTATCACATTTTCTTTAAATACTATTAAGATTTGAGATAAGATTAAGATACATCTTAAGCACATTCATTACAACAATAAACCTGATAATCATGCACAACTTACTTGTTCTTTCTGTTGCATGGCTTTGTCTTGAAGAAGTAGCTTCGTATTCCTCAACTTATTTTCAACATCTTGCATCCTTTCTTCCATCTTTTTCAACAGTCGTTCATATCTCTCCTAGAAGAAAAATATTAAATACATTGCATGATGGTCAAAAATGAGGTGAAAACCATAACCATGAATTTACTTCTAATTGTACAAAAAAAAACTTGAACGCAACATTCTAATCAAGTGTAAAAAAACCTCAAAACATAAGTAACATTTGAGTGTAAAAATTTCTAAAGCTACTCAATAAAATAGTTAATTAAGTGGAATTTCACAGAAAAGACAAAAATCTACAACTGGTTTATATAATTTCAGTTTAGTTATATAATTTAAATCAACTGAATTTCAATACACATCTATTTAATATTTTTACTACTTATTTGACAATTATTTAAAAACATGTTTGAACGTCATGACAACACAATGAAGAGAAAGAAATATGCCTTCAGTGACTGTGTATTTTGTGAAAAGATATTACTGAACGAGTGATATTTGGAGTGAGAGCAAGCTTGGTCAGTTAATATTACAAACGGCAGGTCAGCCAGTGAGCTCAACAACATTTTAGAATTGCTTGAACAGGCAATCAAAAGCAAGTTCTGAGTTCAAATTAATTAAGCGGCATGGTGGTACAGTGGTTAGCACTGCTGCCTCACAGCACCAGGGACCCGACTTTAATTCCGGCCTTGGGTCACTGTCTGTATGGAGTTTGCACATTTCCTGTGTCTGCATGTGTTTCTTCCAGGTGCTCCGGTTTTCTCCCACAGTCCAAAGTTGTGCAGGTTAGATGGATTGGTCATGCTAAATTGCCCCTTAGTGTCCAAAGACATGTATGGACGTATTCTTCCACCTTCTTCCATTGGGAAAAAAATACAGGAGTTTGAGATCAAGTACCACCTGATTCAAGAATAGCTTCTTCTCTGCTGTCATTAGACTTTTGAATGGACCTACCATATATTAAGCTGATCTTTCTCCACACCCTAGCTATGACTGTAACACTTTATTCTGCACTCTCTCCTGTCTTTCTCCCCTAAGTACTCTATAAATGGTGTTTTGTTTGTATAGCGCGCAAGAAGCAATGCTTTTCATTGTATCCCAATACATGTAACAATAATAAGTCAAATCAAAATGTGGTTGGGGGAAGCTTTAGTAAATGCATAGGGTTACAGGGATATGGCGAAGGTTGGGCTGGGTAATATGATTTTGTTGGTGAGTTGGTGCAGACTTGATTGGCCGAATGGCCTCCTTCTGCATTGTTGGGGTTTTATGATTCTATGAAGGTGTAAATAATACAAAGATTTATGAAATTTAAGAAAAAAATAAACACCTAAAACTATGCTAACCAAGTAAGGGGATAATGATGCCATCACTACAGCAGTAGAAATAAATTTACTGTGGTTAAGTGTCTACTATAGACAAAGACAATTTTGAATTGGGAAATTTGAACCAATGAAAAACTGCATACAATGTTTTATTTCAAATGATTTGCATTGTCTTATTAATTTAGTATTTTCCACAAAGTATAAAGCAATACTAAGTTACATAAAAATCAGACACAAAGTCACAGATTAATTGTAAAAATAAAAAATGTATAACAAAGGGAAGGTATCCATATCAATCAGAACACTAGATTACTAGAAAGAAAAGTATTTTTAATTTAGACAGAAGATGCAAAAAAGTGTAAGAAACAGATTTATTGGTACTAAGCATCAAGCAACTGAATAGGTACAGAAAGGAAAATATTTGCAAAATGAGAGGCTAACATATATGCATCAATTTTCTCAGAAGAGGTAATAAAAAAATCAGGACTATTAACATTCTCCAAGCTGCAAGAAACTTCTGACATCGTCCATTATAACTCATAGCCTGTAACTTAAGGCTGCAATTAAGAGTAGAAAGATTATACCTTATGAAATAAAACAAATTTGTTTGATGTGGAAGTTTGAAACTTAAGTACATAATTGACAATTGTGATGGATATCTACAACACTAGAAAAATTAAATACTTTAAATAAAATTCAACAAATATGTTACACTTGGCATTTTTGTAATAATAGGTTTTCTTAAAAAAAATCACATTTCTACATCAAATACTTAATAAATAAAAATAATTTATAACACCATATATTTTTATCCAAAACATAAGGAAGTGTAAATATTCTTTTTTTTCTGAGAAGAATTTCTACTTATGATAAAAAGCTGTTTACAACGAAAGCCTTCACAAGTGCCCAATCCGCCTGTAGGTATCAGCATGCACTGCTCTCTGCTCCGGTGATAGGGCCTACAGAAAGAATGTAAGTGGTACACTTCACCCTGTATTATGTAAGAATTGCCTCAATATCCCACATTACTCATAGTTACGTATCACCATGACAAAAGCATTACAGACAAAACAAATTAAAAACAATTTGCTATCTTAGTAAAGTCAATCTGTACCAAAAGTTGCAATATAACCAGAAAATCATCTTGTCTTATTCTGGTAAAAACATGTTCTTCATGTATGGGAATGAATGTACATACTGCAAGATAATCACACTGTGACCCAGTCTTTTCCACACCCAACATCCATATATTTATCTGTATTTGCAGCAGGGATCACTACACATGGGTCAAGAAGGGGGAATCCTGGCTAATTCTCCTTCCTTAAGCCAGGGCACCAAAGCCAACTTCACCATCACCCTGCCTGTGAACAATTAAAGCAGATAGATTGAAGACCAAAGTGGGACCTTTCTGATCCTTCGGGCTCAGTTATTCACAATCTTAATTGGTTAAATCACCAAAGGAGCTCACAAATGTAATTTTAATCATCATATCGTAGCAATCAGACACAAACATTCACTCAGAATAACCTCTGTTCTCAGAATCCACCAATTGGACAGAATGTTTGTCCAATAGAAGCGAAATAATTCTCTTCACACACAATGTTATATGGCTGCTGCATTTCATGTTTTTGGGGGCTCTTTGAAAGGTTTGTATCAACATACCCTCTTTTTCTGTTTCTTTCCCCCTGCCCCCTGATTTCCTTGGACAATATTCCAACAGTGTGACCCTCTTTGATATCCTTTACAAAAGTTCATGAACTGTATTCATGAACACGGTGGTATGTTCATGAATACAGTTTAGAGATAACTGCTTTGCTCCTACCCAATTAAGAAGCCTACTTCACCTATCACTTCTTTACATCAACATGGTCAAGATGAGAACTTAATATTTGTCGGTAATTCGCAGCATGCTGTATAGAAGACAACCCTTTTCTAAATGGGGAATATCTTGAAGAATGATTAAGAAACTACCCTGCTGATTACTGCTTTGAGGTTTGGTTTTCCCTCTCACCAACATAGGCTTTCTCAGCAGTGCTACCTCTGCTGACCCTGTTGGCAGACAAACTGTTGGGTTTTTTGAAAGGTTTGTACCAACATATCCTTTTTTACTGTTGTGCCCTGCTGATAGGTTTGTATTCAGGTCCTTTGAATATTTTGCATGGCCACACACACGTGGTGAATGAGAAGAGCTGATTTTTGTGTGTGACCTACTTAGGACCTGAGATTGCTGCGCAGCTTAGAGTGAACTTTGGTATAAACATCTTTCCATTATCCCAGCAGTTGACCTATCAGTGAAAAGTCCATTTAAACAGGCAGGTTCTATTTTGGTTTTACCATCACAGTCTAGCAGACATAGGTGCTGTTAAAGGCTGCCAATGGTTTAAACGAAAATGAACGAACACTCTTCACCACTTATCTCTGTAGAAGAGGAAAAGTCGTAAGTCTCTGAGACTTTAGCGACTGGAGCTTTGGGTGGACGGATGAGAAAGCTGTGAGCTGGCTGATCAGATGCTAATTTCTTGCAACAAACATGAATATTGCTAACAATTAATGATCATGTCCTCTCATGGATTTAATGAAGATTTATAGAATAAATTGCAGGAGCCCTGACAACTGAGACTCCATTATATTCTAAGCTGCAAGGAGTGTTTTTTTTATATTTTAGATTCAGGTCAAAAATGTTTAAGCATTGAATTAATTCAGAACAAAGAGGCATAATTTGATTATGCCCTGTCAATGAGGTAAACCTTTCCAATAGACCAATAAAGCTACCATATGAATTTTCTGCCACAAAGTTCTATTTAACAAGGACATAAAGTGCCTACTACAATCTTTGCAATAGAAATGGTATAAAATTGAGCCTGTCAACACTTCTTGAGCTGCAAAAGTAATTAAAACCCACACAAGCACACAACTAAATCAACAGCATTCTTTTTGTTGATGTGAAAAGGCTGGAACCAATGGACCTGAGTGAACCACATTTTTAGTGTTGCAAGGATTAGAACAAAAATAATTTAATTACAATTGGAATAAAATAATGTTTAGTCCCACATTGCTAATGCAGCCTTGAAAGACATTAGTAAATATATTGCAAACCATATCACTATGCCAGTACAAAAATTAAATCATTTCTTCCAAGAATTCAACACAGTTTTAAAGAACATCTAAGAATATCACACAAATTGCTATACAAAATTAGAATTTTGTTTTTATTGTTAATTAACAAAAAGACCACTCTCTCTAGAATCTTCTGTTTAAGCCAACTATCAGAAAAGAATAATAATGGAATGACAATTACTTCACCATTGTGTCTTCCATTTTTGTGACTATCTGGATTATTTTCAGTGTGCGTGTGAAGAAAGGAAGCGCAAGTACAATCTAGGTTATTGCTTGCTATTTACCTGCTGTGTATTGCTTTCCATGACTTTCTTGTCCAGTTGCTCTTGCAGTTGACGGCATTGAATTTCCTCAAGGCTCAGGCGTTGCTGAAGCTGCACTAATTGTTCTTTAGGTACCATGGTGCAGACTTGTTCCCGCAGTTGCTGTAGCTCTCTAAGACCCTGTGCCTGGGTAAATGTCAGGCTTGAATTTGACTGTAGCAACTAAAGTAAAAAATGTAAGAAAATAATTTGTAATTTGTGTGACACTAATTAAAATACTTCACAATGTCACTTTGATTCAAGTATCACTTCATCATGCTATTTGAGTCTGTTTATAATTCAGAATCTAACTTAAAGTTCTAATTTAAAGTATGTCTAGAAATAACAAGAAATCAAAGACTACACATTAAAGATTCTTTGCTGTGGAAGATTATGGCTGGAATTATTGCCCATGGTTGGGATTCTCAGAGAACCCTACAGTGTAGAAAGAGGCCCTTCGGCCCATCGAGTCTGCACCAAATTCAAGTCCTACCCCAATATCCCACCCACTAATCCCTGGGATTAAGGGTTATGGGGAGAGGGCGGGAATGTGGAACTGAGCCACGACAGATCAGCCATGATCTTATTGAATGGCGGGGCAGGCTCGAAGGGCCAGATGGCCTACTCCTGCTCCTATTTCTTATGTTCTTATCCCTGGACAGTAAGTGGCAATTTCTTAGCATGGCCAATCAACCTAACCCGCACTTTGGACTGTGGGAGGGAACCGGAGTACCTGGAGGAAGCCCGCTCCACACAGACAGTGACCCAAGCTGGGAGTCAAACCCAGGACCCTGGAGCTGTGAAGCAGCAGTGCTAACCACTGTGCTACCGTGCCGCCTTCATTTATTGCAGTGGGATTCTCTGGTCCCACTACAATAAATGAAGAATTGGCTGAGTGCCAAATTAACTCCATTGCATTGTTAATGTAAGTCCACTTGTGACAATAATAAATAAACTTAAACTATTCTCAGTGACAGCAGTGACAGGAGAATTCTAGCCTTTGTATTTTTGATAAAGTCCAATTTGTGATTATTCAGAAGATAGATCAGTAAATTCTATGGTATTTTGTTTCTAGAACATTTTAGGTTTTCAGTGTTTTTGTTTGAAGCTTCAACATAACATTTTTTAATACTCCATTAAGAGATAATTTGGCTTCCATTTACAGATTATTGTACATGCAACAAAATATTATGATCAAAACTAATTGTTTTCCTCTCTGAATATTTTCCCTGTTACGAGGGGAGGCAATGGCATGGTAGTATTGTCACTAGTAATCCAGAGACCTAAGTTATTGTTCTGAGGACCTGGATTCGAATTCCACCATGGCACATGGTGAAATTTTAATTCAATAAAAATCTGGAATAAAAATCTAATGATGACTATGAAACCATTGTTGATTGTCATTAAAACCCATCTGGTTCACTCATGTCTTTTAGGGAAGGAAATCTACCATCCTTATCTGGTCTGGCCTAAATGTGACTCTAGACCCAGAGCATTGTGGTTGACTCTCAAATGCCTCTCTGAAATGGAGGGCAGTTAGGGATGGGCAATAAATGCTGGCCCAGCCAGCGATGCTCACATCCCATAAATTAATTTTTAAAAATCGCTATATAATTTGTGGCCATACATGCAATGTGCACAGCTAGCAGCTGATAGCATAACAAAGCATAACTCAAATTTTCACAATGTATTCACTTGTGTCTACAATTTTAATGATTACCCCATAATAATTCAATGGATATATACAAAAGCCTGTGTAATAACTACACAAGCTAAGGAAGTTTCAGGATTAATGCTTGTTCTGGGCTGAACAAGTTGATCACTGCCAGTCACGAATTGAAAAGCAAATGGTCTCAGAACGCAGAATTAGAAAAGGTAGAAGTTTTAGAATTCCATATACTCATCAACAGCAACCTTAATTGCTATGCCAGGATAATGTACAAAAACATTCCATAGGGCTTTATGCAGGGATTTACTCAAATAAGTAGTATGTGTAGTGATAAATGATATATGAACTAGGAGCAAATGCTGAGCTTGTAATTAAGATCTCAGTAGTGTAGATCTCAGATTAATTAAGATCTCAGTAGTGTAGTACTTGGCTTCATACCATAGCAATGATATTGAGGCTTTGGAGAGAGTACAGCACAGATTCACTATGTTGCCATTTGGTAAGGAAAAATATGAAGAACTTAGAAAAGGCTTTTTTCATTATAAGAAAGTGATCATGTGGCGGTATGAGAAAAGTGGTTAAAATTATGGAAATGTGGGATAGAGTAGATTAAAGCAGCTGTTTGGGGAAATCTCAAACAGGGAGTTGTTATAGGCTGAGATTTTCCCATTTCGGCCACAGGACCAAGAATTCCTGCTCAAAACCAGACCCCTGGCTGGGTTCCTCAAACTTTGATCCTTGCCAGCAGGACTGGAAAATCCCAGCCGCATATACAGGGTCAAAGTAAGAAATTTAGGAGAAAGGGCCGGAACAATTTCTTTACAAAGAGTCATGCAGGAATTTACTTGCAGGCATATGGTTGAGGCAAAAACTATGGCAGGAATTTTCCAGGCACCCCCCTTCCTCCGGCAGGATCCTCCAGTCCTGTTAAAGTCAATGGTAATGGTGAATTGCAAGGCTCATCTGTTCTGCTGCAAGAGTCAATGTCGGTGGGACCAGAAGATTTTGCCAGTGGGGAAGACTGGAAAATCCCATTCTATGTCAAGATTTAACATTAGATTGGACAGGTGAAAAAACAGAATAGGGATGAAATGATAATAGAAAGAAGATGGGGAAACTGAGATCAGTACTATTCTGTGACATGAAGGGCAAATGCTGGCAGACTGGTTGAAATGAATGCTTTGTTTCCATGTTGTAATGTCTGTGTGTTTCTATGTTTGCAATCATAAACCATTGAGGATCACAAGTTTTCAGCCAGTTTTATTTAGAACTGGACAGAACTGAGTTAAAGGATAGAAAGTAATTTCAAACTTTGATTTAATAGAGCTGGAATTTACGGTCAGGGATAAGCCACACGTTCAGTGCTGACCTTGAAGAAAACTACCCACAAAGATCGAGTGGACATTTCTGTTTCCAATTGCAGTTCAAACCTGGTACCAGGTCAAGCGGATCGCCAGGAATCCAGCAGCAGTGGTGTCAGCAAGCTGGCTAAGCAGCCAATCATATTGAAATGATATCACTGATAGCAAACCACAAAGCTAAAAGTACTAATCATCCGTCACTTTCAACTTAAATTCTCCAACAGAGAAATAAATGATTGATTGGATCAAGATTGCCACTAAAATAAAATAAACAATGATTGGCGGGATTTTCAGAGCTCCCTATGGCATATTTCTTGGCAACGGGAATCACAGAATCCCTATAGTGCAGGAAGCCATTCAGCCCATCGAATCTGTACCAACCACAATCCCACCCAGGCCCTATTCCCATAACCCAACATATTCACCCTGCTAATCCTCTTGACACCAGGATTAATTTAGCATGGCCAATCAACCTTATCTTTGGGTGATAGCCTGCTGTTAACCAATAGCGGGATCTTCTGGTCCTACTGCTGTCAATGGGATTTCCCAATTGCATCCAGCCTTCCACTGCCGGGAAATCCATGGCGGCCGCATCGGCAGGATTGGAAGATCCCTCCACCGGCCAATGACTAGAAAATCCAGCTGATAATTTGTTTTCCAATTTTGAAATTGTGATTTTTAAATTTTTGGCAGTAATTATTAATTTAGTAAGGTGTAACCTTTTCAAAGGATTTTACAATGTGACTAATGATGTAAAAGTGGAAGTTTTCATCAATTCCTTGCTTAGAGATTACACTCTGGGGATAGTGTGGGGAAGGTGAACTCAGCAGCACATATTCTGAAGGAGTATTAATCATTGACAGCAACTTCTGGATTCTGTGCATGTATGAACTCCCTGAGGTGTCATCAGCCCAATGGCACAATATTGGCAAATGCTAACAGTTTAGCCGTCATTGCCATTGCAAAATCCAAGCCATCATATATTTTTCAGTTTCTTAGTGAATACCTTGTCACTAGTCTCCAATAATTGACTCTCTAAGCCTGCCTGTTTCTTTCGCAGCTTTTCATTCTCAACATTGAGGACTTTCATTTCATGTTCAAGCGAGGCCATCAGAGTAATCTGTCAAGAGAAATTAATTCTGTATCAGCAACATTGAACATGAGAAGAAATTATTTTATCTTTGAGACGACAGCCTGACTTAGCTTCTGACTGTGAATGCATAGTGGTGTTAGGATCTTTAGATACAACATCTGCTTTACTGAAGATCCATTTTAATCCTTCATTGGTGTTCATTTTATAATAACTATTTTAATAACACTTTACTTAGCTGTTCTTTAATTTTGGATTACATGCAGAAACATTTCAAAAGTAGACAAATAAACTTCATCATAGATTTTTGTTCACCCTCTCAACTTCCTTTATTTAAAATTCTTAAGCATCTCAATTCCAACCCAACAACTGCAACTGTATCATGTTTGGACCCACAGTCTGATAGGATCAATTATTATATGCCTCTCCACTGCTTCTCCTCTTTGGTCCATTATGAAATTATCCTTTATAGTTTACATTCCTACCTGCTGCATTGAAATTTGTACATTTCCTGCAACGGTTGCAATGCCAGGACTGCCCTCTTCATATACACCAATACTCCATCAAAACAATCCCTTACTTCATAATAATATGTGTCTTTACAATACACCTTTAAAGTTAGCATATCAAAGTGAATGTTGATTTGGCTCCCCGATCCCACCAACAAAAAAAACCGCCGTGGGGTCAACTTAGGTGGGATCAGAAGTTCCTGCCAGTGGGAAAGGCCAGAAAATTTCATCTGCAATCTCAAATAAACAGAGTTTTGTTCAGCCATTGTGTTTGGCTTCCAGTAAAAGAATTGCACTTCAAGTGCTGATTTCATGTCTATCCCTGACAGTTTACAACATGATATTCGGACCAACCCCAAGCTTTATATTTACATTTGACCCACTACTAAGAAGACATTTTCAGTACAGGAATATCACTTGCTCATCCCCTACGTGCCACCAAAACTCTCATTAGGGCAGTTGATATCCCTAGATCTTTTGCTCAATTGTTTTCTTGGTAGTCTACCCAGATTTACCTTCTGTAAAATCCAATTCATCCAAAACTCTGGCCTCTTCCCTGCATGGAGTTGCAGTCTCAAAATCCCACCTGACTTCTGTAAAACCTTTCAGCAATATGTCCCAGCACCTACTGCACGTATCCAACTCTTATTTAACATGAGTCTTTTCCTCCTTCTAACCCACCATTAATTGCCACTCCATGTTGAAACCCCTTTCTTTGCTCACTCCTTTGAAAATCCTTTCAAAGTTTGCTTCTTGGATCACACCTTTCTGCAGAGTGTTCACCTAATCCTCAGTAAAGTGAATCATAGAATCCTACAGTGCAGAAAGAGGCCCTTCGGCCCATCGAGTCTGCACCGGACACCCTACCCCCATATCCCACCCACTAAACCCTCTGACTTACGCATCCCTGGACACTAGGGGGCAATTTCTTAGCATGGCCAATCAACCTAACCTGCACATCTTTGGACTGTGGGAGGAAACCAGAGCACCCGGAGGAAACCCACGCAGACACAAGGAGAATGTGCAAACTCCACACAGACAGTGACCTAAGCCAGGAATCGAACCCAGGACCCTGGAACTATGAAGCAACAGTGCTAACCACTGTGCTACCGTGCCAGTGATCTGGGATACCATTACATAACTGATCTAAGCCATTCTTCTTCACTCCTAACCCAACCATAGTGTGATATTGATTTTTTTCATTATTTTTACACCTACCTTTCTGTTGAGCTCTTTCTGAATCTGATCATTTTCCCTCTTCAGACAGGCTTTCTCCTGATCGGCAGCCTTTAGTGCAGCAGATTTGTTATAGTGTTTCTGGTGTTTGAGAGTTAAAATTGCAGATTCCAGATGTTTGATCTGTTAGAAAGAAAAAATGCAATCTTGTCATCTGCAAATTTCAAGGTCAATTTGTTACCAATTTATTATTACACAGAAAGATTTGTTACATGTAAATGATTGCTAGAAACTTGTACTGGCGATGGATAATAGTTTCATGGTTCCATTACTGAGATTAGCTTTCGATTCCAGATTTTTAATGTTAATTAAATTAAAATTCCACCAACTGCCATTGTGAGATTTGAACCCATATCCCCACAGCATAAAACTAAGCTTCAGGATTATTATTCCAGTGACATTTCTTTACAGGGGAGATGGCGGTGTGATGGTGAAGTGAAGTGGAGGGAGGGTTTAAGGAGGGAATCCTAGAACATAGGGCCAAGATTGCTGAAAACCTTGCCACCAATAATGAGACAAAGAGAGTGGGACTGTACAAAAGGCCAGAGTCAGAGAATCAAAGGGCGCAGATATGACAGCCGGGTGAACAGGATTGTAAAGGACAGAAGGCATGAGCTGATGGTGAAATGTGAAGATGATCATGGATGGAGAATTTTAAATTCAAGGCATTAGGAGATGGTGTACATTATACATTGAGTGTTAGCAGGCTGCAAAGCAGAATTGACAAGGTCACATTGTGTGATAGCCAGTTGGGCAAGACATCAAAATGTGACCAGTTTCAATGGAAACAGCTGTGCTTTCAGAAAAGGAAGCAAGTGGTGAAAATTGATAAGGAACAAGCGGATCAAATAGCTGAAGTATGGGGAGATGGATTCTACAGTAACATATACATAAATGTATAAAACTCTTCTGAGGCAAAACTTCATTAATTCTCCTTATCTGTTGCTCTTTTGTTTTCGTGGTGTCTTTCACCCAACGAAGCAGGAGGAAGTGGACTGCAGATGTTTCCAAAACTCTCTTCAGTTTACTGTACTCTCAAAATGAAGTCCATCTTACACAGCTCACCAGGATTTTCCAGGCTCTTTCAGGTTGAAGTTGGAGATGGGGAGAATGGCATAATGACTCAGGATGATGATGGGTGACATGCCTATTGTCCTCCTGTTGCCAAGCTATTTTATCCCAAATAAGCTACTTATATGGTTAATTGCCTTTTCTGGCATTTTACCAGAGGCAGGGGACCCCTTCGCCCTGGCAGTGTTCCAGCAGGCTCCCGTGAGGCTTTCCTGCTTTTCAGGGCACCCTTTGGCAGATAAAGGGCAACAGCTGCTTGGGACATTCTGCAGCCTGTCCCCAACAATCTTCCCCTGATCACCTGTGGGGCTGGTATGACTAGATCCCCAGTCCCACTCAGCTGGTTATGGGGACATATCTTCATTATGCATCCTCTTACTTCAGGCGCAGTTTCAGCAGTGGCCACCACTTCCAGTGGTGCTGAACTGCCAGCCCTCTGATTGGGTCTACAGTTCCTGGGGGCTGGGCCACCATTCTTAATTGGATTGCAGGTGTGGATCCTGGCATTTGATTGGCTCTCAACCATAAAAGGGTCCTGCCCACCTGCTGAAGCAAGGTTGAGTGTCTTGCTTAATTCGGATGACAGAATCCCTAGAATCCAGGCCTGGGAATTCAATCAGAATTCAGAAAACTGTCAGTTTCCTACATACCTTCTCCCTGGAATGCTGTAACTCTCCTTTTGTGTGCTGTCCCTCTTTCTGCAGCCTCTCATTTTCCTGCCGTAGAAATTTCTGTTCCTCCTCCACCAGACGGGTCAGGTCATCCTGGTAAAACATTTTCTGCTGTTGGTGGTGAAAATCTGCAGAATGCAAGGTCTGCTCCAGCACCTGATTCTGAAAGGAAACATGTACTTAGGTAAATCAACAGAAGTGTTTTCTTTCTGTGTGTTTGTCTTCAGAGGCAGGAACAAGCCACTTGTTATTCTTTCCTGCTCCTCTTTTTCATTCATCACCATGACAACCAGATCCAGAAATGCACACAGGACTAGCTCGAAGTGCCTCAATGTTGGATTATCTGTTGGCTATCTACAAAAGAGAAATGGAGAAGAGGCTGGGTTCATGAAGTAACTTTAGTTGGAAGTGAACTCCATTGGAAGAGAACAGCACTAGGCTAATTGTGATGTTACCACTGGCAATTTTTTTTTTCATATGTAGGATATACGTATCGCTAACTGGCCAGATTTATTGCCCATTCCTTGTTGCAGTTTAGAGTCAACCACATTGCTATGGTTTTGGAGTCACATGTAGGCCAGACTGTGTAAGGAGAGCAGATTTCCTTCCTTAAAGGACATGAGTGAACCAGCTGGGTTTTTTTGACAATTGACAATGACTTCATGGTCATCAATAGATTCTTAATTCCAGATTTTTTTATTGAATTCAAATTCCACCATCTGCCATGGTGGGATTCAAACATGGGTTCCCAGAACATAAGCTGATCAATAGTCTAGCTATGATACCATTAGGCCATTGCCTCCCCATTCATTATATAAGTTCAGTGACAAAGAGGCTACATTTAGCTGAATATTAAAAGGCAATTGGTATCATGCTCTATTGCAGCAAGTATCAGCATTTGTAAGGAGAAGTAGGGAAGTTAGGGAATAACTGAACAAAGCTCTCAATGCAATTTACAGTAAGCCATCTTTTCAAAAATGTCCAATACAATAAAGCTAACTTCATCTATATGCATGGGAGCACACAAAGTTACATACAGATTTAAAAATGTTATTGGCTGAAAGAATTCAGGCAACACTTACCTTATCTTTGGTGGTCTGTAGCTGTTTGTGCAACGACATCACTTCCTGTTTCAATGCCTCATTTTCCTGCTGAGCTACACGGAAGTCTGATTTCAATTTTGCCATCTGGAGATTGCCACTTTGTAAACTTTCCTCCAGACTCTGTATCTAAAAAAGTCAAATATCTCCTGTGAATTTTATTAAATTCAGCAAACGATTATAACCTCCCAACAGTCAGTCCACTGAAAATACAAGGCAAGCGTCTGATGTTCGATGGTACATTTGCTCCAGACTTGGGGTTTTCGCCTTGTTCTTATAAGTACTCAACAAAGTTAATTCCTTTAAGCACAATTTCCTTGGAGTGATCCAGTAACTCAATGCCACTAATGAGCTTAAAGCTGTGCCCGAAACCTTCACCACTGGGCAATTACTAAGTGAAAACAAGATTTTTTCTGATGGGTTTGGAGCGAAGGATGAGTCAACACATCTCTCTCTCAGGCATTTAGGATTGTGTTGATCAATGGCAAGTAACCTTTGTGCCACACAAATGCCAGACAATGACCAACACGAACACAAGAGACTCTAACCAGCTCCCTTGACATTCAATGGCATTATCTCCCACGTCATCTACACGCTGGGTCGGTCACCATTGACCAGAATCTAAACTATACCAGCCAGCTACAAAAGCAGTTTAGAAACTAGGTATTCTGCACCTAAGGCCTTTCCACCAGCGATAATGTACAGGTCAGGACTATAATAGAATATTATTTATCTATCTGAATGAATTTGCTCCAACATTTCTCAAGAAATTCAACACTGTCTAGCACATGATTGGTGCCTAATTATTCTGCCAGTGCACAGTGGCTGCAGGGTGTGCCATCTACAAGATGGCACTCACCAAGGTGCAGTTTTCAGGACCATCCAAACCTGCCGCCTAGGAGAACAAAAGTTACAGGCACATGGGAACATCGCCACCTGTAAACTTCCCCGCCAAGTCACACACTATCCTGACTTCACTGTTGTTGACTCAAAACCCTGAGGTTTCTTACCTAACAGCAATGTAGGACAATGATTCCCCTAAGCTGTGCAGCCTAAATGTACTGTGCAGAGAACAGGCCATGCTCAGTCTATGTTCACTTGTTATGTAAACATTCATGGCCACGTAGCAATTTTAAAGCAGTGCAAGAAACTGACCATGCACAGTAAGGAGGAATGAAATGAAACATTGCTGTGAGTGTAGTTTCACCACATGGACTGCAACTGTTCAAGAAGGCCACTACCATTTTCTCAAGAGCAATTAGGAATGGGCAATAAACACTGACATTGCCAATGATGCCCATATCCTATGTACAAATAAAAATACCCAGTAGCTCTGAAAGATGCCAGGAAAGTGGGCCCCTTGTCTTACATTGGTTGCAGAGCAACTTGAAGATATGGTGCAATAGAACTAAAATCACTTTTTTCTTGTATCTCCTTATAATTCATCTGCAATACCTTTTCTTGCGATGTGTTCAGCTCACTAGATAACTTTTGGACTTCATGAAGTGATGTCTGCAATTCTTGCCTTAAATTTTCCGTCTGCATCGCCATAATGTTCATTTTGGCAATCTGAATGCAAGTATTTATAAATATAGTTACAAATACATTCTAAAGCAACTGTTCCTGTGGTGAGTGGTTACTAACTGGTGCTCTGAATCTGATCTAAAATGTTCCACTTCAAATTTTCATACCTTGCCAATGCACCGATTCACTTCATCACTCAATGTTTCTTTCTCCCTTATCAAGTTCTCATGTGTGCGTTTTAGAGCGGTGAATTCATCCTCCAGTTTGTTATATTTGGACAACTGTAAATGCAGAAGATGGAATTGAACTTTTCTCACAAAATCCACCCATTCCAAAGTGTAATTCCATTCATGATTCTTAATCAGATGAACATTAATAACTTTGAATGTGTGCTGTATGTGGATGGTAGCACAGTGGTTATGTTACTGGACCCAGATGTCTGGACTAATAGCAAAGAGGCATGACAGCTCCACCATGGCAGTTGGAGAATCTAAATTCTATTGATTAAATAAATCTGGAACTAAAAAGTTAGTATTAATAATTGTGACCGGGAAATGACTGGATTGTTGTAAAACGTATTTAATTCACCAATGTGCTCGAAGGAAAGAAATCTGCTCTCCTTACCCGGTCTAGCCCAAGGTGACTCCAGACACATAGCAACCTAGTTGACTCTTAACTACCTTATGAAATGGTCTCGCAAACAACTCTGACCAATTAGGGAGTGGCAATAAATGCAGACCTTAATAGTATTGCCTACATCCCATGAATGCGTAACAAAACTCAGTGTTTATGAATCCCATGCCTCAATATTTTAAATAGGTTACAGATAATTAAAAGTATCTCACTTATTTCTGCTGATAATTAAACACTTGCTTTAGTCACAGTAAGCAGACCGAGTTCTTTCCTCAATTGCCGAAAGGAAAGAGATGTTGCTGAAGTTTTTTGTCTTGCACTGCCGTGGAGAACACATCAGGGAATTTGGGAAAATAGAATATTAGACTATATTCTACCAGCTTGCACTTACAAAACCCAAAGTTCCTCAATTGGGCAGCATTTGTTAAACAATCCTGAGTGAGCTAATAGCTGCACTAACAACTAAGTTAAGGTGAGCTTGTAATGTGACTCATTTCTACTCACCAGAAGTGACCACCATTCAGACAAGGACTGATTCTCCCCTAACAAAAGGAACATGTTCAAGCCTTGCATCTTTTTTGACTTATCCAGGAGCCTGCGGTACCTATAGTTTCCCACTGCATTTTCCATACCAATGCCTCAGCCATTAGTGTCAACTTGTCAACCAATCAACCACCCTCTTCTTTTGTAGTTTAAGTTCTGGTGAACATTTAAAATTTGTCATTCTTGCGTTTGTCCTGATAGGTGCAAGATGAAAAGCTTCAGCAACAAGTATTTCTTCAGCAAAATTCCAACTAATTAAGCAACTTCAAACCATTAGAACATTGATCAGCCAGTGAGGATAATGGCATTAGAATTGCTTAGGAATTAGCCAGCGTTAGACTGGAAAAGAGCATGATTTAGAACAAAAAAAAGGCAAAATCATTGATGGAAAATTTGGTAGTGAAAATTTTAATATGAAATAGACAGGGTACAATATAAAAATATTTCCATCAGAACTTAAGGCCAGGATTTTCCGATCCTATCCCTGGCAGTAATTGTCGTGGGTAGGAGAGCACATTTGCCAGACCAACCAAAGATTTGTTGACTTCAGGCAGAAATTTGCAAGGTAGGTGGGACTGGAAAATCCCAAAGGGACAGTTCTATCCACGAAAATATCTGTAAAGAAGTCACACTAAAATTAAGACCACTAATAGAGAATAAAGCTAGAAGAGAAGCAAAAAGTAGTAAAATAAAGGCTAAGAATATAAAATAGGATGGCTTAAGCTTTTATAAGCACATTAAAAGCAAACAGATAGTAAAAGGAAGTGGCGAGGCCACTAAGAAGGTAATCTCCTCATAGAGAACAAAAGAATAGGAGAGTTAGCCAAGTAGCTTGTATCTATTTACAAAGAAGGATAAAAGAAGGTCTGCAAGGTTCAAGACAAAAATGCGGAGGAACAGCTAATATGTTAAGAAAGCTGTATTTAAGGGATCAACAGGAATGAAAATTGATAAAATTGAAAATTGGTACTATTAGCCTTCTTTGGTATTAACAAATACCAAAGGAGGCTAATGAGGAAATAAGAGGTGTCAATCATAATTTTCTAAACACTTACAGGAACAGGAATTCATCAAAAGATTGGAGTTTGGCAGAAAAAAGTTAAACTTAGCAAATAACTCAACGTAAAAACATGAAAATCACAAATCTTTGCAAAGTATTGGTTATCAGAGATTTTTTAAAAATTCATTTTTGCAGGGTGTGGCTGGGCTAGCATTTATTGCCCATTCCTAACTGCCCTCCATTTCAGACAGCATTTGAGAGTCAATCACATTGCTGTGGCTCTGAAATAGGCCAGACCAGGTAAGGATGGCAGATTTCCTTCCCTCAAGGACATTAGTGAGCCAGATGGGTTTTTACCAAATTGACAATGGTTTAATGGTCATCATTCAACTTTTAATTTTGTATTCAAATTTCACTATCTGGCATAGTGGGATTCAAACCTGGGTCCCCAGAGCATTAACCTGGGTCTTTGGATTGCTATTCCAGAGATTATTCCACAGAGTTGTAAAAGGCGCATACAAAGAAAATGGTATATCTGCATTTCAAATATTTTTGACAACTGGCACATGAAACTTACTGCAAAGATTAAAATGAACGGTATTAAAGAGGGTACAGGTGAAGGAAAGAGAAGACATTAGGGACCGGATTTTCCCTACATGGGTGGAAAATAGACTGTTTTGGGTCTCTGGCCCACCTTAGAGTAAGGTCACTGCACGGGATTTTCCTGTTTGATTGACATTGAGGAGGGTTCCCTGTCCAACTCAGGGTGGTGGGCAGACTCTCAAAGCTGGAAGGCCAACCGGAGACCTTGCAGCTTGAGAAGCAGCAGGCTGAGATGGTAGATAAATAATAGAGGGCACTTCAACATGGTAATGTCCTGTCAGTAAGATGTTAATGAAAAAATAGTTCTTGAAGCCAAGCTAACTCTGAACGGTGGGGTCCCTCTACAGGATAGCGTGCGGCCTCTTGGTCTGCCTAGAGTGCTGGTCCCTGGTCTGTTGTTAGCTGCCTGCCTTTAGGCATCTAAAACTAACTCCTACCGATGCAGGAAACTGGAGGCCGATTGGAAAATTCCAGTCAGCTTCCTTTAATTGGAGCTACCAAAGTTCCTAACATGGATATTCAGTTACCCATTGGGGTGGGTAGCCATACATGCCCCAATGCTGTCTTCACTATAATGGTTATTGCCAAGTTCAACATCAGAAAATTGACCCGTGTTGGTATTTTCAGGCCCCATCTGCCTCCACTCCCAGACCAAAATGGTTGGAAAATCCACCCCTTGGACATAGATATTTCTTCAGTTGCCCAGATTTAGCGAGTGCTATAACCCAGAGTCTATGCTAAAGGATTTCTCTTGCTCTCCATGAATATAAGAGGTTTCAACATGGGCATCAGTAAGTTGGTTGAGTTGGCAAACTATATTCAAGTATTTTGGGACAAACAAAATGGAAATACAAGTGGTAAATTTCTCAACAGAGGGGCAAGAGATTTTGTGGACGCAGATGGAGATTTTAATTGATCATCGTGATACCAGGGAAGAGAGAATACAATTATGATGCCGGATTCACAAAAATAGGCCTACATTCACAGCAGCAAAGTTGAAGTGGAATTTGATAAAAATGTGCAGAATATTGAAAGGTTCAAGAGAATAATTTATTCCCCTGTTAACAAGGGGACATAATCACAAAAAGCAGTTTAGATTTTTTCCTTGCAAAAATGGTTATTAGATTACAACTCACAAGTAGCTACTGGAGCTGAGTTCATAAGAACATTTAAGTAGGAATCAGCTAAACACTTACAGAAAATAATAATGGCTACAATGACCAAACAGTGAACTAGAAGTAGATGGCTGACTAATGGTGGGGGTGGATATTCCAGTCCTGCCTTCGCAGTCCACCCACTACAAGTTCCCTGGCAGCAAGGGATGCAAGCAATGGGAAACCCCATTAACAGTGGTAGGACTGCCTCCATCATGGCAAAACATGCCACGGAGAGCACGGAAAATCCTGCCAGATAGCTCTGATTGGGGAGTGATATGATGCTCTGAAGGCCCTACTTCATGTTGAAATTTATATGGTTCCACAAAGCTGAGTAAATTTAATAATTCTAACAAATAGAAGACTGGAGCAGCCCAGTAGTTAGCACTGCTGCCCCACAGCGCCAAGGACCCGGGTTCGATCCCAGGCTTGAGTCACTGTCTGCACATTCTCCCCGTGTCTGCATGGATTTCCTCCAGGTGCTTCAGTTTCTTCCCACAGTCCAAAGATGTGCAGGTTAGGTGGATTGGCCATGCTAAATTGATGCTCGTGTCAGGGGGATTAGCAGGGTAAATATATGGGGTTATGGGGATAGGGCCTGGGGGGCAGATTGATGTCGGTGATGACACAATGGGCCGAATGGCCTCCTTCTGCACTGTAGGATTCTATGATTCTAAACTCCAAAATTATCACTGAACAATTTAACCTTACATGGCTGTTTTCAATTTCTTGCATGATATGAATTTTTTCTTGTTCTCGTTCTTTCTGAAAATTCCCAGCCCTTTTCTCCTTTTGATGAATTATTTCAGCCAGCCGTTGCTTCAATTCCAATACATCAGCTTGATTCTTTGAGTTCCTGTGGCAAAGATCTTCATTCTCTGCATCTAGCTGTTGGTTCTGGGATCTCAGTTCTGCCATCTGATTCATAGCACCATTTGGAACAAAAAGGTTTTCAGAATGATAGGTAGCAACCAACAATCACGCAAATAATTACTTCATACGCAAATCTTCGATAAAGAAAGGAGCAACTGCATTTCTGCTGCACATCAAATAAAGGCTTAATAATTCGGAATTAAGTTTAACCATTTGTGATTTAAAAGGTTTTAAAATGATCAAGAAGAATGTCACAACCTTCAGAACAACTCCAAATTGCAGATAAACATAATCCAGTATGGATTTGTGACAACAGATTAATAGGTTAGTATCTCCTTATACATGCACTTTAATTCGACGATTATAAGCATCATGGCCTAGATTTTTTTCTTTGCTAATTGATGGTTAAACATGGCATGCGGTTTCCTCTTGACTAAAATGGTGCCTTATTCAGCTAAAATCTGTATCTTTTGATTACCTCATGGACAGAAAAACACTCGAATATTTATTAAAATATTTTTATTACATGGCCAATTTATACCTAGTTGGTGGTTTCACCTGCACCACAACAGTGACTTAAATGTTAAAAAGACTTAATTAACTTAAAGCATGATACCTTGAGCTGATGGAGGAAAAGTTCTTTCTTTAGTTGGGAGCAAGGTCCACCATTTGACTTATCTATGTCTTCCGGATGACAAGTTAGTTGAAACAAGTCACAAACAGTGACACATTGACAAAGCCAGTAAGAACAGGAGAAGGTAAGCCATTCAACTTCTCGAGTCTGGCCTACCATTCAGTTGGGTAATGGCCAACCAGCGTCTTAATTTCATCTATTTGTTTTGGTTTCATAACCCTTAAATTTTCAACCAACCTAACCGCAACAGGTTTTTGGGGGAAGAGTTCCAGATTTTCACCACCCTTTTGTGTGTAGAAGTGCCTTCTCAGATCACCCCGATTTTAAGGCTGTACTTTTGTGTTCTGAACTCTCAGTTTTGATTTACTTGATCAAATCCTTTAATCATCCTAAACTTCCCAATTAGATCACCCCTTAAAATGATACATTCAAGGAAGCAGAAGCGTTGTTGTTGCCACCCTTCCCAGAATGGCCAGGAGGCTATCAGATTCGCCATCAAGCTCCTGGTGGCTTTTGTAAGTAATCTGAGGGATTTTAAATGGCAGAGTGTTCACTTTTATCCCTCCTCACTCCTGTCGCTGGGGAAAAAACAAATAATTGCTGACATAAACATAAATCTGAGTTGATGAGCCTGGGCATTTTCCATGCACCTCCACAATATGTTTATGCACGGGGTGGGGGTGGGGGGCACCCTCCAGGGGCCAGCGTTGGGATTTTCTGGTCTCACTGCTGTCAATGGGATTTCCCATTGAATCCATCCCCCACTGCGGAGAAACCCGTGACAGGAATGGGGAGGGGTCGGGGTCACCATAGCTGGGAACTTGGTGGGAAAAGCCAGAAATCACCCCCAACTGGATTGTTTCCCTACATTCCCTTGGGAAACACACCCATTTCTAAAATGATGTAGTTCACCTCATTCCATTGGTAGAAAATGTCACATTGGGGTTGCACAGCTGGCAGAGTCTGTGGGACGGGTTGTTTTGAGGTGGTGATATCCGAAGGAGCAGTACTTTAAGTGTGTCACAGATAAATAAAACCCAGGAAATCTTCCATTTTAATTTGGTGAGCTCAGGAGAAATAGGAATGCTCTTTCTGGGAAAATTTCCTGGGCCTTTTTAAAAAAAAACTTTTAGAATTCCCCAAATGGATTATTAGACAACTGAACCCCTAATAATAACTACATGAATTGGCCATGGTGCAATCCCTGCCTTCTTGCTTATGAATTTCACAAGCAGCACTCCACGACTGCTGTGGTAGCTGGATTTATAAAAGTAATACAAAATATTCAATGGAGAACCTGGCACAAATTTATATCTTTGTGAGAAGTGAAAACATACCTGCTTGTTCAGAACTTCTATAATTCTCTGAGCAGTCATTTTGTCACCCTTCAAAATCTCCACTTGTTGCCTGCAAAGATTCAGAGCTCTGCATGTTAATGTTCTACCTTAAATCATAGACTCACTAACTCACTTGACAGGCAATTAGCACAGAGATACAGTTGAATGCTGCTATCCACCCACTGGCTGAAAAGTTGGGAGCTATCCTGAATCTGCCTATCCTGGAAGCCATGACTGAATTTTATATGGTCCATGAAGTCATGGTTTCCATCCCCTGTAAAAATAGGATGTTCTGCTTCTAAGAGCTGCTGGCCAATCATAGTATTGATTCCTAACACTTCATTCCTGCTATAACATTACACCTTGTCTTATATTGTTACATGTTGTTGGTATTTGTTAAGTGCTGCCTTAGGTTGGATACACCTGTAAGCCTAAAATCAAGTGCAAGATTTATGCACATAATATTGTGCATTTGAATGTGCTGAATGTAACAAGTGTCAACAATGGGGAGATTTTGAGCCTAATCTCTCCATCTGCAGGAATGGCAGTACACTCTCAAAATCCAGAAAGCGTGATTCACATCGGTGAGTTTCTGAACTCCAATCTTCCAGGCCTCTTGCCGGTGCAGTGATGTGAAACACACTGTGGGACCCCAGGAAGCTCATTTTAATATATTAGCATGTCATTAGCAAGCACTCTCTCCTGGACATCCATGGGCAGATATTCAGTGATGTGTGATATCATGCTGGCGCCATTTACAAATAGTTCACCTAGAACATGAAGCTGTTGTGGGGGCCTCCCCAGGGGCGTAAAGATGAGTATAGCCCGCAGGGCAGTGTCCTGGCAATGCCCCCTGGCACACATTGGCATTGCCAGATTAGCACCATGCCATCTTGGCAGTACCAACGCTTGTCAAGGGATAGGTCCCAGTGGGAGCCTCACAGGGAGGGAGATACATTCAGCTATAGTTGTGGGCTGGGAGTGGAGCAGGGGACGCCAGCGATGGCCATTTGGGGATGGGAACGGTGGATGTTGGCTCTGGTGGTGGAGGGGGGTGGGTAGAGGCTGATGTTCAGGCAGAAGAGGGGTGAAGGGGGGGAGAGGGGAGGGGTTGAAGAAACACACCAGTTTTCTTGCTGGAAACAACACTGCCATTGTTTTGGTAAGGTTCCCCCAATTTCCTTCTCAAACAAATAACAGCAAGAAAATGCGACAATTAGAATTAGCGAAAAATGCAAACATCAAGTTTTAAAAACAAATTCTTAAGCAGTCAGATAAGTGCTAGTTAATAACTTTGTTTTCAAATGATTCTAATTACACTAAAACAACCAACCTGAAAGGTTAAAACATCAGAAACATGGTAATTTAGACATAATTGAATGTATTGAGCATTGTGGTCATGATTTTAACAAACTTAAAGAGATGTCCAGGAACTTTTCCAGCAACTTACTTTAATTCCTGTTGCAGGTCATTCAATTCTATGATTTTCTTGTGATTAACTTCTTCTTTCTCCCTCAGTGTGGCCTTTGGATCTTTAAAGAGGTCATTCGCATCAACAAGTTCTTCAGATTCACCACTGCAGAATAAAAAGAAAAAGCTGCAAAACTTTGAGCTCAAGTCAGCCGGATGAAGAAAAAGAACAAATAAAGGTAGAAAGGAAAGGACTGAAAAAAAAAGTGATTCTTAACCTTTGTAAATCACTGATTCAGCCCAAGCTGGAATATTGTGTCCAATCCAATTCTGGGCAACAGAGGAAGGGGTTTAAGGCCTTGTGGAAATGTGGAGGGCTGGGGGTGGGTGCAGAGCAGCTTTACCAGAATGATATCAGGGATGGTGGATTTCGGTGTTGTGGAAAGACAAAAGGAGTTGGTTAGTTGTCCTTAGCACAGAGAAATTTAAGGAAATTTAAAGAAATTTAAAATTATGAAGAATTTTGATAGATTAAACGAGGAGAATCTATTTCTAGTGGCTGGAGGATTTGTAACCAGAGGGCACAGAATTAAAACTATTGACTAAAGACCCAGAGGGGAGATGAGGAGAAATTTCTTTTACACTACAAGTTGTTATGATCTGAAGTAAGTTTAAAATTAACTTATGAAAGGGAATTTGATACATATTCATAAAGGAAAAAAATTGCAAGGCTAAAGGAAAGAAGACAGGAATGGAATGAATTGGAAAGCTCTTTCAAAGGACTGGCATAGGCACGATTGCTTAAATGGTCTCCTGCGCAGTATGGTTCTGTGAAAGAGGATTGTTTGTGAGCGGCATGGTGGAACAGTGGTTAACACTGTTGTCTCAGTGGGACCCAGGTGACTGTCTGTGTGCATTTTGCACATTTTCCCCGTGTCTGTGTGCGTTTCCTCTGGGTGCTCCAGTTTTCTCCCATACTTCAAAGTTATGCAGATTAGGTTGATTGGCCATGCTAAACTGCCCCTTAGTGTAAGGGGGATTAGCAGGGTAAATACGTGGAGTTAAGGAGATACATAGGGCCTGGGTGGGATTGTTGTCGGTGTTGGCTTGAAGGGCTGAATGGCCTTTTTCTGCACTGTAGTGATTCTGCGATTCTATTCTATGATTTTATATCCACCTGCAAGGAAAGAGCCATTGCTTTAACACTGCACCCAAAGGACAACTCCTCCAGCAGTGTAGCACTGTCTCACCATTGTATTGCATTGATGTGTCAGCTTAGACTAATGGCTTAAATCTTTGACTGGGGCTTGAATCTGAAATGGAGGGCAGACTGCTGTTACTGAGCTATTGCTAATAGGTATGGGCTCTAAACCTCCTGTCTTGCTAACTAAGAACTAATCACAATCACCTCTGTAAGGTTAGGTTGCACTGCTAGCAGTTTATATAGAGTGGTTTGAAAGAATAACTAGCCAATGTCCTGCATCACCACTTTTAGAAAGGCCTGTTGATTTAAGTGCAGCTTAACTGAAGTGACCCCATCAAGGACCCCAGAGATGGAAGTCTTGCCTGCTAACAGCTGCCTGCTGATCAAGACTGGCCGTTCTCTTGGGAATGGTAGCACCATTGGGGAAACAGTGGCTGCTGCTAATACAACATCTAGCTGCAGCTTGGCATCACTGCTGGAGCCCAGGTCATGAGTGAGTGATGACGAGGTTGGGGGGGGGGAGGTATTTTCTGGTGACAGTTGGCAGCAAGGGAATGGTTCTCAGCAGGGATGCCACCCTTTTCCCAATAGGGGGACCCCCCTCTTCCCAATATGGGGGTCCCTAAAAGTGCCTTTAATCAAGGATCCCCACTCTGGTAGCCTGCTGCTGACCCTGCATGGGCTTGCTTGATGTGCTCTTTGTTGTGTTCCCCACATGGCAAGGCCCTTGCTCACCTATTATTTCCACGGATCAGTGTGGATGCATATGTACCAACACAAACACATGAAAAAATAGAACAGTTGACGTTAAAGCATTGGCATTTTTAAAATGTTTTGTCATTTAGCTATGCAACTATAATGTGATCATGGCTTTATCTTTAATCTGGGATAAGGTGTAAACATGCAAATGAGCAAAAGGGTAAGAAGGACATTGTGCAAGACAGTCTTACATGCATATCACCTTATGGTGCAACAAACTAACACATCAACATTCACCATTCTGTCATGCTTTATGATTAACAGGCAAGGTGATGCATTTTATATACCACAGTATACCAAATTCCAAAATTTTTTGAAACAGGAAAACTATTTTCCATTCTGAAATATGCTTTGAATGAACATTTGATGTAGTCCATCATTTTGTTTCTGTATTTGCAGTTTTTAGTCAATATCTGCTATCTTGGTTCTGATAGTTTAGATTCACCCATTAACAATACGCCCGCTTCCTGTTGCTGCTGAATTTAATTCAGAATAGTAAGCTTGCAATAATATATTTGGACATCCAACATTTGGGCAGTTATAGATGCAATAGATTACAAAAAGAATATTTGCTCTAATGGTCGCAAAAACCCAGCCTGCAGGTGCAGCAGGTGGTCAGGAAGGCGAATGGGATGCTGACCTTCATAGTGAGGGGGATTGAATATAAAAGTAGGGAGGTCTTGCTGCGGCTGTATAGGGCATTGGTGAGGCCGCAGCTGGAGTACTGTGTGCAGTTTTGGGCACCGTACTTACGCAAGGACATTTTGGCCTTGGAGGGAGTGCAGAGGAGGTTTACTAGGCTGATGCCGGAGTTGAGGGGGTTGAGCTATGAGGAGAGGCTGAATAAACTAGGTTGTACCCATTAGAGTTTAGAAGAATGAGGGGAGATCTCATTGAGATGTATAAGATGATGAATGGGATGGATAGGATAGAGGTGGAGAGACTCTTCCCGCTCAGAAAGGACAGTAGGACTAGGGGGCACAGCCTCAAGATAAAGGGGGGGCGGTTTAGAATGGAGTTGAGGAAGAACTTCTTCATTCAAAGGGGGGTGAATCTCTGGAATTCTCTGCCCGTTGAAGTGGTGGAGGCTACCTCGCTAAATATTTTTAAGACGTGGGTTGATGGGTTTTTGATAAGAGAGGGGATTAAGGGTTATGGGGAGAGGGCGGGAATGTGGAACTGAGCCACGACAGATCAGCCATGATCTTACTGAATGGCGGGGCAGGCTCAAGGGGCCAGATGGCCTACTCCTGCTCCTATTTCTTATGTTCTTATGTTATGATGCTTACAAACTCATCAACAAATGCAACAGGGTGGTGACAGTAAACACAGTGTTGAATGCTCACAAATTTGAATAAAGCTAGCAACAAAGTTCCATTACAAACAAACTTCATTAAAGGAAATACATAGTTGATGATTGCAAAGCAAAATGCATTATTTCTTAATTCCAATTTTTCAAGCAATTCTCTTTTTTTATAAACTCAATTTGATTGAAGTGCAGAAGTTTTAGCAGCTATAATGGGATGGTATGGTGACACAATAATTAGCACTGTTGCCTCACAGTACCAGGGACCTGGGTTTGATTTATGGCTTGGATCACTGTCTGTGTGAGTTTGCACAGTAAAATGTCTGACAACACCAGGTTTCAGTCCAACCGATTTATTTGATAGTAAACTCACTAGCTTTCGGGTTAGCCCCTTCGTCAGGTGAATGGAGAGTTCTGGCCTCAGACAGAGCATATAAAGCACAGACAGTTTACAGATTACTGATTAGAATGCAAATCTTTACACCTAACTTGCTGTTCAAGTCTTAAAGTGGCCGACAATGTGAGTGGAAGGAGCACTGATCACAGGTTAAAGAAATGTGTATTGTCTTCAGACAGTACAGTAAGTGAGGGTTTGCAAACCCAGGCAAGTCACGGGGGTTACAGATAGTGCGACATGAACCCAAGATCCCTGTTGAGACCGTCCTCATGTGTGCGGAACTTGGCTATCAGTCTCTGCTCAGTGACTCTGTGCTGTTGTGTGTCGTGAAGGCCGCCTTGGAGAATGCTTACCCGAAGGTCAGAGGCTGAATGCCCGTGACCACTGAAGTGTTCGCCAACAGGAAGGGAACAGTCTTGCCTGGTGATTGTCGAGCGATGTTCATTCATCCGTTGTCGTAGCGTCTGCATGGTCTCCCCAAGGTACCATGCTTCGGGACATCCTTTCTTGCAACGTATCAGGTAGACAATGTTGGCCGAGTTGCAAGAGTATTTACCGTGTACCTGGTGGATGGTTTTCTCACGTGTGATGATGGTATCCATGTCGATGATCTGGCATGTCTTGCAGAGGTTGCTGTGGCAGGGTTGTGTGGTATTGTGGTCACTGTTCTCCTGAAGGCTGGGTAGTTTGCTGCGAACAATGGTCTGTTTGAGGTTGTGTGGTTGTCTGAAGGCAAGAAGTAGGGGTGTGGGGATGGCCCTGGCGAGATGTTCGTCTTCATCAATGATATGTTGAAGACTCCGGAGAAGATGTCGTAGCTTCTCTGCTCCGGGGGAGTACTGGACGACGAAGGGTACTCTGTCCACTGTGTCCTGTGTTTGTCTTCTGAGGAGATCGGTGCGGTTTTTCGCTGTGGCGCATGAGAACTGTCAATCGATGAGTCGAGCGCCATATCCTGTTCTTATGAGGACATCTTACAGCGACTGGAGGTGTCTGTCACGATCCTCCTCATCTGAGCAGATCCTGTGTATACGGAGGGCTTGTCCATAGGGGATGGCTTCTTTAACATGTTTAGGGTGGAAGCTGGAGAAGTGGAGCATTGTGAGATTGTCTGCGAGCTTGCGGTACAGTGAGGTGCTGAGGTGACCGTCCTTGATGGAGATGCGTGTGTCCAAGAATGCAACTGATTCTGGGGAATAGTCCATGGTGAGTCTGATGGTGGGGTGGAATTTGTTGATATCATCATATAGTTGTGTCAGTGATTGTTCACCATGAGGCCAAAGGAAGAAGATGTCATCGATGTATCTAGTGTATAGCATCGGTTGAAGATTCTGTGCGGTGAAGAAGTCTTGTTTGAACCTGTGCATGAAGATGTTGGCATATTGAGGTGCAAATTTGGTCCCCATGGCAGTTCCGTGTGTCTGGATGAAAAACTGGTTGTTGAAGGTGAAGACGTTGTGGTCCAGGATAAAGCGGATGAGTTGTAAAATTGCATCTGGAAACTGGCAGTTGTCAGCATTGAGTACTGAGGCAGTCGCAGCAATGCCATCGTTATGGGGGATGTTGGTGTAGAGGGCCGAGACATCCATTGTGACGAGGAGTGTCCCTGGTTCAACTGCTCCCTGTGTGCTGAGTTTCTGTAGGAAGTCTGTAGTGTCGTGACAAAAGCTGGGGGTTCTTTGTACAATGGGTTTCAGGATGCCATCCTGAACGACATGGATACCATCAACACACGTGAGAATACCATCCACCAGGTACACGGTAAATACTCTTGCAACTCGGCCAACATTGTCTACCTGATATGTTGCAAGAAAGGATGTCCCGAAGCATGGTACATTGGGGAGACCATGCAGACGCTACGACAATGGATGAATGAACATCGCTCGACAATCACCAGGCAAGACTGTTCCCTTCCTGTTGGCGAACACTTCAGTGGTCACAGGCATTCAGCCTCTGACCTTCGGGTAAGCATTCTCCAAGGCAGCCTTCACGACACACGACAGCGCAGAGTCGCTGAGCAGAGACTGATAGCCAAGTTCTGCACACATGAGGACGGTCTCAACAGGGATCTTGGGTTCATGTCGCACTATCTGTAACCCCCGTGACTTGCCTGGGTTTGCAAAACCTCACTTACTGTACTGTCTGGAGACAATACACATCTCTTTAACCTGTGATCAATGCTCCTTCCACTCACATTGTTAGCCACTTTAAGACTTGAACAGCAGGTTAGGCGTAAAGATTCGCATTCTAATCAGTAATCTGTAAACTGTCTGTGCTTTATATGCTCTGTCTGAGGCCAGAACTCTCCATTCACCTGACGAAGGGGCTAACCTGAAAGCTAGTGAGTTTACTATCAAATAAATCGGTTGGATTGAAACCTGGTGTTGTCAGACTTTTTACTGTGTTTACCCCAGTCCAACGCCGGCATATCCACATCATGTGTGTGAGTTTGCACATTCTCCCTGCGTCTGCATGGGTTTCCGCTGGGTGCTCCAGTTTCCTCCCACAGTCCAAAGATGTGCGGAGTAGTGTCAGGGGGACTTGCTGGGGTAAATGCATGGGGTTATAGGCATAGGGCCTGGGTGGGATTGTGGTTGGTGCAGACTTGTAGAGCCAAATTGCCTCCTTCTGCACTATAGCATTCTATGATAGTTATAGTGGCTTATTTTATTCATTTGCAATCACCCTCCCTTAAAATATTCTTGGAATGTAATTAAGAAAAGCACAGGAAGAAAATGTTATCCATGTCTCCTTCCTGCCTCTAATCAGTAATTGAAGTTCAGTTCACTTTAAAATGACATTTTTTTTTAACATGATACCTGGGGTGATAGCAGCAACATTTAAAACAAAATAACCAAACATCAGAAGCAACTGCAAGAAACATCATGAACTTGTATCTTAACAGGGACTAAACATCCATGTTCCTTAATGTGTGCCAATCTCATTTAAAGTAATCATAGTTGAAACAATGATACCCTTAGAATTTTGTGATTCAAAGCACAATTAACTTTCACAATGGTTTCCACAGCAATCTTTAGAACCAACACTACCAAAGGACAAGACATGCCTTTAAAGAAGACAAGAATTCCATCTATTTATAAACAAGGCATGGAAAATCTAGCCTTTAGTTCAATTAAAATGCACCACCTTAAATCATTATGGTTTCCAGCTTACCACATTTCAAAGAAGTCAGCTGTCCATGTGTTTGGGAAAAGAAGCATTGGAAATGAAAGTTTGTTAATTTTTTCATTTTAACCAAAAGACCTTTATCACAAAGGACTGGGAATTTACTGAAGTTACATAAAGCTGCCATAACCATTACCTGTTCGTTTTGGCTTGCTGCTGATTTATTTGCTCTTGCAATTTGGTGACAACAACTTTTAACTCAGCATTCTCTCTTTCAGTTTGAGCATTTCTCTTGTGAAGTTCTGAAACGGACACAACCTTCTCTTCCAATTGTTTGATCCTTTCTTGCAGGCTCATGTTCTGAGTCCTTAATTTTACCATTTCTTTCTCAGAGGTATCATGTGCAGTCTCTAAACTGGAAATAACCTTTACTTTGTCTTGTAATTGTTCAACTTTTTCTTGAAGTTGTTTCCTCTCCTGTATTATTTCCATTTTTTCATTTTGAAGCAGCTCAATAGCTTTTTGTAGGTTTGGCAGCTCCAGAGATTTTTCCTGTAATTCCTTTGTGCGATCTTGCAAGCTTGCATTCTGTAATTTTATTTCTGCTAGTTGCTGCTGAGATTCGTCACGCACCTTTGTGAGAACTTCGACTTTTTCTTGCAACTGTTTGACTATTTCTTGACCTTCTAGCTTCTTCATTTTCATCTCTGCCATTTCATTTTTCAACAACTCAGCTGTTTTCTGGAGATATGAGGCATTCAGTGTTGCTTCTTCTAGTTCCTTCATCCTCAGTTTCAGATTGGCATTTTCTGATCTTACTTCTTTCTCAGACAGTTTGGACATCTTCTCCAAGTTTGTAAGTGCAGTGACTTTGCCTTGCAGTTGTTCAATCTTTGCTTGAAGTTCAAAATTTACCTTCATTATTTCTGCCCCCTCTCTTTTCAGGAGTTCATTGGCTTCCTGTAGGTTTGGCGATCTTCCTTTCAATTCTTTAGAACTTTCTTCTAACCAAAATGTTTCCATCTCCGCCGTATCTTTTTTCAATTCTTCGTGTACTATTTCTGCTTCTGCAAGTGGCAATGTTTCTTCTTCCAACTGTAGCATCCTCTCCTGTGGCTGCGGGACCTTATTTTTCATTTCCTTATCTCTCCCCTCGAACTTATTGTTGGATTTCTGCTTTTCACCAAGGGCCACCGTGTTCTCTTCCATATTTTTGATCTTCTCGCGCAGTCTGGAGATTTCAGAGCACAGGCCTGCCTTTTCCTTTTCAAATTTTTCACGCACCACCCGGAGTTGACCAGAAACCATGGTGTTGTTTTCTTCTAATCTAACTGTTTCCGATTTCAATCTAATTTTTTCCATTTCAGATTCTGCTTCTACCTTTTCAATCAACACTCTGGTCTGTTCCTGCTTGTCCTCAGCCTTGGCCAATTGTTCTTCTTTCTTTTGTAATTGTATCTTCAATTCCTTCCTCAAGTTGATAATTTCATCTGTCAAAACATTCTCTTTCTTCGAGGTAGCAGTTTTTAATTCCTGCAGTTCTTTCTGCAGTTGTTGGTGCTCAGAAGCTAATTTGTTTAATTCATCTTTGCAAGATTTCTCTAAACTGTCTCTCTCTTCAGTGAGTTTCTCGGAAAGTAGAGTTTTCTCTTTTAACATTTCCTTCAGCAGTTCCATTTCATCTTCATTTTCCTGTAAAAGCTCCTCTTTTTCAAATTCCCACTGCCCTTTCTCCTCCTGAAGTTGTTTTTCAAGTTGTAGAAGTTCTAGTTGATATTTTTCCTCAAGCTCAGATGTTTCTTTTTTGAATTTAAGGACGATTGTTTGATGTTCCTTAGCAAACTGGGATTCCATTTCAGAAATCTTCTGGTTAAATTCATTTTCCATGGTTTTTCTGTGTGACAAATAATGATAAATGTTATACATCAATCTCAGCTGAAGCAATAGTGAGGTCACTAAATAGTCTCAGTTTCTCTAATAGAGTAGAGAAAAATTACTCATGGAGCCAATTTCTAATTACCATCCACTGGTACCTACTGGAACTGTGTTTGTGAAAACCACTGGGTTAGAACATTTTCAGATTAACCTCTGGTGACCATCAGTTAAATAGTAAAGCGACACAGCTTCACATCAATATTAGGTAGCAGAGGAAATTGGGGGTCCATGGAACTGTAACGCATCAAGGATTCAATGGGAGGCACAAAAATTGATAAGTCTCAAAAATAGGCGCGGGAATCATGTTTTGTGATTAACCTGCACCCATTGCATGATGCAGACAGCATGCCATTTCTGTGCTTTCTGCTGGTCTAAATGATTGCTGCTTACAGTCATTGCTAAATGTCCTGTTGCGTGAGTATACCCCCAACAGGGTGCCACTGTTTCTGTGAAGCTAGCACCACTTGCTGTTTAAAGGCAGCCTGTACTCTTAATGGGAAGGTGTATTTTAACTGGAGCAGCTGCTGGAACTATCTGCGGAAGAGAATCTATGCAGGAAGCAGGATTACAAACCTTGTTGGTTTAATATTGGTGGTGGGAAAAATAATGCAGACCCCACTATCGGACAGAATAGAAGAACATATTTTTACAAAAATAGTATAGATTTCAAAACGGAAAATCTTGTTTGACCAACATTACTGATTTTTTTAAGTACATAGCAGAGTAATCAAGCAATGGCAATGCTATTGATGTAATAATTTATCTGGATTTTCAAATGGCCTCTGATAAAGTGCCCTATAACAAACTAATGAAGCCTATACAGTTAGTTAGCGGGCAGAAGTAGTGTTCCACAAGGATCAGTGATGGGACCATTGCTGTTCACAATTTACATTAGTGATTTAGAGCTTGTAATCAAAATAACAATTCCCAAACTTGAGGGTGACAGCATATTTGTCAGGGTGGGGGAAATAATCAATACTGTGGCGGACTGCAACAAATTATAGGAGGGCATTAGTAAACTTGCAGAATGCATAACTCATTGGCAAATGAAGTTCAACACAGCTAAATGTGGGTTGTACATTTTGGTGGGAAGAATAGAGAGGTCAGATTACTTGGAAGGTGGAAGTCTAAATTTTGTAAAGGAGTTTAGAGATCTCACAATACAAATATACTAATCACTGAAAGTTGTTCCACAGGTTAGCAAGGCCATAAAAAGCAAGCAAGCAAGCACTGGGCTTTATGTCTAGAGGGACAGAATTAAGTAGGGAAATTATGCTAAACCCATATCGAACCTTGGTGAGAGTACAATGACGAGCACTCTGTGCACTTAGAGGTGCAGGAGAGAGTGTAGAGAAGGTTTACTAGGATGATACCAGAAATGTGTGGGTATACATATCAGGAAAGCTGGGTCTCTTTACTCTTGATGTGACCTAATAGAAGTATTGAAAATTGTGATGGAGAGGATACAGAGAGAATATTTCCACTTGAGGTTATCAATATGATAATCTTCAAAAAACCCAATATGAACTCAAAAACTGATGTGAATACCAAACCCTCTATTATAGGGAATGGATGAAGTGCATTGTATTGATGCATTTAAGGGAAAGGTCGAAAAGTACATGAAGGAGAAGGAAATAAATGGTTACGATGGTAGATTTAGAGGAGGAAAGATGGGAGGAGGATTGTGGGGCCTAAACACTGTCATACTTTGGTTGGACTGAATGGCCTGTTTCAGTGGCATCTATACAAGAATGAATTATACTACAATTGGCGAGACAGCGCTCTCCAGACAAACTTTTCTTAGATAATCAGCACAAATGGCCATGGTGGTCAATGCCAGATTTCAAACTCCCAGGATGCAATGGAGCAAAAGGTTCGTTGACCTCACATTGGTCAATGTGGTCAAGGTCAGTCAATCTATCTTCAAATGCTACATCCCAAAAATTGCACCATAAGACTTTTCACACTGATCATTTCACCACAACCCATCATTAACCTACAAACACAATCTATCAATTACAAATCATATCTAGCATTTATTAACTCATTCTTATGGAGGTCTAAGGTTAGTGACTCACTTTCCCTTGCAGCAGGGGCCTCCCAGTGTCCAAGTGCTGCAATGGAAGCTTAGATTACTGTAATGCAAGGTCAGTCTGCTGCTAGGCAGGCCCAGATTGCTGCCATCATCCCTGCTGATACCAGTGTTCAAAGGGCTTGCAGACTCTCACAGTAGTCTAGCAATCTGTACTACAGATTACTAGGAGTGCTAGAGGTATAATCTTAGGGAAGTGGTGTGAACTTGTCCTCTCTCAGGATGACAGCATTCACCTTCCCAACCCTACCACTCAGCCAGTGCCCTCAGGTTGACTATAAGCCAGTCCAGATAGCTGCTGCCCTTACTGAGAAGGTGTAGTTCAAAGTCCAGGCCCAAAGTCATCCCCTAAGACCCTCTGCAGTCCCCTTCACTGAAAGTGAGCAGCTTTCCAACATCCAGACTGCAGCCACTGGAGCATTATGCCAGACAAGTGCAACCCGAGGGAATTCACAAAGATCATAAGTTAACATTTGAATGCAACATACTATGAATAGTGAAAATGTAGAACTTGCTACTACGAGTGGTTGAAGTGAGTAGCATTTAAGGGGAAGCTGGATAAGTATATGAGAGAGAAGGGGATACAAGGTCGCAGTGATAGAATTAGATGAGGAAAGATTAAGAGAGATGTAAGGGGCAATTTTTCACTGCAGCAACTGTCAGCAGAAATCAAGCAGCAACTAATCCACAAGTAGCTGATCCCTCTAAATATTGCTGATGTTGGTGAGGTGGGGTAGAGGTTCTTTCCTGATGTTGAACGAGTCTCCTGCTCTTCACAGTTAAGTGGTGGTGTTGGCGGGAGCACTAAGTTCCAAACTGGCAAACACTGGTGTCAAATGAGTGTTATGCACTGACTGATGTCACAATTTGCCTATATTTCTGGTGGATGCAGCCTGAGCTCATGATAGTGCTCTGATCTAATTATGTCCAGTGCAGTTGCACCAGAAATGTGTATTCTCACCACGGATGTGAATTTGTAGCCAAAATAGCCGCATAAGAGCACTAAGTTTTCTTTTGAATTTGATCCCTAAAGACTTATAAATCTATAAGAATGAGGTTACATTTTAGATCAGAAATTGTAGAAAATCTAAAGATGAAAGTTCTAATTTCAGTTTGTTTCATTCCACTACTTGGCATTCTGTTTACAATCCTAGAACAGTCTTTAATGTTTTAAGTTGCCCTTCTATTTTAGACCCAGACATTTTGCAACATGCTTCACTCTAATCCTTACCTTTCCTGTAGGAGTTCATTTTGCTTTTCATGTAAGAGATTCCTTTGCAACTCTTCTTTCTCCTGTTCAATGTTTTGTGTGACTTCAGAAATTTGTGTGCGGTAAATCTGCTCCAACTCTGTTTTTTCTCTTCGGAACGTTTCCTTCAGTTCTTCTCTTTGAGCTTCCAGTAGCACTTCAGTGGAAGTCAGCTTTTCTAACAATTCTTCTTTCTCCTTGTGGAGACATTGGCTTACTTCCTTCATTTTGCACTGGAGCGTTTCTTCATGTTCCTGTTTCAACTGCATCCCTAGCCGTGTTTTATCTACATTGAATCTATTCTGCAGTTCGTTTATTTCTTCTTTGTGTTTACATTCTGTCGTTTGCTGTAATGTTTTAAGGGTCTCTATCTCTTCTTGGAGTTCTGAAATATGGCTTCTGAGTTTATTAAGCTCGTCATTCATTTTTGCAATCTCATTACTGTGCTCCTGGTTAACATCATCTTTCTCCAATTCATATCTAACTTTTGTTTCTTCCATCTGCTCCTTGTAGTAATTTACCTGAAATGGTATATTGAGAAAAATATTATCATATAGCATGCTAGCAATTTTGCCACAGATGTTACATACATACATGCACACGCACACACCCACGCCCCTCTCCATGTCTTCCCAACCCAAAGGATACAAAATGTCATCAAAGATTCAGAAATGATAGCATACTAGTACTATGTAGTTATTCGTACTATATAATTACCATTTGAATAACACTCAACAACGTCGATAACATTCAGGAAAAAGCCGTCTGCTTGACTGGCATCCTATCCACCACCTTAGACATTCACCTCCTTCACCACCAGTGCACAGTGCAGCAGTATGTACCATTCACAAGATGCAATGCAGCAACTTGCCAAGGTGCCTTCAAAAGCACTTTCTAAACCTCTGAACTCTACCATCTAGAAGGACAAGGGAAGCAGGTCCAGGGGAACACCATCATCTGCTAGTTTTCCCTCCAGATGCTGTCCTTATTTGGAAATAAATAATTATGTCAAGCCAAAGTCTGAGAACTCCCTCCTGAACAATACTATGGTTGTACTTACATCACACGAACTGTAGCTGTTCAAGGCGGCAGCTCACCACCACCAACTCAATGAGCTGAATGGCCTTTTTGCACTGTATGACTCTCTGACTCTCTATTTCAAGGGCAGCAATGGAAGTGGAAGTAAATGCTGGCCCTGTCAGCAATGACCACATCCCACGGATAAATAACATAAGTAAATAGGTAAATCTGGCCATTAAACTCAGAGAAAATGAAGATATAAAATCTTGTAGGTGCACCTACTGATTTTATTTTGGTCAGCAATCTACTACACTTTGTTAAAAACTCAGATCTCAAACTTTTCTCTTCAAAACAGAAATGTTAATCAAATATTTAAATATGTAATACTATTATGCAACTTGCCTTGCAACAGTAAAATGAGATTGAGAGATTTTCAGTTGAAAATTTAGTGCCAACTTTCAACCAAATAGCTTGTTTTTAAACTTGCCTTAGCTTCAAGTTCAATTTTCAAACTATCAACCGCCTGATGGTGTTGCTCTTTAATTTGTTCTATGACCATTTCTGCTTCCAAACTCATGTTTAGTGGATTACATTCTTCAGACCCAAAACCTGAAAAAGAATAAGCATTTAGTCAAAAATGAGCCAGAATAGGGCAATGAAAAATTATTTGTGATTTTTTTTCGATACTTCTGCCTTTTAAGATAAAAAAAAGTTTAGTATAAAACATAGCCACTCATCTGTAAGAAGCTTAGGTGTATAGAAGTGAATATAGAATATATTTGATTCAACATTAGCACTATGCCAGAATGAAGAAGAATTTCTAAATGAATTATCTTTCTCTTTAAATATTGCTGAAATGTAATAAAGTCTACTTGAGGATTTGGCCACAGCAGGGTGTCCTTAGATCATAAATCTAATAATGCATGGCTGAATATTTCAAGAAACCAAACTACTTTCAAAAGCTTGGTCTTTGCTTGTTGCAGTACCTTGATCGCAGTCAACAACATCACTTTTACTCTCCAGTTCCTCTGCCAAGGGACTTCTCATCAATGGTTTAAAACTTCTCCCCTGTATCTGATAGGCTTGTACCTCAGACTGGAGCTCATCAATTCGATCCTGGAGCTCCTACACCAGGTAAATAATAAAAACATAAATAGAAATTAATTTGCATAGACTAAAGTGACCAACTTTCTTTTCCAGCCCTGCTAGAAATAAAATGAAAGATTTTGAGTTCTATTCCTCCCTTTATAGTTTCCTCTCCCTTTAATGTTGCTGACACGTGCACAGGATACTTCCCAAAATTGAACCAGTAGAAATTTGTAAACATTTGCTAGAAGCTAAATAAAGGACATTGGCTGATCTGCTCTTCTGGAAGGAAACTAACACATATTTGCTTTATTCTATCCCTGACGGTTGGTTCAAATGGTAGCACTGCTGTCTCCAAGCTCCACTCCAGGGCATGATCCAGGTTGATACTTTAACACAGTGCTAAGGGAATCCTGCATTGTTGGTTGTTGGGCACACAGCCCTTAGGGTAAGATTATGAATATGGCCCAGTTCGCTGCTTCAATGATTCAACAAGACATAGAATGGTCCCATGTCATCTTCAAAGAACTGTAGGAAGTTCTTCAAATGTCCACCCAATTTTACATTCCACAATGTGGCTCTTTAGTGCCTCAATATTTTGTTGACCAAAAGATTATCTCAAGGAAACCCTTTATCGTCAAATAAGGATGTCTTCCTAATGCCAACAGATGATGACTGTCTTCAGAAAACAGCCTCTCTAAATTCCCAGAGTTTCTTCTGGAATAAGTTTTCATTTCTTTCAGCAGCCTCTCCACTTTGAAAATTTAATCTTTTGTAAATTAATTTTTCATCTCAGTCAACCTTTGCGTCAGACCTCTAAACTCATCAATCTCGTGTTCTTTCAAACTCTCTATTTGAAGAAATGATCCACATTTGTGGTCACCCCACAGCTTCTGATGGCTCCTGTGATCTCCCTACTCTAGTGAGTCTAGTACTGACAAAACTATCTCCAATAATTTCCTCGTCTTCCTCGTTACCACTTCCCAATATCTGCTTTCAGCTGCACTTCCTTCTGGAAACATAGGGTGCCCCATGTATCAGATGCAAGGGTTTCTGTTCCATTATTGTTTGGCTTGTGTGTGACCATCTGCACAGCACATTGCAGGTCAATACCCCATGGGCAGCATGGTGGCATAGTGGTTAATACTGCTGTCTCATAGTGCCAGAGACCTGGGTTCAATTCTCAACTTGGGTCACTGTCTGTGTGGAATTTGCACATTCTCCCTGTGTCCACATGGGTTTCTTCCAGGTGCTCTGGTTTCTTCCCATAGTCCAAAGATGTGCCGGTTAGATGCACTGGCTTTGCTAAATTCTCCTTTAGTGTACCTGAACAGATGCCAGAGTGTGGTGACTAGGGAATTTTTGCAGTATCTTTACTGCAGTGTTAACGTAAGCCCACTTGTGGCTAATAAATAAACTAACGTACTTTATAATAACTCCTTCTGTGTTAGCATTAGGACATACTCTATCCCAAAGAAGTTTTAATCACATTCAAACATTCAACTGTGTAGTCGGAGTGGTCAACCATTGGATAAATAGGATGGCACCACAAATGTTGAGGATTGTAACTAACTTACTCCACAGTATGGGGCAGATACAGGGTGGCATGGCAATGGGGCAAATGCAGGAAGTGAGTAGGAGAAAGTCTGCTGAATACCTCTTGCTGCCTATGGTGTTTATTCTCCTGCAAACTCAGAGTGCCTCACATTCTTCAATGACATCCTCTGACTGCTCAACAGAAAGTTCCTGTTCCACTGCTCCATTTAAATCCAGAGGTCATAGGGATATAGCTGTCCAGTGTGATCCTGGACATTCTGTACTTGGAGCACATCCAAGGATTGAGACATTGGCATCTCTGCTTTACCAGACCTGTCAGATCCTCAATAATTGATCTGATGGAGGTGTGCACAACTTTGTATTAGTGCTCCACTCATCTGTAGGAGGGTAGTTAACCAAAGCTACAAGTCACAGGATCCAATCTTTAACTTGCTGGTTAGGTACTAGCAAATAATGGATGTACAGTGAACTACTATAACACGAAAGCTTCATGAAAGTTGTCACGGAAGTGGGGCATTGAACTGCAATGTCTAGTGCAGATGGTCACACACAAGCCGAACAATAATGGAACAGATACATGGGGTTTCACAGCTCCAAGGACCTGGGTTCGATTCCCAGCTGGGTCACTTTGTGTGGAGTTTGCACATTCTCCTCGTGTCTGTGTGGGCTTCCTCCGGGAGATCCAGTTTCCTCCCACAGTCCAAAGATGTGCAGGTTAGTTTGATTGGCCATGCTAAAAATTGCCATTAAGTATCCTGAGATGTGTAGGTTAAAGGGATTAGCGGGTAAATATGTAGGGATATGGGGGTAGGGCCTGGGTGGGATTGTGGTTGGTGCAGACTCGATGGGCCAAAAGGCCACTTTCTGCACTGCAGGGTTTCCATGTTTCCAGAAACACCTAAGCATTCCATCAGGAATACCCTGGACTTTTGATAATCTGTCATTTGGAAATGCCATATTTGGAAACGTACAAGGTTTAACAGCATTCACTCTGAAAATTTCTTATTGAGGTTGAAGATCCTATTGATCTGAATGATTACTGTTGAGTCAATGATATTTCCATGGTCACTGAATATATTTACATAACTACGACAAATCTTAATCTTCAATGCAAGTTCCATTTATTATTAGATAAAAACAGAAAATGCTGGAAATATTCAGCAGGTTTGCAGCGTCTGTGGGGAAGAGAAGCAGAGTTAATAGCTTGAATTCTCACTCCCAAGTCCGGGTTGCAGGATCTGTATGATTCCTGGTTCTGCAAACACAACTCAGGGGAAAAAAGTGCCCCAGGTAGTGTCATCAGATATCTGCCAGGATAAATAACTGAAAACAATTTAGAGTTCAAAAGAATGAGGAAATGAAACTTAAGAGTAACATTAAAGAAACAATGGAAGCAATGTCAACACAGATGGGGAGATTGGTCTATGGCGCACCATCAGTCACTCCGCTATTTAAATAGTGTTAACTTATCACCTAAAAATGCGGCCAGGTTCTGATTGGTATGTTACATTAGGTCTGGTTACTTACCCTACACTGCTGCTCATAATCCTTTCTCATCTGTGCAAATTTCTCCTCATGCAAGAAAAATTCAGCACTGGTTGGATCAAGGTCTCCAAACTGTTAATAATAGATAGGAAAAATTATTCCAGTACTTTCAACTCTATTTTGAATTGATCCATTTGTAAATGTGTTTACAGTGAATCTGGTCAGTGGTTTTCCCTGACCCATGTTACATGATATATTATTTATATAAAAATAATCAAACACTAACCATCTTTTCTATTGATCTGAATGATTACTGTTGTCTCAATAATATTTCCATGGTCATTGAATATATTTACAAAACTATTACAAATCTTAATCTTCAATGCAAGTTCCATTTAATTATTGATAAAAACAGAAAATGCTGGAAATATTCAGTAGGTCTTGCAGCGTCTGTGGGGAAGAGAAGCAGAGTTAACGGCCTGAGTTTTCATTCCCAAGTTCGGACCGCAGGGTCTGTATAATTCCTGGTTCTGCAAACCCAACTCGGAAAAAGGTGCCCTGGGTGGTGTCATTTTCATTCCAGGAGAGGAGGCTCAGGTGCTAATGGGAGTCAGGTTCACCACTCCGGGAAAGAATTTGGAGGCAGCCAAAGGGATGGTTGGGTGTGGTGGTAAGAGGCCTGCCTGTTGTCTGGATATCATCCCAGCTGTGTAAAAGAAAAGTTCTCCAGCTCTCACCACCCCACATTCCTTATTCCTCATCCTTGCCAACCCATGCTACCTCATGATACCCACCCCCCCCAAAGGTCTCGCATTTCTTCCATGCCAACCTCTGCTCCCTGCCCATTTCATATGGCCATTTATACGCCCTATACCAATTTATTGCCAATTCATGACCCTCATCCACCACTCTTTGCCCTTACCACCTCCATGCAAATACACCTAGTATCCACCATGGGCAAACCTCAGAACCCATGCTGACATAAAATAAACTTCCAAGCAGATCTTTTTTAAAAACAAATTCATGAAAACCCATTTACTACCTTTACACTCCTTCAACAACATTATCCCTTAGAACAATAAGCATTTCATTTAGTTGCATAATCCCTCACAAAAACAAGCAATGGAATTCATAATCCCAGTTCAAAAAGTCCATAACCTCTTGGAGCTATCAAGCAAAAGGAAATGGCAGAGAACCTGCTATGATAATGAATGGTTGTGAAATCAGTCATGCACTAATCCAGTAATGGTTATTATAAGGTTTAAGAATGAAGTAGCAAACAATCATTTTTTTCAACACTCCTGACTGATTCTTTCCATAGAGTTAAAGGACAGGAGTTTTAGATGCCTTGACAGTTTCCCTTAACAGTTCATCTTGACACTTCTGACAATTGTGTTTGACATTTCCAATCAGCTTTGCTGTTCCAATGACTTTAAACACATTTTAAACACAATCATGCTTAATTTTATCAATTCCAAATGGCACATGCCCTCTGCCAAAGGTGTCCCAGAAACATATCGAAAGGGGCAGATCACCTCTCCAAAAGCATACCTGGTTATCTAAATGATCCACAAAGTTTAGACACGCTCCTAGCTGGACTAATCTGCGCAAATTGGGTTTCAGGCACTTCACATCAAAATCATGAGTTGAGGCAACTGCTGATTTAGATGGACAGCTGCCTTGGGAAATGCATGTGTATGAATTCCAACTAATCCTGCTTCTGCAAAATGGTAGATCATAGAATCCCTACAGAGTAGGAGGGGACGATTCAGACCATTGACAGTGTACTGACTCTCCAACAGAGCATTTTACCCAGGCTCTATCCTCGTAACCTTGTGTATTTACCCTCCTAAGCTTCTGAATCTACACATCTTGAGATACTAAGGGGTAATTTAGCATGGCCAATCCACTTGACCTGCACATCTCTGGACTCTGGGAGGAAACCTGAGGACCTGGAGGAAACAGATGCAGACACAGGAAAATGTACAAGTTCCACACAGACAGTCACCCAGGGCTGGAATCGAATCCAGGTCCCTGGTGATGTGAGGCAGCAGTGCTAACCGCTGTGCTGCCCACGGTAGATGTCACTTTCAGGATTGGGACTTCTTGATTCAGGCCTCTTCTGCTAATTTCACGACAGAGACATTCTACATCTTCAAGGTAACTCAAGCCAATGTTCTGTTTCATTTCAGATTTTCAGCATCTGCAGGATTCTGCTTGTGTTTCATTTAATTATGTGAAAAGTAAACTTCTTATTTACAAAGGACTAATTTTTCCCCTTCCGAAAAACATAACTGAAGATTATATAACAAGTCAAACTCCTCATATCATCCAATACTAAGCATGATCCAGGCGTTGAAAAATCACATGCATTACCTTCTCTTTCAAAATTGTGTCCAAATTGTTTTGTAACTTCTTTGCTAGGTTCTCAAACTCAAACATCTTCTCTGAATTTTCTAAAAGTTCTTTTTCCAGCCGACTGTTTTCCTTTAAGATATGAAAAGACATTTGAATAATCTCTGACAAGGCAGAATTTGCTGAGGGGTAAGTGCAATTTTGGATTGAACAGCTTAGTAGAATTGTGAATAATGTTATACAACAGACAGAATTAGCTTTTTTAGCAAGCTATTCAGCACTCCCAATTGTACATTGAAAAGTTAAGTAGAAACATAACATAAGAACATAAGAAATAGGACCAGGAGTAGGCCAACTAGCCCTTTGAGCCTGCCCCGCCATTCAATAAGATCATGGCTGATCTGTCGTGGCTCAGTTCCACATTCCCGCCCTCTCCCCATAACCCTTAATCCCCTCTCTCATGATATGTGCGTACAGGAAATATTAGGAATTGGTTATCATGGAGAAGTGCGACACAGTTCCATTCATTTTGCAGTTCTGGTATATGTGGTGCTTTAAGATTTTTGCAAATGTCATTGTTATTGTGCTGTTGGCCTCGTCAGGCAAATGAATTTTTTATATATATACTGACTTGCCATGGCAAGGAATAATGACAGGTTCTTTCTTCTTTAAGCAGACCTTTAACAGAATCTAGAATGGGTGGCTTCACATTCACATTGGTCCCTGTGTACAGAGACAAGTTGAGAACAACAGCCTGGAAGTGTGTACAGTGCTAAATTTATTGCCAATACCCCTGCACATTGCATTATTTGCTGTACATAAAATGACTTGTACCTAGGAAGATCACCATAGGCTGATAGTGTTCATATATGTTCAATGTTTATTTTTAAAGTTTATTTATTAGTGTCACAAGTAGGCTTACATCAACACTGCAATGTAGTTACTGTGAAAATTCCCGAGTTGCCACACTCTGGCAGTGCCTGTTCAGGTATGCTGAGGGAGAATTTAGCATGGCCAATGCATCTAAGCAGTACGTCTTTCGGACTGTGGGAGGGAACCCATGGAGATACAGGGAGAACATGCAGACTCCACACAGACAGTGATCCAAGCTGGGAATTGAACCCAGTCCCTGGCGCTGCGAGGTGGCAGTGCTAACCACTGTGCCACTGTGTTGCCATTTCACAAGCGACGAAGATATGCAGTAGGGGTATAGTGTATGCAGATGAAAAAATAATGCAACTGTTTTAATATTTTCCAATATTTTATCACAATTTCAGTCTAAACAGTAATGTTCAGCTATTGTTGCAGCTGAAAGGAAGCTGTTTGGCCTCTTGCCTGTAGCTCTGAAATATGAATCTAACCACCCTAAACTGTTCCTCTCCTTTCACACATGGGATTATAATGGAAAAAGGGAACTTTCACCTTCAATGACAGTGTAAGTCGGTCCCTGAGGTATCCATCCTCCACTTTCATTTTCTCGATCTCTTTCTCAAGTTCTGTTCTCTGCTTACTGGCCTGATGGGAAATCTGGTCTTTTTCTTTGGTTAGGTCTGCCTTCAGAGCAGCAAAACGATTCCTGTATTCTTGCTCCAGCTTGCTAAACAACAAAGAGCACACCAGTATGAAAAATGGCAATCTGCTTTTGTACTGGGTTAGTTTTAATGTAGGTACATTAGAACAGCAGAACATTTTCAGACAACTTGTAAATAAGTCAGAGAACTCAGGTCAGAGAACTAATATCAAAAGTTAACAAGAGAAATGTGGGATATTAATATTTACCATTAAATTTTCAATTATAATGAACGAAACTCACCAGAGAATAAGTTTATTTTCATTCTGCACCTTTTCACTGACTTGACATGAGGATTTGCAGTAAATTGGCACATTATTAAAATAGACTTCCTCCATATTTATCATAGAATCCCTACAGTGCAGAAGGAGGTCACTCAGCCCTTCAAGCCTGCACCGACAACAATCCCAGGCTCTATCCCCACAGTCCCACATATTTACCCTGTTAATCCCCTGAACATTAAGGGGCAATTTAGCATGGCCATTCAACCTATCCTGCACATCTTTGGACTGTGGGAGGAAGCTGGAGCACCCGGAGGAAACACACTCAGACACGGGAGAATGTGCAAACACCACATAGAGACTGGTATTGAACCCGGATATCTAGTGCAGTAAGGCAGCAATGCTATGTTTTACGTCTCTACACAATACCACCCTACCACCGACCGCGTTTTCCATTCCAACGATCTGTGCAGTGGTTTCTTCCTCATTCTCAACATTGCTACCGTAAAAATGTTTTTTCAGCGATTCTGTTAAGTACTGCTCCAATCAGATTTGTCTTTTCCTTGCTCCCTCAGATAGATAAAAAAATACAAGGAGTGGTTAATAGCAATGTAAAAAAACTGGAGACTCAACTGATGAAACCCAATGCCAGCCAATGAAAGCAGGCATTTGTAATTTTTTTTACAGAGCCACCCCCTTATTTAAAGATCTAACAGTTATTTTTCTGAATGAACTTGGCGTCTGTAACCTAGAAATGGGGCTAAGTAATCTGCGCTTGCAGAAACAATATCCTAAGGATTAACAGTCATCTTCTTAGATTAATTTTACTGGATTTTACAGTCTTTTGTGTTAAAAGACTCAAATTTCACTAACTGCCATAACTGATATATTTATTTACAATAGTTAATCCATAATTGTTTGGAGTAGTGGTAATTACTCCAAATCATAGGGTCCAGATGACACAATAATGTGTTACATTGCAAGTTGAATGATATGCTAGGTTAGAAGGACAGCAATGTTTTATGTACCATGTAATTGTTCAGTATGTTATTCACTATTGTGTTTATGCTGGTCTGTCCTTCTAAAGTTCTAGTTTAACTGCTAACTAAGATGGGTGAAACAAAGAATTGGCTAATACTTTATTTAGGCCAGGCTCAAAGAGGTAAATGACAATAGCCTTGACTGACTCTTCCTGTGGTCTCCCCTCGCCTCCTGCGAGCAAGTTAGGTGAATTAGCAACGCTAAATTGCCTCTTAATGTCGGGGGGAGTAGCTAGGGTAAATGCTTGGGGTTATGGGGATAGCACATGGGTGGGACTGTGGTTGGTGCTGACTTGATGGGCCGAATCACCTCCTACTTTACTATAGGGATTCTATGACTCTATAACATGACCTTCCCCTTTGATTTGATTCATAACAAATTCAAAATCCTTCAAGTGGAAAAAAACCAAGATCCTGATGTGTGTGTGCCAGAATTACAAAAGGTGTCAAGTACCGGAGATTGCATTCATTGAGATGTTCTATAGCAGCATGGCGATCATCCACTTCTGAGGCCATCAGATTTTTCAACTTTTCTGCTTTTTCCAAGTCCATTCGAAGTTTTTCTTTTTCTCTTAAAACTTGGTCAACTCGCTCCCTATAAGGAAAAGCGATTACCTTTCATGACAGTCAGTTTATCACAATGTACTCAACTCAAACTGAAGGATTTTGGTTAAAGAATAATTTTACTGAAATTAGTAATAATTTTGTGATTTACTGCCATGTTCTATATATGGTTTATTTCATTTTCTTTAAGTGGAAATTGATTTTGCCGAGTTCCTTTGTGATTCCTCATTGTTACAAATTGTTACACTTGTTGCACTTTATTGGCAAGTTGCACTAATTGTTTATAGGGAGTCTGAAAGCACAGCTTGTGTTTAAAACCCACCCTTATGTTGTATTACAGAGTTCTGTTCCAATGGCTTTGTGAATGGAAAGTGCTGCCTTCATCCACTGTTCCCATTCACAATGTCACCATGGTACAAGGACATTTCTGGACAATTTAATTTTTTGACATTGAAAATGATATCTGAACTTTGAAGATTATCAGGTACATGCACACACAGACACACTGCCAGCAGGGTTTGCTGGATGTATTATACCTAATCTTTTCCACTTTATGGGATGATGCCGAGGATTATTTTGGCATCTATGCTTACTATGCTGGTTGAGACTGACCAGCTCACAACACATCAGGGCCAAATCCAAAATCATCATGGTCTTTATGGCTCAGCACCATAATGCACAGAACATTTACTGGCTGCACCGTAAGTGAATTGTATAATCCTTTTTTTTAACTGTCCTGAGCCACTACAAAATACGTTTTTAAAAATAAATTGATATCCCTAATTACTGCAGCACAGAACATTTAAGCTGACTATCTTCTTGTCACTAATTTAAAAACTGCATTGTAACTAGATATAACATTTTCCCTTAAAATTAAACTGAAAAAATTAAAATAAGGAAATTAATAAGACAGTATTAAACTCACCAATACTGAGCTTTAGAAGCTGTTTCACAATCACACCAGTACAATCAGTGTCTTTCAAACCAGGAAATGTGTGGGCACATGCAAAAGTAATCTGAAAGAGTTCTTTGGTTTCCTTGTTTCAAATAAAAAGAAAGTTAACAATTGACTTACTTTAAATGCCTAATCTCATTTTTGAAGCTGGCCAGGACAGCTTGGTGGATTCCATTCTTTGTTATCAGAAGTTCATTCTCCAGAGCCAGGGTAAGTTCTGTCAGATTGACCTTCCCATACAGAGCAAAATCCAAGGTCTGAAAACGACAATAATCATTTAGTTTCAGCACAGCCACCATTAATCAGAGGCGCATCACAATCACATTTGAGATCTTCAGTTGCAGCAATCAAAATAAAACTCAAGCAGGTGAGCATATTTTCCAGCCAAGGACTTGAATCTGTTGTCATACCTTGAGGATTTCAAGGCCGTTTTCAATTCCTTCGTCCTGCCAGGTGTCCAAGATCTGATCTGCTGAGGTGTAACCTGTCCCATCATCCAAACATGAAAACAGGCGGAGACCAATAGTGCTTGTCATTGCAGATGGGGTAGCAGTACGCCGTCCACTTTCATCAAATGGCTAACATGTGAACAGAGGGAAAAAAAATGTAATGATATTGACTACTTATCTGAATTTGTGAATTTAGCACAAGGCATGTCTCCCAGGCTTTGCTAGTATCTAAGCTAATTCTTCCTCATTAAGTTCTGGTTTTATACCTATTTAACCACGTAGACACACTGGCAATGCTTGCTGAAGGAAATTTTTGTTCGGCTTCAGCCCTGATCTGTATTCCAAAGAAATACTGGAGGCTTCAGCATTCCAAAGTGTGCAGGAAACCTCCCCTCTTAACATTAATCTAAGCCCTTATAATGGAGCAAACAAATAGCTGTACCCACCTGCCCCTCTCACTAAGATCACTGTAGAAGCAAGTGAGAAAGTTAAAGTGTATTCCACAGGAATTTCTTTAAGACCAGTTACTAGATCTGCAAGGCGGGGGGGGGGGGGGAAGGTTAACACACATAACACAGCTCAACCTATCCTCTGGTAGGAATTTTTACCTCTTGAAATCTTTAACCCTACAGTTTGTGCCATTCCCTCCCACTGACAGGAATTTCAGTCTCAGAGAGAAGAGACTGAGCTCACTCTATTCAAGATTTCATCAAATTGTCTCACTTGTACGCTGAGTGTAGATGGTGTTAATGCACTAGTTCACCCATCAGCCCCATAATGATTCTTATTACAGCCTGGGGGAGGGAAAATTTAACTCATTTGATCTCCTTCCCTCATAAAAAGGGAATTGGGGCCAAGATTTAGTTCATGACCCACTTCCTCAAATGAAATTTTCAATGCTTCTCAATATTTAGATAGTTCCTTTGCCTTTGCCACTCATTTTCCTTCTCCCATTCTCCTCTCTCCCTCTTCCCTCCCCAATCTCCACCTCCTTTACTCTTTCACTTCCCTGTTCGATCCCTGGGCTGGGCTCACTACAAATTAACAAGATGTTTCAGCAGATACGGGCACACTCACACACTGGATTACAAGATTCAGGGACTTCTTCTCAGGACCGGTCAGAGCTGCTGAACTTGGTTAAGTGAAAACCCAAAAGCGTAACATGGGAAGGCAGTGAGAAAAGATTTGTTGACCTCAAGTGAAAGGAGAAAAAGGTAGGATTTTCCAGCCGCAGGACTGGAAATTCCCACCAGAGGTTAAGAGACCTTTCAACTGTCTGTCAGATTGTCCATCCTGCCCACAATAATTCTTATGGCAGACAGGACCAGAAAATTTATCCCCAAGGGGGGAGTAACAAGGTGATCTTTAGTTAAATCATTTTTTAAAAGACATAACAGCTGGAAAGTCAGTACAACAGTCCATCCTTTAGTGAAATCACCGCAACACCATTCAATTGTTTAAGGCTGCCTCCATTCATTAATTGCTCATTACCTGCTGGGAATGATGCCTCTTTAGTTGCCTGTAAGGAGTGGAAGAAGATGAAGGTGCTGACTTTTTAAAGATGCCATAAAGGAAATCTTCAAGACGCATTAAACCATCTTGGTCTAGTTTTTGAAATATGTCATCCAGTACCTATAAAGCAGAAGCAAGTGTTCAGAAATTCAGTGCAACAAAATGCAAACATCAGTGGTAACAAACTTCTGTAATTATATGACTACTGTACAGTTTTCAAAGCATACATCCTATACCTGTTTTCTAAAAGTGTAAACAGCATATCTGGGAATCTTGGTTTCATATATTATATGATTCCACTTAATAGTTTAACCCAATAAAATTCAGAATTTGCTCAGATATTCAAAACAAATCCAAATAATTTCAGGAGTTTCAACATTGTGAATTTCTCAGCAGCTACAAATAACTTTGCCGATCTGATTATTCTCTCATTCTTTTTTGAAAAAAAGAAAAAGGATTATTAAAACAGGAAATAAGACGTCTAACTCCAATTTAAACAATCTTGTAACTTAATTATCTTAAAAGCAAATGATTTTAAAAGAAAAACTCTTTCTACTTTGATTCTTCACTGTACAATTTATTCCTCAAGCAGAAATCAATGTTCAGATCTGTCAGCACTGTTCTTGAGCCAGCTTCTGGTAGTTTATCAGGTGTTCTAGGAAGGACCCCCTTCCAAGACTCCACTTTTGGGGCTATCCCCCTGCTGATGGAACAGCCTAAACAGCAACCCTGTCTTGGAGAGTTACTGCAGATAATCCTTCAACTTGTTACTACTACATAATATAAATTAGCACAACAAATATAATAAAGCAGCACATTTTTTTTTCTGTGCTAATACATGCTGATGCATCATTGATTATATTTTTTGCAAACTGAATACATTTTATCCATTTGTATAAAAGCATCATGTAAGTGAAACACATTCATTATTGACGAAGTACTGAGATCAAACATAGGGCCAATCCCATAGATGGTATTTTTGAAAAAAATAAAAACAGTAATAAAAATTGAATCTAATGTATAGAAAGGGCAGGCATTCTTAAGAAATAAAATGTTGCAGTAGATGCCTGCTCCAAAGTAACTGCGCAACAATACTTGGAAGTGGCAGCAAGGTGAAATGTGAACATTTGTTAATAGAAGCAGATGCAATGTGTAGCACATTTCTGATTAGCTTCTATGTTAGCCACTAGGGGGAGCCAACATGTCTACAATGAGAAGAACATTTCACACAGCCATTAAATTAAATCAGTGCTTGGCTGTGTGCCCATGGAGGCTCTGTTGACAGCATTCTTTGTTTAATTATACCTGTCTGATTACCTTACAGGTGAATCAAATTAAACCAAACATTGATAAGAAACCATTCACGAGAAATTCACCCACTACACCATGTTTGGGAATCAGGTGATAGTGTGAAAATGTCTCAACAATAATTTGATTTAATTGATTCTGTGGAAATGCAGCTATGTGATTTGCTGATTTGTTACGCCAATTTCAAAACAAGTTGATTTTGAGGAGGCGTGCTCTTCCCAAGGCTTTAATCAAATAATAGGATCCAACTTTTTTATCCTTTAATTCTCCATTATGTACCGTGTGAATTGATATCAATGTGCAGTCCTATTCCATTATACTGTCCATTTTACAATTTCAAGCATTCAGTGTAATCCCGCTACACTAACCTGATCCTTTAAATTTGGAACGGGCTTCTTTTTCAATTGCGTGACCAGAGGATTGCCTTATTTGCAGTAATCTGGGTATATGGAGTTAAAAGTTATCTGAAAAACCACAGTAGACATGCCCTTTCTTGGATGGGCAGTTACTACACATACTGCCACCTCAGACTTCTTGCAACATGATAGATTTTCTTCTAACTAAAACAGTTAATAAAGTATGAATTGGAATCTGCTGCAAAGGTTAACAATTTGCACAGGCATTGCTCCACTATTATGTTCACTATTACATTGAGTGGCACGGTGGCACAGTGGTTAGCACTGTTGTCTTGCAGTGCCAGGGATCCGGGTTCAATTCCAGCCTCAGGTCACTATCTGTGTGGAGTTTGCACATTTTCCCCATGTCTGCGTGGGTTTCCTCCAGGTGCTCCGGTTTCCTTCCACACTCCAAAGATGTGTGGTTTAGGATGACTGGCCATGCTAAATTGCCCCTTAGTGTCAGAGGATTACCAGGGTAAATATAGGAGTAGGGCCTGGGTAGGATTGTGGTTGGTGCAGACGATGGGCTGAATGGCCTCCTTCTGCGCTGTAGGGATTCTATGATTCACGCCACACTTTTTTAAGATGCCCTGGACAGCACTTAGGAGCATTAGGCTATTTAAATATGTAAATTGGGAGCTTAATGCCTGTTGAAGTACCCCATCAAAAAATTAGTAAGTGATGGCTTATGCTGTATCATTGATGTTAAGAAATTGTGTCGAGAACCTATAGATAATTCTGGACAAACAGATGGTATGCCAAGATATTAACCTTCAAAAATAAATAAAAAAGTACAATTTGACTGACTACATGATAAAGTTTTAGAGTATCCAGGTTTCTAGACAATCACATGGATAAACCATTCAGGACACCAGAAACTGTGTTGTCTCTGACAGGCAGCTTTCAGTAACTCAAGACAGTAACCACCATATCGACTTCATTCTAAATGGTCATATTGTGAGGAACAACCTCAAATGCTCCATCCCGCTCTCTTGGCGAATTGCCTGCCCTACATGTCCACTGGAGATATCTCACCAATCCCCTTTCTGTTCAATTCAACTCTTCCACTGCTGACGCTGTGGACTCTACCAGTACATCTGCTCTCACTATTCAGCTCTGCACATGCATTCATTTATGAACAGAGCTCTTGCCATCCATTAACTTATTTTGGATGATTGCATCGACACGACTTCAATGGAAATCTGGCTGATACTCCTGGGGACAAAGTCTCCCTGGTATCAGACTTCAATTTACTTTTATTTGCATGAACCTATGTACCATCTTACACCCTCAGATTAGCTTAAAGTAACTTCCTGGATATACCATTTCCCTATCACCTACTATCCTTTGTCCTTCTATGTCACCTCTCATTCAGTTTTTTTCTCCAAGGTGAAGGATCCAGGTGCCGCCAATCTTTTCCACTGTCCCCTGGAGCTTGGAATCACCTTGTAGATTGCCTCAAAAGGTTTGAATGTTTTGAAGGCAGAATTGGAGATATGTCCTAACTTGTACTCCATTGTTTTTGCTAAATAATTCAACATTCTACTTGCTTTGTTAGTTTGTTGCACTGCATTTGTCAGACTTAGGGTGGGATTTTCCAGGTCTGCCTGCTGCCAGGATTGTCCAGTCTTGCTGGAAATCGATGGACTTTAGGCTAGCCAGCTACAACCCCTACAACTGGGTCCCATCACATCAGGGCAGGAAAATTCCAGCCTCGGTGTGTGTCCGGTAAGACCACTAGATTTCTTTGAAATCCTACCTTAGTTATTTCAACATTATTCAGAGCACTTATTTCACCAGTTGTTTACTTACATGATATTTTACACTTTGTCCGTATTAAATTTAATCTTTTATTGTTCTACCCATGATCTTTTTTGTTCAATTCATTGTAGTTCCTAGGTTGTTTCCTCAGAAACAATTGAATTCTCTGAACTTTGTAGTATCTGAAGATTTTACCAGTTTGCCTTTAGTTTATGAATCCGAGTTGTTAATATGAATTAGAACTAGTAGGAGAGTTAATGCCAATTCCTGCAGCATCTCACTGAATAGTTCCCACCACTCCAACAATCCTCAAAAAAGAAATCTTTCTGGAAGGTTTCCTCCAAATGCACATTTCAAGTTTTGAGCAGAACTAATAGTCTTTAGTATATATGATAGTTTGCTAAATATATTCTTAGAAGTTTAGGAATGCCAAGTTATTGAGCTTTATGCAGTGCACTTTACATGTCATTTCCTCAAAGAGATTGTTCAGACAAGATATAACCACCCCTCCTGAGGCTATGAAGGCTACCATAAAACTACAGGCTGAATTTCTGCTTCCGATTCAGGAGCCTGGAGTTGCGCCCACCGTCCCCAAAGGTTGGGTGCAGTGACAAGCTGATTAAAAGGTACAGCTCATTGTTCTTAGTTGTAAACAAAACAATAAAGACAAAAACCACCCTAAAGCTCTCACCCCTCATACATTTCCTTTGCCTCATTCATGCCAATGACCACCCCCCCCCCACGCACTCATGCCCTCCACACCAATCTATGATCGTCTACCTATCTCCATGGCTCCTCAGATCTTCCATGCTGACCTATGTTCCTCTACCCACCCCATGGCCCCTTATGCTAACTTATGAACCTTTATTCATCCCCCAATGACTCTTAGTACACTCCATGATAACCTCTTTGCACAGTGCCAGCTCATGCCAACCCATGCCCCCCACCACCCTTATGCCCTCAATGCCAAATCACACAGAATCCCCTATGAACAGACCCGGGAGCCAAGCTGAGATGGAATAAAATAAAATCTAAATACCTGTTGCAGACTTCACTACATTCATGGATTAAAGCCCATTCAATACATTTAAATCCATTCAAGTATTTAATCCCTCATAAAACAATTAATGTATTCTTAGGCCCACATCTAAGACAGTTAATTTTTCTATAACTACTTGGAACTGTCAATCAATTACGAACCTCCAGGCCTGCACTGTGGTAATGATGGGCTGTGGAACCAGTCATACAGAAGTAATACGATAATGATAGAACTCAAGCCTATGTCAATAAACATTTAGTAAAATTGTAAGCATTCTTCAACTGTAGGAATTTTCAAAATTTGAAGGCTTGGTCCATCGGCTACATTGTATTGTTTTATGAATTAGTCTCAGCAAGCTACTCGATTAGAGGAACTCTTTCTGCCAGTCCCAATTTTATCTTTAGCTGATACCTAAGGCTTGGATTTTCTGCACGCCCTCACCCCACCCCACCATCCCAGCACATTCACCCACAGCGGAGCTGACTCACCATTGACTGCCAACAGGGGATATTTCAGTTCATTAGAAGTCAATGCCAGTTGTGTTCCTTGCTGCCTGGAAGGGCTGGAAAATCCTGCCCTAAAAGTGATAACTTGTTGTACAGCAATAGCTTTATCTCTCTTAGTCCAGGACAGCTGTGGCCAAAAAAAGTCTCACAACTACCACCAGCCCACCAAAAAAAAATACGGGTGACTGACAAGAAGAAATTCTAGATTCAGCACGGTTTCACACTACCCGATACATTTACCCATGGATTTACAATGCTTTTTCCATCAATTTTCCAAGCTAATTGTCGAGTATATTGTTCAAAGCATATTAGCATGCTATATTCAATTTAAACTCTCATTTACAATCGTACGGGCGACATATACATACAATTAAAAAGACCATAAACGTTTTGAATTTTGAGAGATTGATGGGATCCGTCACCTTCAGATGCTTTCCTAATCAAAAACGTTGGTTTGTTTTTTGATCTCAGTGGTATGGAAGGTAAATTTCAAAGGCTTTAAAAATACTTAAATAAAGCAAGGAGACCATGTTACATTTCTCCATGACCCATCCAGAAAGGTGTACACAACGGACACAAAGGACTGAAAAAATTGACCACATTATATGATGTCGGACTTTTAAAATTCCTTTTCAAGATTTAACTTCAGACATTTTCAAATGACACACATGCAATTTTAAATGATCGAGTTTGTTATTCTACCTAACAAAGCAAAATGTGTCACCAGTTTTATTTAGAGCTTCCAAAACTATTCTTTAATCTTCCAACCTTTGTATAACTGCAACCGACAAGGCTCCACTGGAAACAATTAGAAGACACACTGAAAAATTTCTCATCTAAACACACAGCAGGAGGCATATTCCAGTCAGGCAATGCGTTGCTGCAGCACAGAGAAAGACCTTGGGCAAATTGCAGAAATATTCTAGCATAATTGGTTACTAAAGCTACAATGTGTCCCAGTTCTCAGTGCATTTCACAAAGAAATTCTTTTGTATTGTTACTGTCATTGTGCAATTCATTCGAATCAATAAAAACCCACATTTGATCTAAGCACATGGAAATTCAGTGTATCATTACAATGAACTAGAACTCCAAAGTCGAGCATATTCCTCATCATTGCACAGCATTTCTTAGTAAATTAGTTGCACAATTATCAAGCTGAAACTGAATCCGAGTATATTTATACTTCAGATTTAAAAATGATTGAAAAAATATAGATTTTATAATTACCAAAAAATATGAATGAAATATACCAGCTTTTACTATTGCCTGATTTTAATGCGACAATTATAATAATTAAACACTTCAAGCTGCTCAGTATAAAATCATTACAATATAATTTGTTCTTCAAAACAATATTTAAAATATTATAACAGCTTCCTCTGTGCCAGTGAGGCATCTATACTGGATCCTATAACAGGGTTCTCCAAACTTTTCCAGCCGCAGTACCCCTCGTGACCTCCCAAGAGCATTGCGGAACCCCAAACATTCTTGTGTCAACGACATGTTTTGGCCCCCTCTAAATAATTCCATCCCAAAGCCCCCTTCACATGAATCCACTGCCAAAGCCCCATTCCCGTGAACCCCCTGCCAAAGCTTCCCCCACCCCCATCATGAAACCCTGCCAAAGCCCCCCTTACATAGCATTTAGTTTATTTGCCAGGGTTTACATTTTTTTTAAATGTGTTCTCAGGATGTGGTTGAGACTGCTAGGGTAACAATTTATCTTACTGAGTAACAGTGTTTATCTCCGTTATAGCTACCACCCCTTTGTCACAAAGGCCACAGCGCCACTCGCACAGCCGCTTTTCTGCTCAGCAACAGAAAACAAGCAAGAAATCAAATTGGCTAACCAGAGCTTTACTTCTCCGAGCATTGGCCATTGATAGGCTATCTAGCCGATGCTCAGAGAAAGCGGGCTCTGATTGTCAATTGAATATTTTGTTCTTCTTTGATTTGTGACTGTTACTCTTTCTCAAACCTTGGCTTCTTCAGCTGTCTAGCGAGCACATTTTCGTTTGTGTGCTATTTTTTCAAGTTTTAAAATAAATACTGCCTTTTTGTTAGGTGGCTGCTGGAGCTTCCTCAGACCCCCGGAGGCCTCTTACGAACGCTGGGGTTCCATGGACCCCAGTGTGGGAACGCTCCTGTTCTATAAGATTTTGTATATATATCCAGCAAACTAAAGCTAGAACTTTTGCACGACTTCTTAAACTTTAAGACCATGCAGTAAATTATAAATTAAACTCAGTTAGGCAACCTGTTACATTTGAAATGAAGAAATGTATAGTATCAAAATTTCAGTGTTGCCTCACACAACTTTACACATTATCACAGATGACATCACAGAAGTGCCAAGCAGTGGAAGCATTTTTTGGGAGAAAATAAAATGCATGAATGAAAAGAAAAATCAAGTAATTCTTGAGCACCTCTGACCAGAGAAGTTAGAAGTGATCTATGCCTTAACAGTTGATTATCTGCTTTTTGAGGAAGGAGCATTGTATAAAGTGGATCTTTGGAGGATGGAAATTAAATTGTTTCCTCTTCCATTTAAAAAAAAAGGACTTTATACCCGAGGACAAACAATCCGTTATCAGTTTAAAAAAGTCTGCTCAACTCACCTCCGCATCTACATTCTGAAGGCCACATTGATCACAAATGGAAATCAGGTCTTTGCTACTCAGATAACTGTCTTTGGTCACTCCAAGCTCTTCGGAAACTGCTTGAAGTCGTTCTTGAATATCCTTAGGGTCAGCACCGAACACACTCTGGGAAGTGTTCAAATCATCTGGGTTCCAAAATCTCAACTGACCTGGAAAACATTATTATTTTTCTAATGGCTTATTATGGAGTGGAAAGGTTGATCAATGAGGATACAGGGATTGATAAGCAACCACAAAAAAATGTTTTTAGAACCAAGGTATTCAACATGGATTTTCTCGTGAGCACTCATTGGGCATCTATAATGGATGGAATTTCCCCAAAACATCCCACTGCCCACCAACCCTGTCATGGCGAACTTTGCGGTGGAGGAGCGGCAGGGTTTCCTGTTGTTCGTACCTCCGCTGCAGTGAAATCTGTGATGGGGGCTCACTGTCAGCGGGACTGGACAATCCCGCCAGCAGGAACGGATGGAAAATCCCACCGCATAAAGCTGTTGCATGGTTAAGCTTCCATTCCAGCATACAAGGTTACTTCTCATTTGACAAATCTATTTCCTGGTTTAAAGGTGTGAATGGGAGGAGTGTGAAATTGCATGGACAAGATTCCATCTGGAATCCTGCCTGCCCTGGACACAATTTTACAGTAGCATGGGCAGGGCCTCCGGCGGGAAATGCACTTCTGCCCCACGTAAGGCCCTTAGGGGCCTTTTCTCATCCAGCCACTATTTTCAGATTGTCAGGCTTCAGATAGCTTAGGGTGGGAAATAGAAAGATTCACCATCCTCGATCTCAGGCAGGAAAGTGGTGGCGTGCACCTCCATCGGAAGCCTCCTTATGACTGGCAGCACCTTCCCTTCAAGCATTGCACATCTCTGAACCCCTCCCATCGAGCCCAGCCTATCCCCTGATAATCCAGCTGTCCCTCTCGCGAACCCCTTTGGGTACTACCTAGCCTCCCTGGGACCTTGCTGCTTACATTTACACCAACTCCCTGCACTTTGTCTCAGGCCGACAGTGCAGTGTCTCACCTGTCACTGCAATGCTGTGCCTGGATGGGCTGGAGACCTGCCAGCCAGCCTGATTGGCCATTAGCTCTCCAAGGCGGGACTTCCTTCCAAGTGCAGGCAATCAACGCTCAGTTGAGTGTTAAAAGGAAGCTGGCCTGTCACAGTCAGTGGAGGTGTGATCTCTGATAACTATCCAGTGGTGGAGGTTGATCTCCCACCATCTGAAAAATTCAGGCTAATGGCTGCCATGAGGCAATCAAAATTTCAGAAGGATCAAAGATTGAGAAAGTTAGTTTATTTTGTGTGACTTCTTTCTGAATGATTCACACTCTACCTGATAGAATATCACAGAATCCCTACAGTACAGAAGGCCATTTGATCCATCAAGTCTGTGCCAACCATAATCCCACGAAGGCCCTATTGCCATAACCCTCTTATACCCTGCTAATCCCCCTGGCACTAGGGTCAATTTATCTTGGCCAATCAACCTAATCCGTACATCTTTGGACTATGGAGAAAATTCAAAACAATGTCTAAACAACAAAGTGTACTGCTGCTATCCACATCAGCATTCTAGCAGATTGTCATGACCTGTTAATTTTCTCCACTCTATTAAAAATGTTGAACTGGATTACAAAAACTGAGACCTGAATATGGAAGCTGTAAATTTAAGTTTGCCTTTTTTTAGTCACTTGTTCTAACCTGGCTGGGGTTTATGTCAAGTTATTTCAAAAAATGTTTCTTTCTCAGCCAATTGCTTTACCTAAGCAAGCTGCAGGTATTGACAATTTACAGTTCTATGTTTGCACCATCCAGCATATATACCCGTGGAATCTGAATCTGTAGGAATTGGGTGAAAAAATTAGTTGAAGTGTGAGCATTTCTTGCAGTAAATTTTAGTTAGGCAGAAACAAGATGTGTGAATTTTAAAACTAAATTTAGGTTTCCAATTTCAGTATTCAGACCTTCATTTCAAAATCAGGATTCTCATTTCTTAATGTAACTGCTAGTCTTAGTGAGGTATTCTGGCAACATTAGTCATATGAATGCTACCATAATTCTTCAATAGTCAATGAAGCTGTTCTTGATTCATACAGTGGAAGAAGTTACAGCCACAAACTCCTATCCCTGACAAATTACTGATCTCAGTAGAGATGGCAGACACACCAGCATAATTAAGGACCCCACACATCCTGGACATTCTCTCTTCCACCTTCTTCCGTCGGGAAGTAGATACAAAAGTCTGAGGTCATCTACCAACCAACTCAAGACAAGCTTCTTCCCTGCTTCAAAAGGATGGTAGTATAGCAAATGATGTGGAGGTGCCAGTGTTGGACTGGGCTGGGCACAGTGAGAAGTCTCACGACACCAGGTTAAAATCCAACAGGTTTACTTGGTATCATGAGCTTTCGGAGCGCTGCTCCTTCATTGGGTGAATGGACAAGGAGCTTTGCTCCAAAAGCTCATGATATCAAATAAACCTGTTGGACTTTAACCTGGTGTTGCGAGACCTCTTAGTATAGCAGATGTCAGCAGCAAATTCATTACCTTTCAAAAACAAAACTTCCCAATCTTGTTTCTCAGATTCAAACTGTTGACCGATTCTGAATGGTGTACAGTTCAGTGTTGTGGATTAATTAATTTCCACCAGGAAATAGACTTATCACTGGCCAAACTCAATTAAGCTCCACCCACCAATCCAAATAAGGAGGCTTGCCAATTAGGTTCCTAGGCAGCACTGCTGAACACCATTGCAGAAAATTTGAAAGTTGGGTCCCTCAATCCTAAGCTGTTAAAAGGGGCTGAAGGTCGTCAGATTTCTGCATCATTGATTTACTAGCAGGCTGTTCCTACTGCTGCCCTTTGAAATAATTGTACTATTTCCTCTGGTATTTGATACAGTTTTTCACAAGTTAGGACAGTTAGTCCTTGGGAATGTGTCAGCTGCCCCCTCACACATTGAGAAATGTTTGTATGCACTGTGTGCAATGCATCAACCATCATACAATCCTTGTATATTAACATTAAAATTAACCGTGTTTTAGAAATAAAAGATGTGCCAGCACTTATTTTCCCAAATACCTAAGTTCTGGGAGACACTGAACCTGATATTTATAGGGAAGGGAAAGGACACCTAAAACACAGAACAAGGAGTTCCTGTCACTACTAATGGCAGGACCTCATTATTGTTTTCTCCTGCCATTCCCCACTCAGCAGTCAACCAGTTTGATCATAGAATCATAGAACAATCACAACACAAAAGGAAGTCATTCAGCTGATTGTATTTGTGGAGCTTTTTCCACCGATTTGAGTTAATAAGCAAAAGAAGTAATGGAGACATGAGGAAAACCATTATCACACAGTGGATGGTTGGAATTTGAATACAGTACCAGAGAATATGACAGAGGCTTGTTCAATCGAGGCATTCATGAGGAGATTCGATTGTTACCTGAAAAGGAGGAATGTCCATGGCTCCAGGGAGAAGGTTGGGGAGTAGCACAGGGAAATTGCTTCTTTGTAGAGCCAGTGTGGATAAATCAAGAATGACCTCCTTCCCTGTTGTAGCCATTTGGTGATTCTCAAGTCACCACTGCTTCCTTTGTCGATGACCTTAAATCTTTGCCTCTGGTTCTTGATCCTTTTACGAATGGGAACAATTCTCCCATTTGTGCACATCCCTCATGATTTTGAATACTTCTATCAAATCTCCTCTCAATTTTTTCTGCTCCAAGGAAAACAGTCCCAACTTCTCCAAAAGTTAAAGTTTATTTATTAGTGTCACAATTAGGCTTCCATTAACACTGCAATGAAGTTACTGTGAAAATCCCCTAGTCGCCACACTTGCCACCTGTTTGGGTGCACTGAGGGAGAATTTAGCATGGCTAATGCACCTAACCACCATGTCTTTCGGACTGTGGGAGGAAACCAGAGCACCCGGAGGAAACCCACACAGATACAGACAGAATGTGCAGACTCCACACAGACAGTGAACCAAGCCCAGAATGGAAGCCAGGTCCCTGTTAAACACTGTGCCGCCCTATCTATATAACTGAAGTTCTTCATTCTTCGAACCATTTTCAAAAATCTTTTCTGTACCCTCTCTAATGCCTTCACTTCCTTCCTGAAGTGTGGTACCCAGAACATAAGTACTAGGAGCAGGAGTAGGCAATTCTGCCCCTTGAGCCTGCTCCACCATTCAGTACGATCATTTGTCATCTTATTTACTTCATTCGGAACTGGAAGCAATACTTCAGCTGAGACATGTTTAACTTAAGTTCCTCTACAACTCTACGGTCCTATTGATCATAGAACCCATAGAGCCCTGCAGTGCAGAAAGAGGCCCTTCGGCCCACTGAGTCTGCACTGAACACAATCCACCAATCCTACCCCTCTATCCCTACATATTATACCCACTAATCCCTCTAACTTACGCATCCCTGGACACTAAGGGGCAATTTCTTAGCATGGCCAATCAACCTAACCTGCACATCTTTGGACCATGGGAGGAAACTGGAGTACCTGGAGGAAATCCACGCAGACACGAGGAGAACGTGCAAACTCCATACAGACAGTGATCCGAGCCGAGAATGGAACCCAGGACCCTGCAGCTGTGAAGCAGCAGTGCTAAGCACTGTGCTACCGTGCCGTTATTGATAAAGCCTCGGACACCATTTGTTTTATTAACTGCTCTCTTAACCTGTCCTGCCAACTTCAATGATTTAAGCACATGTACACAGAGGTCCCTCTGCTCCTGCATACTCTTTTACAAATGTACCTTTTATTTTATGTTGTCTCTCTGTGTTCTTTCTACCAAAATGAAACACTTTACACTTTTCATTAAATTTCATTTGCCACTTGTCCAACCATTCCACCAAATGTTTATATCTTTTTGAAGTTCTACACTATCTTCCTCACAGTTTAAAATACTTCCAAGTTTTGTATCAGCCACACATTTTGAAATTATGTCCTATAAACCAAGGTCTATATCAATAATAAATATCAGGAAGGGCAGGGGTTTCACTTCTGATACTGTGGAACTCCAATATAAACCTTACTCCAATCTCCAAAACAATCTTTAACACTCTGTTCCCTGTTATGCAGTCAATTTCATATCCATGTTGCTGCTGTATCTTTTATTCCGTGTGCTCTAACTTTCCTCACAAGTCTGTTATCAAATGTCTTGTGGAAGTCCATGTACATTAGATCCACAGTATTACCCTCATCAACCTTCTCTGTTACCTCATCAAAATAAGCAAGTTAATCAAACTTGATTTGCCCTTAACAAATCCATGCTGGCTTTCCTTAATTAACCCACATTCCCTTAATTAACCCACATTTGCCCAAGTGATATGAACTCCTCAGAAATTATTCCCCCACTGAAGGGAATAGAACTCTGGTTTGTGAAGTAATTGATACAGAAGATCAAATGAGACAATTTAACTTTTAAGCAAACATATACATTTAATGCTATGAAAAAACATGAAATTTGGTGGTTCTACAAAGAGTATAAATCGCAACATTTATAAAATATTCTATTTATAAAATATTCTGAAAAAAGATAACTACATCTTATTTCTATGAGAGAATCTAAACAATACTAGAATTTGAAAGAGAACTTGATATCCATCAAACATTAAAGTAATATTAACTTGATCCCTGAGAGTGAAAGATTTGTTAGGTTCAAGATGGGTCTCAGGTGATCACTATTGCGTTCTCCCCTAACAAAGCTTGATTATTCAAATTACGTGGAGTTTTTAAATCAATTTTTTTCTGTTGCACAATTAAAAAGGTGCTATAGAAGATGGTCATTTGCTTAATAACAGACCACCCCCTCATCATTATCCCATATTGGGTGAGAAGATTCTCCTATGATAGTTGCCCGTTCAATTTATGAGAAATGTTTTTCTGAATTTATTCTTGAAAAACTACGGTTGGGTAATGATCATGTTAGTCAATCTAACTGGCTAAGGTATTGCGTCCAGTAACATAATAATACTTAGGGTCTAGTGTTCCTTTATCAGATTGTGGTTTTACTTATCTAAATGAGCATTCAGTGTCAGTGTTGATTGTCATTGTAAGGACCCTTGGGATAGTGGCTTCTAGGTGTGTGTAATCTTTATCAGCAATGTCACATTGATGTGAAGGGAGTTGACCGTGTATACGCTTCATCAGTTTGGCTCTTAGAAAATGCAGCTTGCTGCAGGTTTAATTGAAAAGTAATTTGAAATTAATTTCTTGCATCTATACCATACCTCTTATTTTTTACATGATGGCATTGTCAGATGAGTATTCACCCTCCAATCTCAACGATTGGCCCTCTTTCTATATTGAAACCTTTGATTTCTTGCTGGATTACGGATAATGGGGTACTGGTTGGTCCCCAGTGGCTCATCTAAAGGAACATCATAACTTGAGCCCAATTCTATCCTCACATGAGATCACATGCTCCCATCACTCAGTGATCAGGAGTAACATTGTTGCCCACTACTCATCAAGCTCTGTAATACCCTACTTTCATCGCAAAAGAGCCCAGTTAATTCAACAACTATAGATCAAACTCAGGATCTTCTGGTCTGTTTCACTTCAGATATTTATAGCAAATTGACTGAACAAATAAGCCATCTATTTTTAAAAAACTCTAAATATATATGTATACCAAAAAAACTAAACATTTCAGTAGTTGCAAGATATTTTCTTCCATTCTGCAACATATGTGGGTAAGATGGGTAGAGAGGGATATGGGCCAAATGTGGTTAATTGGGACTAACTTAGTGGTTAAAAAAGGAGCGGCATGGACAAGTTGGGCCGAATGGCCTGTTTCCATGCTGTACACTTAAGTGATTATATGATATTCTTACCTTCAGCTTCATATTCTTCACCTTCTGTGGAAGTCTTCCACTTCTATTAAAAGAAATAGAACAAAGTCAAATAATTTGAAGTTTCATTTATATTTTGACTTCATCAAAAACACAATTTTAAAATGTGTGAACATCACAAAAGTGACAAGTGACAAGAAATGGAAGAAGACAAAAGCTTGCTTTTATAGGAATGACTAGAGAAAACTAGAAAGCTCTAGCCTCATATATATTTTTGAAAGACAAACTAAATTTATGCAGTGTTTTTCACATCCTCAGTACTTCTCTTAGCACTTTAGAGCCAATGGCTTATGTTTTTTTGATGAAATATGGCAGGCAATTTGTGCAGTTCAAATCCCCACATACAGTAATGAGATAATGATCAGTTAATCTGTTTTAGTGATGTTGGGTGAGGGATAAATGTTGATCAAGATGCTGGCAGAACTCCCCACTCTTCCATCAATATAACCACCCGAGAGAGCTAACAAGGCCTTGGTTAATGTCTCATTTGATTAAAGGTACATCTGAATGCGCAGCATTCCCTCAATATAGTGTAGTGTCAGCTTTTGGAGTGGAGCTCGAATCCACGACCCTCTGATACAAAATGCTCCCCCTGAGCAACTTAAATAAAAAGTAAAGCATGAGTTATAAGTGTGTATTTCATTTTTTTAAAAAATTAATGAGCACGACTATTTGCACTGCTTTCCCAGAAGTGTTTGGAGTGGCACCCAGGGCACCCTTCCATTAGCAATTCTTGCTGAGGTAAGGCCATACATAATATGTAGGAGCAGAAGAAGGCCATTTGGTCCCTCAAGTCTGCTTTGCCATTCAATAAGATCATGGCTGATCAGATATAATCCTCAGCTCCACTTTCCCGCCTTATCCCCATATTCCCTTGTTTATTAAAATTCTGTCTATCACAGACTTGAACATACTTAATGACCCAGCCTCAATACTCTCTACAGTAAAGGATTCCAGATTCACTTTCCTCGAAGAAGAAATTCCTCCTCATATCTGTCCTTATTCTGAGATTATGCCCTCTGTTCCTAGACTCTCCCACAAGAGGAAACATCCTCTCACCATCTATCCTGTCAAGCCTTCTGAGAATTCTGTATGTCTCAATAAAGTAGCCTCTCATTCTTATAAACTCCAATGAATACAGGCCTAACCTATTTAACCTCCCCTCATAAGAAAATCCCTCCATATCTGAGATCAACCTAGTGAACCTTCTCTGGACTGCCTCCAATGCCAGTATACCTTTCCTTAGAGAAGGGGACCAAAACTGATCACAGAATTTCAGGTGTGGTCTAACTAGTGCCTCACATAGTTTTAGCAAGACTTTTCTGTATTTATACTCTATTTCTTTTGAAATAAAGGCCACCATTCCTTTTGCCTTCCCTATTACCTGCTGAATTTGCATGCTAGCTTTTTGTGATTTATGCATGAGGACCCCCAAATCCCTTTGTGCTGCAGTTTTCTGCAGTCTTTCTCCATTTAAATAATTTTCAGATTTTTTTTCCTACCAAAGTGCATAACTTCACATTTTCCTACATGGGTCAGAATTCTCCAATGCCATACACCCTGTCACTGCTGCTAGCAAGAACGGAGAATTTGGTGCTCAGCCAAATCTCCATTCATGACAGTGAGACTGGAGAATTCTAGCCGCAGGCGAGGTTGGAGAATTCTGGCTATTATTTTCCAAGTTTTTGCCCACTCACCTAATCTGTCTATATTCCTCTGTAGACTCTGTGTCATCCTCATCATTTACCTTCCCACTTATTTTTATGTCATCCGCAAATAGTACGTTCACTTCCCTCGTCCAAATCATGACCAAATGTTGTAAATAAATGTGGCCCCAGCACAGATCTGTGTGGTACTGCACAAGTTTCAGGTTGCCATCCTGAAAATGGACCTTTCATCCCAATTCTGTCTACTATCAATTAGCCAATCCTCTGTCCATGATTCAAATCCTAAATGCACGATAGATGCTTTACTACCAGGAGGCAGAAGACAAATCTCCCTCAGTAGCTGATTGTGAATCTCAGTTTAGTAGGAAACTGTGGCCGAACGTGCAAAAAAAACCATGGTTAAAAAGTAAAAATTTAAAAGGGAGTGGGCAGTTGCCTAAGATTTACTTGCTAAACATAAATAACAATATTACCAACACAGAATGGGACTCTTAAATAGTTGTGCAATGGCAGAATGTTGATGTGATTAACTGCATTTAATTCTCTCTGCAGTCCACGTAACTACCCACCTAATGTTGGCACACATCAGTTCAGGTTTGTTACGATTAGATTTGATTTCAGATTCAAGCACAATCATAATCCATGCATAATACTGGACAGTTTGCTGTTTTTTCTATCCATTCACATTATTTCACCTAAAACCAGCATATTGGGAAACAGTGTGCAAAAGTGTGATGGGTACTTTTGCATGGACCCCTCAGAGCCATACTGTAAAAACATTATACATTTTTTTGACATAGCAAGTGTTAATAGTTGTAACCTTTCCTTACTCCTCTGAAAGCACTCATTAAAAATGATATGGATTATGAATTGTCCCTTGCAAGGCCAATTATTTGCAAATTGATTCTATTCATAAAACACTGGTATTTTCGAGATTATTTTCATTTTACGGTATTTCAAAAAAAAACCTTTAAATGGATCCAGTTAGGAAATAAATTACCGAATAAATCAGTGAAATGCAATTATGTGGGGCCTGCGCAGACATGATTCAAATGCAGAATTCTAAGAACTTATTGGCATTCACTGCATTTCAAAGTCAGAACATCAAAGCCTTTCTTATTGATGATGTTCTAAAGACATATCTAAAGACAAAGCAGGGACTCTGGCTGATTCTGATTGCAAAGAAGTGGCTTCTCGGCCAAGCTACTTCATTATGGTTGCTGCGTGCATTACAGTGGAGTCACCTGATCAACTGGAATATATTCAGCTTTGATCAGAACATACACAAGTCCTAGAGTTAAATTTAATATGCCCTTCATCTAGGCAGTCTGACAAAAATCAGTATCAGCCGCCAAAAGCCAGATAGTAAACTAGATGGATTGCATCCATAACGGCAGCCAGTATGATATGCAGCCTATGAAAGTGTGGCTATAAATACAGGGTACTGCAGATGGGCACCCATCTAATTGAAAATAGAGGCTACATTCATTCTGCATGGTTTCCATAGAAACAGGATTAAATATAGTGGCTTTAAAAATTGCAGCAGCTGGTGGAATATTTCAATTATCCTGTTACTGAGCATTACTCTGGTCGGCAGCGTAAAAGTTGTAAAATAATCTGAGCGCTATCAGACCTTCCTTCATTGATATACACAGTGTTTAATGGAACCCAGACTGAGATCATGATCATTTGCTTTAGGAAAATAAAAACCCCATCTAAATCCAATGAAGAAACTCATTTTGTCAACAATGTTTTCTCTATTAGTCGGTGCACTAGCCAAAAGATGCACTCTCCATACATTGGGGCACAACTAAATTAAAAGCAAAATAATGCAGTTGCTGGAAATCTAACTGAAAATGCAGGTCTGGTAGCATCTGTGGAGGCAGAAACAGAGTTAACATTCTGAGTTCATATGACTCATCTTTCGAGTTTCTAAGAATCATACAGAGCAGCAGTGATAGGCACAAGTAACAGGGTTCCTTCTCCTTCAGTGAATCAGTTGGTATTTTGTGACAAACTGGCAGCATTCAAGGGAAAATATGTTCTGGCACTAATCATAAATGATCAAATATATTAAACCCAATTCCAGAACTTGCCAATGTTTGGGGTGTGAACTTACGATCTTGTGTTACAAAGCCATCTTAACTACCACATTACCATCGAATTTTTTCATTCATTATATATCCTGTTTCGTATTAATACACCATTTGCTTGTATTCAGTTTAATCTGCCATTTCTCTCACAGGATGTGCAAGTGATTGAGGATTTTTTTGCAAATTGTAACTTCATACCTCCCTTCCTGTTTCAGCACCTTCTGTAAATTTGACAACCCTGCATTACATTTGGTGCACAGCTCATTTATATGGTTAGAAACAGTAGGGATACAAGGACTGAGATCATGCAGCGTTCCACACAATACTTCCAATCAACGTGATATCAAATCTCTCAACTAGATACTTACCGGATCCAAATTCCAAATTTTAATTTAAAAATAAAGGGCAGGATTTTCCAGCTGCGCTCACCCCAAGACCGGAAAATCCCGCTCGAGGTCAATGCACCTTGGCATGGTCCGTGTCCCGCCTGCTACAATTCCCATGGCAGGCGGAATGGGAAATTCAAACACTTTATCCAGAATTCTCTGATCTCATTCGTCTTACCATTGCTGCCAGTGAGAACAGAGAATTTGGTGCTCAGCCAAAACTCCCTTCACTGAAGCAGGACTGGAGAATCCCAGCCACGGACAAGGTTGGAGAATTCCAGCTGGTATTTGCTTCCTTGGGCATAGCTACTTGGCAGATAAGTGCAGAGAGAGGAGATGTAAAGAGTAGCGGATCAGACAGTTTGGAGGCTTAGTCTAGCAGGATCGTACATTTTTTTGGGGAAAAAGAGGGAAAGAGAGAAGAGGGAAAATGAGGCCAAAAGCAGGATGTGCACTTTTAGTTTATACTGCCGAAAGTGGAGTGTATGAAGAAAACAGAATTGGAGAGATTATTGCAGAGGAAACCAGAGCCGTAACTTTGATAGATACAGGAGTGATTTGGTTTGTGGTTATTTATTTCCCCTCCTGCATTTTCCTGCACCAAATGGTAAAAGGAGGAGAAACAATGGAGTTTTCCCACAGGGGAGAGGAAAAGAAATCACACCAACTTTCTATATTTCCTTTGCCAATAAACTTAACAATAAGTCTTAATGGTGGAATTGTTTTAAGTTGAAATTTATTTATTAGTGTCACAAATTGACACTAATAAATAATTGCAACACTGCAATTAAGTTACTGAGAAAATCCCCTAGTCGGCACACTCTGGCACCTTTTTGGGTACACTGAGGGAGAATTTAGCATGGCCAATGTACCTAACCAGCATGTCTTTCGGGCTGTGGGAGGAAACCAGAGCACCCGGAGGAAACCCACGCAGGCACGGGGAGAACATGCCGACTCTGCACAGACAGTGACCCAGGCTGGGAATCGAACCTGGGTCCCCTGATGCTGCGAGGCACTGTGCGACCGTGCCGCCCTTGTTTCTCTTAAAAGGCTTGCTGGCAAAGTTTTTTCAAAAAACACAGTTAAAACTCACAATTTACCTAAATCGATTTATTATCATCATTCAAAAATGTCTGTTCAATCTCCACCATTATTGATAAATGCACGATGATTGAACTAGAATCCTGGATTTGCCGAAATTCAAATAACTCATCAGTGCCTTTCAGCAACATTATTGTTCTTGGGTATTTGGCACAGAAGCATTCAGGCATCTGTACTTTGATTAACACACAGATCAATTCACAACTAATTAATTATATAAAGGTGGATTAAAAATTTCACAAAGCCAGGAACAAAATGGCTCTGGCTTTCGAACGTCAGGAATGAACTCTTACTGGCAGGGGAACTATGTATTTTAATGTCATGCAGGGGCATTTTGTGCATGATCAAGAGGACAGCTTGGTTTGATACAAGTCAGTATTTATTGAAACCCGTGTGGAAGGCAGAGCACTGCAAATACATTATTCAGATGGACGCATGCACAGCTGAACCAAAGAACAGATGGTATAGTTTAGTATTCTAGGCCATATCTTTTGGGCTGAAAAAAGCTCATGCTACACTTGCTATTGTTTACTTGTCATAGCCTCTTTCACCCTTTATGCATAAACCGACCAACCTTTTGCACTTCACCATCTGTTTCATAGAAGCAGACCCTTATTCATAAATTAAGGACACCCAAATAACTGTTACAAAAAGTCCAGCCTTTGTCAGTATCTCATTAACATAACACTAAAGACACAAAGATCAATGCATACGGTATAATCACATCAATGTTTGGAGATAAGGAAAGAAGCTAAATATTTGGAACCTTTAACATCGTATTTACTGTTGTTTGGGAATACCTTGTGAATACAGACTTGCACTTCTTGAATCCATAACGTATTTAGAATTGTAGCATGAATACTCTATCTGGATTCCTGTGCAAGGGAATGCACTGCCTGAGAGTGTGGTGGAGGCAGGTTCGATTGAAGCATTCAAAAGGGAATTAAATTGTTAACTGAAAAGTAAGAATGTGCGGAGCTACAGGGAAAAGGAAGAGAAATGGCACTAAGTGAACTACCCATTTGAAGAACTGGTGCAAACATGATGGGCCAAATGGCATCCCTCTGCGCTTTAACAATTTGTGAATACCATATTTGTTGTACAGTTTTGCAGTTGCTTATTTGGACCAGCACTGAGGTTACTCATGAACTAGCAAGTTGCAACATCAACCTCAGATCAACCCTTGTGCAAACTGTAAATATCTAAGTACTTAGTTAATAAGAAATCATCTTAAAGATCAGAAAGACTCTTGCCAAATGTATAGCACTCAAGCATTTCTCTATTTAATGCAAGTATAAATATTAAATCACTGTTAGGCACACCAGAAATACATGAATTTAGAGAAATTTATATTAGAGAGAAAACTTGTTGCATTGAAAACAATGCGACTTGATAATATTTGAGTTTTGCAGGATGACAGTGTATGGATCCAGCATAGAAATTAACTGTTGCTATTCTAAACCATCCTGAAATAAGGAATTGAAGTGGCCACCTGAATAATTTGATGCACAATTTGTGACATGCTTGAAGTACTGTTGGGCCATGGCTTCACAAGTAATTTTCAGGAGCAGATTTTCACTCTTGCTATTAAGGATAATATTTATAATTTTCGTTGTCGTAAGGGACATGATTATTTTTTGGCATCTGTTTGAAACAGCTTCCTAATATGCTCTGCATCTTGGACATAGTCTAACCTGCTCATCTCCTCCACTATACCCAGCAAGAACATGGAAAATGGAACTTATATTCAATCACAAGACTTTTTTAATGAATTTGGCTGCAATACACTAGCTTGATTTATTTAATCGAAATGGAACCACATTATACCACTGTTGCTATGCCACCCATTCAATAATTTGACAAATACTTTTGGACCCAGTAAAGGCGACACTGAAATCTTTTAATTTGAATTATAAAAGTTAACAATAATCTTTTTCCCATATTAATGTTGTTTGGAAAACTGTTTTTGTTGACATATCTGCCAACCTCAGCCAAAGCAGGAAAAACAGCAATAACAATGTTGCTTAGTTGACTGGTATACCCTAGCTGCCAGCTTAACACCAAATATATTCATAACTAGGAAGTTAGCCCTCCCAAAGCAGATTCCCTCCCACCCCCCCTCCCTTTAATTTAGAAGTAGAAATGCAGCTTCTGACCATCAATTTAAGGTATATCCTCTATTCACCTTCGTGAAAACATTCTCAAACTCACATTAATTTGGATTAATGGAAAAGGGTTCACGTGACAGACAACAAGATCTTCACAAGCATTCACTTTCACAGAAATGTAGTTGTATTCTTGGAACTGGGACGTCATCTTTATGTGAAGGCACTGAAGTAACACGTCTTTCTACTACAAAGAGTTGTATTTTGAGGAAAATACCATTCAAGAGAAAGGTATGAATGCTATATGCTAATTTTCTGGAAAGCGGTATCAGTAACATGTTCCTTTTTTAATTTACTTTTACTATGCATGTTAGCAAGTAAAGACAAATTATAGTATAATGGTTCTGTTGTGAATTAATTCGCTTCTATATTCAACCTGGGATCCATTTTCATATTAGCCATTTTGGTTAAAAATATCTACTGGAGTATAGAAGTTCTTCACAATCAGGAGTTCCCTTCCTCTTACATTAAGAGAAAGAAAATGGGACAGGCTCAATTACTGTTGTGTGATTCTCTGCCTGACATCCTTCTTTGTGATTCTCCCAGGGAAAACACCACACTTGGATGGTAAATCCTATCCTTAGGTATATACCTGAGTATCTTAACAAAAAATCAAAATAGTTCTAATTAGTACCTTGGGGAACTCTGAGGAGTTCCATTTTGTTTCCTGTTATACAATTGGATTACTCTCACTGTAATTTATTGTTCTTATGTCAAGAACGAGGTTAGATCTATTAAAGTGTCTGTTTTGACCATTCATCTATAATTCTGTTCTGAAAAAGCAGAATTGGTAACTGCACAGGATGTGGGTGTCACTGTCTCAGTCAGCATTTATTTCCCATCCTTAATTGCCCTTGAGAAGATGGTGGTGAACACCCTTCTTGAACTGCTGCAGTCTGGGTGGTGTAGAAACACTCTTAGTGTTGTTAGGAAGGGAGTTCCAGGATTTTGACCCAGCAACAGTGAAGGAATGACAATATAATCCCAAATCAGGATGGTATGTGGCTTGGAGGGGTCATTGAGGTGGTAGCGTTTCCATGCATCTGCTATCCTTGCCCTTCTAGGTAACATAGAAACATAGAAACTAGAGACAGGAAAAGGCCGTTCAGCCCTTTGAGCCTACTCCACCATTCATTTTGATCATGGCTGATTATCGAATTCAATGTCCTGATCCCCCTTCCCCCCATAATCCCTTGATCCCTTTAGCCGCAAGAGCCATATCTAATTTCATCTTGAAATCAGACAACATTTTGACCTCAACTACTTTCTGAGGTAGTGAATTCCACACATTCACCACCCTCTGGTCAAAGAAATTTGACCTCACCTCAGTTCTAAAAGATTTACCCCTTTTCCTCAAACTATGACCCCTAGTTCTGGGTTCCTCATCATGGGTCATGGATTTGAAAGGTGTTCTGGTGAGTTGCTGCAGTGCATCTTTGGGATGATAAGCACTGTTGTCACTATACGATGGTGGTGGAGCGAGTGAATATGGAGGGATGGGTGCCAATGAAGCTGTCTGCTTTGTCCTGAATGATGTTGAGTTTCTTGAGTGTTGTTGAAACTTCATTCATCCAGGCAAGTAGACAGTATTCCATCACATTCATGACTTGTGCACAGACTTAATAGACTGTGTATTTCTAGAATGATCAAATCATGCACTGTATAAAAATTTGGAAACCAAAAAGTTAAAACAAAATTATGTATGAAGCCACAAGTTCTTCTGATGTGCAGTTTCACTGATGAGTTTATCATTATGGCAGAAATTCATCCAGTACAATAGTTTTATTCTTAAAGCAAATCATAATTGCAGGCATTGCTGCAGAAAGATCAGGCAACAATATTAACTACTTTCAACAGCAAAACCATTACCTTAGCAATGTCATATAAAATGGTGGCAAACTGAATAACATTAGATCCCAAAACTGGACTTGGTGAGCTTAAGCTAATACCTAGAGACCTTCTTTGAACTTATTTCATAAACACTTCCAAAAAAATGCAATCCTACCAAAACGTACTCCAGAGTCAGAGTAGACTGTGTATGTGTGTGCCACCTGTGGAATGGCAGTGATAAAGCATGACTGCTTTTAACAACTTATTTAGTGGATTGTTGTCCAGTGGGAGTCCATCAATTTGATTTGCGGAAATTAGGATTAGGTTGCACATCAGTGTATCATGTTCACACAGATATGGAGCATCATTTTGTGGCATTGTCAATATACAGCACTGTTCATTTCGTTGTGTTAAAGCATTAGATTCTGAACAAAACTTGCAAAAAATTCTTAATTTGAATGTTACAGTGTAGACAAAGGGTGGCATGGTGGCACAATGGTTAGCACTGCTGCCCCACAGTGCCAGGGACCGGGGTTCGATTCTGGCTTTGGGTCACTGCCCTTGTGGAATTTGCATGTTTTCTCTGTGTCTGCATGGGTTTCCTCTGAGTGCTCCAGTTTTGTCCAATGATGTACAGGTTAGGTGGGCTGGCCATGCTTAATTGCCCCTTAGCATCAGAGGGACTAGCTAGGGTAAGTGCATGGAGTTATGGGGGTAGAGCCTGGGTAACATTGCGGTCAGTGCAGACTTGATGGGCTGAATGGCCTCCTGCTGCACTGTACAATTCTATGATTCTATAAAGGTACTGATGGAAACCCCAGCTCTGCATTTATAAAGCATGCATTAGGTCTTTTCTCTGACCATTTCCCTTATGATTTTCTTCCTCCCTTGAATGCACTTTTGGTTAAAAATATTTCCACATCCCTGCACCACCCTCCTGCACTTCTCTCAAGTTACTATTATTCACGTGAGTCTTGAAAGTACATGTGGGCTGACGATTCAGTTACAGGACCCGTAACTGTTGAATTGGATTCACCCCCACACTTAATAGGCTGAATTTAAATGCTGGAAGAATTAAATGCCTGAAGTTAACTGCCCACTGTTCCGGTATCCAGGTCTTGGCTGGACTTTGTGGCTCCCTCTGGAGTGGGATGACGGGCACGAGGGTTGTAAAACTGGGTGCCATGGCAGTGGCACATGCCTGCTGCCAATCTGTTTTGGCAGTGATTTTATTTGTAACAGGGGAGGTTCTGAGTATTCTGCTTGCCTGTGGGAAATTGAGGCCCTTAAAAGGCCAATTAATTGTCACTTAAGGACTCTGGAAGGGGGGGGGGGGGCAGCTCAGCTGAGGTGGTCTTGCTGCGACTTTTGTTCTGAAGCGTGGGGACCCCAGGTAAAGATCTCACCTACAGACCAGAGGACTGGTAGCCCTTTAGGCTCAGCAGTGTCACAGGGAATGATGGCCATTGCTAGGACTGTTTTCAGCAGCCACAGCAATAATGGAGGTCCCTGAACACCACACCAGTCAGTAGGGCACCATGGGGGGCTCATTCAGGCTGGCTTTGGTGAAAGTGGATGGTATGACGGGAAAGGAGGTCTTTCACTGGCAAGAATACCTGTGGGGCAGAGGCTGCTCAATTAAGAGGGTATCCCTTGAATCTGCAGGCAGATTGTGTAGCCTTTAAGTAGCCATTTATGGGCCTTGATCAGCCTTGGGGTGGATCTTCCCCCATCCCTGACTTAATCGGAGGGACTCAGGGAAGCAATAGGTTCTCCACCCTGCAGCTTCTCACCTGATTATATGGCCTCCTTACCTCCCAGCCCACTCCTGGGCAGGGCTAAGGGCTTTAAATTCCACCTGGCTTTTGCTGATTTAATACATGGTCAGAAACAGGAAATCCAACCAATTTTGAACAGAAATTTGCTGTTACTCGTGACCTACTCAGACCAATTAATCTTACTGTAATCCTTGTGATAACAAATTAAACCACATTGGATTCATAAATTGCTTGTTGCATTATCAAATCTAGTTCAAATTCTGCACAAACCCCTTCTCCAAAACAGGGTAAAATCAATTAAACTGCATATTGTTTGTTCTATATTAATATGTGGATGCCAAATAAAACCAGCATGAATTTGGATTCCAGAGGTGAGGGGTTTGTCTTACAAAGGGCAGTATAGGCCAATACTCCCTGGAGTTTAGAAGAACGAGAGGAAATTTAATTGAGGTGTACAAGATGATAAGGGAGTTGACAGGATAGACATAGAGAGGGTGTTTTCTCTTGTGGGGCAATCCAGAATAAGAGGTCATAGTTTTAGGATAAGGAGTAGCAGATTTAAAACAGAAATGAGACAAATTACTTCTCTCAAAGGGTCATGTGTCTGTGGAATTCACTACCCTAGAGTGTGGTGGATGCCGCGACATTGAGTAAATTTAAGGAAGAGGTGGACAGATTTTTAATTACTAAGAGTTTTAAGGGGTTATGGTGAACAGGCAGGAAAGTGGCTGAGATGAGATCAGCCATGTTTTGAATGTCTGTGCAGGCTCGAGGGGCCTACTCCTGTACCTAGTTCTTATGGTTTTAAGCCCTGAAATCAGAGGACTCCATGGCTATTATTAGTGCAGAAAGTTAGTGTCAAATAAAACTCATGTTTAAAGACCTTGATTAGCAAACATGCTACAATTATGTTGGTGCACTCAAGCAATACCAAAAAAGAAATGGAATTTAGAGGTTTTAAGTCCCACCCAAATTGGAAACATTACTTGTGTGGGACTGTAGAAGAAAAAATAAAAACAAAAACAAGAAAAACCATCAGATAAAGTATATATTTTGGTTTAGAAAAGATATTGAAAGTGAAATACTGATTCCCGAAGATTTGATTCAAAGCTTACAACCATAATGTGCAGACTCAACGATGCTCAGAATTAAAACTGAGCTACGCCACAGAAGTGGTATAATGGTCTCAGCAAGTTGGACAATGATAGAAAGTGTTAGAGACAGGTGACACAGACAGACAGCTGTATAGAAGGAAACAAGCAGCATCAGATAGGACGCGTATCTGTGAAAAAGCATTCAATGCAAGTTTTCAAGCTCCGTACCTCTGAAGTTTAAAACGAAGAAAAAGGAAAACACATAAAGAAAGTACTTTAAATAAAAATGTTCATTTCCAGCAGTCTAAACACATTTTATTGATTAATCAAACTAGCTGTTTAAAAATGTGCTACTGTTACTGATGTATGGGGCAGCATGGTAGCACAATGGTTAACACTGCTGCCTCATAGCGCCAGGGGCCCAGGTTCTATTCCTGGGTGGGTTGCTGTCTGTGCGGAGTCTGCATGTTCTCTCTGTGTCTGCATGGGTTTCCTCCAGTTGCTCCGGTTTCCTCCCAGTCCAAAAGATGTGCTGGCTAGGTGCATTGGCTATGCTAAATTCTCCCTCAGTGTACCCAAAAAGGTGCCAGAGTGTGGTGACTTGGAGATTTTTGCAGTAACTTCATTACAGTGTGAAGGTAAGCCTACTTGTGACACTAATAAATGAACTTTACATTTTTTCTAAAGGGAACGGGGGGGGGGGGGGTTAAAAATTGACCAGTTTTAAGCTGTGTGTTCAACATTAGTTTATTTCATTTTCATTAAATCACCAAGAACCACATTTCCAACCCTTGTCCAAAACTGAATCAAATTATAATAATTCAAAACAAGTATAGTTCTACATACGGCTAATGTTACGCCGTTGTTTAAGAAGGGTGCCAGGCAAAAGGCGGGGAATTATAGGCCGGTTAGTTTAACGTCTGTGATAGGTAAAATGTTAGAATCTGTCATTAAGGAGGAAATTGCGAGGCATCTTGAAGGGAATTGCTTGATAGAGCAGACGCAGCATGGTTTCATTAAAGGGAAGTCGTGTCTGACAAATTTACTGGAGTTCTATCAGGATGTGTCTAGGGCGGTGGATAGAGGAGAGCCGGTGGATGTGGTCTTTCTAGATTTTCAGAAGGCGTTTGACAAAGTACCTCACAAGAGGTTATTGCAGAAGGTCGAGGGACATGGAGTTGGGGGTAGGGTGTTAGCGTGGATAGAGGATTGGTTGTCAAATAGGAGGCAGACAGTGGGGGTCAACGGGTGCTATTCGGATTGGCGGATGGTGACTAGTGGAGTGCCCCAGGGGTCAGTGCTGGGGCCTCAGCTTTTTACCATTTATATAGATGATCTGGAGGAGGGAACCGAGTGTAGGGTGTCGAAATTTGCTGATGACACCAAGATTGGGGGAACAGCAAATTGTGCGGAGGGTGTGGAGAGTCTGCAGAAGGATCTAGATAGGCTGGGCGAATGGGCCAGGAAATGGCAAATGGAATTTAATGTTGGCAAGTGTGAGGTGGTCCACTTTGGTAGGAAGAATGGTAGGAAGGACTATTACTTACGGGGCGAAAAACTGCAGCAGGCGACAGTGCAGAGGGACCTCGGGGTCCTTGTGCATGAGTCGCAAAAACCCAGCTTGCAGGTGCAGCAGGTGGTCAGGAAGGCGAATGGGATGCTGGCCTTCATAACGAGGGGGATTGAATATAAAAGTAGGGAGGTCTTGCTGCAGCTGTATAGGGCATTGGTGAGGCCGCAGCTGGAGTACTGTGTGCAGTTTTGGGCGCTGCACCTGCGCAAAGATATTTTGGCCTTGGAGGGAGTGCAGAGGAGGTTTACTAGGCTGATACCGGAGTTGAGGGGGTTGAGCTATGAGGAGAGGCTGAATAAACTGGGCTTGTACTCGTTAGAGTTTAGAAGAATGAGGGGAGATCTCATTGAGACGTATAAGATGATGAATGGGATGGATAGGATAGAGGTGGAGAGACTCTTCCCGCTCAAAAAAGACAGTAGGACTAGGGGGCACAGCCTCAAGATAAAAGGGGGGCGGTTTAGAACGGAGTTGAGGAGGAACTTCTTCACTCAAAGGGTAGTGAATCTCTGGAATTCTCTGCCCATTGAAGTGGTGGAGGCTGCCTCGCTAAATATTTTTAAGACGCGGGTTGATGGGTTTTTGATAAGAGAGGGGATTAAGGGTTATGGGGAGAGGGCGGGAAAGTGGAACTGAGCAGCGACAGATCAGCCATGATCTTATTGAATGGCGGGGCAGGCTGGAAGGGCTAGATGGCCTACCCCTGCTCCTATTTCTTACGTTCTTATGTTCTTAGTGCAGTCACAAAATAAGTTTTGTTATCATTGAGGAAGCTGGAATTCCAGGTTCGAGCAACTCTGCTCCTTCCAGAGCTGTGATAATTACATATCGCACAAGCACTACAGATTTAAAAAGTTTCCCTCTGAGTTATCTTAAATAATTCTGGACCGTATGTAACATGATCCCAGTCTGAATGAGCTCATCAGCCAGAAATAATTTTGTGTACACTTGGCAGTTTGTGCTTATACACTATTTATGGCTGAATAATCAGAGATTTGTTCCCATCTTTGTTTTTGCTCAGTTGAGTATCTTTGATGAAAAAGAAACTCCAATTAGTTTACAGTTGCTTCCAACTGTTCAATAAAATTAAAAAGCAGGGAGATGGTCAAAGAATCAAAGCAGCTTTATATCTTCCAAGTCATTGAGCAAATATTCAGGTCTTTCCCAGCAGTGAATATCAATATTTCATTTAACAAATCTCCAGGGGTTTTCACGAGCTTAGCGTTGCAACACACAACTCACGTTGGTGATAGATTCCTCTCTCAGCTCTGCTCTTGCCAGAATATCCTCATTCCCTGTAAGGCTTTAGGGAGTGTTGTGGTAGCTTAACTACTAGTGCCTTCAATATAGTATAGAATACTACAAATCATATAGGGCATTTCTTATATGATCAGCAGTGGGCCAGAACATATATGAACAGAAACAATTATTTTGGTCAGTTTGTATAAATTAGTGGAGCAAATTGTCTACAGCGCTTCCTACATTGCAAAAGTATTTTAATTGGCTGTAAAGCATCTTGGGAAATCTGAAGTTTGTGAATGGCACCTTTTTTTCTTTCTTTATGCTTCATCTCAGTCAGAAGCTGTGAGAACTCTGCAGCTCTCAAAGTCTTAAAATTGCATTCACACACGCACACACACAGAGAATTAATTTGAAGCATTAGTGTTACATGGACAAATATAGCAGTCATTTTGTGCATAACCCTAACCCTAACCCCAAAAACAATAGTGCGGTGAGTGACAAATTAACCCATGTATTTTTCTTGGTGTTTTTTGGCTGAAGGAAGGAAATGGTTACAGTGCAGGAGATGATTGTTTACCCTGCTAATCCTGCTGACACTAAGGGGCAATTTAGCATTGCCAATCAACCTAACCTGCACATCTTTGGACTATCTATACTGTTACAGAATGTTACAGTTTTCAATTCTGAAAAACATTAAGACCATGGAGCAGCTTTGTAGGATGGAAGAGAAGGTTGGGGTGGGGGGGAGGGGGAGAGAAAATAAAGTATAGGAAAGGAAGATACTTTAACCACACAGAGTAAATGAGTTGATTGAATAAATGTAAAACTCCTAACTGAACAACAGTAAGGAGTAATGAATCAACTGAAGCTATTAATAGCAATCACAAGAACAAAAGTGTCATTAGCTAAAATGTTTAAAAGCACTGTGAAAGTCATGAACAAAGCCCAGTCCATCACGCAAACCAACCTCCCATCCATGGACTCTGTCAACACTTCCCAGAAAAACAGCCAGTATAATCAAGAACCCCGCAGTCCAGACATTCTCTCTTCCACCTTCTTCCATAAGGATAAGATACAAAAGTCTGAGGACACATACCAACCAACTCAAGAACAGCTTCTTCCCTGCTGTCATCAGACTTTTGAATGGACCTATCTTGTATTAAGTTGATCTTTCTCTGTACCCTGGCTATGACTGTAACATTATATTCTTCACTCTCTCCTTTCCTTCTTTATGGACAGTATGCTTTGTCTGTATAGCACTTAAGAAACAATACTTTTCATGGTACACTAATACATGTGACAATAATAAGTCAAATCAAATACCGAATTATCATTTTATAAAGAATATTGGAGGATATAGAAATGATAGCGGTGCCTTATTTAAGGTATCAGACTTTTGAATGATCCTATCATGTTAAGCTGATCTTTCTCTTCATCCAATCGTTAACTGCAACATTATATTCTACACCCTATCCTTTCCCTCTCTTCTATATACGTTATGAACGGTATGTTTTGTCTGTATAGCGCAAGAAACAATACTTTTCGCTGTATTCCAATACATGTGACAATAACAAGTCAACTCAATTCAATTCAAAGAGAAAGGCAACAAATATGGAAAGTGAGAGAAACAGCATTGAAGATCCAAAATAAACGGATGAAATACACAGCAAGTCCACAGCAAGTCCAAAAAATTGGTAAAATGAAACAGACCAACTTTAGGGGGAAAAGGCCCAATCTTTAAATGTGAAAAGCGTCTCAAAAATATCAGATTACCTTAAAAGATGTGATTCCATACTCTAAAAATAAAGAATGAGCAATAGATGAAGGAAGCGGTTGGAAAATTGCCCAAGATTAGCATAATTCTCATTTTTAATGCCAAAGAATAAAGATCTCCCATTTACTCACCAGCCTGCATTATCCCCATGAAAGAAGAATGAGGTAGGATCAGGCATCAGGGCTGTTTTCACATTGTGAGAAAGGAAAATTTATAGGTGACCTGACAGGCCATGATCAAGCCGAAAGAGAAATTGGTAACCTGTCAGGAAAAGAAAACTGCCACAGCCCTGTGGATTAGAATATTGTCAAATTGATTCAATTGGCAGCTCCATCACTTCACAGTCAGGATATTGTTGTTATGAGACTCACACCAGAACCTGAGATGCTGTTGTTTGGATGAATGTTAAACTAACATTCAATCTGTGCATTCAGCGGCATTGAGAGTTCGGGCCGATTTATTCTCTGTTCACCGAATACCACCATAACGAACATTCGCTTTCAAGGAATGCTGCTGTAATGAACTGACAGCCCCTTTTATATCTCACATCATTTTCTTTTCCATGAACTTCACTAACAATTTTCGATCACTATTTTATGTTAATGCCCTAAAAGATGTTAGATTCCAGTCAAACTTTAGATTATTTAGCTTGATGTATTTACATCTTAAGAATAGCACCCCGCCTATTTACTTTGGTCAGGCATAATCAGCCCTTTAATTTACTTTCTGGGACTAAGGGCTACCTGCGGGGCATCTAGGATGGGATACCCCCCCCTGCAGAATTCTGACCCTCTCCCCATCTGGGCATGTTTTCCAGTGGCTCACCAGTGGAGGGGGAAGAGAGGGGGTGGGTTTGGAGTGGGGATAGTTGCCTTTGATGGGACTGGAAGATCCTGTTGGCGGCAGGGGTCAGAGACAAGGGCACTGTGCATTTTAGAGCCAACCCAGGAGAATTGGATGAGGCTAAAACAAATCAGTGTATACTCCTATACAGCCACCGAGTTCCTACAGTGCAGAAAGAAGCCATTTGGCCCACTGAGTCCAAAAGGGCACCCCACCCAGCCCCAAAATCCCACATATTCACCATGGCTAATTCACCTAACCTGCACATCTTTGTTCTGTGGGAGAATACGGGAGAACCCAGAGAAAACTCACACAGACATGGGGAGAACATGCAAACTCCACACAGACAGTGACAAAAGGCAGGAATTGAACACGGCTCCCTGGCATAGTGAGGTAACAATGCTAACCATTGTGCTGCATCAATGTAGTGTGTGGCAGTCCATTTGACTACAGAATGCATGTCATATCCAGCATGACTGTGAAAGCAGGTTTCCTGCCAGCTGCTCATGCAGCTTATACACACATTGAGAGATACACAGCTCCTGGGAAAGAGTAGCTAAACTAATGGGACCAGTGGTAGAACATAATGAGGCTGCATGACACAAACAACCTTAATGCAGATAGTGTACACAAGTTTCAATACAGTTTGCAGACAGCAATGTCACTGAACATCATAGCAACTAATTGCTTAAATAGCTCCTGTTGCTAATTGTTTAAATAACTTGTTTTGCAACAGTCAAACACTCATCAAATTTCACCCAACTAAGTCGAGCTTCCAGCTGTTATTCATCTTTATTTTAGACAAAATGTGATAGTGCAACCCGACAGGCATAATGTCTCTCCCTGATCTCTGTAAAAACAAAAATTAGCTAAAGCACACACTTGGACAAAACAATTTTGGTTTCATGCCCAATTTTCAATGTAAAACATCCCATATATCTATCTATATTTTATCTGAACCTATATGTACTTTTTATGTCATATTTTGAAACAATTTTCCCTTTCCCCATTATATCCCTACGTACGCCTTTATACTGGATTTTGCCTATGTAAACTTGTCACAATTATTGTACAATCAGGCAGCTCTGGTTTCTCAGCTGTCTTCCAGCATTATCAGCTGGTAACTTTAGCCCTTTTATTTCTCCCCCCACCCCCAACAATCTTTTCCCAAAATTAAATCTTACTCTTATTTTCTCCCCGAGGCTCTTACTGCCATTCAACCTCCAAGTCTCACCAGTTTACAAATTAAACATAAAAACTGTGTTTCCTCAGCTCTCTTCATAACATCTTCACCCACTCTTGATCTCTTTGAAATTAAATATACATTTCCTCCAGCCTCCCCTATCAGCTGTCTCACAGTTCAACCAAGATTTCAAGGCCCAACTCATGCAACTGCTTCTAGTGTGTTTTTTATTCATTCACAGAATATGGATACCACTGGCTAGGCCAACATTTATTGCCCATCCCTAACTGCCCATGAGAAAGTGGTGGTGAATCCCTTCTTGAACTGTGGCATAGACTCGGCCACAGTGCTGTTAGGGAGGAAGTTCCAGGATTTTGATCCAACACCAGTGAATAAATGAAGATATAGTTCCAGTTAGGATGATGTGTGACTTGGAAGGGAAATTGCAAGTCGTGGTGTGCTATGCATTTGCCACTCTTATCCTTCTAGATAGTGGAGGTTGTGGAATTGGAAGGTGCTGTTGAAGGAGTCTTGGTGAGTTGATACAGACCATCTGGTAGATGTTATATATCTTGTAAATATTATACACTGCAACCACTGTGCATCAGTGGTGGAAGGAGTAAATGTTTAAGGTGAGTTCCAATCAAATGGACTACTTTGTCCTGGATGATGTCAAGACTCTTGGGTGTTTTTGAGCTACGCTCATCCATAATCATAACTGTTCCCAAAGCAGCCATTACAGAGATTTCTTTAACAAATTAATAAGTTGCTTTAATTCAATGCAAATCGCTTCCATCAAAATATATTCAAGTTGCCTTGTTCTCCTACTTTGCTCTAACCTGCTCTGCCCAGCAGTTATTTGTGGCCTGATTAAAGGTATATTTCTGAATTAGTTCTGAATTAGGTGAAGTCTGCTTGCTTTGGTTTAAAAAAATTCTTAAGTCCTCAAAGAAGTTGTTGTCACTTAGTATTAGTACCCATAAACCACTGGAGGGGAGGGTAGAGAGAGAGAGAGAACAAATAAGAAGGAAATTTAAAGTGAATGAAAGGTTAAAACAAAGATTTTAAAGTGAGTTTTAAAGTTTGAGTTTGATATTGCCACACACTGGTTGTCCTCCCCAGCTGAGGCACATTTCCAACCTTGCGCAAAGTGTTGAGACAGGTTTTGCTTCTGCCTCCTGCCATCATAAATAAGTAACATAATATATGTTTTTGCAGTAAATGAAATGTAAAAGCTTGGTCCAATCATCTCTCCTCTAACTCACTTTGCTTGAAGACCACATTTAGTCTGGACTCCTCAGGGAATTCCTAGGGGACTTTCACAGTAACATCATTACTGTAATGTTAGTGTAAGCCTGTTTATGACACTAATAAATAAACTCATGTATAATAAACATCATGGACAAAAATCAATGCCTAGAAATTTATCTCACCCAAAATCAAATTTTAAATTAATTGGAATTTTCCCTCAAAAACACCATAATTAACAAGACAAACCATTTCAGCCCACCTCAATATTATCCCCAGAAGGAGCATCCTCAGGTTGTGTTCCATCAGCTAAAGGTTCTGTGACTTTGACTTCCATTGAACCCTGAAATTCTGGTGCCGTTCTTCGCCCATATCGTTTCCCATCTTTGACATATTTTGGCTGTACTTCCGTGGAATCTGCAGGAATAGAATGCATTTTCGTCAGCCTAATCATTTCAAATTACATTAGCATAAGCTTTAGAGGCTTTCAACTAGCTCACCAACTTTATGCAGTAAATTTCACAGAAGCCCTGCCCAGACTGACATCATGGCAATCAGTGCTGCAATAAGAATGATACAATTGACCAGGGTTATCCTTCCCGATCACTATGGCATGTCCTCTACTGGAAATGCATGAATAGTCTTTGGGCAAGAGCAGATTGCAATTTAGAATAAGGAAAGAAGCCAACTATCGTTCTGACATCATTTAATAATTGTAGAATGATGAATATGGAATTATTGCTAATAGAGTCATCCATTATTCATGTTTTCTTTCCACATTTAAGAGGGCTTCAACCTCTATTCAGGTGCTCTACTCACTGTACTTAGTTCAGCTGGATACAGTGTACTTTTTTTTGGTATACCGACAAGAGTTTGTATCTGTATAGTGCCTTCAATGTAGTAAACAATCTCAAGGTGCTTCGCAAAAGCACTATCAAACAAAATTTGATACTAAGTCACATTAGGAATTAGGAGAGCAAATGACTAAAAGCTTGGTTAAAGTGGTAGGTTTTAAGTAACGTCTTAAAGGAGAGTGAGAGGCTGAAAGGTTTAGGGATTGAATTTCAGTGCTAAGGCCTGACAGCTGAACGCGCGGCTGGTAATGGCGGAGTGATTAAAACCAGAGTTGCTCACAGTTGCCCAGAATTGGAGGAGAACGTATGTCTCGGAGAGGTGTAGGATAGAGAGAGGGAAGGATGGAGAGATTTCAAAACAAGTATAACAATTTTAAAATATGAGTCAAGTATGAGTCAATAACAGCCAGCGAGCACAGAGGTGACAGGCGGTGGCAAAGGCCAAATACTGTTGATGCTGGAACCTGAAACAAAAACAGAAAGTGCTGGAGAAACTCAGCAGGTCTGACAGCATCTATGGAGGGGGAGTAGAGCCAACATTTTAGTCAGGATGACCCTGACTCACCAGTGTGAGGGGGCATGATGGTTATCCCCCTGTATCAAGGGATTTCAATTTCAGTATTTGAAGGGGCATTTCAAACATGTGACGTGGCTGATTGTGGAGTTGGAGGCACAGCAGTAGAGATTGGCAGAGTGGAATTGAGATGTTCAAAGTCTGTGCCTTGTTTTAGTGATAGCTCTGTGGATGTGCTGCTGGAGGGGCTTTAAGGGCCTTCAGGTCTGCAGCTGATCCCTGGAGTGATCCAGATGCATATGGGAGGTGTGTAGGTTGCCAGTTCCCAGCCTCCATCATGAAAATGGCTTCACATTCTGGAGGTGTCAGAAATGAAGCCTTCCAAGATTGTCAACTTCGACACACGCCTACACCTAGCATTGGCCCCACCAGCAACTGAAAAACCAGCCCTGGTATCTAGGGATTAATTCCCAACGTAAAACTAAGTTGGCAGGCAAGCTGTGTGGAAACAGGAAGGGAACTACACTGTGCCACTGCACAATGGGTAGGTACAACGATGAACTGTCTCATAACAATACACCATCATCTTCATTATCGGAGCCTTGGTCCTTCATGTAGAAGGAAATACATTGTATGTACCTTCTACTTCATTAGTTCCTATTTGCAGCAAAGATTTGTCATGAAACACAAATACAATTTCCTCAAAAAAAGAGGAAGCCTTGCAAAAGAAACACCCACTCTCTGGTTATAAATATGAAAGGAAGTGGCAGAAACAGGCTACTTGTAAATGTAATCCAGTTATTTATCACAATGCCTCAATAGCCATTGTACTTTACTCTCGAGTCAACAGTAATTCCTGTGACGCTGTTAGCAAATGTAATAAAACAACACTGTCGAACTAAATGACGTATTTCAATTTTATAAATAGTTATGAAATTTAACATTGAAGATATTGATTCCATTTATGAAGCAATTAGTTCAACCAGTAATATTCCCATCTCAGATAATTAACAATGTTCAGCAAGCAAAATTATAACCTCAATTCTCTATTGCTTCCTTGTATCTGTGGAATTGGGAAATACACACCCATTAGTGGGGTTTTGCCTGCCCAATTTGGAGCACACTTTCATCACCCTAGGACACATCGTTCTCACACAATTCTGAACGTTTAGGTGCATCTACCATTGTTAAAGAGGTATTATTTGAGCTTAATCAATTAAGACTGTACAGCTTAGTGACACAAAACATTGATAAGCTTCTCCAATGCTTGCCCAAGCCCTCATGACATTTGTTCACAGCTTCACCTGGAGCCCAGAGGGAAGACTCCCAGTCCTGAGTGATATCTCAGAGTCAGAGGCCCGATTCTACAATTCGGGCGCGAAACCTTGGTAAAGTCGGATGTGAGGTGATTAGCGCGATCCGCACCTGCGTCCGTGCAGATGCTTGCTTTACCAAGGCCCGAAAATGGCTGCGTCCAAACTGCACCCAAAATGGGTGCAATGGTGATTTAAATGCATTGAATTAATGGGGTGCCCACCCAACTTTACCTGCATTTCCCCCTTTACCATCATGTTCGCATGTTCAGATTCGGTGTAAAACAAACATGTTCAGCAAAGGTCTGCTTTGGGCCCTCCAGCTTCTGCAGTGGTGAGCTCCAAGCTTCCAACAGCTCTCTGACTCAGATCGGTGCTGGGAGGGGGAGGGAAGTGGGTCAGATCATTCTCTGGCGACGGGGAGAAGGGAGGCCCGATCATTCTCTGGTGTGGGGGGGAGGGAGGAAGGAAGGAGGTGGGTCAGATGTATCTCTGGTGGCAGGGGCGTGGCCATTTGCTCTCTGGTGGGGGGGTGGGCAGGTGGATCTCTGGTGGGGTGGGGTAGGGGGTGAGGGAGGACTACAGGCACTCTGTCGGCGATTGGTGGGGTGGGGGGTGGTGCCAGAGGATCACGATTGGTCTGGGTAAGGGGGGGGGGGGGGTGTGGATAAGGGATATAGTTATGCTGTGGGGGTGGGGCGATGTCTGTGGGGGCCAACGCTCCTGGGCTGCTTTATCCACTTTTTGCAGCTTGAAAGCGATGTGACAGGGGCGGATTTTTCCATTTTTTTCCTAAGCGCATGCGTAGTTCAAAAATCTGATCGGAGCTGCAGCGTTTCAAGCATGCTAAGCCCCGCCCACCGCACGATTCAAATCCTCAATATTTTTTTCAGGCTAAGTGTGTATGGGGGCACCTGAGAGCAGTTTTCCAAGTCTCTGCACCCAGATTCAGCACTTAGAATCAAAATGGTAAAATCGGGCCTATAGCAAAGGAAGAGGCCCTTTGGCCCATTGTGTCTGTGCTGGCCATCATACACCTGCATATTCTAATCCCATTTTCCCGCATTTGGTCCATAACCTTGTATGCTATGGCATTTCAAGTGCTCACCTAAATGTTTCTTCAATGTTGTGGGGGTTCCTGCCCTCTACCACCCTTTCAGGCAGAGAGTTCCAGATTCGACAACCGAGTCAGGCATTCCTTATAGCTTCCACTCGATAATCCTGAGTCATGCCAGGTTATAATCTGCTACTTTGGGGCACTGACCATCATATTCCATTGTTCAAGAAGTTGCACAGAACACACTAGATCCTTAGTTGATTTTGCCAACTGCACATATCACCGAAAAGAAACATTGCTAAATTTTCAGAACTGCATCGAAGACCACCCCAAACAATGGATGAAGTCAGCAAATAAATATTTTTAACCTCTTCCTTCTAGCAATAATGCTAAATTTATGCCCCTTTGACAGCTAACATAGCCATTATTCTTGCAACTCTCTTCTGAATTTCAGATACTTTCATTTGATGTTCCACTAAATTCTTCTGCTCCAATGATAACACTCCTAGTTTCCTACATCTCTACAATGTACACAATACCTTAACCACGACACCAATATCATTTCTATATCGTCCAATGTTCTTTATAAAATGTTAATTAGGTATCTATCAATAGAGTGGATTCTGTATAAATGCAGGATCAAAGAGCTTGCTCCAAGCTGCCATTTTCACTCTCTCCTTTCATATGCATATTCAGATACGATTAAATGAGTGAGACACGTTAGAGGGATTCAGCTTTATCTGTAGTGAAACATCCTCCCTTGGGGCTGATGTTATGGTCGAAAGCAGGTTCAAGCTTAGCTATCAAAGTATTCCTGTGATTGCCCGAGAGGTGCTTCAGAAAGCAACCAAAACACTGGCTGTTTGCATCAAAAGACTATTCTGAGACAGTGGAGAAACCCTCCTATACAGTTTGGAGAAAAGCAGACAAAGGTGTGACTTTACAGAAAGGTATGGGTGATAATATACAGTACAGGAATGATGAACGTGAATTTAAGATAATCCATGGCTGCATAACGAAGGGAACAGATTCAAACTGGATAAAGACAAATTTTGGGCTATTATGAACACTTCCTCACACAAAAAGTGTCATCAACACATAAAACAGATTCCTGTCCAGGTTAAGGCAGCAATATTATGGAACAATTTAAGAAACAGTTAGGACTTGTGAATAAATGGATGTGACCTAAAGGGTCTTTCCGGTTGAATAATTTAAGATTGATCAAATGATTTTTCTTATCCATATGGACATTATAAAGTAAAACAATGCTGTTTAAGACCATTCATTCTAAATTCTGAGATTAAAATACAGTTGTATTTGTTGGGCTTATACGGACTTTAACTTTAGTAAAAAATTATCTTTGTTCAGCAGAATCATATTGTTGTATCTTTGGCATTAGAACTAAGATAGGCGGTGAACAATGGAACATAGGGTAATTGATGCTGATAAATATGGTCAGATGTGGTGGGCAGAAGTGGAAGGGTCCATGTGCAGAAGTGGGGGGGACCCATACGCAGAAGTGGGTGGCCTTTTGACTTCTGCCTCCAGCATCCAAGAACACTGTATAAAACAACAATAATGCAAATTCAGGCTGGAGGGCAGGTTGAATGGCCCTGAGGCCCAAAGGGAGTGAGCATTCCACCCAATCAGTGCAGTTTTGGGTTGTCTTGCAAATGTGTACATTTTACACAGAGCTGTAGCATTATTTAACAGGATCTAGTATCAGGCTTGGTATAAGGCAAGTGTGAATGTTTTAACTTTTTTTTCAGACATGTCCATAGTCTATGTTGTTTCTTGACATTGATCATAGGTGGCATTCAATTTGAACATGAATATGCTTTCAAGATCTTAACAAACAGGAGTTGGTTAGATACAAGATGTTTCCCTCCACAGATGGATGATTGAGGTTAGTGAGAGAGGGGAAAAGGATCAAACAGCCCTGTGATTCAACGACTATTCTCTCTGGGCCCTCCTCTATGCTGTGTCCACCTGATATAAGAACATAAGATCTAGGAGCAGGGGTTGGCCATCTGGCGCCTCAAGCCTGCTCTGCCATTCAATAAGATCATGGCTTTTTGTGGCCTCAGTTCTACTTACCCATCTGCTCACCATAACCCTTAATTCCTTTACTGTTCAAAAATGTATCTATCCTTTCCATAAAAACATGCAATGAGGTGGCCTCAATTGCTTTACTACACAGGGAATTCTATAGATTCATAATCCTCTGGGTGAAGAAGCTCCTCCTCAACTCAGTGATAAATCTGCTCCCCCTTATTTTGTGGCCATGCCCCCTTGTTCTAATTTCACCTTCCAGTGGAAACAACCTCGCTGCTCTATCCTATCTATTCCCTTCATAATCTTTTTTGTTTCTATAAGATCTCCCCTCAATCTTCTGAATTCTAATGAGTATAGTCCCTGTCTAGTCAATCTCTCCTCTTGCCAATTCTCTCACACCCGAATCAGCAGCTAAAACCAGATAATGGGAAGTGGATCAGATGTGCAGCCTGGGTGGAGTTAGCAGCAGAGGTCAGCAGTGTAGGATTAGTTCATTGCACCTGGACACAATGACCTTCTGAGGTCAGCTAGGGTGAGTAAGTCCTCAGTATGCGTATTCCTGCACTCAGAAGCTGCAGGGTAGCTTCAAAACACTGCAGGCTTCTGAGGTGATCGAAGGTCCAAATGCAGAAATATGCAGTTAAGGAGCCTGTACAGATGAGAAAGGCGTCAGCGTCTTGGCTACCAGGCATTGTCCTGATCATACATAGGGGAGGATGACCTCAACTAACCTAACAGTGTTTGTCACCTTCTTTTACACCTACTTCCAGGGAGAGAGCTCAGACTGGAGGTGGAATGCCTGATCTTGAGATCCTAATGCTGCACAAGGAGGATATTCTCTTCACCTGGAACCTCTAAGGTGATAACGTGGAAGCGAGTTTGGAGGAAGATGTGGGTTTGGTGAGATAGTAAATTGCTGAAATGGGAGCAAAGGGGAAATTGAGCAAGTGGGAAGTGGATTCAATGAATGTCAGAATTCTTGCCCTGGTGTTAAAAGCCATGGCAGCTTCCTAGTGGAAGATGTCTGGTGTTGCTGCAAGTGAATAATGTTTGCCTTATGTCAGATCTCAGAGTTGTTGAAATGTTTTTCCAGACTAAAGCCCCTTTTCTTCTCTCTTGTGCAGGTGAAACCTCTTCCATGGAGCAACATGTCGATACTAGCTTGTCACTTCCTTCCGAGGATGAAGAAAAACTTTCAGGGGAAACACTGTCACATCCTCTCTCTGCCCCAAGCAGCAGAAAAAGTTACTGGCATCACTCTTGGGATTAGCATGTTGGGAGAGGGACAGGCACAATCTGGTGAGTACACTTCACATTCACCATGCAGCTGCCGGAGAATGTGGTGGAGCAGGTCATGGGCAGTCAGAGGAGGCCTGTCAGAAGTGAATCCAGAGACTGATTCTGAGTCAGATGATGGGCCCTGTCTGTAGGGCAGCAGATGTTAAATGTCCAGCGCGATGTGTGTGGAGATTTGGCAGACATGCCAGAAGGGCTGTCTGCTCTCTGCAGATGTCCACCTCGGTGATGTGCACTACAATCATTCACTCTTCCAAGTGCCAAGCTTCCTCCATGGACTGACTGGCGACTATCCTGGAGGAACAAACTGAACATAATGCAGATGTACTCATGGGTAAGCACCCTGACCTGTACATCATTTCCCTGGCTGTCAGCTCAGGGGCCCAATGCCAGGGCAACAGGGAGCAAGGACACTAAGCCAGCAGCTGGGACCTTGCTGGAAGGCAGGGAGGACCAAGTGGGCCTAGAGGCAGAGACTATGCAGCTGCTGAAGCCATCTAGAAGTACCTCTCAGGCCGATGGAGTAGCCTCTCCTCCATCCATCCATCATTAACATTCTCCTCATCTAGTGCTGATTCTAGCAACTGAAACTCCTGCTGCCAATCAGCAGGTCTTGTAATGTGCTGGAGTCCTCAAGGCCTCAACCACACAAAAGACGCTCAAAATCATCCAGGGCAAGTCATAGCAGCTCCACTGCGGCAGCAAATGAGGCAGAAGCACTGGATTGGAGCACTAGGAAACACTTCAAGAAAACTTCACAACGATCACCAAGCAGGTCACATGGGTGTGTGAAATCTGCTCATTCATAAGACATCTCATAAATAAATGAACTGAACTTCACAGTGCATCAAGTGGAGATTATTTCAATATGTCATAGCTATTGAACTTCCTCTCAACGTCCAACATGAGCTTTATAATTGAGGGTGAGCAGGATGCTCTTATGTTAAGGACTGGACATGCTGAGTGTGTTGACAGGATGGTGACATGAATCAAACATTCCATAAGGAATGATGCTTGGACACATTCAGTGCATGCATTTTTGAAGCAGGGATTTCACAACCCATTGAAACCCCTCACTTATCAAGGCATCACGTGTCACAGTCACTATGTGATGACATCTAGGGTCTTGTATCCGAATGCCAGGGTGTTCCCTCACCTTGTCTTCACCCTCATCCTTAGATGAATGGCTGCCGTCTGCCCTTCTTCCTCAAGGGAACCTGCTCTCTGAATAGCAAGGTAATAGAGGGTGCAGCATAGTACAGCCACGAGTGACACACATGATGCAACATGCTGCAATGCATCTCCTAATCTGTCAAGGCATCTAAACCTCATTTTCAACAGCTCAATTGTCTGCTCTATGATGGGCCTGGTACTTCCACAGCTGTCATTATAGTTTCCCTCCACATCGGTTCTCGGGGTCCTCATTGGAGCCACGAGCCATCAATGGGTAACCTACATCACCCAGAGGCCAACCATCCAGGGCTTCAGGAACCTCGTGCATTCCTGTATTATCTGTCGATTACGGTCAGACAGCTGGACATTCAACCAGTGAAATCCCTTCCTGTTAATAAAAGTATAGGTCTGGCCAGCTAGAGACTTTATGGGGACATGCGTGCAGTCAATGAATCCCTGGACTCTGGGGGAACCTGCAATTGCCGTGAATCTTTTGGCTCTTTTGAGTTGACCTTGTGAAAGAAATGTAATTTCCTGCCCTTCTGAACATAGCATCAGTGAAGACCTTGATGCCGTGGTGTGCGGCAGGCTGCGTAATGCCACTGAAGTCTCCACATGCAGCCTGAAAGGATCGCGTTGCAAAGAGGTTAAGTGTAACAGTGATCTTTAAAGCTACTGGCATTGGTTGATCATCAATGCAATTGGACAAGATCTCCTCTGCCAGCATGTCACAAAAAGATGTGACTGTATCTCTTGACTGCCTGAGACTCTTCTGACATTGTGTCTCGGACAACTGAAGATGTTTATATACTCGAGAGGCTGCTTCCACACCTCCATTGCTGATTCATGATGGGCTTCATCATGTTTTTGGTTTGCCAGGCTCTGTCGCCCTCATGCACCACCACAGCATCCTGGGCCACTCGATGTTTCCTTCTTCCGCTCACTCTCCTCCTTTTCACCTCACTGGAGGATGTGTCTCCCACAGAGACAACTATTCCCACGTATGGCCTAGTTAGAAGGCTGTAGGACAATTAAGGCCTCTAAATAAGCGAAGTTTGAAATGGAAACTTTTGTTTCTTGTATGAAGCATTATCAGCAGTCGCAGCATCCTGAACTGCTAAACTGAAACTCAGGGCTCAGCTCAATAAATTAAATCTGCCCTAACAAGCTGCTGATACAGAAAAACCGAGAAACCCACCTGGCACGAAACACAAGAGATATTTTGTTCACACCGTGTATTACTGCTGTTAATGGGGAGATTATTCAGCCTAATAATACTATTTAATAAAGTTTGAATAACAGACAACCTCCTGATTTCTAGCCCCACCTATCTAACAAATTATCTGGACCGGACGTGTTGACATCAGAACATGACCCAATGTCATCGCACCTGGTGATACATTGGTGCAGGCATGTAATACTCTATTTTCACAGAGTTTTATTCAGCCCAATGTCTGGGCAGCTGACTGAACCATGCTTAGGATACAGATATATCTTCTGTCAAGTGCGTTAATTCACTACCTTTGTTAGTTACAGCTTGTGTGGAATGGCGGAGCTCAGAGTGTTTTACAAACTCTGCATATAAAAGTGTAAATACTAGTCCTGGTTTATTAATACTGGTAGATTTAGCAAGTGTTGTATTGCTTGTTTTTGTACCAAAGAGGGAGCATGGAGAATAGTCTGTAAAAGTAAAAGATTAAAATTAGAAGATTACAAATGGGCTCATATCCAATGAGTTAGATGCTGTATCGAATATCCAGTGAGCTAGGTGCTGTATCAAGAGCTTTGGGTCAACTTTTTCGCAATATCATTATATCAGATAACGTGGTGCAAGGTCACACTTCAGCAAATGGGAAGTGCTCCTTCCTCAACAACAGAAATATCTGATGGAAGTCAAAAAATTAAGTGTTCAGTTTAATCAACAGTATTATAGCCAGGAACTAAGTGGCTTGTCAACAAATTACAAGCATTGTGTTAAGACTCACTGTGACTGATGTTTGGCATAATATAATGAATAAAACATGTTTTGGGTTCGTACTCATTTATGTGTGGGGCAATTTCTTGTTTCCGTAGCTGTTTCTCAGGAAGTAAAAGCCAGTTTATGAAAGTGCACTAATAGGATCATAAGCGCGACCGGTACGGGATTTTCTGCTCCTATTTTGGGGAGGATGAGGGTCTGGCAGAGGAGGGAGGAGAATCAAGCACAAGTCCCAAAACTTGTACACCAGCAGGATTTCCCATTTAAAAAAAGGTTTTCAAAGCTATAATTATGTGGGATAAACCTGCAGGTGCTTGCGGAATGTAACTTGCGGGAAATGGAAGGAGTGCAAAACAAACTCACCAAAGTCTCCATATTCAGAACAGCAGCTTCCAAACAGAAAGGCATCAGGATTCCCCCCTTTCAATTTTTCTGGCAATGTGTTTAAAAATACAGCGGGAAAACCCAGCAGTGCAGTTGGTGGGCTACCCTTCGTCTTTCCCGCCTGAGTTTACACTTTGCTAAATGCCAAAAAATGGCACAAGTTTGCCCTTTATTTCTCACTATACTTGAGTGCTGTGGTAACTGGTCCAAAGATGTGTAGGTTAGGTTGATTGGCCATGCTAAATTGATCCTTTGTGCCAGGGGGATTAGCAGGGTAAATATGTGGGATTACAGAGATGGAGCCTGGGTGAGATTGTGTCGGTGCAGACTCAATGGGCCAAATGGCCTTTTTCTGCACTGTAATGAATCTGTGATTCTAAAAAGTCAATTCTGATCTATCCACCTCAAACTGCATTCAATTGTCAAACAATGACTAAAAACTAATTACTAAATAAATATGATTTTTGCTGCACTATGCGCTGGGTTTTCATTTGGAAGCAAAAGTGAATTTTCATAGAATCATAGAATCCCTGCAGTGCAGAAGGAGACCATTTGGCCCATCAAGTCTGCACCAACCAGAATTCCACCCAGGCCTTATTCCTGTAACCCCGCATATTTACCTTGCTAATTCCCTGATACTAAGGGACAATTTAGCATGGCCAATCAACCTAACCCACTTATCTTTGGACTATGGGAGGAAACCGGAGCACCTGGAGGAAACCCATGCAGACATGGGGAGAACATGCAAACTCCACACAGACAGTGACCCAAGCTGGGAATTGAACTTGGGTCCCTAGAGCTGTGATGCAGCAATGCTAACCACTGTGCCATCATGCTGCACAAGTGGCCACATTTGGGGTTTTTTTGGCTGGAATCCAATTTCCTCCACAGTCTCAACACCACACCATTGTCCTCTGTCCTTTTTACAGGTTGGGAATGCCAATTGTGCAAAACACGCACACCCCTGCGGAAGTCTAGTTTCCCCTTTTAAATGGGGGTAAAAATCAGACTTCCTCCTGCATACCATTCTCCTCTGGTGGTGGGAGTTTTGAAAGCCCATTAAAAGCATGCCAGTATTGAGAATCCATGAAGAAATGGAAAGCCCTGCTGAGCATTCTGGAACATTTTGAAAGGTAAGTGTAAAGTGTTTCCATACCTTCAAATGTCACTGTTAGGTACTACATTGTAATGTGGGTGTATTTTTAATACAGAGATTCATTATAGGGATCTGTAAAGTTGACCTTTACATTGACTAGCCTTTTGTATTTGCTCACATGCATTTCAGTGCTGTTGCACAGAATCATAGAATCCTACAGGGCAGAAGAAGGCCATTCGGCCCATCCAGTGTGCACTGACCACAATCTCATCCAGGCCCTATCCCCATAAAGTTTATTTTTAGTGTTACAAGTAGGCTTACATTAACACTGCAATGAAGTTACTATGAAAATCCCCTCATCGCCACACTCCAGCATCTGCTCGGATACAATGAGGGAGAATTTAGCACGGCCAATGCACCTAACCAGCATGTCTTTCAGACAGTGGGAGGAAACTGGGGCACCCGGATGAAACCCACACAGACCCAGGGAGAATGTGCAGACTCTGCACAGACAGTCACCCAAGCTGGGAATCGAACCTGGGTCTCTGGTGCTGTATGGCAGCAGTGCTAAACACTCTGACACCGTGTTACCCAACCACTGCGCGCACGTTGTGTTTTCACCACTCCCCCTCCCCCAAGCCCAAAGGATGATTCAGCTCCCCCCCCCACCATCTTTATGTAAAAAACAGAGAGTGGGATTTCAGAGTATGCCATAATGTGAAATATAGCCTGTGTAACATTATTTAGTGTGTCTCAGTTGAAGACTATACCAATGGATTTGGTATAACAATCACATAATTATTGGGAACTAAAGTCAATTATCTGGCTTGAAATATTTCAATGTAGGTTAAATACATAGGTTAAAGGCAACAAAACCTAGAACTGGTTAATACAAATACATGACATGTTTTAATGACTATTCCCAATAGCTATTGTTTAGTTACCAGGCAGCTCCTAGCAACACACCTGAGTCAAGCTGTTCCTGTGCAGAGGGACTGCACTGTCAAGTTGCAACTAGTAGGAGGTTAAAATTGATGATTTGATTTCATATAGTGTCATGCTGGCAGAGCAAAATGTTAAAAAGATCAAATGGAGTAATATCATGGTGCTTAGTAGAACCAAGATGCCATGCCCCAAGATTATGAGGTACTGATCTTGGGGCATTTTCACAGGAGAAAGTGCTGAGTTGAAGCTGTTGGAAAGGTGGGAGGAGAAAAGGCAAGAGAAAGCGAGACACCTGGGGAACACTCATGTATCTTCTATCAGGAACTAAAGGAGCAGAACATCTTCTTACCTCATTTGGTAAATTGTTCAGAGAGCCCAGAGTAGGAGAGATACAAACACAGCACACAGCCAAACATACCCACGCATCAGATGCATAGAACAAAGCAAATTTCGATTTAGAACTTTCCAGCCCCACCCTTACCATCATCTTAAATAGTATGGAACTTGCAATCAAAACATTTTTGGTGTGTCACATTAGAATTTGTTAGAAGCCAGAATTTATCTTGCTAACTAATGAATATAATTTCTGAGTACGTAAGTCTTCAGACTATCCCCAAACCCTAAGCGATTGAACAATGAATGAATCAGCAATACAGGAATATTCAAATAGGAAATCAATATATTACATTCTGACTAGTGGCAATAATAGCCGTCAAATGCTGAGGTTTTATTCATCAGAAAAAAGGGATTGATGAAAATAAAAAGAAGTTTTTGATAAACATAGTGGGGAAATAAAGGAGAAAAATGTGCAAAGTATATATAGAAGATACAAAGTGAAGGCAAAAGATTGGAAGGCCTGGAGGAAGCATAAAAAAGATATTAGTTATTAGATCATGAGTCAAACAATAGTCAGAGGGCCAGAGACATTTGAAATAATCTAAAGACATCATGTACTTGAAAGTACAGGATTGATGGAATGGTGCACATGTTTTTGTCCTTAGGTTTGGAAGGGAAGATAAAAGTAAATATTACAAAGGAAACCTGTTAGTTTAACATCTTTTGCTGGAAACTGTTGAAATATATTATTATGGAAGTGGTAACAGGACACTTGGAAAGTCAAAACACAATCCACCAGAGCCAGCATGGTTTTGTGAAGGGTATGTCGCGTTTGATTAATTTGCTGGAGTTCTTCGAAGATGTAACAAGCAAAATGGATAAGGGGGGTCCTGTAGATGTGATATACCTGGACTTCCAGAAGGCATTCAATATTGCCACACAATAGGTTAATACAGAAGGTAAGATCCCATGGGATTAGGATAAGTTATTCGCTTGGACAGAGGATTGGCTAACCAACAGAAAGCAGGGAGTGGAGATAAATGGGTCTTTTCTGGTTGGCAAGCTGCAACCAGTGATGTGCCATGGGGATCTATCCTTGGGTGCTAACTATTTATAGTCTATATTAATGTACTGGATGTAGAGATAGAATGCACTACAGCCAAATTCGCAGACAACGCTAAAATAGGTGGGAAAGCAAATTGCAATGAGGAAGTAAGAAATTTACAAATAGATATGGAAAGGTTAGGTGAATGGGCCTAAATTTGACAGATGGAATTTAACATGGGTAAGTGTGAGGTTATCCATTTTGGTTGCAGGACTGAAAAGCTAACTTATTATCTAAATAGAGAGGGACTTCAAAATACTTTAGTGCAGAGGAAGTAGGTGTGTCCTCTTGTTGGACATTGTAGAACAAGAGGCCATAGTTTTTGGCTAGTGGATGGCAAATTTAAAACAGGAATAAAGACCAATTACTTCACTCGAAGGGATGTGAATCGGTGGAATTCTTTACCCCAGAGTGCAGTGGATGTCGAAACATTAAACTAATTTAAGGAGGAGATAGATAGGTTTTTAAATAGTAGAGGGATGAAAGATTATGGGGAGCTGACAGGAAGTTGGACAAGAGGCCAAGATGAGATCAGCCATGATTGTATTGAATGGCGGAATGGGATGAAGAGTTGAATTGCCTATTCCTGGTTCTTATGTTCTATGAAACTATTAAAAGTGAATGGGACTGAAAATAAAAGGGCCCCCAGGCCTATCAATCATACATCTTGAGGCAAGTTAGGAAGGAGATTGTGGGGACATGAAACGTAGGACCCAATTTTACCATTTTCAATTTAGGTGCTGAATCTGAGCACAATTCAGATCCGACTTGGAAATCTGATCTCAGGCACCCCCGTACACATTCAGCCTGAAAAAAAAAATCGCTGGTCTGAATCGCGCTGTGGGCGGGGCTTATTGTGCCCGAAAAGCTGCAGGTCTGATTGGAGCTCTGAACTGCGCATACACAGTGAGAAAATATTTGAAAAATGCGCCCCTGTCACATTGTTTCTGGGCTGCAAAAAGCAGATAAAGTGGCCCTGAAGTGAAAAGTGGGAACGATGGCCCTCACAGATATTGCCCCACCCCCACAACATAATTGTCCCTCTTATCCACCCATTCCCCCTCCGCCGTTACCCAGACCGATCGCAGCCCCATGCCCCCTTTCCCCACCAATAGCCCACAGAGCGGCAGTGGCAACCCCCCCACTACCAGAGAATGACCGGGCCTCCTTCCCCTCTCCCCCAAGAGAATGATGGCTCCCTCCCTGCCCCAGAGAATGATCAGACCTCCCCTCCCCTCCCCTCCCCCCAGAAAATGATCAGGCCTCCCCCCCACCCACCCCCAGAGAATAATCAGGCCCCCCCACGCCCCCACCTCCCCCCACCAACCAGACAATGATCTGGCCTCCCTCAATCCTCCCCCCGGCACCAGAGATACATGTGCCCCGCCTCATCCTCTCTCTCCCCCCTCCTCATCAGAGAATGACCTGGCCCGCCTCTCTCTCCCCTCCACCACCGATCTGAGTTAGAGAGCCATTGGAAGCTCTGATACCTCTTCAGAAGCCGCAGTGCCCAAAACAGACCTCTGCCGAGCAAGACTGTTTCGTGCCGAATCTGAACACATGAACATGATGGTAAAGGGGGAAATGATGGTAAAGTTGGGCAGCAGCCCATTAATTCAATTTAAATTCATGCAAAAGCACTTAAATCGCCGTTGCGCCTGTTTTGGGCACAAATCAGATCGTGGCCTTTTTCGGGCCTTGGTAAAGTGAGGATTTGCGCGGGCTCGAGCGCAGATTGTGTTAATGGCCTACACCTGACTTTACCAAGTTTTCATGCCTGTTATGCAATGTAAAATCGGGCTTGTAGTCTTCCAAATGGTTTGGAAACATGAATACTGCCAAAGGATTGGAGAGTGGGAAAGACTACACTTCTGCTAAAGAAAAGGGAAAGGGTTTAGCCAAAGGATGGAGGCCAACAGCCTTATTTTGGCTTTCAGTACACTTCAAGAGTCCATAACAAATGAAGACTGAGGGGCTCATTGGGACAGTTAATTTTGAGAGGGTACTGTTTGATGGATTGAATTGCACCTCTTGAAGAACTCAGAGTTTATGGATGAAGAAAATACAGTGGGGGTTGTACACATAGACTCCAAGAAAGTATGTTATGAACTGTCACATCAAAGACTCATTAAGAAAATTAAGATGCATGATATCAAAGTGAATGCAGCCAAATGGATAGAAATCTAGTTGGGAACAGAAAGTAACAATTTGGACCTAAGCACAAGATGAATTATATCACAGTGACATGAATTATATCACAGTTTGCTGATGATAACAAATTGTGGGCATTGTAAACTGTAAGGAACAATGTAGAAGTATGTAGCCAAGTTAACAAATTGAGCAGATAGATTGAGTAGGCCACATTTGGAGTACTGCATGCAGTTCTGGACACCCCGTTACAAGAAGAATTTATCTTAGAACTATGGAATGGTCACGGACAAGTTTGTTAGTTTGACAGACAGATAGATAAAGAGTTCATAGTTATGAGGAAAGAGTTGAAAAATTGCAGCTGTGCTCCTTGTAACAGATTAGTTTAAGGTTGGACATTTTCACAATTTTGAAGAATAAATGAAAGAGGTTGTTTCCATTGGTTGCAAAATGGTCAACAACGAATGAAAATAATCATTAGAAGAGAATATGTTTCATACAGTGGAGAATTAGGGCATGGAATTCTTGGCTATTCAAAATGAGGTAATAACAAGTTAAAATAGAATTGGATAAATACTGAAAAGGAAAAAGTAAAAGTGCAAGAACAAAATGAGTTCCCTCTATGCGGAAAATTTAATGATTCTGTTTATATGCAAGCCTGGCAGAACCTACATCTTCAATTACAAGCAGGACTAAACTATAGAGCTGTAGCACTGCTGTCCACTCCTACAGCTTAAGCACACACAAAAGCACCAATTCCCTCGATTACTCTTATGTACAATTGCCTAGGCATTGCGAAGGAATCATCTGTATTAATCAGAGACCCACCTGCTGTTAGAATGTGATTATAAATTATGCAAGTAATGTGGTGCAGGCTGAGTGTCCCTTTATACAAACACAGTATAGACCCTGTAGCACCTATTTCAGAAAAATTGTCACACTTTGTTAAATTATGTCCTCGGGGTAAAAAGCAGTTGCTTGCACAGGGTTTAGGAGTCACATTCTACTGCTGAAGTTTACAACTGAAGGGTAATGGTTATACTTATGCAACTGAAATTGTTCTGCTGCTGAGTTTTTCAATATTTTGCACGTGCACAGACTTTGATAATTGCACTTAAATCAATCACATGGAAGATTTTGTTTCATAATTTCACGGCATTAGAAACATTGTGTGCATTTTATTAAGATGTATCACACAACTTTAAAATTGCAATCTCTTTCTTCCACCTACCTAGTGCTTGATAACTGTCATCTCCTGAGAAATTCCCTTCAATGGTGGTTGACAGGATAAAGATTAATGCCTCTTTAAATTGTTCAAAATGTACCTGGAAAAAATTATAGAAATGAAAAAAGTGTCAAATTGATAAATTAAAAGATGAAGCCAATTACAAGTACTTAAAGTACAGTGGCACCTTAATATCACTTTCTATGCCTTTTAGCTTTGACAAAGGGTCATCTAGACTTGAAACATCAGCTCTTTTCTCTTCCTACAGATGCTGCCAGTTCTGCTGGGATTTTCCAGCATTTTTTCGACTGGTTATTACTTAAAGTATAGGTTTGAGAATGCCACAAAGTGGTGGGGTGCAGAACGGATAACTCTATACCTTTCCCCACTCCTCTGACATCTAAAGTTTACCATACGATGTTGTCTTCAAAGTCAAATGTGCCGTGGGTTACATTTGGTGTTAGGGGTGGCAACAAGAGAAAATTGGTGCCATGAAGTTTTCCTGTGGAGAGAAGATATCTAATGGTTGCATATTTTTAAACAAAAGTTAAAAGGAGGAATAATGATTGCAATATCCACTCTTGTTTTGCAAATGTTCTCAAAATGTTTGGTTTCTTCATCTTAGCACCTTCTGTTGTTCACTTTTATGTGTAGATGTCTTAAAAGCCAACAAATGTCACCAGTTACAATAGGAGACCAATGTTTATTTAATAAAAAAACTACTTGTACATTTCAGCCATTTTATTACTACCACACGTAAAACAACATCATTTCCAGTTTCTTAGGTATTTGCTAGAAACATGTCAAATGCACAATCAATACAGTTTCTTTTTAAATCTTGATAAGAAGTTTCACAACACCAGGTTAAAATCCAACATGTTTATTTGGCAGCACGAGCTTTTGGAGCAGTGCTCCTTCATCAGGTGAATGATGACCTGATGAAAGAGCAGCACTCAGCTGCTGAAGGACAGCACTCCAAATGCCCGTGATACCAAATAAACCTGTTGGACTTTAACCTAGTGTTGAGACTTTTTACTGTGCCCACCCCAGTCCAATGCTGGCATCTCCACATCATTTTTAAATCTTAATACCGCTTGTGTTATCATCAAAACTTTGGTTTTGGAAAACAGAGGTATACTTCACATTATTTGTTTATAATAGCTATATGTGATCTAACATTTGTTGCAGTACAAACTTAGCACCTGAAATGACCAATAACATCATGCCGACCTGATAGAAACCTGAACACAAGTAACCAAGGAGGATCAGGGTGGCATCTCTTGATCATCTCTTTTTGGACAGAGAGTGTTTTGAACAGTCAGTCTCAAGTTAGAAAATAGTGCTAATTTCTTAAAGCTGCACGCAAAAGAGCTGGTGGAATAATCTAATGAGTCTTTGATTGCAAGAACATGTTACACTGAAAACGGCCCATTTATTTATCCAAGTTAATTGACCACCTTAAAGGCGTTTCAGTGATATAAATATTTTCTTTGGCAATTTAATGAAATATGGGACAAATTACTATTTAGTTCCCAGTGAATAAACACGACAATTAGCAGGTGTTTGACTTTTTCAATTTCATTTACAACTGTATACAAACAAGCAAAGACACAATAAAAAGTGGTTGTGATTAAGGTGCCACTTGACAATGCACTGCTACACTGCTAAGGAAATTACCTTTGATCCTTCTCAGAGCAGTAACCCTCCATCAGACGATGGGGATGAAGCTCTGAGAGAAGCATCCCAGAAATTGCTGCTGATTACAGTGCAAAGTTACTGCTCAATAAAATGAAAATGTCATATTGTGTTGAAGGCAAAATGAATGTAACGCATGTACACTTGGAACTCGCAATGGCACAGTGGTCTCACATCGTCAGGAATGCAGGTTCAATTCCTGCCTCGGGTAGCTCTCTGTGTGGAGTGTGCACACGCACTCTCAGTGTCTATGTGGGTTTTTTCTGGATGCTCTGGTCTCCTCCCATACTCCAAAGATGTGCAGGTTAAGTTGATTGGCTGTGTTAAATTGCCCCTTAGTGTCAGAGCGATTAGCAGGATAGATTTGTAGGGTTACAGGTATAGGGCCTGGGTGAGATTGTTGTCAGTGCAGACTTAATGGGCTGAATGGCCGCTTTCTGCACTGCAGAGATTCTATGATTCTAGTTTTCAAATCTTCTCTCAGAACGCTTCACGAATTTGCATGTCATCCTTGCGCAGGGGCCATGTATTCACTGAATTGCTCCAATTTTAGTATATGTGCTGTCGAAATTATTTCTGTTCTTTTATGAAATTGTTTGATACATCTAGTATCAAACAGTTACACAAAAGAATAGAAATAGATACAAATAATGGAACCAGATGCAATAAATTTGCTAGATTACCACGTCAAAGACAAGTTGATTTTCATTTACCGGTATTTAAACTCTGTTAAAGTGCAAAATGCACAGCGCCTTTAGAGAGATAAGGGGAACCTGACAAAATAATAAATAAGATGGAGTATATTTGCAATCATGTCAATTGTGAACTATGTGAGATACCAGAAAGTTGCATCATTTTATGGTGGTTAAAGGTATTGTAATTGTTACAATAATCACCTGAATATTTTGGTCAGTGTGTAATCATCCGGCTTAGCTCCATGAGCAATATCTTGACATTAAGGAATTCCATTGGATCCCCGTCATTAGACAAGGCTAGTATATTTTTAGATCTGCAAATTGTTTTTCATTGGAGAGCCAATATTTTACATCTTCTTATTGTGCAATGGATACAACATTTTAGCTCCGGTGTGTTCGATAATAGAGTACAAGGACTTCTTTAAACCATTTTAACAGTTCAGTAAAGCGTAGCCTCCACTTTTAATCTAGGTTACAGACCAGTAACAAGGTCAACCAACAGGACATCAAATCACTGATCCAATCTTCTTCAGAGGTGACAACAGATGTTGCATGACGGTGAAAAGAAAATACTTCAGCAGAATGCCCTGCCTTCAAAAAAAGGGGTAAACACTCCTACTGTGTATTTTTGTTATATTGAAAAGGAATACCCATTGTTGGGCAAAATCAGACCATCTCCTGGGCTTTGCAGTGTGTAATTCCGTGCATTCACTGTGTAATGTATTCACTGAGTGGCTATATCACCAAGACATGGGTCTGAAAGTGAGCAGCTGCACAGTAACAGATGGCTCCTTTCTCAACTGGAAACAATTCCACTAGCAACATTTTAAATAAACTCAAGTACATTACTGCATGGACCAGAAAAGAACTGCCCAAGGAGAGTCAAATAGAATTTAACAAAATGGGATTTTTCACTCATATTTGAGAACAGCCATAAAGCAATTTTCTGCAGAGTAAATTTTACTCTTAGAGAAATGGCAACGAAACATGTCACTTTGCAAATTGCTCCACAAGTAAATGTATTACAATCGTCAATCACTGATGAAAGGACTGTGGGATGTTACCTTGGTCTCAGCACCCAAGATGAGGGAGGGGAAAGACATGACAGGCTCCTGACTGCTAGCTAGTGACTCAGACTGCAAAAATGCATCCATACAAGTACACAATGTAATACACAATCCCATAGTCAAAATAAATCTAGAAGAACTGACAGTTTATTGAAATTGCCAGAAGACAGAACTGTATATCAGTATGTGTATTAACTGTATGTTATTCTCTTCAGAAGAGAATAATAAGAAATGGAACAAAATTGGGATTTTATATCAAGAAGACCGTGCTGAAACAAAACAGAAAATGCTTAGTTTAGATTAAACAAATTTAAGCTGAATAGTTTGGGCTTTATTAACCTCATTCTATAAGGAATCAGAATAGTCAAATGTAAACTTTTAAGAGGAGGTTGTTTAAAGGTAAATTGTAGCACAGTATTCCTATATCTGTTGTGCTATCCCGAAGAAAAGAGTAAAAAGGCACTTTCACTAGGGATATGATTTGATCTGTATGAATAAAAGAACAGATTTAAGGAACAGCAAAGCCTTTTTCAAATAAAACATTTTCCACCTGGCTTCTTATTCCCTTTTTGTTATTCTCCTTTCCAGCGAGCCAGCTGTTAATGGGGGTTGGGATTGTGGTTTGTTTTTAATGTCTGTGGGAGCAGCTGTCCCCTATGTTATCCAACAATTGTGCCAACGATAGTGGAGCACCTTGTAATCTGCAAAAAGATTCAAACAGAATCTATCAGGCTCCAACCGAAGCAGGTCCTTCAGAAAAATCAAACAGTAATCTGCACTATTTAACCGAGTGGCAAAATTTGCTCTGCATTTATTCTGTGCTTTTTTTCAGAAAAAAATATAAACTTCTGTGCCGAATTTGTTGGAACAACCACTCAGTACTACATTCTCCAAACAAAATGAGCGAATTTAGTTCTGGGTAAATTTTAGAAACTTCAGGCTGGCTAACAATTGAGAGGTCTGTACACACAGAGCAATCTAACATGTACACAGCATTGACAGGGACATGAACAATATTCAAAATAAGTAATATTGGGGACAAGGAAGCTCAAAACTATTCCACTCAGTTTGTAAATGGGAAAATTAAATCCACAGAAAGTGGTGATTTGCAGGTGTAGAAATCCATTTAAACCACAGATTTGCAGCAGACTCAATAGGAAATAAGTGACAAATGCAACACAGATGAGCCAAGTGGATATCAGTGATTTACTACAAAATCCATCTTTTAATTTTGCTATCCTCCCTCCTTCCACACAGATTATTATGCGCAGATAGAGAGAGGAGAGACAGAAATATATAGGGATAGCAATATATGTTTATTTTCTAAGCATTTACTGGGCAAACAGCACTACTATCAACTAAGCAGTCACTGCAATTCTAGTTTATGACTGCCCTCAATTTGTATACAACACTGAAATGTCATTCACATTTATCACAGCTAATATCCAATTCCATTCACACCAACATTCTGCAATTACAGAAGAGACAGCACAATCAATCATGTTCTTCACTTAAAACAAGTGGATTCATACAGTTACACTTTAATAGAAGCATGTTGCATAGCAACGATTAATATATTGGTACAAGATCTCTATATATCGTAATACTATTTTCATATCACTGTACATTAAGTGAGTTTTCCATGAAGCAAGTAACAGAGGTAAAGTGGAAGCAAGGCGAGAAGGAAGATGCCATTATACCGAACACAATTCCAACAAAAGTAAACTGAACATTTAATTTTTACAATTGGTAGAGTTCTGTAAAGCGAGTTTACTGTTAAACAAATCAGACTCATTATAAAGAGAGAAGGGCTCACTTCAAAGTCCAGCTATTTGTACCTCCATTATATTCTAGGTTTGTTACATTTGCCAAGACTTGCGAGCAGAAGTGATGATCACGCTGAGATTAATTATCATGCGGCCTGTTTTTCCTTGTTTCTTTTACACAGTTCTCTGCGCCATTCAACTATATGATTCTCAATGCTGCAAGTGAGAAAACCTTATTTCATGCTTTACTTTTCAGTAAGTAAGTGCAATTTTCAAACCCCAGTAAAATATTTACACTTGCAGCTGATGGCAGGCAAGCCATATGTTTGCTAACATAGTTACACTTTCATTAACAAAAACTGAAAAGCGCATTTAGATGCCAGTGTGAAACAAGCATGTTGGGTCCGAGTAAATGGGACACATTTGATAGCAAGTCAGGCTCCAGGTGCTGAAGCACATAACAGTCCAACCAATCACCCTCCATCAATTGTACACAAACAGGCCTGGATCCTTTACTGTGGTGCCATTATAAACTGCGCGGAATGGGTATCAGACAGCCAGCTGAGACCCAGCAGTAACCTTGCAGTTGCAGAAGGACCGACGGCCAAGAGGACATGGTGAACATGGGTCTATGCAACTGATTTGCTAGGATTTCCTGTTAGTTGAGCAAAATCCACGCAGAGAGTTGTGAGGCTGTGGAATTCACTGCCAGAGTTGGTGGCTAAGGAAGAAACAACAGCTACATTCACAATCAGATTGAATAAGCTGATGAAAGAAAGGGTGTTAAAGGGTTGTGCTAGAATGAGTGGCTGTATAGTGAGTAAATGTGAATAAAATTATTTGCTTGTGTGGGTGGTAAATGCTGCCACAGTTTCTGTTTTGGGTTAAATGATCTGTTTTTGTGTTGTTGCTTCTATGTATTCCTACAAGCCAGTGCTACTAATGTAGATCCTAGTGCCATACAAAAACAGCTGGAGAATTGGAAGGCACAGTATAAGAGACGGTTCTTTAAATTTTGGGATAAGTGTCCAAAACCAAAGGCAAAGATCTCAAGGTAAAAGCCTTCTGAACATAATGGCATTGTATGAAATGAGGTTGGCACAGTAAGAAGTCTCACAACACCAGATTAAAGTCCAACAGGTTTATCTGGTAGCAAACGCCACTAGCTTTCGGAGTGCTGCTCCTTCGTCAGGTGAGTGGGAGATCTGTTAACAAACAGGGCACATAAAGACACAAACTCAATTTACAGCATAATGATTGGAATGCAAGTCTTTATAGCTAATCAAGTCTTAAAGGTACAGACAATGTGAGTGGAGAGAACAGTAAGCACAAGTTAAAGAGATGTGTATTGTCTCCAGACAGGACAGTTAGTGAGATTGTGCAAGGCCAGGCAAGTTGTAGGGGTTATAGATAGTGTAACATGAACCCAAGATCCCAGTTGAGGCCGTCGTCATGTGTGCGCAACTTGGCTATTAGTCTCTGCTCAGCGACTCTGCGCTGTCGTGTGTTGTGAAGGCCGCCTAGGAGAATGCTTACCTGAAGATCAGAGGCCGAATGCCCGTGACAGCAGAAATGTTCCCCAACAGGAAGAGAACACTCTTGCCTGGTGATTGTCAAGCTGTGTTCATTCATCTGTTGTCGTAGCATCTGCACAGTCTCCCAATGTACCATGCCTCTTTCCTGCAGCGTATCAGATAGACAACGTTGGCCGAGTTGCAAGAGTATGTACTGTGTACCTGGTGGATGGTGTTCTCAAGTGAGATGATGGCAGCCATGTCGATGATCCAGCACGTCTTGCAAAGGTTGCTGTGGCAGGTTTGTGTGGTGTTGTGGTCACTGTCCTCCATATACACAGGATCTGCTCCGTATACACAAGATGGGGAGGATTGTAACAGACATTTCCAGATGCTGAAAGATGCCCTCAGAAGAACAGGATATGGCGCTCGACTCATCGATCGACAGTTTTGACTCGCCACAGCGACAGACCGCACCAACCTCCTCAGAAGACAAACATGGGACACGGTGGACAGAGTACCCTTCATCATCCAGTACTTCCCCGGAGCGGAGAAGCTATGACATCTCCTCTGATACCTTCAACACGTCATTGATGAAGATGAACATCTTGCCAGGGCCATCCCCACACCCCCACTTCTTGCCTTCAAACAACCGCACAACCTCAAACAGACCATTATCCGCAGCAAACAACACAGCCTTTAGGAGAACAGTGACCACAACAGGTGGTCAACAGAGGAATGAAGGGATCCCAAGAAGGGATTGTGTTGTGGAGGGCTGGCAAAAGGTTATTTTTGCTCTAGCAGAAACGGAAAGATATGCTCAAATTTTCTGGTAGTGTCTGTGCAAGGAGAAATCAAGGTTAAACTTGGTTCAGATCATGGGCCTGAAATGTTGATTCTGTTTCTCTCTCCGCAGAAAGTGCCTGGCTTGTGTAGTATCTATATTTCAGATTTCCAACATCCGGCACTTTGTTCTCCTATAATATGCTGCATGCTTGGCATTTGAAAATGTGGCTACCTTCATGGCAGTATGGTGGCACAGCGGTTAGCACTACTGCCTCACAGTGCCAGGGACCCAGGTTTGATTCCGGCCTCGGGTCACTGACTCCCTGTGTCTGCATGGGTCTCCTCAGGTGCTCCGGTTTCCTCCCACACTCCAAAGATGTGCAGGTTAGGCTAGCTGGCCATACTAAACTGCTCCTTAGTGTCAGGGGGATTAGCAGGGTAAATACATGGAGTTAAGGGAATAGGAACTGTGTGTGAGATTGCAGTCAGTGTAGGTTTGATGGGCTGAATGGCCTCTTCCTGCACTGTAGGAATTCTATGATTCTTCCATTTAAACTGAGAAAATATTTATCACTCAATACAAAGGATAAATTTTCTCTTAATAAAACCTACTTATGTGGATAAAAATAGCACATGATTGCAGGTAAATTGGTTGGTGCTAGAATGTTTTGTCATTTTTGAACTTGGAAATGAAGCCAGGAGTCACACACCAATTGAAAATGCTGCTGTTTGTTGGAGATATTCTCATTTGTACATGGGATTGTTGTATGCAGTTCTTGTGAGCTTCAAGCCTTTGTGATATTATTATCCAGAAATTGGAAAAGGCCAGGTTCAGAAAAGCAGACATAGTTTTGTGTAGTTGTCTGACAAAGCTCTGGTTGTAAAGTGAATCATTCTGAAAGCTGCACTTTGGATGAAGCTTTATAGAGTCATACAGTACAAAGGCTGAACTTACATAAAATAGTTCAACCCCACTGTGACAATGGCTCCCAATTATGAACATCTGAAGGATGTGAGGGATTTGTAGAAGGTTCAGGAGAGATTTATGAGTGAGATTCCAGGAATGAGGAATTACAGAGAAGCCGGGGCTGTACTTCACATACAGCCAAAAAACTGAAGGGGATTTGATGGCTTTGTATAAATTTATAAATAATTAGAAATTTCACTGTTTCCAATGGCTGCAGGTTCAATAGTCAGATTGCACCGATTAAACTTTATTTAAAGTTGACTGGCCAAAAACAGAGGGAACACAAGGAAAAACATTTTACAGGAATAGTGTTTAGGATATGCAGTGCATTCTCTCCCTGACATTGTGGAGGATTCAGTACAAATTAAGGTTCAAAAGGAAACTGGATAAATATGTAGAGAAGAAAAGTGTATGGAAAGAGCATGTGGAAGGGTTTAATAGGACTGACTGGTTTTCTGCTCTGTAGAACTGTCACAGACTCAGTGGGCTGAATAATCTCCTTCTGTGCTAAATGCTGTACTACTTTATATGTGTGTGTGTGTGTGTGTGTGTGTGTGTACACATAAAATAGCAGAAGCACCAGGGCCTACTATTTCTCTCCCTGGGACTGGTTTAGAGTATGGTGTCGGCATGAGTAACAACACTCCAAGTGTAAGTAAGGGATTCTCCTCTCTCCCTGTGGCATCTTTCTAATTGTGGGAGGCAGTGTGCCATTCGCCAGAGGCAGGATCTTCTAGTCCCACTGACGTCAATGTGATTTCCCACTGATTCCACCCCATGCTGCGCTGTCAGTGGGGCCAGAAGATTCCACCGGTGTGAACAGCTGGAAAGTTCCGGCTCTTTCATCCACAAAGTAAAAAACAAATCAGACAGTAATCGATTGAAGTGCCAATCGTGTGCTAGAAAAACACCAGTTCATGGAATAAAAATGTGTAATTTCCTCAGAAAATTGCACCTCAGAGTTTTTACGGTGGTTACCCTGAAGCAAGATTACACAGCAAAGAAGCAGGGTGAAGAATGAAAATGTAAACAGGACATATTAATATATCAGAAACAGGATGGAATGATCAGGGACAATCACATGTCACAACCTGGTTTTGTGCCACGTTGCACTTTTCTCAAGCACCAGGACAACTGCAATTTAAGTCGTTCTCAGTACTAAAAACCAAACAGAAGCTCATACAAAAAGTGTGGGAGGAGGAATGCTGCTGGTCCACTTCCTGGCCAGAGCAGCTGCCGGCAAGAAGAAATGGGCCTTCACCTGACTACCTGCAGTCTACAGATAAGTTTTTTTTAAAAAATCATGTGTGGGCTATGGGCATTGCTGGCTGGCCAGCATTTATTGCCCATCCCTGGTTGTCTGAAGGCAGTTGAGAATCAACCATATTGCTGTGGATCTGGAGTCACACGTAGGCCAGACCAGGTAAGGATGGCAGATTTCCTTCCCTAAACAACATTAGTTTTTTTCCGACAATCGTCTATGGTTCCATGGTCATCGGTAGATTTTTAATTTCCGATATTTTTTATTGATTTCAAATTCCACCATCTGCTGTGGCAGGATTCGAACCTGTGCCCCCAGAACATGAGCTGAATTTCTGGATTAATAATCTAGCGATAATACCACTAGGCTACTGCCTCCTCTATAATAGGAAGTAATAGAAAGGGTGTTTTGGGAAGGTCTTATGTCGGATTGGGGAGATCATGACTTTCCTTGTGGGGCCTGGACGAGAGCTCTTGCTTTATATTCAGCATGAAAGGGCCTCTTCCTTCATTCTTTCCCTCCCTCCTATTTGTAGCGGCCTGGCAAGAATGTCAAATGTGCCTTCCTTCCTCAGTGCTAGTTCACAAGCAAATGGGCTCTTCCATGCACAAATCCATATGGTCCCAGGCTGCACAAGGCAGGAATTTTTGCAGAATCTTACAGGCTCCAATTGGAAGGATTGAATTCAGAATAGTAACCTGCTCAATTTTAACTCCAACTAATCAGCTTCTACCAGGCAAATAGGGTTAAACTTGATCCCAGAGAGCCCAGTGGTGAGGTTATGTGACATAGCACAATATTCCTGCTGGGTGACATCTATAATCCCGTTAGTAGCTTTGACTTACGTACATTGCCGCTTCGACTCAATGCCTTTGGGACAGTATTAACCTACATTGAGGTTTGCATTGCATTATTGATTCTTCACAACATCAATAAAGAGCACAGATACAAAGTACATTTATTTAAAATGTCACCACTGCCACTTTCCTTCAGTGTGACTGTAAATGAATCCTGCTGGAAGTTGAGTAATCTCAGCTCGAGCTGTCATTGGAACAACACGTGCTGCCAAGTTGTTACCATGACAAGATAGCAGTACTCTGAGTCAGAAAGTTGTTGGTTCAAGCCCCACTCCAGACTTTGGACACATAACCTAGGCTGAAATTTCCATACTTATATTGCTATATTGTTTAAAGTGTTGTCCTTCAGATAAAACATTAAACCAAGGTATCTACTTTAATCTAGTTTGCTGTTTACTATTCTGGTACTCGAATTACACCAAAATAATGGGGTTATTGACTAATCGTGGAAACAATCACAATTGGTTAATTTACAAAAGACCCAGGCATGAAGTAAGAAACCCCTCTCAAATGGTGGAAGGTTTGGAAACAAAAAGGACAGAAGTTACCCATTCCTTCCTAACTCTTTAGGCTGATATATGAAAAATAGCTACTTGGATGAAACACAGGAGAATTGCTGGTATGTGTTGGCATGAATCAATACATAGAGCTTGAAAATCCTGCCCTTCACACCAGAGAGATCTTCTGATTCCACCTAAGGTGAGCCGCCCTCATCCGTGGCAGGTTTCTTGGTTGCAGGACTGGCAAGCCATGTAAAAAACCGCAGAAGTCAGCAGGACCAGAAGATCCCGCAGGTGGCCAATGGCAATCTGTCTTTGCTGCCGGAAAACAGAACCTGCCCAGAGAGTCATTCAAGCAGGAAGGAGATATAAACTAACTAAAAACTTGACCAAACAGAAAGCAAATAAATAATAAATAAATAATGGACGGCATGGTGGCACAATGATTAGCACTGCTGTCTCACAGAGCCAGGGACCTCCGGTCACAGTCTGTGTGGAATCTGCATGTTATCCCTGTGTCTGCATGGGTTTCCTCTGGGTGCTCTAGTTTTCTCCCACAGTCCAAAATTGCATGGGTTTGGTAGATTTGGTTGATGCTAAATTGTCCCTTACCGTCAGGGTGATTAGCGGGGTAAATACATGGGGTTACGGGATAAAGCCTGGGTGGGATTGTTGTTGGTGCAGGCTTGATGGGCCAAATGGCCTCCTCCTGCACTGTAGGGATCCCATGAACTCGCACCAGCTTCAATCTCTTGTTGTATATTTAAACTATGCAAACTGTGAAAACAATAAAAAGGATTCCTGGTTCACAAAGTGTTAACTCGACTGAATCCCGGTGTTGGTACTGTTCCAGCATCCGTGGCTGTGCATAAGCACTGAGTCAATACATAATACATAACTTAGCATTAATGTATGATTCCTATCTGTTATCAGTCAGTAAACACAAAGAGGTTCTGTTTTATGGAAATAGCTGAACAATGATAGTCCTTTCCCGCTGTAGGATAAGTATTCCTACACCTAATAACAACACCAACTGCTAAATGACTAGAGGTGCAGCAAGTGAAAGCAACCTTTATGCCAAAGCTACATTTGGTGAAGGTAACCATTTGTTTATTGTGGTATCTGAGATCTCCATAGTGACGAGTGGCTTGGTAAAACTGACCCTTGTATTGAATGCTGGATTCAAGCCTTTGGAGTCTCAACTGTGTATTGAGTGTGGAAGATCAGAACTTTAATCCTGTCATTTCACATTTGCCCAATTTGTGCTTTGATTTTAAGTGCACAATTTGCTGCTAAAACAAATGAACCGTAAAAGACAGATAAAACTGAAAAGTAGTATGATATTAAGTTCCAATGTTTCTGGATGTTGGAATTGTTAACAAGGAGACACTGACTTGGCAGATCATTTATATATAGTAGCAAATAAATATGTACAAACATGGGGAAAGGGATTAAGCTTCATTAAAGGCCTCTCAAAGAACAGTATCTGCGTGTGGCTCAAGTCATGACAGGAACAATATTGGTGAGAATCTTCTGGCGTTGTTTTTTTGGTTCCCATTTTTATTGAGCCAGATTTTCAGGTCAGTGGCAGTACTGAGGAATGTCGCTGTGTAGAACTACCTGTCTGGTCACCAAAAGTTTAAAGTTCATGGAGAACCACTGCATACGCATTCGTCAGGACTTCCTCTGAGTCCCATCGCCCAACAGCCACTGACTGGAAGATTCTTGTGCTACTCCCTTAGTTTCTATTAGTTAGCTCCACTGTTTCCACACATTTTCTGCCCCATTTGCAAGTAGTTCCACTGCCAAATCAATGTCGTTTTCACGCAACTTTCCAGGAAAGCTAAGTAAATAACTTGAAATTGGATTCCCCTCTCCTCTTCCACATTTCACCTTCCTCTGAAAGATCCAAAATACAATCAATAATTGTTCTCCCATGTGGCAATTGTGCCTTCAGTTGTCGTTGGTCTCAGCTCGGAATTCTCTCCCCAAACCCCTTCACCACTCTCACTCCGTTCCTTAATGATGCTGTGTAAAATATACCGTTTTGACCAAGCCTTTGGTCATCTGTCCTAATGTATCCTCGATTTTTGTTCAATCCTGTTTGTGCTCCAGTGAAGCACTTTGGGATGATGACAATGTTAAATCAATGAGATTGAGATTTGGTTTCCTACACCGGGTAACTCTCAGCCCAACTTACTAGCTTTACTCTCGGGAAATCCACAAGAATTAGTGCCTTCAGAAGGGAGCAGACTAAAGCACGTGACCTGAAAGGACTATTTGCCTGATCAAAGAATTCCTTCTACAGACCACCTAAAGCCACTCAATCAGGAACTCCATACAAAACATTTTACTCTCCAAGGAAAGATTGTGAAGTTTCTGTCTTCATCCCAACACACATGAAGCAAAACTCCAGCGCACCTCTCATACCTTGCATTTCTATATTGCATATTCTAAACAAAGGTGATTTCTTTTTCTGAAACATCAATCTTAAGCTCTCATAAAAATGGTATAAAATATTCAGAAACAGTAACAAAAATACAGATTTTTTTAACACTGTCATTTCAAGCATTCATATGTATAAATTCATATGCTAAATCTGACAATTGGAATATTCTGCTTGTTCAGTACATGATATTAAATATAATTGTTTAGTACACTGAGTTAAGTGCTATTTGAGTTTCTTTGAGAAATCTGTTGTGGTCCACAAATTAGACAGCTATAAATTCTTCAACAGAAGTGAATCAAACAATTCTAAACACGCATTACAAGAAAACATTCTGCCCCATCAATTCTGGTTTGATTCTTCAGAAATTTATTACTAGCAATCTGCTGGCTGCTGGGTAAAGCCCGCTCAACAACGAGCCATACAGATCAGAAGATTGCAAGCTCGATTTTGGATCTTTCCGAATCTGCTGACCTCAGAACAGGCTGACAACCCATGTCTTTTAATTAACTTCACAGTTCACTGACTAACCCCTTCAAGAACAGCGTGCATGAAGGTCAGATGAGGAACGGATTGGTTTCATCAGTGATGTCAATGGTCAAACATCCAGTCATCGTTACATATAGACTGAGGTATTGGAAAACCATAGAGTGCGCATCTAACTCTACCCCAACTTGGCTCATCTAACTCTATCCCAACAGGACTCAATAATCTCATGACGGTAGAGAAAAAGAGGATAAATAAAACAAGGGAGGAAAGAAAAGCATCAATAGATTTGTTATTGAATAAACACAAATGGTAAAGTTTATTTATTAGTCACAAGTAGGCTATATTAACATTGCAATGAAGTTACTGTGAAAATCCTTCAGTTGCCACACTCTGGCACCTGTTCAGGTACACTGAAGGAGAAATTAGCATGGCCAATGCACCTAACCAGCATGTCTTTCGGACTGTGGGAGGCAGAGCACCTGGAGGAAACCCACGCAGACATGGCGAGAATGTGCAAACTATACACAGACAGTGACCCAAGCCGAGAATTGAACCTGGGCCCAGACGTTGTGAGGCAGCAGTGCCAACCTCTGTGCCACTGTGCCACCCACAACTTTGCCACAGACAAACGTTAATAGCAAGACTGCAGTTTTCACTACAAATCAAATTCAAAGAACATTTCTCAATAGAGTATTTCTCTCACCATTTGTTGCATCAAATTCCCTCGAATGTTTATATGCTGTAAAAATAATTGCAGTGCCAAAACTGCAAATCTGCAGCTCAAATCATAAACTAAACTGGGAACAAAATTTTAACTGAATTACTTTTAAATGGGGTTGGGGCAGGGGAGAATAATCTTGTCTAGAACATTGTGGGTCTTGAAAGAAAGGAGCATGACTCCAAATTATGCTCTTCAATTTTGGTGAAATTTTGCACAATAGAGTCATTGTACAGCAACTGCTCACACAGTTTATAGTTGCAACTATTTTTATCTGTGGCAGCCACATTTTGAAGACCTGCAGAGTTCTTTCTCTCTTTGGCAGATCTGTCACTCATTGATGACATTTTTACCCAGTCAAGTTGCTACAGGTCTGATTCTCCGCCTCCCAGTGATGCACTCATTAACCACACAATGGATTCTGCCTTGTCTCAAATCAGCAAACAGGTAATGGAGCTTACATCAGCTCATGAGAGTATTCCTTGCACTACCTATTCCAGTAAAGCTTCTTGCAGTTAACCACCCCCCCCCCCACTTCCTTGTATATTTTGAACAGCAATAAATTCTACCTAACATCCAGTGAAAAGCACACATTTCTTTCTGCAGAATAAGTAGTAAACTCAAAAAAGCACGACAAACTGCAATTCAGCCAAAGTACCTTGTACACAACACTACAGATTCTGTGCAATACAAAATGTTCATCAAGCTCTATTAAGGAAACAATTTGCTTGTAAACGATCCTCAGAAATGAGTTCAGAATTAGAAATTAGGAATACAAGGACAGTTTAAGAGAAGAACATTGCTGGAAAGAGGAACACAAAGGTCCTCCTTTTAATAATTTCTGGTAAAATTATCATTTTCTTTGACAATATATATGATCTCTATTCAGATCAAGGCCTCACTCTATTATTGTTTTTATTTATCATGAAATGCAACTAGTTCTACACCATCTTAAACTGCATGTGCGTAGAACACAACTTTTTCTAAACATCCTGTCCAAGTTCAAATGACATTACTGACTAAGTGACCTTAGGCTGCCTGTAACTGGATGAATCAATCATATTCTCTGTATTGGATTACAGAGGATCAGATTAACAATGGGCTAATGTATATATTTGACACCTCATTTATATTGATAAAATCAATGCCATTGCAAATCCAACATCTCAATTACCAGAAGAAAACCACTGCAGAGACTGGAGAACAGAAATAAAAACTGAAAGTACTGGAAGTATTCAGCAAGACAGGCAGCATCTGTGGAGAGTGTATCAAAGTTAATGGGCAGGTTTTTATGGCCTCACTTGTCCTGAAACTGTAAAATCCTGCCTGAGGTTAATGGACCTTCGCATGGGTGGCACAGTGGTTAACACTGCTGCCTCACAGAACCAGGGACCAGGTTCAATTCCAGCCTCGGGTGACTGTGTGGAGTCTGCATGTTCCCCCCACGCCTGCATGGGTTTCTTCCGTGTGCTCCGGTTTCCTCCCATAGCCCAAAGTTGTGTGGGTTAGGTTGATTAGCCATAGTAAATAGCCACTTAGTGGGACTAACATGGTAAATGGGTGGGGTTATGAAGATAGGGCCTGGGTGGGATTATGGTTGGGGGAAGACTCAATGGGCCGAATGGCTTCCTTCTGCACTAGAGGGATTCTCTGATTTCTATGATTCCTGTAGCAGGCGGGGCTGTAAAATTCCAGCCAATGTTTCAGTTTGATGACATTTTGGCAGAGCTGGAAAAATGTGAGAGATGGAACAGGTTTAAAGGAATTATAAAACCAGGCAAGGGTAATGGAGAGGAAACAACAAAAGGAAAGGTTTGTAACAGGCTGGAAGACAGGGCAGATTAAGTGATAAAGGGGGTAAGGGAGTAATAATGGACAAGCGAAGAAACAAAAGGGTTAAGAGGACGTGTAAGTGAAATTGCCATAAAAAATGGAAGCCAAGGCTGTGATTTGAAATGTTGAACATAATGATCAATCTGGAAGGTCGTAAATGACTAACTGAAAGATGGGGTGCTTTTCCTTGAACTTCTCTTGTGTTACGTTGGAACAGTGTAGGAGGTTAAGGACAGAGAGGTCGGAATGAGTGTGTGATTGAGAATTAAAAAGACAATTGTGCAGAAGCTTAGGGTCATCCCTGCCGACTGAAAGGTGTTCCATAAAGCGGAATCTGTGTTTTGTCTCTCCCGTGTAGAGCAGCCCAGTGGCTACAGTGAATATTGTATACTAAATCAAAAGAGATCCATGTACATTGTGGTTTCACATGGAAGGAGTATTTGGTCAGTGAGTAGTGAGGAGGTGAAAGAGTGGGTGTTGCACTTGCATAGAAAGGTACCACGGAAAGAGAAGGAATGTTGAGATTAACAGAGAAGTGGACCAAGGAACAGTTTCTTTGGAACGCTGAAAGGAGAGAGGAGAGGAAGATGCAAATGGTGGAGTTATCACATTTGTGGTGGTTGAAATGTCAAAGGATGAACTTTGAGAACAAGGTTTCTGGAAAGGAGAGAAAGAGTGAGAGCAGAAGTGCAGGAACTGGAATAGACACAACTGAGGGCTCCATTAACCACAGAGGAAGGGAATCCTTAACTAAAGAATAAAGGAGATATATCCAAAGTACTGGTATACAAGGTGGCATTGTCAGAACAGGTGGAATGGTGATGGAGAAATTAGGAGAATGAACTAGCATCCTTACAGGGAGTAAGGTGGAAAGAAATATAACCAAAGTAGCTGTAAGAGTCAGCGGGTTTATAGCTGATATTTGTGAACAACATATTCACAGAAATGTATAGAGAAAAGTTGAGGAAGGAACTAGAAGAGTCAGAGTCATGTGAAGGTGAGGGAAGGATGGAAATTAATAACAAAGTTTTTGAAATTTTCCAGTTTAGGGTGGCAGTAGGGAAAGACACACATACAAGAAGAGAAAAAAAGAGGTGAGGGAGAGGAACCAAGTAGGACCGGGCAATAACATTCCAAATAACAAATAACTTTCCAGTTCTTTGTAGAACTGTTTAAAGCATTTATTTATTGTATTTACTGCTTTAAGAATTCTGAGGGAGTGGTTAGCAGGCAGTTGTGGTCCATCAGCTTTAAATATCAACTGACCACACGGTGAAGCCTTCCATTGTTTGCTGGAGCAGACGAGTGAAGGAGCAGAGAGAGAGCTAAGATTTTACCTGTTAAAAACCTGTTTAAAATAAGTTTAAAGCACTTTGTTCTTTGTAGAACTGTTTAAAGCATTTATTTATTGTATTTACTGCTTTAAGAATTCTGAGGGAGTGGTTAGCAGGCAGTTGTGGTCCATCAGCTTTAAATATCAACTGACCACACGGTGAAGCCTTCCATTGTTTGCTGGAGCAGACGAGTGAAGGAGCAGAGAGAGAGCTAAGATTTTACCTGTTAAAAACCTGTTTAAAATAAGTTTAAAGCACTTTGTTCTTTGTAGAACTGTTTAAAGCATTTATTTATTGTATTTACTGCTTTAAGAATTCTGAGGGAGTGGTTAGCAGGCAGTTGTGGTCCATCAGCTTTAAATCAGCGCCAGGTTTAAAAGGAGGCCTGGTGTAGACAGCTGGGCTGCAGAGGAACCTGGAGTGGGAGGGTGAGAATCCGGTCGTTGTGGTACATGTGGGTGCCGGCGACGTAAGCAAAATGCAGACTGAGGATCTGGGGAGGGAGTATGAAAAGCTGGGAATGGAATTAAAAAGTAGAACCGACAAGGTGGTAATCCCTGGGCTACTGCCTGAACCGTGTGCAGATGGGCGTAGGGTTGACAGGATTAAGGAAGTGAATGGGTGGCTCAGGGATTGGTGTGGGAGGAATGGGTTTGAATTTATGGGGCATTGGCACCAGTATTGGGGTAGGTGGGACCTGTTCGGGTGGGATGGGGTTGGTCTGAACCGTGCTGGGACCAGAGTGCTGGCGAATCGAGTAAAGAGGACTGTAGACAGGGCTTTAAACTAATTAGGGGGGGGAGGGTGCGAGGGTAGGTGACCTTACGAGGCCTAAAGTTAAGGAGATTGTACATGTAAGGGAAGAGGCCGAGGATGTCCCAATAATAGAGGGAGTAGGGGGCGTGAGTATAGTTGGTGGCGTTGCGGCAAATAGGGTACAGGTGAAGGCTGGGATGAAAGCACTTCATCTGAATGCACGAAGCATTCGGAATAAAGTGGATGAGCTGGTGGCGCAGATCGACACAAATGGATACGATCTGGTGGCCATTACAGAGACGTGGCTTCAGGGTGACAGGGACTGGGAGCTGAATGTACAGGGCTATCAAGTGTTTAGGAAGGATAGGCAGGAGGGAAAAGGGGGGGGTGTAGCTCTGCTGATTAAGGATAGCATCACGGTGGTAGCAAGGGATGATATTGGAGCCAAGGAGCAGAGGGTGGAATCGTTGTGGGTGGAGATTAGGAACAGCAAAGGGAGGAAGACGCTGGTGGGTGTCGTCTATAGGCCCCCGAATAATGATCTGGAGATGGGGCGGGCTGTTAACGCGCAAATAAGTGCGGCGTGCAGGAATGGGACGGCCGTAGTTATGGGGGATTTCAATCTGCATATTGATTGGTCGACCCATGTTGGACGTGGGGGGCTCGAGGAAGAGTTCTTGGAATGCTGCCGGGATAGTTTCCTCGAACAGTGTGTGTTGGAGCCGACGAGGGAGCGAGCTATCTTGGATCTGGTGCTATGTAATGAAGCGGGTAGAATTAGGGACCTTGTGGTGAAGGATCCTCTTGGGGAGAGTGATCATTGTATGGTGGAGTTTCTGGTGCAGATGGAGGAGGAGAAAGTGGGTTCCCGGACACGCGTCCTTTGTTTGAATAGGAGGGGAGCACGGTAGGATGAGAGAAGAATTGGCGAATGTGGACTGGGAGAGCGCGTTGGAGGGAGGGTCTGTTGAGGAGCAGTGGAGGATCTTTAAGGAGATCTTTCTTGGTGCTCAACGGAAATTTATTCCGATGGTCAAAAAGGATAGTAGGAGGAGAGGTAATAAGCCGTGGATAACGAAGGAGGTGAAGGGAAGTGTTAAATTAAAAGCGGAGGAATTTAGAGTAGCTAAGAGTAGTGGGCGAGAAGAGGATTGGGAGAGGTTTAAATGTCAACAAAGATTGACAAAGAAGTTGATAAGGAAGGGTAGGAGAAACTATGAAGCTGGGCTAGCGCTTAATATAAAAAAGGGTAGCAAGAGTTTTTATAAATATATAAAAAGGAAGAGGCTGGCTAGGGTGAATGTTGGTCCTTTAAAGGATGAGAAAGGGGACCTAGTGGTAGGGGATGGGGATATGGCTAAGGTATTGAATAACTTTTTTGTTTCTGTCTTCACGGAGGACGTGAATAATTTGCCGGGTGTTAGCGATGGAAAGGTGGTAGGACTGGAGGGTCTTAATGACATCACTGTTACTAGAAAGGCGGTGCTCGACAGACTGGAGGGGGCTGATTGTGGACAAGTCCCCAGGACCGGATGGAATGCATCCGAGGGTTCTGAAAGAAATGGCGGAGGTGATAGTGGATGCCTTGGTGGTTATTTTCCAAACGTCGCTGGATTCCGGGGAAGTGCCGGATGATTGGAAAACGGCTAATGTTACGCCGTTGTTTAAGAAGGGTGCCAGGCAAAAGGCGGGGAATTATAGGCCGGTTAGTTTAATGTCTGTGGTAGGTAAAATGTTAGAATCTGTCATTAAGGAGGAAATTGCGAGGCATCTTGAAGGGAATTGCTTGATAGAGCAGACGCAGCACGGTTTCATTAAAGGGAAGTCGTGTCTGACAAATTTACTGGAGTTCTATGAGGATGTGTCTAGGGCGGTGGATAGAGGAGAGCCGGTGGATGTGGTCTTTCTAGATATTCAGAAGGCGTTTGACAAAGTGCCTCACAAGAGGTTATTGCAGAAGGTCGAGGGACATGGAGTTAGGGGTAGGGTGTTAGCGTGGATAGAGGATTGGTTGTCAAATAGGAGGCAGAGAGTGGGGGTCAACGGGTGCTATTCGGATTGGTGGATGGTGACTAGTGGAGTGCCCCAGGGGTCGGTGCTGGGGCCTCAGCTTTTTACCATTTATATAGATGATCTGGAGGAGGGATCCGAGTGTAGAGTGTCGAAATTTGCTGATGACACCAAGATTGGGGAACGGCAAATTGTGCGGAGGGTGTGGAGAGTCTGCAGAAGGATCTAGATAGGCTGGGCGAATGGGCCAGGAAATGGCAAATGGAATTTAATGTTGGCAAGTGTGAGGTGGTCCACTTTGGTAGGAAGAATGGTAGGAAGGACTATTACTTACGAGGCGAAAAACTGCAGCAGGCGACGGTGCAGAGGGACCTCGGGGTCCTTGTGCATGAGTCACAAAAACCCAGCTTGCAGGTGCAACAGGTGGTCAGGAAGGCGAATGGGATGCTGGCCTTCATAGCGAGCGGGATTGAATATAAAAGTAGGGAGGTCTTGCTGCAGCTGTATAGGGCATTGGTGAGGCCGCAACTGGAGTACTGTGTGCATTTTTGGGCGCCGCACCTGCGCAAAGATATTTTGGCCTTGGAGGGAGTGCAGAGGAGGTTTACTAGGCTGACACCGGAGTTGAGGGGGTTGAGCTATGAGGAGAGGCTGAATAAACTGGGCTTGTACTCGTTAGAGTTTAGAAGAATGAGAGGAGATCTCATTGAAACGTATAAGATGATGAATGGGATGGATAGGATAGAGGTGGAAAGACTCTTCCCGCTCAAAAAAGACAATAGGATTAGGGGGCACAGCCTCAAGATAAAAGGGGGGCGGTTTAGAACGGAGTTGAGGAGGAACTTCTTCACTCAAAGGGTGGTGAATCTCTGGAATTCTCTGCCCGTTGAAGTGGTGGAGGCTGCCTCGCTAAATATTTTTAAGACGCGGGTTGATGGGTTTTTGATAGGAGAGGGGATTAAGGGTTATGGGGAGAGGGCGGGAAAGTGGAACTGAGCAGCGACAGATCAGCCATGATCTTATTGAATGGCGGGGCAGGCTCGAAGGGCTGGATGGCCTACTCCTGCTCCTATTTCTTATGTTCTTATGTTCAAATAGCCCACAAAAAGGCAGGCATTGCTAGAAATGTGGTGATTGTCCCTTTAATGGCAATACAGCAGGACGTTCGACTGGTTTGAGGAACCAATCGGGACTGAGAATGGGTAATTATTCCAGGGGATGAAGTCCTCACTCAAGCCGAAGACATCTAGAAGACATGTAGTAGATATGCCAGGACTGGGACAGCTACTGTGCTTCTCCAGGGCAGCCAGTGCATGTGCTGCTGGCCCCTGTACAGTTTCTCCTTATTAACACCCTTTGTGTTCCTGATGAAATCTATGAGCGAACATCATTACAAGGACCTATCAGGGTTTCTATAGTAACATCTTTTACTGAGAGGAAGTGAGAGGGGTCAAAGGGAAGTTAGTTCAACATGAGAACAAATACAGCCAGACAGAGGGAGGTTATGGTGGAGAGGATGATTTGGGCCTCTGGTTGTGTAAGCTGTTGGGTTAACCTTGCTGCCTTCTTTATCTAATCTCACCATCATTCTATTCCTTTCTTCCTTGTGCATTACTCTGGTTTTCCCTTAAATGCTTTGTTGCTAAAGATTTTAGCTACTTTGTGGTAGGAGTTCCACATTCTAACCATTTTTGAGTAAAGTGAGCCTCAGTGCTTTTCTAATGGTGAAATTAATTTACCAATTGTACACCCATTCTGGAAGTTTATTGATTTCTTCCTTTATTCTGTCACAATTCTCCTCTGTATTAAATGCACTACATCACCTGGTGCACCGAGAATAAACATTTCTCCTTCACCTGGCCCACAAGCAGTGCTGTAGAGGAAACAGTGCTCCCTTTACTTATTGGGTTTCCTGAGGCACGAGAAACCTGGCTGACCAGGCTTAGACCTGGAAAACAGGTTAAATGTGAGGCAGAGAGTTTCATTATAATGTTTAAAAGGTCAGTCCATCTTTGGAAGCAAACTGTCTCCATCCATCCTGCTACTGCTAAAATTGGAGGTGGGTGAATTAGGGTTGGGTTTGAAATTTTAACATTCCATCCAAACACAACCCACCCATTTTTTGAGGTTAAAATTACACCCATTGTTAGTTTCACTTTACAATATTTCAAATAGGTTATTATCAAATAAGATGAGGAGTTAGCTAGCTCAGTTGGCTGGACTGCTGGTTTGTGATGCAGAGAGATGCCAACTGCATGGGGTCAATTCCTGTACCAGCTGAGGTTATTCATAAAGGCCTGTCTTCTCAACCTTGCCCCTTGCTTGAGGTAATTTAACTTGATGGTCACCTATGGTCATCTGAGACTTTATCTTTTATCAAATAAGAAATGGTAATTAAGTAAATGATGACTTTGTACAAACGAATTAAGATCATGCGTTAATAAACACAATTAAGGTAATTATTTAAAATGATTCCCGAAAACAAAGATGTTCTTACCCTGCCAGACAGGTTTCCCTGAAGAACGGTCTGCAGCAACACCGGAGCCACCTCTTGTAACTGTAGCATATGACAGAGATCCGTCAATTCTTCTCGGCCCAGTGACCCAGTGCCTATGGTGTCAAAGCTGTCAAACACCTCTTTCAGCCGTGCCTCATACTTATCTTGCTCTGCTTCATCCATCCCATAGCACACCACGATGACAACCTGTTGAAAAATGAAATAAAGCCTTCAACAACTTTCTGCCTAACCTCCTCGTCACAAAATCCTGGAAAAGGATTTACAAAGGGCTTTTGAAAAGACATTGTGTTGATTCAATGAATAAGTAGTGGTCAAGTAGTAAAATGAATGGTGAGTTGGTTATAAAACAAAAAAGAAAATAGGGATTGAAAGTAGTTACTCAGACTGGCAAAAAGTGAGAAGTGGTGTTCCATAAATCAAGTGTGGGATCTCTGGTGCTCGGCACTTACATCAATCATTTAGACTTTGGAATAAGAAGTATGGCTTCAAAATTTGCAGTCAATACCAAATAGAGTGTGCAGGTAATACAGAAGAGAACGAGGACAAAATAGAGGAAAACATTAATAAATTTTCAGAATGGGCATAGAAATGACAAATTAACTTTAGTATAGATTACGTGCTCCCTCTCCTAGTGGTTATACATTTTGGTAGGTGAGACTAAGGAGGCCAAAATCTCTCAGGAAAATAACTGTCTAAATGGGATAGAGGAGAAGAGGGGTCGGGGGTACAAAAACACAAGTTGCTATAAGTAGTAATGTAGCTTAACAAGGTCCTAAGAAAGGCAAACAAAGCAAAGGATTCATTTCAAGAAGGATAGAACTGAAAAGCAGAACACTTATGGTAAGCCTTATGTAGAACCTTGATTATTCCTCACTTGTGTGAAGGGTTCTAGTCTCCAGATTATAAAGGCATTGGAGAAGATGCAAAATCATTTACCAGGATGATACGAGAACTGAGGAGTTATAGCTATTGGAAGTACAAAGATGTGCTGGAAGTGCAGGTTGATTGGCCATGCTTAGTTGTCCTTTAGTGTTCCAAGATGGATAGGTTAGGGGAATAAGTGGGGTAAACATATGCGGTTACAGGGATAGGGTCTGGGTAAGATGCTCCGTCAGAGAGTTGGTGCAGACTCGATGGGCCGGATGGAATCCTTCTGCACTGGGGGATTCTATGATTTTATGAAAGATTGAACAGGCTGGAGCACCTTTCTCTAGAACAGAGAAAAATGAGAAATGGTGTGATATGTTTATTATAGTCATAGAGAAGATATTTTCATTTTGGGGATGTCAGAATTAAGGGCCACATACGATAGTCATTAATAAATCCAATTGAAGAGAAATTTATTCAGCCAGAGAGGGGTTAGAATGCAAAACGTGTTACTGCAAGGCAAATAGTGTAGATGAAGGTGAATCTTGATAAAAACATGAGGGAGAAAGGAAATAAATGATATGTTGGTGGGGCAAGGTGAATTAAGCTGGGAGGAAGTTCATCTGGAGCGTAAACATTAACATGTACCTGTGGGCCGAATGGCCCATTTCTGTGCTCTCAGTAGTAATGTAAGAAGTCATATGATTTGCATTCAGCAGTAGCAAGGTTGAAGGACTGTTGCACTCTGTACATGTCCCAAAAGACAAATCAGTACAACATTACAATTCCACTGCATCCCTGATAAAATCAATATTTCAGATCTTTGTATCAGCCAGCTGACAACAAATAGTAGTGATAATGATCTTACAGTGCGTCTAGGATGTAACAAGTGAAGTCAAAACTTTGACAAAATAAATATATATTTTAAATAAAGCAGATAGGTAAAAATTAGGCTTAGACAAACTGAAGAATGGGAAATAAAAACTTGGAACGGTCATCCTCCTGTCCCGGTTCACACATCAACCCTCCTCAAAATCAGAATCTAAACAAAACACAGCTTCTAAAGCAGCCCATCTCGGTGAGATATCACAATCCCTCAACACAAAAACTGGGTGGGGGGGAATCATTAGCTGTGACTCTGTAAACTTACTACTGACATACTTAAAGGTCTGCTGTCCAAGTGGCTCAGGACCATGGAACATAATAAAAAGAAGCACTGCAACAACCCGGTGAGCAAGCTCCAATGGGATGTGCCAGGCGCTTTCAACTAAAATTTACAGAATTTTACATTTCAAACAAAAAGTCTACGGATAGAAAGTCACTATTAAGAAATTGCAAGTTTAATAACTGCAGAATTACATACATGTCTATGAAGTATATGAAAGATGTATATAATTCTGCAGTTACTAAACTTGCAATTTCTTAAAAGTGACTTTTCATCGGTAGGCTTTTTGTACTGCTGCTGCATAAAAGGCATGGCTTTTCTGGAAACACTTCTACTTTGAATTCTCACTCAGCATGATACTTGCTCAGTGGCAGGTAACAGTGTCGCTAATCGCAATACAAAAAGCTTGTTGGCATCAGCTGGATGCAAACTCACTCCCCACTTGCTGTGATGATAGGAGAACACACTTAACAGTAATGACTGCATTTATTAATGTCACTAAGGTTTGTTGAGGTTTCCAAATGACACCAGCTGCAACATAATATGGAGCTGGAGACAACACAAAAGGGTCTGAATACTCTTTGACTATTACTTCAGGAGGCTACGTGACTTAAAGTAAGCTCCTTTGCTTTCAACAGACAAGGATAACAAGCTTTCATGCACAATATCACCCCGTTACTAATTCCCAAGCACAGACGTGTGAAATCTAATCAGCCAATTAAACAGAACATTACCAGATGCTTACAAACATGCACTGTAAAGAGCATTAAAAAGAGCTTTTAGGAAATCATTTGCCACATATTCAAATAGAGGGAAAAAAAATCAAACTGTCAAAAATGGCAGTCATTTATTATTCCACACCAACATGTTTAATTCTTAATTACCACAGAACCATAGAACATTACAGCACAAAAACAGGCCCTTTGGCCATTCTTGGCTGTGCCAAACCACTTTTCTGCCTAGTCCCACTGACCTGCACCTGGACCATATTCCTCTCATCCATGTACCTGTCCAAATTTTTTTTAAATATTAAAAGTGAGCCCACATTCACCACTTCATCTGGCAGCTCATTCCACATTCCCACCACTCTCTGTGTGAAGCAGCCCCCCTCTATATTCCCTTTAAACTTTTCCTCCTTCACCCTTAACCCATGTCCTCTAGTTTTTTTCTCCCCTAGCCTCAGTGGAAAAAACCTGCTTGCATTCACTGTATCTATATCCATCATAATTTTATACACCTTTATCAAATCTCCCCTCATTCTTCTACGGTCCAGGGAATAAAGTTCTAACCTATTCAACCTTTCTCTGTAACTCAGTTTCTCAAGTCCCAGCAACATCCTTGTAAACCTTCTCTGCACTCTTTCAACCTTATTAATATCCTTCCTATAATTAGGTGACCAAAACTGCACACAATACTCTAAATTCGGCCTCACCAATGTCTTATACAACCTCACCATAACATTCCAACTCTTATACTCAATACTTTGATTTATAAAGGCCAATGTTTCAAAAGCACTCTTTATGACCCTATCTACCTGTGATGCCACTTTTAGGGAATCATGTATCTGTTTTCCCAAATCCCTCTGTCTAGTACACTCTTCAGCGTGCTACCATTTACCATGTATGTTCTACCTTGGTTTGTCCTTCCAAAGTGCAATACCTCACACTTTTTTGCATTAAACTCCTTCTGCCATTTTTCAGCCCATTTTTCTAGCTGGTCTAAATCCCTCTGCAAGTTTTGAAAACCTCCCTCATTGTCTATTACACCTCCAATCTTTGTATCATCAGTAAATTTGCTGATCCAATTTACCACATTATCATCCAAATCATTGATCACCTCCCTGCTTGTTTGCCTTATTTCCGTAGACTCCATGTCAGTTTCCTTAGTAAATACGGATGCAAATAACCCATTTAATATCTCATTTCTTCAAATTTGGCCTTTTTTCAGATCAGAACCTCAACCCGAGGACCAGATCTATCTTTATCCATGATCAAGTTGAAACTAATGGAGTTATGATCACTGGAACCACTGTGCTCCGGATTGGCCTAGTAAGCTACTTGGTTTTCTCAGACTGCTACAACATTGCAAGAACCAGCCCCATCACCAACATCTCAAGGCGACCAGGGATGGGCAGTAAATTCAGTCTTGCCAGAGATATCCATAGCCTGAACATGAAATTAAAATAGAAATTCTTAATTTACTATTAAAAGATAAAAAGTATGAGTGGAATTTTCTGGCCTCGCTCGCTCCCGAAACCAGGAAATCCTGCCCGAGGTCATCGGACCTTTCCATGGTCCACCAGTTGCCTGCTCCAATTCCCGTGGCAAGCAGGGTGGTAAAATTCGTCCCTATGTGTAAACTAAAAGTGAGAACTTGAACATGCTCTACGAATTTATCCTGGGATAGCTCCACTACAGAACAGAGAAATTACAGTTTTGATCCACATTTTGGTCCCCTTCAGCTGGGGTGGCAGTTCTTGTTCATCCTTCAAGGCAAAGATGACCATATTCCTTGGTTGTGGTGTTTGGTAGGGTTCCAGTAGGTATGTAGGTAACTACTGTGAAGGTCGATCTGCACCAGGAATTTCAAATGCAAATAGGGAAAGGGTACCACAGTCAACTGAATGTTGGACGAGTTTCTGGCTCAGGATTTCCTCTCCTTGCATTTTTCGTCTGCCTCTGATATGCGCTTGCTTTCAAAGGAGATGGAGCTACTTTTCAATTGGCTGCGCCAGGTGCAGCAATCCTGGGCCCTCCAGGACTTGAAGTAGGCAGACTTACTCCTCTTCATTCCCAGATTGATGTTCAAAGTAGCCAAAGGCTACAATTGCTTTGGCAATTTTTGCATGTGACTAATTGTCAGTATAGACAGCTTGAGAGACAAGTGAATGTGTCTACTGCTGACAGATTCTGTTCATGTACTGAAATCTTGGGCTTGAAACAGGGCTTTCCTGGAGCAGGCTGTACAGTTTTCTTCCTGCTTTTCAGAAGGCCAAAGTAACTGCATGCATTGGAGAACAATTCCATGCTGCAATACATGTCTAGCTCTGCACCAACAGCTAGCGCAGAGTCATAGGTACACAGTAAATCCATGAAGCATGTTCTGGCAGACTATGGTCTTTGCCTGAAATAGGCTGAGATTGAACAGCTCCCTGATCTTAATGCCAGGGTCACCATCATGGAAAGCATCATAAAGCATGGCAGAGAAAACCATGCTGAAGAGGGCTGGCACTAGCATGCAACGTGCTTAACTCCATTAGTGACGAGGAATGGGTCAGAAGACTCATCATCGTCCAGGACACACACACACAAGCACATTGTTATAGATCTATCAACCCATCATGATAAATTTCTCAGAGCAGACAAATTTTCCATTTCAAAATCACAGAATCATTTCAGCGCAGGAGGAAGCCATTTGGCCCACTGTGTCTGCATCAGCTGTCCAAATGAGTAAATCATCCAGTGGCATTCTACCCGTAACCCTGCACATTCTTCCTTTTCAGTTAACAGTCTAATTCCCTTTTGAACGCTTTCCAAATTATCTTTCAAGGCTCTTATGGCTAATTGTGTCAAAGACCTTGGTCAGATCACCAAGCAGGATATAGAAGTCCATGTTCTGTTCTTCGCGTTTCTCCTGGAGCTGTCTAACTGCAAACACAATATTTGTGGTTCCTCAACCGTTTCAGAAAACAGACTGACATTCTGGCAGCAGATCTTGGTTGATATGTTGCATTAAGCAATTCAAAAAGATTCTGGCAAAGATTTTATTGGCAATGGAAAGGAACGAGATTCCTCTATAATTGCCACAAGATTGGTGAGTTCCTTTCCACTTGGACAGATGGACAATTGGAGGCATCTTCATATTCTTGTAGAAGGATTCCTTGCTCCCACATAGACTAAAAAGGGTTCAGTGAGCTTGTTGACCAGACATTGACCTTTAGTCATTTCAGCTAGGATAGCATCAACTCCAAAGCATTGCCACTTGACATGAATTTGATTGATACTTGTCGTTTCTAACAGCATAGGAGGGTCATTAACACAACAGTTGTTGGCAATCTGTAGCAGTGTGTTGATTATTTCTTCCTTGATGGAGAAGGACGATTGGGGATGTAGCTAAAGTGTTTGACACATCTTTCTAGAATTTAGGCTTTTTCTGTGAGTAGTGTTAACTCATTGGCAATGAGGATTAGTGATGAACTAATAGACACTGTGGGCTGTAGACAGATTTCAGAGCATGGCTGAATCTCTTCCAGCCTTTGTGGGTCTGCAGATGACTGAAGCTCGTCTGTTTCTGATTCAGCCAAGTGTTGCATCACTGCATTGGACAGTCCTGTGGACGTATTGGTCGTATTGGATGTATTGTGCTTCGATAGTGGTGACTTGTCATTTAGTCCCTGAAGAGGTTATGTTTCCCCTCCAGTAGTTCCTGGATTACCTTATAGTTTCCATTGAATCAATTTTGATGCTTATGAGAACAAGTTCATAAACTACTGGGGTAACAGTAATGATGCTATAATTGGGTTAACGCACACAGACAAGGAGAGAATCACCTAAGATTAGCTGTATATTGGGTGTTGAGTGATAGTGGTTTCAAACAATCTGGAACCTAATCCCAAATAAGACAAAACTGTGAAGGATCCCAAGTGAAATGAGATGGCCTGGGGTAGCAGTATTCCTAATGGGACACAAAGCTAGAATCAAAACTCTGTTTAAATTAGCAATGATCAGGAAATCAAAGATATTCCTTTATTTTTGTGGTCTTTCTATGCAGCATCTCATTGTCCAAAGGTTGTATCATGATTCATGCCTTGACATTACGATGCAGCAAGGTGAGGAGGTAAGGCCCAAAAACTACTTAGCTGGAATGGGAAGTGAACGTACGCTGTTGCCATTATTTGGCACTACACTGTTGCCAATTGAGCTAATTGACTCACCCTCTTCTCCAATCATATGGTTAGTAAATGAAATAGAACAGTCATATTATTTTTTTATTCACCTGCGGGACATCAGCGTCACTGGCTGGCCAGCATTTATTGCCCATCCCTAGTTACTGACAGCAGTTGAGAGTCAACCACGTTGCTGTGGCTCTGGAGTCACACGTAGGCCAGACAAGGTAAGGACGACAGATTTCCTTCCCTAAAGGACATTAGAGAACCAGATAGGTTTTTCTAACTATCGACAATAATTAAATGGAATTTCTAATTCCAGTTTTTTTAAATTGAATTCAAATTCCACCATCTGCCATGGTGGGATTTGAACTGGTCCCCAGACATTAGCTGAGTGTCTGGATTAATAGCCTAGCGATAATACCACTAGACCATCGCCTCCCTGACAAACATTCTAGAAATATGTCAAGAATTCTCCTTCAAACTGGAGCAATTCTGTCCTTGGTTGGACATAATCTAACCCACCTAGTTTAGAAAGGGGGAAAATCAATCTGATTTCCCTTCCTGTGATCACAAACTCAAACATACACAGTTTCAAAGGCTACACAAAATTCAAGTATCATTATTCTGAAACAGAACAATGATTCTAAAGTTTCTACTGTAGAAAAGTCAAGTTGAAGATTTCCTCCTAGGGGTTTAATCAATTAGAATGATAACTAATTGATTATGTTTTCCTTGGGTAAAGTACAAATTTTAGAACCATATAACAAGTTAAGGCATATCAGACTTACCTCCTGCTAGGAATTTGTACATCTCCCCCAGCATGTACAAATTATTCATAGAGATTAATATGAAATGGAGCATGTCATCCTCTATTAGACTTTCATGAAAAGTATTCTAATGATAGCGCTGAATCCAGGCGACTGGGGCATGTGATAACCCACTGACAAATTACACATGAGAATCTCTGAAAGCATTACATTTCAGAGAAATGAGACAGACAATAATTTTTAATTGTTATTTATTAGTCTATTAATCGCCTTAGCAAAAGTATAATTGCTTAAAAGAGGCTTAGGTGGAAAGGAGATACAAGGCTCAAAAGTATTTGCTTAGAATTTCCATTTTATAAGCTATATGTTTTTGTGTATCTATTTTTATTTAAATATTATCTTTTTCCCAACAAATTATCAGCAACAAAGGTCCCAAAGCATCTGTTGGCCGTAAATGTAAAGCTCTCTTTAGTCTAGACTAATAACTTGCCCTGAAGACTCTAAAATCCCCCAATGTGCATACGATGGTTTCTTAAATGATTTCATTATATTTGCAGCCAGTGCCCTGTATAAGAATCACATTCATTTTATGGTCATTCTTTGTATTAAGCTTTTAGCCAAAGTCTTCAGTCCTTGTTTGTGCTGGGATATTCTGGTTCTGCTGAGAAGTGTTTGAGAGGTGACCTTATTTACTTCTATAAGCTCACCTTTCAAACACTTCTCTTAACATGAAGCTATTAGCCTCAGTGGAACACCCACTACACTGCCAGTGAAACGGTCAAGTTTTTCAAAATGGACATCCTTTGGTCTCAAAGTAAGATGCAAAATTTAGCACTAAACTATGGATGGTTTTGTGTTTTTGACCAGTAACCATAATGAATTAATGGAAGACTGAAAACTGAATTAACCACCATAAGAACAGACATAAATGGCAGAATCACTTGGCTTGAATGAACATTAATAAATGCAGAGCCATCGGGAAAGTGCAGGGGAGTGGGATTAATTGGATAGCTCTTCCACAGAGCTGGTACAAGCACAATGAACCAAATAGCCTCTGTGCTTTATCATTCTGCGTCTATGAATGGACCTAATCATTAAACTATTATTAAATGTGAAAAGCAATTTGTTCACAAAAAGTTCCTTTGTCAGGATCCACCACTATCAATAGCAGTGATCACAAGATACATTTATAAATAGTCTATAAGCATATATAAAATTACACAGTAAAGATGGTTGATTTACTGTCTTCACAGATTGAAAACTGATCAATTAACAAGCGAGTTATGAAAACAAATCTTTGCATTCCTTTGCCACAGAGAGTTAGTTTAAACTATACTGTAGATAAAATGACCACTAGTATTTTAAAACACTCACTATGCATTTGTTGGCGACAATAATTTCTTTAAAATATGCTGACACCTGAAAATTAAGATAACACCTTAAAATCAGCTTTCCATGGCTGAAATGTTCTTCAGTGGCACTATTTAAAGGGACCATCAACTACTTACATGTTAGTTGTTAGCTGGTTTCTAGTGGCCATTGTAGAAGCGTTTAGTGCTTTTCAGAGTTGCTTAAAGTTGTTAAAGTTTACAGGGAGTGTTATGGCAAATGGTGTGGGACTTGGTCCTGAATCCCAGTGAGCTGCACAAACCATTTAATCCTGAAATGTGTGCAATAGTTCATATTGTGTGTGGATTAGAGCATGGCAGAGAGAATGAGCAAAGGTGACACAGAGCAGGAACAGCTGCTAGAAGAGGGAGAAGGAGAGGTGGGATATCCATCCAGGGTGCTCAGGGGCAATTTTCCTTCCTGATTAAAGAACCTTCAGGTATCTTTGTTCCACTAATGAGGTTATCACTGAAATCTTCCATCTTTATCGTCTCAGAGCAGGGTGGGAATGGCACTGCCTGTGAAAGTAACCATGGTAAAAAGTCTGACAACACCAGGTTTAAGTCCAACCTGGTGTTGTCAGACTTTTTATTGTGTTTACCCCAGTCCAACACCGGCACATCCACAAAGTAACCATGGCCATGAACTTTAATGCATCTGGGCAAGTACGTGGCTTTGTCAGGATTACAGGCTTCCCCATGATGCATGGTTATATTGACAATGCAGATGTTGTTTTGTGGGTGCTGCATGCTAACCCTGAGATTTAATCCAACTGAAAGGCATTCCACTCCCAACATCCCGCTGCTGTGCTACAATACAGAGCGTAATTTGATGGTCAACGCCTGGTATCCTGGCAGCCTAATCCTTGGTAGGGCAGGTGCATTGAGTATGTAAAGCTAGTGAACAGTTAATAGAACATGGAATTTGTGGATGGATCCAATGACCTTGCCACTTCTGTAAGGTCAGTGTGATAATGCATCCAGGTTTAACATTGGTTGCTTACAGTTATCGGGCAAATTAACTGCAGTGGAAGCAACCGCACAGGCAAATTATGCACTGCAACATCTGTGCCCACTTTCAGATTCTGTCCAATTTTGCAGTCAACCTTTTTGCACCAGTTCCAATTTATTCAGAAAACAAAAGTAGCACGTTTTACTTTTTTCTTATTCTATCTATTCAAAAACCAGAGGCTAACATTACAGCAATGACACAAAGTGCATATTTTGCAAATTAATCTAAATTCAATTACTTGAGAATTAATTCATTTTTATTTCTAAAACAAACTGCATGGACATATATTTCCAGTTGATGCCTGAACATACAATAATCCCAGGTCATCCTTACAGATCAAAGGTTTCAACACAAAACTGTCACATTTAAAAGAAAGATTTGATATTTTACAGCACCTTTTACAAACTGAGAACTGAACTGGTCCAAGAAGGTGGCTCACCACTACCTTCCCAAGGGCAATTTCGGGGGAATAATAAATACTGGCGTTGCCAGCGATACTTTGTCCCATGAAAGAATAAAAGGGCTATCTGAAAGCAAAGCCAAAGAAGCACTTTGAAGTTTAGTCACTGTTTCAGAGCAAGAAACGTAGTAGCCAATTTGCAAATAATAAGCTCTCACAAACAGCAATGTAACAATGACCAGATAATCCATTTTTGTGTTGCTGGGTAAGAGATAAATATTGATGAGGAAATCAGGGTTAACTCCCCTACTTTTCTTCAAAACAGTACCTTGAGATCTTTTGCCTCTATCTTGGAAAGCAGATGGAATCACCGAATTATAGAATTCTTACAATGCAGATAAAAGCAATTCGGTCCATCGAGTTTGCACCAATAACAATCCCACCCAGGCCCTATCCCCATAACTCCACATATTTACCCTGCTAGTCCCCCTGACACCAAGGGGCAGTTTAACATGGCCAATCCACCTAACTTGCACATCTTTGGACTGTGGGAGGAAACTGGAGCACCCAGAGGAAATCCATGCAGAAACAGGGGGAGAGTACAAACTCCACACAAACAGTCACCTGAGGCCGGAGTTGAACCTGGGTCCCTGTCACTGTGACGCAGCAGTGCTAACCACTGTGCCACAGTGCCGCCCCCTCGGAGTCTTGCGTCTGAAAAGATGCAAGGTTGCATCTGAAAAGCAGGACCTTTGATAGTGCAGCTTGCTTGCAATACTGTATCAGTGTCAACTCAGAACTTTTCGATCAGGTCTCTATAGCCAGACTTGAACCTACAGCCTCTGAATTCCTCAATGGAAGTGAATGCTATCCACTGAGCCACACCTAGTTTTAGTCATTTCTAATATAGTAATGGTGATGATGATGGAGATATGAAAAGACACGTAAATCTTCCCCAACAACATGTATAAACTGGGTTATTTAGAGTGAGGGTGTGCAAATCAGATTTTGTACATTTTGAACATGACGAAAGAGACAGGAAAAATTATTAACAGGTTAAAACTCTGAAAGCAGCTACTTGATGCCATTAGCAATGACTAACTGAGGCCGTTTTAAAAGTCTGTTTTGCTTGGGCAGTCACAGCTTTAAAAAAAATGTGATTATCGTGACATCCATTATTATGCCAAACAATGAAGCTTTGATTTATTGCGCTGGTTCACTCCACCTGCAGCTCCACAATCAAAATGAAAATGGCCCCCTGATCCAGGCAGGTTACCAACAGATGGGTTTAAACAAGAGACTGTGGCAGTTTGGTTTAATTTGTTGCAAAAAAAAACTCTGGGCTTCGCATAATTTGTGTTTAATATGTAATACACATCGTTAACTAGCTTCTAGTTAATTTATCAATCAATTTATTTTTATTATTCTGTCTCCACAGGGAAGTGGAGTTTCATCATTGATGTTTTCACCTACCAAACAGCAGGCAGTAACTACACAGGAGAGGTTGTTAGCAACCTTTTGTTGTCAAGTGATGACATGCTGTTTCTGGCTAAAATGGCTAGAAAGCTAGGATTGCTCCCAGGCCTTTTTTCCGTAAAACTTAAACGAAGATCACTTCTTATTTGTAATTAAACGCAAGGGGTATATTTTTTTTAAATGGAAGCATTAGAATATTTTAGGTCCCGGTTGCCTTTAACCATCATTACAGAAACATGCTCAGTGATGCACAGATCCTTTCTTTATAACACTTTGGACTGTCAAATGACTCTTTGAAATTGTAATTTCACTGGGCAACAATTCAAAGTTGTTATGTTTCCCGGATTTTTCAAACAGCCGACTACCTGACATTATTTGGTGACAAGAGGCTACAGGGTTGAAATTGGTCAACTGGTTGTTTTTGTAAATCAGAAGAGAAAAAAGTGATCAATTTAGCATGATGTGGGGATGCCAACGTTGGACTGGGGTGGGCACAGTAGGAAGCCTCACAACACCAGGTTGAAGTCCAACAGGTTTTGCAGGTCTGGGGCGTGCACCTAAGGATACATGAAAAACGTTCAATGTATTACTGACCTTGGATAGGCTTTCAATGTCTGCTGTCTTGTATATGCTAAACAGGTACCTTATGTTGCTTGTTGTAGGACACCTCTGAGAGTTTGGGCCATCCTGGGTAAAGCAGAAGGCAGGCGTAGGTTTTCCCAGCATGGGTGTGGCCTGGCAAGGGGCTAAACAGTTAAGTTTCTGAGAAATTAAAATTGACATGAGCAGGAGCTCTTGTCCTGAATCTACAGCACACCTATCTCTCCCTCTACCTCCCTCCTCTTACCCTAGAGCTACTGCGTGGCAAGCAGTCTGAAATTTATGAACTGGAATGTGAGAGCCACCAGAGAAAGTGCAACATGCATCAGCAGCTCATTCAAACTATTGGAACGAGGTCCAAAACCCAATTTCGGGTTAGCTTTGGTCAGGTCTTTTAGTTAATTGTGATGCATACGGCTTGCATGGTCCAGATTCAAGTAGAAAGCAATTAATTACTGCATTGAAATGGCTGAAAGCAAATGTTAACTGATTTATGTTTTTGGTGCGGTGCAGGTTGTAAGGGGCAGCCCCTCTTTCAAAGGCAGTCTGTCTGATTGAGAAACACACACCCTAGGATGCCAGCACAGATGAGTGATAGCAGGATGGGAGCTGCAGAGATGGGCACTAGGCAGCAAGAGCAGGGAGGGACAGTCTCTCAAATAAATGATTGTTTGAGCCTTCTCCACTTTTCAATGGGTCTATGATCCTACAACCAGTATAGGCAAATTGGATTATCTGTGTACCATTGGGAACAAATTAATGATTCCATCCTCCCAGAATCCACCTAAACATCTGCAAGTATAAAAGCTAGTTTCATTTTTTTCTAGCCCTCCACCCCTAAAGTGGTAATACACCGAAGTTCATTGCATGTCGACAACCACTAGACCACTTGTGCAAGCCGAGACATTGAGTGCAGTATTCAAGGTAGGCAATGGGTGTCTTATCCTCTGGCTGGACAGCTGGCAAGAACACCCACATCATCTTTATAGGATGCCCAACTTAACTGGGCAGTGGCAGGCCATGCCTGGGATCAAGGACCCCATACACAGAGATCGCACCCACTGACAGCTGCCACAAGAGGTTGGCAGTTCTTCATTATTGGCAATGCCACTGGAAAGGTGGTGGCTGCTGTCACTACCAGACTCACCCACACTGTAGAATGTCAGCACAGATGAGTGATCGCAGGATGGGGGCTGCAGAGATGGGGCCAGGCAGCAAGGGCAGAAGGGCAGTCTCTCAGCAGTCTCCCCACCCCTTCAAAATGGCAGGTCTCTCGATCAGACAGAGTGCCTTTGAAAGTGGGGCTGCCCCTTATAACTCCACCCCATCGGAAACCTACAAGCTACCCGAGAGAGACTTCCCACCTGGTATTAACTGCTCACTTGAACACCTCAATTAGCAGCAAGGGGGAGCCGAGTTTTTCCAACATGGACATTTTTTCTTTCATGGGATAGGGCTGTCACTGGAAAGAGCAGTATTTGTTGTCTGTTTCTAATTACCCTTAAACTGAGTGATTTGCCAGGCCATTGAGTTTGGAGTTGCTTGCCACACCATTGCAGAGGACAATTAAGAGCCAACTACACTGCTGTGGGTCTGGACTCACATGTAGGCCAGATCAGATGAAGACAGCAGATTCACTAAGGAATTAGAGAATCAGTCATTAATATTTCAGAAAATAAATCAATGCAGAAATGGGTCAATCTTTTGAGCAGCATTAAGAAAATTGATTAAGAGCTATGCTTTAAACCTCAAGTCCCATGCTGCAACTGGAGTACTGTGTGCAGTTTTGGTCGCCGAACTTGCGGAAGGATATATTGGCCTTGGAGGGAGTGCAGAGGAGGTTCACTAGGCTGACACCGGAGATGAGGGGGTTGGCCTATGAAGAGAGACTAAACAGACTGGGTCTGTACTCGTTGGAGTTTAGAAGGATGAGGGGTGATCTTATAGAGACGTATAAGATAATGAAGGGGATGGATGAAGAGGTAGAGAGATTCTTCCCGCTTAGAAAGGATAGCAGGACTAGAGGACGCAGCCTCAAGATAAGGGGGGCAGTTTAGATCAGAGTTGAGGAGGAACTTCTTCACTCAAAGGGTGGTGAATCTCTGGAATTCTCTGCCCGTTGAAGTGGTGGAGGCTACCTCGTTAAATATATTTAAGTCACGGGTAGATAGGTTTCTGATAGACAGGGGAATTAAGGGTTATGGGGAGAAAGCGGGAAAGTGGAACTGATCCACTTCAGATCAGCCATGATCTTGTTGAATGATGGGGCAGGCTCGAAGGGCTAGATGACCTACTCCTGCTCCTATTTCTTATGTTCTTTAAAGTAGAAACATTTGAGTAAATATAAATTAGAGATAGCCTCCCAGTGACATCTTAATGTTCATCTTTACTAAGTTCCAGTGCCTTCCTCCACCATATGAAAGTATTCTCCTTTTAAGATTTCCAAGACAAGGCACTTAATCAAGTACAGCATCAAACGGCAAAGAAGCAAGAGGTCTCAGGAAAGGAAATATTTAGTGGGTGACATTTGGCCCTGTATAAAGGCAGCTCTTGATGGTTGATATGAAGTAACGGTGATGCAGCCATGAAGAAAGGCATGACTCAACTATTATTTGCCTTCTCAGAGAGGGAAGTGATGCAACAGGGAGTACTGTGGTTAGTTTGTAAATAACCAATGATTTCCATTTACATCTTTGAAATTTTACTTTGGCTATTTTGAACAATTGAACAGCACATAATATACTGTGTAACAGATGCAACTATGTACTACTGCTCCCCATCAATTGCATTATGTTCCCATGTAAAATGAATAATTAGGAACTAGCAAACAAGTAACAATGTCCTCAGAGAGAGAGAGAGAGAGAGAGAGTACACAGAGCAGTGAGGAAATCTTTTTAACTAAGAAGACAAACCTTAACAGCATGATCAGGAGGGCTAAGAATAAATATACTAAAAAAACAGTGTAGGCCAAAATATTAAGCTTGGGGATGGATATAAGCAAAAGGGAAATTTTGACCAAAGAAATGGAAGGGAAATGTCACTGTGAAGTACTTTTGAGCCAGAATTACTGGTTTATGTGCAAACTTGCAAAGCATTCTAAATAATAGAGGAATTAATTAGAATGGATACACAAATGCATATTGTTGTTGGCTTTGTCCATGGCAAGACTGGAAACTAAATGTTCCCAGCTATAAATCTTTCACAAAAAGTGAAGAAGCAAAGAATAATATATATATATCTGTAATATTTTTATGTATCATCTTTGATGATGTTGCAATGCTCCAAAGCACTTCACAGCAAATGAAGTACTTTTGAAAGGAAGTTGCTGTTGCAACATTAGTGCAATGCGGCAACACATTTGTAAACAACGTACCTACAAAGATTAATGATTCATTTTTAGTGATATTAAGGAATAAATATTATCCACAATACTGGAACTTTTGCAGAAAAGAGTGACTCCAAATGAGTTTCAAAATTCTGAATGGCTTTGAGGAGGTAAGAGAGATTATTTCCATTGGTTGCCATAATGGGAGCAATGAGGAATACATTCTAGCACAAGAGGCAATGAGAAGAAAAACAGCTTTTCTCTCTGCCCCCGTTCCATAGAGCGCATTGTTGCAAAATGTCACTGAAGTAGATAATATAAAATAATAAGTTGTGTTTATTTAATATCTTCAATACAGGAAAGCACTAGTGCAATGGGAGAAATGACTTCCTTCTGCAATTTCTATACTATTGTTTAGGGTGAGTTCCAAAGACTAAATGAATCATTTTTATTCCAATTACAATCTCCAATGACTTGAAGCTCACGTCACGACTGCAGCCATCAAAATGTTTCTCATCACTGAAAGAAGATCCTGCAGCATTTTAATATTGAGCCATTTAGAACAGCAATAGCATCATTTTGATAGAGCTATGGGGTGGATTAACAACACACATACCTGTTAACTCCAAGTAAAAGGAGCATAACTAAAATTTCAGTTCCAGTAAAACTTGCCACAAAGACATTCAGCCACCAGATCAGTTTCATCTAAACATAGCAGCGAGCTCTTGACCATTGATGGAAGCTTCCAATCCCACCAAAGTCAACAGCAATTTGTATGGCTTGCCGGCCCTGTTGCTGGGAAGCTACTGGGGTGGGGGGTGGTGTTGGTGTTCAACTTTAGCAGCTTGGAAGATCATACAGATGAGAAGGGCTGGAAAATTCTGGCCAAAATGCTACTGGGACAGATTAACCACAGGTTAACCAACAGCTTGGTTAAATTAATAGGTTTTGAAGGGGAAAAGCAAGGGAGATAGTAGGTTTACAGAGATAATTCCACAGTTTTGGAGCTGGGCAGCCAAAGGCATGGCCAGCAATGATGCAGTGCTCAGAATCAGGGATGTTCTAGAGACCCCAGAATTGGAAGAGTGGACACCCTGCAGGTTGCCAGGGCTGGAGGAGGCAATACAGATAGAGGGGGATGAAGCCATAAAGAGACTTGAAAACAAGGATGAGAATTTAAAAATTAAGGCCTTATTTTACTAGAAACCAATGTAGTCAGCAAGCATAGAGTGATAAGAGAATGGCATTTGGTCCAAGTAAGGACGCCCAAATGAGGTTTACAAAGGATAGAATATGGGAGGGTCAATGAGAAATGTTTTGCACTGGCCAAGCCTGTTTCTTCATGTATTTTGTTACACTGGATTTTAGTGGATTTGGCAGGTGTGGCTTTCACTGTTTGGGTGCAGAGGGGCCCTGAATATTCTTGCTGTCCAGGCTGCCAAGAATTCTTAATCCGACTTTGACTGTAAGCCACATTTTTTTTTAAAATGAAGTGGGCGACATGTTACTTAACGTTTATCACCAGGACAGAATAGAAATTAATTCATTTTGTAAAACAGAGACGAGCAAGGTTAAATTAATATTGGCACGCTTGGTCAGAGCATTATTGGAAGAGTCTGCAAATAATCTTAGCATGACCAGCATCAGGATAACGATCGAAGCAACAGTGTGCCCGGCGAATACTTGTAAATCCCGTCAGCCAAGGACGAAGTGATAAACTATTACAAATTAGGAACTAGTTCAAATCTCTTGGCCGTTACTGTATACAATGTGGAATTTGAAATTGGTCACAGATCCAGTCGCTCCTTGTTCGTGACCTGTATGGATGTTGTCTGACCGTATGTGCCTGATTCAAGATGTGAAGGCTGGCCACACAAAGACACTGGTAAACATCAAACCTTGGAGCAGCCACACACACACATATGTGATGATTCATTCTGAAAGGGGAGGGGGGAATCTCAACGGCTCGGGGAGCTCAATGGAAGAGTCAGGAAAGTGGCTCATCCCAAAACTCAGCTCCCAATTCCAGCCAGCTTTCTAATTCATCAAGAAATTTACCAAAGCCCTAAACAATTAATCCACACACACACACACACATAAACGGCTGGGATTCTTCTAAAAGTAAATACAATGTTCAATAAAAAGAAAATTTATCCAAAAAACATGCCAGCAACTTTAAGGCAGCAAAATGTTTTGTAGGTGACAATGTCCTTGAGGGTCAACCCCCCCCACCCACTTCCTGCAGTTTGCTGCTTCTAAGGGGGCAATCGTGTGTCCCACAAGCTTGGAATCTCATTCAGACAGTTGAGACAAGGCTTACCGACTGCTGCTGGATCTGAGTCCGCTGCCCGGCCTCCGCGATGCCGCCCCGCAGCTCAGAGAATGTCGATGCTGCGGGAGCTCATCCCCCCGCCCCGGGAGCGGCCGAAGGAGAGGAGAACCTGCTCTCACTCCCGCTGCCTGCCTCCCTGCCTGTGCCTCCCGCGATCTGCCACTCGCGGCTGCTGGAGTGCCGCTTTTCAAACAGCTCCTGTCACAGAGGAGGCGCCTGCCTCAATGCTACATCCTCTGCGCATTAAAACGTAAGGGGTCAGAGCTGAGCACTGAACCATGTGACGCTCTCCCAGATGGACTCTTTCAGCCGAGTGCTTTCGCTTTATTGAACATTTCACCTTCTCCCCATTCCAACCCTCTTCTGCAGACTGTCACCGAACGGCGAGGAACAAGCTCAGAGCGACTGCCCAGCCCTCTTTTGTTTACTGCGGGGAATATAATCAAAAAGACTGTGACTGAGCAGTGGAAGTAAGATTCGTGTCAGGCTGTGACCACCTCCAAAAATTAAAAAAGAAATCCAAGTTTAGCTGCATTCATTCATTGAATGAACCGGACGCTGGGAATTGTGGCAAGTAACTTGCCCCCTGATTCCCCTATGCTTTCCACCAGGTAAAGGTGATGAATGTGATGGAATACCCTACACTGCTTGGATTAGTGGCGCTCCAGTAACACGCAAGAAGATCAACTTCATCGAGGACAATTAGTCAGCTCGTTTGTTAAGCATCTTATCAACCAGTTGACCTTTCGCTACACCCTAACAATGACCGTAAAACTACATTTTGCACCCTCTTTCCTTCTTTATGTACAGTATGCTTTGTGCGCAAGAAACAATATTTTTCAGTGTATATAGTACATATGACAATAATAAATCAAATTAAATCAAAACATTAAAATTCATCCATCCAGGGGTGGCACAGTGGTTAGCCCTGCTGCCTCACAGCGCCCAGGGACCTAGGTTTGATTCCCAGCTTAGGTCATTGTCTGTGGGGAGTTTGCACATATTCCCTGTGTCTGCATGGGTTTCTCCGGGTGCTCTGGTTTTCTCCCATAGTCCATAGATGTGCAGGTTAGCTGGATTGGCCATGCTAAATTGCCCCTTAATGTGAGGTTGAAAGCGAGCGATTATGGGGATAGGGCCTGGGTGGGATTGTAGTCGGTGCAGATTCGATGGGCTGAATGGCCTCCTTCTGCATTGTGGGTGTCTATGTCTATCTACAAATGCATTACAGAAACTCTCTAAGGCACTTTCAACAGCACCACCCAAATCCATGACCTCTAACACCTAGCAGGACAAAGGCAACATGCACAAAGCAAATACCACCATTTTCAAGGTCCCCTTTGTCACACACCATCCTGGCTTTGGAATATATTACCACCTTTCACTATCATTGGGCCAAAATCTTGGAACTTCCTCCCTATCAGTAGTGAGCGTAGACAAACCACATGCACAGTGAATGGTTTGAGATGACTGCTCAAAGCACCTTCTCAAGGGCAACTAGGGATGGGTAATAAATGCTGGCCTTGCCAATGACATGAATGAATAAAAAATGGGTACAAAATGTCTGTGTGCTTCCAGTTCTGAAATATATTCCTGCCGTATCTGTGAATATAACACATTTTAAGAACCAGCTCCTTAGGTGGCTGAGTGACGTGAAGCCAAGTTCACCAAAAGGTCACAGGTTCAATTGCTGGCCTGTCTGAACTAGCAGATTTTAGCTAAAATGGCAGTAGAATTATTACAGTTGTCCTCATATTCCCGTTATAGATAGGGGAATGCAGGCCAGCATTCACACTCACGTTTGCAATCTGGTGACCCCTACTGGAAATCTGTATGTTTGGACATCTGGTATAAGGACAAAATTGGTTGTGAAGATTCATATGATTGAATAACGGTCACAGACAATGGCCCTTTGAATAAAGTCCACAGGCATTGCTGCCAGTGGATACATATCCCCACTTAAGAGTTAATACTTTAAAGAGAGATCTTGATAAAAATAGACATTGTAATCCATCAGCAAATAGAAATCATTCGTTAGGTAATTATCCTTCCAGGAACATGACTCAGTGCTAACTAATTTCAGTAGTGTGTAATGCATCTTAGAAGATGGATAAAGATTCTATGGAAGATAGATAATTGATTTTTTAAATTCATTTACAAGATGTGGGCTTGGCTGGCTAGAGCAGCATTTATTGCCGTTTCCAGTTGCCCTTCAGAAGGTGGTGATGAGCTGTCATCTTGACCCACTGCAGTCCCCGTGGTGTAGGTACACCCACAGTGCTGTTAGGGAGGAAATTCTATGATTTTGACTCAATGATATATTTCCAAGTCAGGATGGTGAGTATCTTGGAGGGGAACCTTCAGGTGATGCTGTTCCCAGATACCTGCTGCTCGTGTCCTTCTAGGCGGTAGTGATCGTGGGTATGGAAGGTGCTGCCTAAGGAACCTTGGTGAGTTCCTACAGTGCATCTTGTCGATGATACACATGGCTGCCATTGCGGTTCATCAGTGGTGGAGGGATTGCATGTTTGTGGAAGGGGCAGCAATTAAGTGGGCTGATTTGTTCTGGATGGTCTTGAATTTCTTGAGTGTTGTTGGAATTGTACACATCCAGGCAAGTGCAGAGTATTCCATTACATTCTTGCCTTGTACCTTGTAGATGGTGGACAGGCTTTGGGGAGTCAGATGGTCAGTTACTTGTCACAGGCGTTTCTGGTGTTTCATTTGCTGTGGTTACTACAGTATTTATAGAGCTAATCCAGTTCAATTTCTGGTCAATGGCAACTCTCAGGATGTTGATAGTGGGGGATTCAGTGATGGTAATGTCACTGAATGTCAAGGGTGATGGTTAGACCCTCTCTTGTTGAAGATGGTCATTACCTGGCACTTGTCAGCCCAAGCCTCGATATTGTCCAGGTCTTACTGCCTTTGGACGTGGATTGCTTCAGTATTTGAGGAGTTGTGAATGGTGCTGAACATTGCACTGCGAACATCCCCATTTCTGACCTTATGATAGAGGGAAGGTCATTGATGAAACAGCTGAAGATGGTTGGGCCTGGGACACTCCCCTGAGGAACTCCTACAGTGATGTCCTGGAGCTGGGGTGATTGACCTCCAACCACCAGAGCCATCTTCTTTTGAGCTAAGGATGACTCTGACCAGTGGAGTGTTTTTCTCCTGATTCCCTTGACTCCAGTTTTGCTACGGCTCCTTAATGCTACACTTGGTCAAATGCTGCCATGATGTCAAGGGCAGTCATTCTCACCTCATCTCTTGCACCCAGCTCTTTTGTCCATGATTGAATCAAGGCTGTGATGAGATCAGGAGCTGAGTGACACTGACAGAAACCAAACTGAGCGTCTGTGAGCAGATTATTGCTGAGTAAGTGTCGCTTGATAGCACTGTTGATTATCATTTTACTGATGTTAGAGAGTAGACTGATAGGACAGTAATTGGCTAGGTTGTTCTGTTTCTTGTGCACAGGATGTACAATTTTCCACATTGCTGGGTGGATGCCAGTATTGTACTGGAACAGCTTTGCTAGGGACGCGGCAAGTTCTGGAGCACAGGTATTAAGGACTATTGCTAGAATGTTAACAAGAGACATAACCATTGCAGTATCCAGTGTCTTCAGCTGTTTCTTTGTGTATTTCTTGAATCCACAGTAGGTAATAGAGAACAGAGAGACCAGGGGCTTGGATACACAAAGAACAAAGAACAAAGAACAGCCCAGCACGGGAAACAGGCCCTTCGGCCCAACGAGCCCATGCCACCCCTTCAACAAAGCATTTTCCTACACCTACCCTGCCCTGTGTGTATGTGAATGGAACCCCTAATGTAGCCAGATTCAGGGGAGAATAGTGTCAATTTGGTACACCAATCAGTCTAAGAGCACATCTTTGGGGTGTGGGAGGAAACCCACGCAACCACAGGGAGAATGTGCAAACTCCCACAGACACAGGCCCAAATCCATGTATCTGCACAGCTAGCAGTGATAGTCACTGAGCTGTTGTGGTGCCCTTCTGCTGGTCCAGGATTAAGCATACACAACGACACGAAGTACTAGGCCACTCTCGGAACCTCCAAGAGCAGTCCACGCACGACCCACCGTGTGCATGCCCTTCGTTTGACAACAAGGTGGACCGACACCTGTGGATTAAAAAAGACAAAACATTAACATGTAATACCGCATTTCTGGTGTCGTCCCGAGGCTCTGACCCTATTTAATACCGTCTACTATAACCCTCCATCCCTGTTTCGCGCATGTGTCTATCTAAGTAAACCTTAAACAAGTCCAACGTGCCTGCCTCCACCACCTTACTTGGTAGCGCGTTCCATACCCCCACGACCCTCTGCGTGAAAAACCTTCCTCTCGTATCCAAATTATACTTCTCTCCCCTCATCCTTAGATCGTGACCTCTCGTAATTGTCCCCAATCTAGGGGAAAAGCCTACCACTGTTGACTCTATCTATTCCCTTCATTATTTTATACACCTCTATCAGATCCCCCCTTAATCTCCGTCTTTCTAAGGAGAAGAGCCCCAGTTTCTCCAGTCTTTCCTCGTAACTCAGTCCTTCCATGCCAGGCAACATCCTGGTAAACCTCCTCTGCACCCTCTCTAGGGTCTCCACGTCCTTCCGGTAGTAAGGTGACCAGAACTGGACGCAGTACTCCAAATGCGGCCTAACCAACTTGCTCATTTTATGATGGTAAACGCAAAGAAAACCTGATATAAATGTTGTTCTATTTCTATTGTTATTTGGAAAAGACTTATTGTAACTTTAGTACCAGATATTATCCCAAATTCTGCTATTCTTTCGAGGGAAGAGCATCCATTTCTTAGTTGCTGCGTATGACAGCCAATGCAAACAGGACATGAATAGGCTTTGTTTTCTGCTCCCAAGTTTTTGTACTGGACAAAAAAAAATGACCATCCCACCCTGGTATCTTATTTCCAGACCAAACCTTCAAAATGAAGAATATATTTTAAAATAAAGATTTTGCAAATATATGCTAAACGTATTAAATGAGCTTTCTGAAATTATAAAGGGAGGAACATGAGAAACTGCTTAAATATATTGGACCTCAAATTCTGTTGGGATTTAGTTACTCTCCTAATGGAGCTCTGGCAGGAGACTGGTGGAACGCTCAGAGAAACCGCACACGCAGCTGAAAATAAGGGATTTCAGGGTTGTCTTACTCAAAACATTAAATCATAGACTGGTTAGTCTATATTTATTACTTACAGCATCCTTGGGTTCCAGAGGGGAACTAGATCAGAACTCTTGTATTTACAACAAACCTTTACTGGAATAACACACTTCTGAACATTTGGACTATATTAAGCTGTGATGTTTCTGCCATCTAGCAATCTATTAAAATTCGCCATGAGGACTCAAACAAATAATTGCCAGATAGGTAAATGTTGTCAATGTTGAAATAGGCCCAGTGCTCATAAAAGCGAATTACTGCAGATGCCAGCTTTGACAAAGGGTCATCTGGACTCAAAACGTCAGCTCTTTTCTCTCCTTACAGATGCTGCCAGACCTGCTGAAATAATCCAGCGTTTTCTCTTTTGGTTCCAGTGCTCATAAAACTGTGCTCTAGTGAGGAGTTGCTAACCTAGGAGAGAGGAAAGAGTGGTAAGAAAATAATATCAATAATAATTTTAAGAAATCTTTTTTATTTCTGTTCCTGAAACTCGATCAAGAAAACAACAAAATTGAAGACATCAAAAATTAACAGTCTAGCTCTTGAATTCAGAGCCAAGAATTATGATCCTCATTTCATCACATGAAAATGTTACCTGACTTTCTGAAGAATGATTGGACAATTGTGATTTAAGCACTGCATTTAGTCACAAAATTATTATATTTTAGCTCATCAGCACCACCATGTGTCCAACTACAACATTACAAAAGACATTGCACATTGTTCCTTCAACAAGTTTACCACTTAATACACTGATGCAGAGCTTAAAACTTGCAAACTTCATCCACTCCTGACAAATTGAAAACAAACTAAACCAAACTAAACCATTTGCAGCTGGTTTAAGGTACCACTTACAGTTCATGTTTCCAGTTTACCTTCATTTTTAGTGGGATTGGTTCCAAATTCTTCTTTTTAGGGAGTTTCTCAGGATCAAGGGGGTCTTCCTTCCTCTCTGGTTTGATGGGGTCTGCGAAGGCTGATAAATCCAATGCATGATCTTCAGACTCTGCCACATGTGGTGTTGGCAGATGAAGTGTCTGAAGATTTTTGTGCTCTCTCTGACACCTGCACTTCGTCTCCACGATTCCCAATAAAGGCTCTCAAAGAAACATCCATTTTCATCGGTCATAAGACAGGAACTCCCATGAGTTGGCTGGATGTTTGATTACTTCAGGGATGTTTAAAGTGTTTCCATTGTCCTCCTGGAATATTTGAAGACCAGGTATAGAATAGGAACATAGGAACAGGAGTAGGTCTTTTTTTGTTCATGGGTGAATATCGCTCCTATTGCCCATCCATAATTGCCCTTCTTAAGCTGTTACAGTCCATGTCATGAAGGTACACCCCCAGTGCTGCTAGGGAAGGCATTTCAAACATAGACATAGAAACATAGAAAATAGGTTCAGGAGGAGGCCATTCAGCCCATCGAGCCTCTACCACCATTCAATATGATCATAGTTGATCATGCAGTTTCAGTATCCCACTCCCACTTTCTCTCCATACCCTTTGATCCCTTTAGCCACAAGGGCCACGTCCAGCTTCCTCTCGAACATATCTGACAAACTGGCCCAACAGCTTTCTGTGGTAGTAATTCTTCCTCATCTCAATCCTGAATGGCTTACCCCTATTCTTAGAGTGTGATCCCTACTTCTGCACTTCCGCAACATTGGAACATTGGACAATATTCTTCCCGCATCTAGTCTGTCCAGTCCCATCAGGATTTTATATGTTTCTATGAGATCCCCTGTCAAGATTCTGATCCAACGACAGTAGAGGAAAGCGATATAGTCCAAATCTGGCTGGAGGGTGGTTTGGAGGGGAACTTGCAGGTTGAGGTGTTCCCATGCATCTGCTGCCCTGTGCCTTCTAGGTGATAGAGATTGCGGTTTTGGTAGGTGCTGTTGAAGATGGCTTAGCGAGTTTCTGTCTCACGTTTGTTCTGCCATTCAATGAGATTGTTGCTTATCTGTGACCTAACTCCATAGTCTTAGTCTTACATCCCTTAATATCTTTGGACAGAAACAGGCCAGTTTATTGGACTTGCACTGTATGCAGACAGGCTGAATTTTCTCCATGCTACCAAATGCCATTCAAGGTGGGAATGGATGCTTCTGAACAGTTTGTGCTCAATTGTGCATGACAAGCAAGTTGTGTGCCAGGCCAAGATTCAGGTGGTAATGGAGACCACAAATGATTCATTTGCCAGATTTCTAATTCCCGTGTTTCAATAACAGTTTGTGGCAAAGAATTCTACATTTTAACTGTCAGCACATATCTGAAAACTATGGTCAATTGTATTTGGGAATAATCAATTGCCTTTGGTGTTAACTTTTAATGGTACAGAATTTGATTATATCTGTCCATCTTTGGACAGCATCCTAGTCAGCTTTAGTACAAGATGCCCCTCCAAAATTCCTGCATTCCCAGTGAGGTGGATACCACAATAATACCACAAATGAAGGGCGTTGTACATCCCACAGCATGTTGTTTGATTCATTCATGGGACATAGGTGTCACTGGCTGGCCAGCATTTATTGTCCACCCCTAGTTGCCCCTGAACTGAGTGCTTGCTAGACCATTTCAGAGAGTAATTGTGAGTCAATCACATTACTGTGGCTCTGGAGTCACATGTGGATGAAACCAGGTAAGGACCAGGTAAAGATTTCCCTCCATAAAGGGCATTAGTGAACCGACAATCGACAATGGTTTCATGCTCATTAGTAGATTCTTAATTCCAGATATCTTTATTGAATTCAAATTCTGTTATCTGCCGTGGCAGAATTCAAACCTAGGTCCCCAGAACATTAGCTGAGTTTCTGGATAAATAGTCTAGCGATAATACCAGTAGGTCATTACCTCCCCTTGATGACCCTGACATGAAGTTTTAGTGCAATCGATTGGGAGCTGGATGTTTTGCATTGTTTTAAATCTGACAACAGTGCAAGGCCCACTGATTTTGAACCCTTTGGTCTAATCTTTGAAAAAACAGGCAGAAGAATCATTTACTTGCACACCAAACCATGAAAATTTGCAAAGCCTGACCAATAGTTGTATTTTTTAAAAAACTTAATTTATTAACAAAAAAGGATAATTGAAACACCTCCTCAAATATATTTGACAACTTTCCAAGTGTATGCCAAATTTGCAGATGGCATTAATGCACATCGTTGATAATTCACACCATTGACAATACACACTGTGGATAGTGCACACTATAGGTAATGCACACCGCAGATGGTGCACACTGTAGATAATGCACACCGTAGATAATCCACACTGTAGATAATCCACACTGTAGATGGTACACACCGTAGATAATGCACACCATAGGTAATGCACACTGCAGAGAATCCACACCATAGATAATGCACACTGTAGATAATGCACACTGTAGATAATGCACGCTGTAGATAATGCACGCTGTAGATGGTGCACGCTGTAGATAATGCACGCTGTAGATAATGCATGCTGTAGATGGTGCACGCTGTAGATAATGCACACTGTAGATGGTGCACACTGTAGATAATGCACACTGTGGATGGTGCACACTATAGATAATGCACACCGTAGATAGTGCACACCATCGATGATGCACACTGAAGATAATGCACGCCTTAGATGGTGCAAACTGTAGATGGTGCACATTGTAGATAATGCACACCTTAGATGGTGCACACTGTAGCTAATGCACACTGGAGATAATGCACACCGTAGATAATCCACACTGTAGATAGTCCACACTGTAGATAATGCACACCGTAGATGGTGCACACTGAAGATAATGCACAGATAGTCCACACTGTAGATAATGCACACCGTAGATGATGCACACTGAAGATGATGCACACCATAGCTGATGCAAACTGTAGATGGTGCACACTGTAGATAATGCACACCTTAGATGGTGCAAACTGTAGATGGTGCACACTGTAGATAATGCACACCGTAGATGATGCACACTGAAGATAATGCACAACTTAGATGGTGCAAACTGTAGATAATGCACACCGTAGATGGTGTACACTGTAGATAATGCACGCCGTAGATGGTGCACACTGTAGATAATGCACATTGTAGATAATGGCTGCATCCAGATCATTAGTATGGATTGTAAATAGTCGGGGTCCGAGGACAGACCCTATGGCACCCCACTGATTATAGTTTGCCAACCCAAAAAGACCCATTTATCCCAACACTCTGCTTTCTGTTGGTTAGCCAATCCTCTGTCCAAGGTAATGAATTACTCTTAACCCCATGTGAACTAGCCTTGTGTATTATCCTTTTGTGCAGCACCTTATCAAATGCCTTCTGGAAATCCAGATATACTACATCTACAGGATCACCATTATCCACATTTCTTGTTACATCTTCGAAGAGCTCCATCAAATTAGTCAAACATGAGTTCCCCTACGCTACCTTACACTAGTAAGCTGCAGTGCTGCACGCAGTTCTGGGAGCCACATTTTTAGGAAAGGTGTGAAGGCATTGGAGAGAGTGCAGAAAAAATTGATGACAATGATTCCAGGGAAGAGAAACCTGAGTTATGAAGATAAATTAAAGTTGTGACTCTTTTCTGCAGAGAAAAGAAGCCTGAGAGGAGATTGGATAGTAGTATTCAAAATCATGAGGACCTGGACAGGCCAGATAGTGAGAAACCTTTCCCACTGGCATGAGAATTGATGAGAACATGAGTAATCTCTAAACTGTCTGTGCTTTATATGCTCTGTCTGAGGCCAGAACTCTCCATTCACCTGACGAAGAGGCAGTCCCCTCGAAAGCTTGTGAGTATATTATCAAATAAATAGGTTGGACTAAAACCTGGTGTTGTCAGACTTTTTAATGAGAATTGAGAGCCATTGAATTAAGGTAATTGGTAAAAGAAGCAAAAGTGATATGAGCTAAAACTTTTTCACACAGTGAAAGGTTAAGCTCTAGAATGCACTGCCTGTGTGTGTGGTGGAGGAAAGTTCAATCGAGGCATTCAAAAAGGAATTAAATGGTTATTTGAAAAGAAACAATTTGCAGGGTTACAGTGACAAGGCAGGAGAATGGCACTAGGTGAAATACTCATTCAGAGAGTTAGTGCAGACACAATGGGCTGAATGGTCTCTTTCTGCACTGTAACAATTCTGCGATTCTGAAATTTAAGTAAGACTGCAATCCTTTCCACTCTGAAAATATCTGCTTTGCACTGTCTTCAAGCCATTATCTCTCGAGTTCCTGATCCAGAAAAAGATACATTTACCACACAAAGGCCAGTCAATGACCATCTCCAACAAGACAGAATCTAAATGTCTTCCTTTCACATTCAATGGCACTTGCATCACTGAATCCCCTGCCTCAACATCCCGGGCTTTACAAATTCTATAGCTACAAGAACAGGCCAGAGGATGGGAATTCTGCATATAGTAACTCACCCTTTGACTCCCCAAATCCTGCCTGCTATCCAGTAGGCACAATTCAGAAATGTGATGAAATGCTCTTCACCTGCTTGGATGGGTGCAGCTCTACTCAAGAAGCTCAACATCATCTAGGACAAAGTAGCCTGATTGATCGACAGTCCACCAACCACTTTAATTATTCAGTCCTTTCACCAGGTAGGCATAGTGGATATAGAGTGCACCATCTACAGTGTGCACCTTCTACGGTGTGCACCATCTACGGTGTGTGTGCACCATCTGCAGAGTGCATTATCCACAGTGTGCACCATCTACGGTGTGCATTATCTACAGTGTGCATTATCTATGGTGTGCATCATTTACGGTGTGCATTATCTGCAGTGTGCACCATCTACAGTGTGCATTATCTACAGTGTGCATTATCTACGGATTGCATTATCTACAGTGTGCACCATTTACGGTGTGCATTATCTGCAGTGTGCACCATCTACAGTGTGCATTATCTACAGAGTGCATTATCTACAGTGTGTGCCATCTACAGTGTGCATTATCTACAGTGTGCACCATTTACGGTGTGCATTATCTACAGTGTGCATTATCTACAGAGTGCATTATCTACAGTGTTCATTATCTATAGTGTGCATTATCTACAGTGTGCATTATCTACAGTGTGCACCATTTACGGTGTGCATTGTCTACAGTGTGCATTATCCACAGTGTACGCCATCTACAGTGTGCATTATCTACAGTGTGCACCATTTACGGTGTGCATTATCTACAGTGTGCATCATCTACGGTGTGCATTATCTACAGTGTGTATTGTCTACAGTGTGTATTATCTACAGTGTGCACCATCTAAAGTTTGCACCATCTACAGTGTGCACCAGCTACAATGTGCATTATCTGCAGTGTGCACCATCTACAGTGTGCATTATCTACAGTGTGCACCATTTACGGTGTGCATTATCTGCAGTGTGCACCATCCACAGTGTGCATTATCTACGGAGTGCATTATCTACAGTGTGCATTATCTACAGTGTTCATTATCTATAGTGTACATTATCTACAGTGTGCATGATCTACAGTGTGCACCATCTACAGCATGCATTAACCACAGTGTACGCCATCTACAGTGTGCATTATCTACAGCATGCATCATCTACGGTGTGCATTATCTACAGTGTGTATTGTCTACAGTGTGTATTATCTACAGTGTGCACCATCTAAAATTTGCACCATCTACAGAGTGCACCATCTACGGTGTGCATTATCTACAGTGTGCATTATCTACGGAGTGCATTATCTACAGTGTGCATTATCTACGGTGTGCATTATCTATAGTGTGCATTATCTACGGTGTGCACTATCTACAGTGTGCACCATCTATGGTGTGCATTATCTAGTGTGCACCATCAACAGTGTGCATTATCTACAGTGTTCATTATCTGTAGTGTGCATTATCTACCGTGTGCACCATCTACCGTGTGCACCATCTATGGTGTGCATTATCTACAGTGTGCACCATCTACAGTGTGCATTATATACAGTGTGCACCATCCACAGTGTGCACCATCTACAGTGTGCATTATCTACAGTGTTCATTATCTGTAGTGTGCATTATCTACCGTGTGCACCATCTACCGTGTGCACCATCTATGGTGTGCATTATCTACAGTGTGCACCATCTACAGTGTGCATTATATAGTGTGCACCATCTACAGTGTGCATTATCTACAGTGTTCACCATCTGTGGTGTGCATTATCTACAGTGTGCATCATCTATGGTGCGCATTATCTAGGGTGCATTATCTACAGCGTGGATTATCTACGGTGTGCACGATCTACAGTGTGCATTATCTACAGTGTGCATTATCTACGATATGCATTATCTATCGTGTGCATTATCTAGCGTGCATTATCTACGGTGTGCACCATTTACAGTGTGCGTTATCTACAGTGTGCATTATCTACAGTGTGTATTATCAAATGTCCATTATCTACGGTGTGCATTATCTATAGTGTGCACCATCTACAGTGTGCATTATCTATAGTGTGCACCATCTACGGTGTGCCTTATCTACGGAGTACATTACTAAGGTGTGCATTATCTACAGTGAGAAAATACAAGGCTCACGCAGCATCTTCCGGACCCAGGACAGAGGAACACTACCACTGGCGTGTTTCAAACTACACATCGTCCTGACTTGTAACTAATTCCTTTATCGTTTTTGACTCAAGATTACGGATCTCACTAACAGCAGTGTGTGTACCTACAGCACAGACACTACAAAGGCTGAAAGGGTTTTGATTTGATTTATTATTGTCACATTAGTATTCAATGAAAAGGGAATGGAAAATAAATGCTGCCCTGGTCAGAAACACTCACATCTCAGGGGCAAATACAATAAACAGCAGCACGTTCGCTGAGAAACATTTTGGAAGTCTCCTAACCAAAGGAAGGATTTGAGATCGACTATTTACCATGACCAATGTGCAGCTGTGAGGAAACTTAGCACAGGCGACGAGGTCTGGGCTCCGGGGCGGAGTCTGGGTTCAGGGGGGCGGGGCCCGGGCGGGGGGTGTGTGGCTCCAGCTGAGGGGCCACCACAGGGACCGGGAATCTGGACACGGTGAGCGGTGTCTATATTCTGGGGCGGGGCTTGAACCAGGTGGGCGGGGCCTAGCTGGCAGGCGGTGGAGCCGCGGTTGCTAAGGTTTCTGCGTTGAGCTTGAAGCTGTGGTTTTTTCTGCTGCTTTCTCCCTGGGGCTGAGTTGATGGATTTGATCTGGTTTGTGACCAACAGGTCAGTTTAACAGCGGCCACCCTGGCGGAGTCGGGCCTTGCTCACATCCTCAAGCAGTCTGTGTATCCCCTCATGGAAACCCAGGTTACCTGGTGTGACCAGGCCTCAGTCTCGGTGTGAGAGAGATTGGAGTAACGATCATGTTGGGTTCATTGGCCCTGCCGAGTTTCCAGCTCTGTCATTCCTGCCGTTTTGGGCAGGGAATAACCGACCTTTGCCCCTACTCCCTTTGCAACCTGTACAGCTGACCCATATTTCTCTTTTCACACGGGTCAGGTTGAGGAATGGAAGTAGAGGGTGGCTGGTTAGAGGCCAACCATGTTTCACCAATACAGCAGCCAAGCTCCTAACAGTTTAAAGATCCCCTAATCTTCAAACCCCATCCATGTCTATGCTGAATAAACTAGGCTTGTACTCGTTAGAGTTTAGAAGAATGAGGGGAGATCTCATTGAGACGTATAAGATGATGAATGGGATGGATAGGATAGAGGTGGAAAGACTCTTCCCGCTCAAAAAAGACAGTAGGACTAGGGGGCACAGCCTCAAGATAAAGGGGGGGCGGTTCAGAACGGAGTTGAGGAGGAACTTCTTCACTCAAAGGGTGGTGAATCTCTGGAATTCTCTGCCCGTTGAAGTGGTGGAGGCTGCCTCGCTAAATATTTTTAAGAAGCGGGTTGATGGGTTTTTGATAAGAGAGGGGATTAAGGGTTATGGGGAGAGGGCGGGAAAGTGGAACTGAGCCACGACAGATCAGCCATGATCTTATTGAATGGCGGGGCAGGCTCGAAGGGCCAGATGGCCTACTCCTGCTCCTATTTCTTATGTTCTTATGTTCTTATGTTCTAACCCATGCCCCCCCCCCGATCACTCATGCCATCCCTGGGCACCTCTACCCCAATGCATTCCCTGTAGCCACTCACCCAGTATAACTGATGTACGTTCCTCAGGAGCCATGCAATAATGATGAAGATCATTTCAAAATCATTGGAAAAACGTTAAACCTCCAACAACCTAAGAAAACTCTGAATACGAACACACTATCGTGGATAAAAATGTCCAAGGCAAAAAAAGTAATCCTTTAAGTGCCTGTTAGATTTATTGTATATTTTGCCAAAACTGAGCATTTTGTTATATTTCTTTAGGTGAAGTATAAGTAGTCTGTTCAATAATGGTTGCATGCAGCTTAGCATATGTATGCCTTATTTGGAAAGATGGTGGTATGGTTGGGATGGAATTTTCTTTTACATTTCCTTTGACATATTAAGGGCTTTAAAAAAACTGAGGAATTTTTGGAACTTCTGAAATTGATTTTGAAGATTTTGAGCAATTTGAAAGATTGTGCCATGCGTGTATGATATCAGGGACCCAGTGAATCAACATGTCTTGTAATTGAAATAATTTGGCACTGATTATTTGTGGGGGAATTCAGTGCCCAACAAAGTTGTTTTAAAGTCTTCAATCAGCAAGAGTAGGTACTGCCTTGTGGTAATATTCCTGGAATTTTATAGATTTAGTATCTATAAGTATGTTGCCTAACAGATGTTTATTTGTGGCTCGAACCAGTAAGAATTTTATTTAATATTTAAAAATTTCAGCAGTGTTACTGGAATTTGTGGCTCCTGACTTCAGTACATTTTTTTTGTGGTAAGATACCAAAAGAAAGCAGTTGCGATGGCTTGTCAAGTTTCCCTTTTTTTGGAACTTGGCTTGCATAAGACTTACACTTGTTATGATTGGGCAAGTGGAATTTCAGATTTTGATGAAAATTCAGCCCCTGGTATCTGGTTGCAGTAACCAGTTCCACTGTTAGATATGTGTTTACCTTTTAAATTAATTTTACAGCACGTTTTGGCATCATTGGTTAGGCCAGCATTTATTGCCCTTCTCTAGTTGTCCTTAAGAAGCAGGTAGTGAGTTGTCTTCTTGAACTGCTGCAGTTTTAAAGGTGTAGGCACACCCATGATGGTGTTAGGAAGGGAGTTCCAGGACTTTGCCCCAGCAACAGTGAAAAAATAGCACCATATTTCTAGGTTAGGATTATGAGTGACTTGGAAGGAAACCTGCAGTTGGTGGTGTTCCCAAATATCTGCTTCCCTTGTTTTCCTTAGATGGTAGTCATCATGGGTTTGGAGTGTGCTGTGTGCCTATTAGATCTTCAATTACCAATGTGTTTGTAATTGCTAACCTATTTTGGGTGTTAGCTCCTGAAACCACCCCAAGTCTCTGATAATCTAACATATTGTTCACTATCCCTAGTTACTGATCTGGTTGCATAATGTTCTTGGTCTCCAGGCCTATCATATCAGACAAACTGATAATATGTCAGTGATTGGTAACCAGGCTATTTATGTCATGTTCACAGCAGTCAGCACCTGTGCCCTTAATATTCTTGTTAACCAGGCCTGTATATATTCCATGTGTAACAGTCCATTTCACATATACACTGAGAACATTGAATCTCTCTTTCTTCATCCCTCCACTGCTTCTAGTGCTGGCAGACTGTGTCCAATGTATGGTCCTGGGCGAGCTGCATTTTCCTCTGATTAAGCAGTAAGAAGACTGAAATCGGTGTTTTTGGTCTCCCAACATAAATTCCCCACCTGCACCCACTTTTTTTACCACTGTCTTCAGTTGTCCAGACTATTTACAACCTCAGAACCCTATTAAACCCTGAACTCAGCTTTCAACTCTCTATTCTCTCATTAAAAGACTGTCGACATTGATCACTATAATATTACCCGCCACAGACAAAATTATGAAATCCTGCTTTTCATGAATGTTAGATTCAAATATTTGAGTTAAGCTATAAAGTTGTGTGTTAGCTGCAAATACAAGTTTTATCCTGTATCAAAAAACATTATTTGCCTCAGACATGAATTGCAGGTCATGTCAACTGGTCATGTACGTGCAGTTAGATCTTAGTGAAGCAGTGACATGTGAAATTTTTGTACAATGCACAGTAGGTGGCATAGTAGCAGAATGGTTAGCACTGCTACCTCTCAGCGCGAGGGACCTGTGTTCAGTTCTTGTCTTGAGGCACTATCTGCGTGGAGTCTGCACGTTCTTCACATGCCTGCATGGGTTTTCTCCCACAATCTGAAAGACATGCTGGTTAGGTGCCTTGGCCATGCTAAATTCTCCTTCAATGTACCCGAATAGATGCTGGAGTATGGTGACTAGGGGATTTTCACAGTAACTTCACTGCAGTGTTAATATAAGCCTATTTGTGACACTAATAATTAAACTTTAAACATGAATTGTGAAGAAAACCTGGCAGCAGAGCCTTTCCAAATCTGCATTGTGACCAGAGAAAACATTTTGAGTCGCATAACATGAAGGTAAAGTTCTTGGTTTACAGCCTATCGCTAGTGTTACCTGTAGTATGAGCAACTTAAGTGATTTATATTAATACATAACAATGCCAATACAATGAATATGCCTTCTGATATCATTGCAAAATGTAAATTGTGCAGAAAGATTTTTCCTTTATGCTGAAACGTCATGGAGACATGCTTTGACATGAAAATATTCCTGTTCATTTTTTTGTAAAGGTAGGATGTAGGTATTTACATTTTTAAATTAGCGTTACTTGACTTAGCGGGCAATTTGTTTTAAAATGAATATTGTACAATTCCCAAAAAATAGTTGTTTGTACCATTGACAATGCTATCGCTCACACATTGATTTCTTTTTAAAACAGGATAATCCGAAATCGTGGCTCTGAACTGAAGTTGATTGTTTTAACGCTCGTCATTATTTACGTGACCATACCATTCGCCTTCAAAATGTGTCCTAGTGTAGTGACAAAAGTTATTTATCTTAATTTTTGTAAGTAGAAAATCTTATAAATATGTAGTAACTCTTTTACAATATCAATTAAGCACACTATTTAGTTTTTCCAGTCTCTTTCCTGAATGCATTGATACAAAACCTGTATTTACATCCTGCCCTGTAGTGTGGAAAAATGTCCCGAAGTGAAGAATGGAAGGGACTGGAAGGTGTTCCAGTGGCCATAAAGGGATTTAAACATGAGGATGAGATTATTTAATGCTTGGGGAAGTGGGAGGCTGAGTGATTCAGCAAAAACAGGAAAATCAGATCAGATTTAAAGGGCTGAAAAGGAGCTGGGTAATCATTTTGAGGTGCATTATTATGAGAGAGCTATTTAATATTTGGAAGTGTGGTATATAAAAGTTTCACACAAAAGATCGTAGAAATTGGGAATTCTCTCCACAAAAGGCAATGGCTGTTACAACAGTTGGACCTCCAAAACTAAGGTCAACAGATTTCTGTTGGTTAAGGGATGTGGATCTAATACTGATAAATGGTATGATGTTACAAGTTTGTCATGACCTAATTGAATAGTGTATCTGACTCAAAAGTGCACAGCTGATTCTTGCATGAATAGTATAGAAATAGCTAAAGGTGAAGCTGAAGATCTAGGGGATTGGTAGTCTCATTAGTTAGAATAATAGAATCTCCACGCTGCAGAAGGGGGCTATTTGGCCCATTGAGTTTGCACCTATTCTCTTGAGCATCTTGCTCAGGTCCAACCCCCGCTGTATCCCTTAGCCCCATGCATTTATCCCGTTAATCCTCCCAACCTACACACCTTGTGACACTAAGGGGCAATTTAACATGGCCGATCATCTAATCAGCACATTGTTGGATTGTGGGATGAAGCCCATGCAGACTTGGGGAGAATGTGCAAACTCCACACAGACAGTCACTCAAAGCTGGGTCCGTGGCGCTATGAAGCAGCAGTCCTGACCACTCTGTCACCATGCTGCCCTTGTGTATTTGGTGTAATAAATCACTGCAGAGCTACAATCAAAGCAAATAGGATGGTGTATGGCTTAAAAAGGTGGTGGTGTTCCCATGCATGTTCTCCCCTTGTCCTTCCAGGCAAGGTTTGATCTGCATTGATCCAGGCAAATAGAGAATATGCCATCACACTTCTAACTTGTGTTTTGTCGATAACTGACAGGCTTTGGGGAATCAGGATGTGAATTACCTGCCACAGAATTTCCAGCCACTCATGTTCTCTTGTAGCCACAGTATTTATATGGCTAAGTCCAGTTCAGTTCCTGATCATTCATAACCCCCAGGATGTTAATGGTGGTGGATTCAGCAATGTAGTGTCAGTGTACCTCTAGGAGAATTGGAACAGCTGGAGATGGTTGGGCCTACCGTGAGGAACTCCTGCAGTGATGCAGTGGGACTGAATTGATTGATCTCCCAGCTACCACAACTATCATTTTTTGTGCCAGGTATGACTTCAACCAGCAGAAAGCTTTCCCCTGATTCCAACTGACTTCAATTTTGCTAGCACTTCTGGATGCCATATCTGGTCAAAGGTATTCATCCTTGCCTCACCGCTTGAATTTAGCTCTTCTGTCCATGTTTGGACCAAGGTTATAATGAGGTTAGGAGATCAGTGATGCTGCAGAACTCAGCCATCTTCAGTTGTTCCATCAATGATCTTTCCTCCATCATACATTCAGGAGTGGGGTTGTTTGTTGATGATTGCGTAATGTTCATCACTATTCACAACTCCTCATACAGAGGTAAGATGTGTCCTTATGTGGCGAGAACCAGATAAGAGTCGGGCTTGGGCGAATAAGTGACAAGTAATACTCAGCCATATGCCAAGCAATGACCATCACCAACAAGAGAGGATACCAGTGGGTTGAATCATGAAGATGGGGTAGGGGGCACAGGTTCATATGTAACATCCCAGATCAGGGATTCTACAATTCAGGTGCAGAGTAACCAACAAAGAAACAAAATACTGGGGATCCTGGATGTCTGAAATAAAATATAATGGACATACGTAGCAGGTCTGGCTGTATTTGTGAAGTGAGAAATCACAGAGTTATCGTTTCAGATTGATGAAAGTTCTGAGAAAGATCACTGATCTGAAATTCTATTCTGTCTGGCAGCATCAGTGGAGAGGGAAACAGAGTAATACCACTTTTGCTTTGCCCAGCAAGCTATCCTGAACTCAGTCTCAGTGTGAATTTTCTTGTTTGTCCATGTCAGCCCCACGTGATAAAGAAACAGGGTTGAAATTGCTTTTCATTTTAGAAAGCCTGAAATTGTACAGCTTCCTAGAATGTGTATTAGAGCACTTTGGTTTAGTTATGAATCCAGGTCTCAGGAGTAGAAACACCTATCATACTATTAATCCTGTTCCATGACATTTTAAAAACATTGAATGAAAAAGGTAATTAGATCCACCAAATAACTTGCTTCCACAGACCATGCACAATCTATTCCGTCACAGCTTTTACCTGTTTATACAGCTTTATCCACTTTCAGGATTGTAATTCCTGAAGATAATTAAGTGAAAAATTTAGAATATCAATTCAGCCCACCATTGTATGCTAGTGATGAGGAAATTATCAATGTTCCTTATTTATAAAGTTGGCTATGGAATTATTAAAGAAAGTGGTATATACAAAATTCTATGATATCATTGAGATTTAAATTTTTTCTATTACAGTGCGACAGCCATTTATTGATTTTAAAGAGCCTGCAAACTATTTACTCAATCACACTCTAAATTTATATCTCACTCCCGAAGAAGGAATTACAGTAGGGGTTTGGTAAGTTTCAAATACTGAAATCTCACAGAAAAATCTAATAGATCTGTGTATTTGTCAAACAAAATCACCTTATCTTTAATCCATGTATTTTTTGATCACTATGGAATATTGTTTAAATTGTACAAAAAATTGCATTTGTGTAGCACTTAATTCATTGTCCTTAGAAATATGTTTACTTTAAAATGTATGGATGGTTGTTACATAAGCGAAGAGGCATTGAGAAGAATGATCTATTAATCTGATTTTGATGCTGTTGGTTTAGGGAAGAATGTTGCCAAAAATAACTTTTTAATCTTCCTCGCTTTGCAATCTTTTGTGTCCATTGGAAATCTAATCAAACAAAAGCTGCTTTCTTAATGAACGACAACTGAAATCAAATTGCAATTGATTTCATCATGTAGGATTTATTAAAAAAAACACTTCCCTCTCTCAAGCGACTTCTAAAATCAGATGATCTGAAATTTATTTCACCATGCTGTGTGTAAATCCGCTGCCGCGTTTACAATCTTACAACAATAACTACATTTCAAAAGAATGCCATTCGCTGTAAAGCACCTTGGGAAATTCTGAGCTGTGAAAGTGCAATATAAATACATTCTCCCATTCCTTCTTTCTCTCCTAATACTAGTGTAGTCCAGGTGTCTATAATGGCTTTTCTTCATGGTTCCATCCTTGACTCCCTCCTGTTCATCCTTGTGTTGCTTTTGGTTGCGTTCTCCATATGCATGGGGTAAGGTGCCCTTGGTATACTGATGACTCTGAACTTTACTGTTCAACCAACATCCTGGATTTCCTATACTGTAGATTGTGGCATACAAATCAACCTGGCATATAAAATGACCCCATTTGTTTGGCTTCAAAATGTACATATAAGCCTATATTTGATGTGTGAGTAAGTCATCCAGTATTCCTGCCCCCTATCTTTCAGCGAATAAAGGCATGAGCTATACTCACATTAGGTGTCAGCCTCAATTTTGCAGCCCAGAAATACATGTTTAGACTCACCTTATAAGTTGGCACATGGGATCATAAAGGCAATATGGGCCGCGCTACAGAAGTATATGACATATCTACATACAATGGCCTGTGCAAGGCAAGCAGTGAGCAGAAATGGGACCTCCTGTAAAATGAATGAAGTATGAAGCATTCCCCTTTCAAACTCCTCTGCTTTGCTACGTCTGATGTAGCAAACCTTCAAATGTTTTCTCAAACCATGCGTATTTGGCCATGCATTTGATCACTTCCCTCAATTTCTGCCAGGTCTCTGAGCTCTTCCAATTTTGTGGAGATCTTTTGGCTGTTTTGTTGTGTTAAAAGTGCTGTGTTTAATTGAAAGTGCATGATGTAGTTATTCTATCTTACATTATCCCTTTAAAAACTTAGTCTAGGAAGAATCACACATGAGAATGGAGAAGGAAAATAATTATGTCCAACAGAAAACATTAATTGATGTAATTGATATTTGATTTTTAGCAGAATTAGATGTTTTTCCTTCAGTTTGAATTTGCTCTCTTTTTTCTAGGTTTACTATACCAGACAAGAGGTGGCAGGAAGCAGGCGGGAAGGACCAACAGTGGTATGAAGCTGCATTAGGAGATGATAATCCAGTAATAATTTATCTTCATGGGAATGGAGGCAGTAGGTGATGCCATTTTTAAAGGCAGAAATGATAATTGAAGTATCACCTGTATCATGTTTACAAGTATTTCATAGACTCTCATATTTGTGTTTTCAGTTATATTTCTCGTGTAATAATTAAACATTTTGTTGATTAAATTTAGAGCTGTAGGACACAGAGTTGAACTGGTAAAGGTAAAAAATGTTTTGCTTTCATCAGTGCATATTTTCCTAGACTCTATCAACTCTAGAAAAATAACTATGCCTGTTTTTCCCATGTAATGCATTCTTTTAACCTTTACAGTTGTCTTGTTAAAAGTTTAATATATATTGCAAACAACTAGTGTTTTGTAGGTCTGTTCATCTTACATAAAATGTTGAGATATTTATTGAGACTATTTAACAAGAGTTTGTTTAACCTAATAGTTGCAATGCTAGAAAGAGAGACTCTTCATGCTTCAGGTAACTTACAACTGCATTTGTCTGAATTGCCTCGCCTTTGGCTTTGCACTCAATGCAATACCTTGTAGCTATCTGTCTATTCAACTGCTCCATCTTTTATTCCCTTATCTTCATTAAAAACTTTACACTATTCCATTCTATTCCTTTCCCCAAATATGGAACCCATTTTTGCTGCTTCAAATCCAGGTTGTGCAGGCTGATGATATCTGAGGTATAATTGACTTGGTCATCCATCACCAGATTTAGCTGGTTCACATCAAGCACTATCACACCTCAGTCTCTTCTGTGAAAATTTCTCACTGTTACAGGATCATCTTGGAGATTAAAAATAACATTGGTTTATGTTATTCTGTATAAATCATCTTTATCCCCTTTATCTCTTCTCTATTCATATCTCTATTCATATCTCCAACAAATGCTTGGAGCTCAGCGATGACTTGCAAAGAAGATTGAGACTATCCGTTCAACTGCCCCCACTTACCCAGCTAATCAAACTTCCATCCAGCCGTAGCTTTCGTAATGTTGCAAAAACCTTATTTGTTATTTGTGTCTGCAAATTTAATATTTTATATAAATAAGTAAAAGATTATCTGTCCTTTACTGAATCTTGTATTGATACAGCAAATCCCGCTCACCTATCCCACCGTGATTGTTAATTCCACTTCTTTCATTGTCTCGCTTCCCATTTTCATCCTTGTGCTTAAACCTTACCATCCTATTCCTTCCACACAATTTCTTTAGCATTCCCCACTATGAGCTCTTAGGCGTAATCTCTCCCTTCACTGAGTTATTTGCAGCCAAATCCTCAGCTGCCAAGGCCCAATCTCCTGGAGTTCTTTACAGTCGCTCCTCCATCTCCTATTTTAATGCCCTCCTTAGCGTTACCTCCTTGACCAAGGTTTTTGGTAATCCTTTGCGACATTTCATTTTTTGGCTTTACATCAATTTTTGTCTATATGTCTGTGAAACACTGTAGTACTTTATTTTGACATTAATAGCACTTCATAAATGCAAATTGTTGGATGGCCTTGGATTGAATTTTAGCCTACAATTTTTGTGTTTGATGTGTAGAGTAATCCTTGGGCAGAAGAAATTAAACTGTGCCGAGCAATCCTTTCTCTTTCTGTTAGCACGTAACCAGTGGTGTATTGATAGAAGAATAACATTAACAGTCTATTTAGAGAGTTCCAACATAGAACATAGAACATTACAGCGCAGAACAGGCCCACGATGTTGCGCCAACCAATTAAAAAGCAATAACCCTCTAACCTAAACCAATCCCTTTCCATCCATAGGATCATTTCAAGTAAGGTGTATAGAATAATATGGGAACTACCAAATACTATAAAATGAAATGTGATAAATGGTTATGAATAGATGTAATTTGTAAATTATTTTGGGCTTATGGTTGAGTGAACATCCACAAGTTTCTTTCTTCCGTAGATGCTGAGTGCACATGGGTTCCACGTATTAGCTCTAGACTACAGAGGTAAGAATGAAAATTCTTATTGGTTCGTCAGATTTCTCTTTCATTTCAGCATATAGAATTTAACTGCAGTAGTGATCTATCATATGCCATAACAATACCATCCTGAGCAGGCTTAATGTTGTCAAAAGCTTTATGATAAAGGACAGCAGCATGAAAAAATATTTTTGTATATGTAAAGACAGCGTTACACTGTTTAAAGCATTACTAGAAAATAATCTATTGATTTAATCTGCATCAGGGTGGGCAGATTCTACTGGTGAACCTAGTGAAGCAGGAATTACCACAGATTCTTTGTACCTTTTTGAGTGGGCCAGAGCTCGGAGTAGGAGAAGCCGTGTGTGTTTATGGGGACACTCCCTTGGCAGTGGGCAAGTATTAAATGACTTCTTCACATATACAGAAGGACGTCATAATATTCCTGCACATTATGTAAATACTGAGTATCTATAGTTTTGGGAATTGATTGCAAACAATTTCTTGATAAACTTATATCAGTGACATAAGCTTAGCTCTTCTTATTATATTTAGATTATTAGATTCTGATTGTCAGTGAACACAATTGTTGGAGAAGAAGAAAAATCCTGTTAGTTTGGCAACATATATACAACATTTAAAAACTCTATACCTGCATAATTTTAATATATGGTACTATTATATGTTATATATGGGCGGCATGGTGGCACAGCGGTTAGTACTGTTGCCTCACAGCGCCTGGGACCCGGGTTCAATTCAGTCTGTGTGGAGTTTGCACATTCTCCTCATGTCTGTGTGGGTTTCCTCTGGGTGCTCTGGTCCTCCCAGACTCTAAGGATGTGTGGGTTAGTTTGATTGGCCGTGCTAAATTGCCCCTTAGTATCAAGGGGATTAACAGGGCAAATACATGGGATTACGGGTGGATGGGGCCTAGGTGGGATTGTTGTTGGTGCAGGTTCGATGGGCTGAATGGCCAACTTGTGCACAGTAGGGATTCTATGATTCTATGATTGTATTTATTGTACAACCAGACTAAAACCTGGAAATAGTAAGGTTGATTCCCATCGTAGCAAATTGTGAAGCTAAATTCAGTATAATCTGTTTATTGCGGTAGCATCTGTTGGGTGGAATCAAAATGTTTCTATTCCAGAAAGCTGAATTTTATTTCACAGAGATATACTTGTAAACATGTACCTCCTAGCCACCACGCTTTAAATTATGTTCCTATTTATAAGAGCACAAATGTATCTCAATTAATGCCCACTACCTGCATATTTACAGGATCAAGAGAAACCAGCACAATTAATATGCAATTAATAAAAGCTCTCATGTTCTCAAAAAGTGCAACAGGTTCACTCAGCATCCATCGTAGAAGAGAATCTGCCAGCTTCACCTGCCTGGCATCCATGTGACTCATCAAATATGGTTAACAAATGCTCGTTGAAATGCTAGGAAATCAGAGGGAGTTTTAAGAGATTTTTATTTGTATCGGTAAATATTAGAAATAAGGTATAGTTTTAGATAGGTTTAGTTTAATGTTTCTGTGCCTGGAAAGGAGAGTAGTTACATTTCATACTGAACAAAAATGTGCCTGTATGGGGGTTAGTTTCAATTCCAGCTGAGACACTATTGTGTTTAGAAAGCTACATTGGGGAGAAATATAGTTGCTTAGCAACTAGGGGCCCTGTAAGATAAAGCAAACAGCTTTCTTTGTTCTTTAGTTTTTTAGCTGAAAGCCAACAGCAGTTGCAGACAGTTGGAGGCTGGAAGGGAGTGAGAAGGCAGCTCCCAGCTCTGCTTGAAGCTGATAAGCTGCATGATTGAGTAAAATGCATGAAAGTCAGCTCCAGAGGGACTTTGGGACAGCCCAGACCCTCAGGGAACTGTGACAGAAAGAAGATTTCAGAAAACCTAAGTGAATGGAGACTAAGATATGGTTCAGAACAATTCAAGGAAGAGGGAACCAAGTGCTCTGAATTAAAGAGACAGTTACATTTAACTAGATTTAAATTGGGAAGTACATCTTCAGAGGTAACTGTTTTGTTTGAAATAATTCTAATAAGAGCCTGGGACTTGAAAGTTAAAGCAGCTATGGTCCTGTGAAACAATGAAAGCCAGTCAAGGCAGAGAAAACCAAAGGGGTTGGTCCAACATCCTGGTGCAGAGTAACTGCCAATAGTAGAGCAGAATCTCTGGTCAAGCGGTCCTTTGGAAAAAGTGGACTGTATTTTGAAATGTGAACTGTTAAGTGAATATATTGCCACAAAAAAAGATTTTAAAGCTTATATTGGGAATAGAGTTTAGGCACGCTCATTTGGCAATCATCAGGGAGAGATTGTGAGGAGGAATCTGCAAACACTAATTTTGTGTGCTAATTAGACAATTGTAGCTTCAAACGTACTTTGTCATCTGCATTAATTTTAAAGCCTGTGTTTAATTGTTAAGCTAAAGGATGCGTAAAGGAGTATTGTATTATAATTCATATTTCATTTTCATTTATTGTTGTTGTTAACACTAATAAGCAGTCCTGTGACTCTGTTCCTCCATGTTTGATAAAAGAAAAATAAAAGTTATGGTCTTTTGAGCCAGGATTCCATTTTAGGATCTTCCTGTACAATTGTAACATCAACTGAGATCATAACTAAATTGGGGGCTTTTGCAGAATTTCAAAATGTGGAGAAGGGGTTATTGGATGCTGATCGGTAATAATTTGTTGGCAATTTTTAAAAAGCGGAAAGCAAGTTACTGTTGCATAGTAAAATTTGGTCTGTGACTTATTAGTAAATGGTAGGATCTGTGAATCCTTGAAGAGTAAATGGAGTTTCTGGACAAAAGAATTGCAGTTATTATGAGATATATTGTGCAGGTTAGAATCCAAAATGACACAGGAAATTGCTAAGACTTTCCTAAAGACAGAAGATGTAACTCAAATTGGTTTACAAAAAATAACCAAGTCAATTAACTGATCAGGTAGATAAATTGGAGTTGGGATTATCTGCATGGGTACGGATAACTGAGATTATTGAAAGTATAGCAAAACATTTAAAATTGCAAGGGTTGTTGATGGACCAAGTTCTACTAAAAGTGAGGAAATTGATTAAGCTAAAATTCAATTGCAATTAGAAATGAAGAAGTCAGAAATGCAGGAGAAGGAAGAAAAGAAAGAAGTAGAAATGAAAAAACTTGAACTAGAGATGTAGGAAACAGAAAGGGAAAGAGGGTGAGGTTTTCAACCAAAATTGGAAATGGAGATATTAGCAATAGCAGACAGAGAGAAGGAGAAAGAGGTGAATTTCAATTTAAAATGTGGGCAGTTAGACCAGGGACATTAGAGCAGGTTGACAAGACCTTAGTGGGAAAATATTTAAATATATAAAAGCTCTTCCAAAATTTGAGGAAAAGTATTTGGAAACAGTCTTCGTTTCTTTTGAAAAGGTAACTAAACAGATGAAATTGCCTCAAGGTATTTGGACATTACTTTTACAAAGTAGGTTGGAAGGTAGAGCTAGTGAAGTGTATGCATCCATTGTTGGAAGAAGTATCTACAGATTATGATGTAGTAAAGAAAGCTATCCTCAGTGTGTATGAGTTCCTGAGACATACAGGCAGGAATTTTGAAATGCAAGACAACAGCCGGGACAAACTTGTATTGAATTTGAAAGTTTATTTTTATTCATTTGTGGGTGTCAACTGAGGAGTAGATCTTCAAGAGGGTCAACCACATTGCTGTTGTTTTAGAGGCATATTTAGAGGACTGCAGATTTCCTTCTCTAAAGGACATTAGTGAACCAGATGGGTTTTTTCGACAGTCAACAATGGTTTCATGGTCATCAGTAGATTCTTAATTTTAGATAAGCAAAATAATTTTGACAGTTGGATATGGGTGTTAAAGATAGACAAAACATATGAAACCCTGAGAGAGGTGATTATTTTAATAGAATTTAAAGATTCACTTCCTTTGGTTATTAGGAGGCATGTTGAGGAATAGTAATACAGGTGAAACTTGTTCTTTCAGAATCATGAGAAAGGGGTGTAGATCCTGAGATGAAAATAGGTGACTTTTATCTATTAATTCATCCACTAAATGACTTAAAGAGGTGTATTGCTGCAGAATGTTTATTTTTCTGACCATGGGAGCACTTGAAATGGAAATGACCAAATCTAGGAAAATATAATGCTTTACAAACATTTTCCTTTTCATTTCAGTGTTGCTACAAACACTGCACGGATCCTACATGAGAAAGGTAAAAGCATAACGTTTCTAAAACTCAGTAATATTCATTTAATCTGTCGTGTAATAACAAATTGTTTCACAAATGTTATGAAGCACTTGTTAAACATCAGAAATCTTTATCCCTGTTAGGCTTCTTCCTTCCTCTCTCTTTCCAAAAATAACAGTGGTTTCATGGGCTACGATTTCATGCCTCAGCTACTTCACCTCAGTGCTTACTGTGGATATCTGATTAATGATCAATGCTAACAGTTTATTTACCTCATAGTGTAATGCTGCCATTACTTAAGATGCACTCATTCTAGCAAGGATCACTGGATCAGGAAGGAAATCTACTCGACTTTCTCCTCCCTTAAATAGGAATAAACACCTGCTGCAAAAATAAAATGCTGAAGATCTGAAATAACAGAAGAAAATGCTGGCAATGTTCAACAGGTCCGGTAGTATCTGTGGAAAGAGAAACAGAGTTAATCAAGTCAGTGACCTTTCCTCAGAACTCTACTGTTACCCAGGTTAAGATCAGCTAACGGAACACAGGCTGGGAATTTAATGGAAACTTTCTGATGTGAATCACTGAGTTACTCATTGAGCCAACAGCGGAGATGTTTTCTCAATCTAAATGGATGGAAGACTGAATTTAATATTCCATTAGAAATCTGTGTTTTATTAAGTAGGAAGCCCAGCTGATGCTATTATACTGGAAGCTCCATTTACCTCAGTCCGAGAAGAAGTGGCCCATCACCCATTTGCTGTGGTATGTAGGAATGTTTATTTGTGCCATACCTCTGCAAAAGTGTGGAAAAAAAGATGTTCGGTAATAAGAAAATGTCCTTTCTGTTTTTATTTTGTTACATAAACTAAGAAACGTCTTGCGTTTATATTTTAATTATTTCATTTTTAAGTGCGGAATATTGTGTTAGTCATAGCTAGGGTGTAGAGAAAGATCAACTTAATGTGAAGTAGATCCATTCAAAAGTCTGATAGCAGCAGGGAAGAAACTGTTCTTGAGTCGGCTGGTACCTGCCCTGAGATTTTTGTATCTTTTTCCCAATGGAAGAAAGTAGAAGAGAGTATGTCTGGGCTGTAGGGGGTCTTCAGTAATGCTGGCTGTTTTCCATGGCAGTGGGCAGTGTCAGTGGATGGAAAGTTTGGTTGAGTGATGGGCTAGGCTTTGTTCATGACCCTTTGTAGTTTCTTGTGGTCTTGGACAGAGCAGGAACCATACTTAGCTGTGATACAACCAGAAAGAATACTCTCTATGGTGCATCTGTAAATGTTGGTGAGAATTGTTGTGAACATGCCAAATTTCCTCAGTTTTCTGAGAAAGTATTTTTTTTTACCAGTTTTGACCATTTCTTCTGATTTCAAATTTACTATCTTTGTACTTTCCAGTTGTGAATATCTTTTGCCAAGAATCCATTGCTACATTAACAGTTTCTGAAGTATAACATTTTACAAGCAATGCTAAGATTTATGTTGTAGCTGAATTCAATGATACTAATGTTTTAGTGTCTCCTTTGCAACTTGTGAAAGACTGAGTAAGTCTGTGGGCTTTGTAAGCTTCTGCCAGTTCCAACACTGCTGTACCCACCCTTGTCCTTAGTTGACTATTTCTTTGGGTTCAGAAAACCAGAAAGCGTTTCAAGATCAGAAAATTGCAATTGTCTCAAAACACAACTGATACTGCATCAGGTTTCACTTTCAATTTAAATCTAGCCCAGTCCAAGGGGATGAAGTAATTTTCTGAGAGCCATGGAGCTTTAAACAAAACTATTTTGGGCAATATTAGGTTAGGTTGATTGGCCATGGCTAAATTGCCCATTTCAAGCAAATCAAATTTTGGAATTTCCTTGCACCTTTGCTAATGGAAGAAGAATTTTCTGAATGTCATACCAGAGTATCAGCATAATTAAATGTCCAAGTTTTAGTGTGGGCTTTAATTAACTATATTTAATTCAGCTGTGCAGGACCTACCAAGTGAACCAATTTGAGACACAAAACAAAGGCACGTTCCCTTTTACTAATCTAACAGTTTATCCTTCTTACAGTACTACAAGCTTTTCCCTGGATTTGAATGGTTCTTTATGGATACAATAACAGAAAATAATATTTTCTTTAATAATGTTGAAAAGTAAGTAAAATGCAACTTTATTAATTGATTTGATTTATTATTGTCATGTGTATTGGTATACAGTGAGAAGTATTGTTTCTTATGTGCTATATAGACAAAGCATATCATTCATAGAGAAGGAAAGGAGAGAGTGCAGAATGTATAGTTACAGTCATAGCTAGGGTGCAGAGAAAGATCAACTTAATGCAAAGTAGGTTCATTCAAAAGTCTGATGGCAGCAGGGAAGAAGCTGTTCTTGAGTCAGTTGGTAGATGTCCTGAGACTTTTGTACCTTTTTCCCGATGGAGGAAGGTAGGAGAGAGTATGTCTGGAGTGCAGGGGGTCTTTAATTATGCTGGTTATTTTTCCAAGGTAGTGGGAAATGTAGACAGTGTCAGTGGGTGGGAGACTTGTCTTGAGTGATGGACTGGGCTTTGTTCATGACCCTATGTAGTTTCTTGCAGTCTTGGACAGAGCAGGAGCCATACCTAGCTCTGACACAACCAGAAAGAATGCTTTCTATGGTGCATCTGTAAAAGTAGGTGAGATGGGTAGCAGACATGCCAAATTTCCTTAGTTTTCTGAGAAAGTGGAAGCATTGGTTGACTTTCTTAACTATAGTGTCAGCATGGAGGGACCAGGACAAGGAGGTTGGTGATCTGGACACTGAAAAACTTGAAGCTCTTGATCATTTCTGCTTGGTCCCCATTGATGTAGACAGGGGCATGTTCTCCACTACACTTCCTGAAGCTGATGACAGTGATGAAACAACTTTTGATATAATGGTGTAATGAGTAGGTAACAAAGTAACCCATAACAGTTACAATGCTTAGTTGCCTATAGTGCCCTCTTTCTGCCACTTTAGAACATAGAACATTATCTTTGTTACTTTTCTTCATTTACTGCTTAGGTTCAGACTTGGTTGCTGACTTAACAATCATAAGGACATTTACTTCTAAACCCATTGCCCTTTCTACCCGATTTGCTGAATGGAAATTAGAAAACAAATTTTCAGCTCCCCAATGAGGAGGGTCTGAAGCCCTGTCTAAAGTTACAGTTGAAGCAGAGCCATCTTGATTTCTCTTGTTGAGCTATTCATTGGGCCAATTCTCCCATCTCTGAAACAGTTTCCACAGATTGGAGGGTTGCTAATGTAACTCCACTATTTGAAAAGGGTGTGTTAACCAAGATCCCTGCTCCAGTTAATTGATCGACACAAAAACTTTCTCTTTAAATCAAATTACATCTTTATTAGGAAAATGTACTGCTACAACACTGACTCTCTTACACTGTACCACAAGTAAATGCTTCTATTCCCTTACAAGTCTTGTATTTGCAAACATAGATTTTAACTCCTAATACTTATCTGTCGGGTCTGTAGTGATGTCTCTACCCACTTGTGTTGGACTGGTGTGGGAAGGGGTCAGACTTCATCTTCTTTGGTTGTTGTTCTTCTAAATTGTTTTTGAAACTTCAGTATTTATCCTTTGAGCCTGGCAGGGCTGAGTGAAATTCCAGCTGGACCAAAGTCTCCATGCTAAAGTAAAGTAGTTTATTTATTAGTCACAAGTAAGGCTTATGTTAACACTGCAATGAAATTCCCCTAGTCGCCACAGTTAGGCGCCTGTTCGGGTCAGTGCACCTAAGCAGCACATCTTTCAGAATGTGGGAGGAAACTGGAGCACCCGGGGGAAACCCACGCAGATACGGGGAGAACAGGCAAACTCCACATAGACCCAAGCCGGGAATCGAACCTGGGTCCCTGGCGCTATGAAGCAGCAGTGCTAACCACTTTGCCATGGCATAGAGGCCTAGAGGTGCTCACGTGTTAAAGCCATGATATCAGATGGAAGATGAATGGATTCCTCCAATGTTTGCTCTAGCCTCTTAAATGACTGTCACATCTCTGCCTGATGTTGGCAACCTGCCATTATATCTCCACCAGTGAGCTGGCGGTACTTCCAGAGGCTCGTAATCTGATTGAGACTGATCGGGTTTCTGATCTCCAACTGGTCTGTCTCCAAATTCCGGAGACCTGGGCTGTCCCTGCCTCCGACTGCCTGTGAGGTATTCTCCAAAAATTGACCCTGAGACTAACAGAGCTCCACCCCACCAATGTGTGTGTCTCTGTGCTGGTGAAAGGTGCAGCTGAGTGCTGTGACAATTCTCCTCTTTAGTTATGCTCCAGCGACATGTTCTACTCAGCTGTGTGGATGACCTTGAGCTACTGGCCCCTGCAAGCAATAAATGACAGTTTTAGTGGATGAGCTGAAGCTACTTCAGAGCTCATTTGACTTGCTGTGATTCTCAAGGTTTGATGGACGTGATGGAGCTGAGATTTGTTGGGAGCGGTCAATCTCCGCATCATCACAGGACCAATTCTTGTCCTCTCCAGCAAGCTCAGCTGCAGTAGTAATCGCTGCTGTCCCTCTGCCAGTCCAGGTTCGCTCACGTTTGTTATGTGCCAGCTTGTACTGTATGAAGATAAAAGAAAGGCATGTTATTAGATGGATGGAGCAGAGGTTGGGTGAAATGTATGTCCCCTGTGGGTTGAGCTCTCCCCAGAAGGGCCAGAGGATGGAGTATGAGCAGCATAACAAATGGAATGGTGACGATGTGAAAGTGCCTGTAAGAGTACGAGTGTTGATGTGTAACCCCAGCTAATAGATGTGTGATCTATGAACAGAGTTGCTGTTTGAGTACATGATGCCATCTTACAGTTTGATACTGGAGGGGGTTGAGAGAGGACTTAACCTGGCAAAGCGGATGAGATCCTTCATCTGCTTTGTGCATGGATAGTTCTGGTGCAGTTGCCAGCAACACTGGAGATGTGAAGGATGTCAAATAATTGGACTGGGTGAATATTTCCTAAAGTGATAAAGGATGTGGGTCTTCAGTAACGTGGAGAAACAAGAGGAGCTCGGTTGTTCTTACAGCAGAGAAAGTTAAGGGGAAATTTAATTTGAATTTATAAAGGAGTTAGAAAAGTTGAGAGCCAGAGGTCAGAAAGACAAACTTTTACCGGAAGGAAGTTATGATCTAGATACACTGACTGATAGTTGGGGAAGCAGGTTCAATAATAATTTTGAGAAGAGAATTGGATTAATACTTGAAGAGGAAACATTCATATGGCTATGTTTTAAGTTTATTAGTGTCATAAGTAGGCTTGCATTAACACTGCAATGGAGTTACTATGAAAATCCCTTAGTTGCCACTCTCCAGTGCTTGTTCAGGTGCGCTGGGAGAGAATTTTGCATGGCCAATCCACCTAATCAGCACATCCTTTAGATTGCAGGAGGAAACCCATGCAGACATGGGGAGAACATGCAGACTCTGCACAGACGTTGACCCAGGCTGGAAATCGAACCTGGGTCCCTGGTGCTATGAGGCAGTGGTGCTAACCACTGTGGTCTCCTATAGATATGGTGAAGGGGCAGGGGAATGGGTCAGATGGATTAGTTCTTTCATAGAGGTGGCATTTGGGCAATGAGCTGAATGGCCTTCAGTATTGTTCAATAATTTAATTGAACTTATTGACTTGGAAGTAAATGGTTGCAAACTTATTGATCATTTGACTATCATCTGTGGAGTCATAAAATCCCTACAGTGCAGAAGGAGGCCATTTGACCTATCAGGTCTGTACTGACCACATTCCCACCCAGGCCCTATCTCTGTAACCCCACACTTTTACCCTGCTAATCTCCCTGACACTAAAGGGCAATTTAGCATGGCTGATCAACCTAACCCATACATCTCTGGTAATGTAAAGATTCCTTGTGTTCTGTATGGATTGACGTATTGATTCTTTACACGTTAATTTTAGGAATATTGGGAACAAAGTAGGCCATTCAGCCCTTTGAGTATGTTCCTCCATTCATTTAGTTCATGACTTATCTGTACCTCAATTCCATTTATCCATCTTTGCCCTGCAGCCCTCTGCTTGTATGATTTCATATATTGCCCATATTACAACATTGAACATTTTGTGTTAATTTGTGCATGAATGTATTATTTGCTTTATTTCAATTAGCCAAATTTATCTTTTCACTTTAGTCTGCAGTCAGTTTCTACTCCTGTGTTGATTCTGCATGCTGAAGATGATAACATCATACCATTTGAGTTGGGCAAAAAGGTACACTGAATGTAATTGCTTCTTTCACTATGTTATTCATAGAATGCAGGCTAGGGTTTATTTTGACACTTGTGATTTACTAACCAGCAGCAACATTCACAAGATTGGTAACAATGAAGGCAATCACTCAGTTGCATTTCCGCATCATAGGTTTCTTTCCTAAATGATTAAGATTTTTATTTCAACCACCCTATCCAGAAATTTGTTAGATTTGTGGTTATTTTTGAGTGTCTTTAATTTACCTTTAGCTAGTTTGAAATTGAATACTATTAATCTATGATTCGTGGTATAATTTGAAATAATATTCCAGATTTATTCTTTCTGTAATACTTACTATCTTGTACACCATCCTATGAGATTCCCTCTCAGTTTCATCCTTTCAAATAAAAGATAAACTTGTATTTTTAAAGCAATTTTATATTCTCAAAATTATTAGGAATTTTAATTCCCTACAATGGCACAGTCATCATCACAGGGACTGCTGTAGTTCAAGGACAAAATCCACCCATACCTCAGGGCAGCTGGGGTTGGGCAATAAACATGTGTTTGACAGCATTGCCTGCATCCCAAATGTTATGTATTGGGACCATAATGGTTGAACATAGTGAATTCTAGTATTTTACCAATACAGTACAAATTAAAAAGAGAAGGATGGGCCTGATAAATGATTTATAAATAAACAAATGCTTACTGAAAAAGCATTTGCAAATCACTTAGTCTACAAATGTCTCGTTATTTTGTTTTTTTTCCAAATGTTTGTACAGCTCTATGAAAGTCTACTGGAGTCACAGATATCGGGAAGACAAATAAAGTTTGTTGCATTTCCTGAATTTCTTGGATATAAGCATAACTACATTTATAAGGATCCACAATTGCCAGATATAATAAAGTAAGCTTTCACTTCAGTTATTAATTCAGGAAATAAGGATATGGTGTATCAAATAGTGTAACTTAATATTGAGATATGGGCTGGGATTCTCCCAAAAAAGTTCTAATTTATGGGAAATCTGGAGTAATTCATGCTGGTATTTTCAATGGGGGTTCACACTAAAATCTCCCACACTCTGTGCAATGCAGAGGCTACCAGTGTGAAATTATTAGGTTTTGGGAGCGGGGCTGGTTCCCACCCAGGAGGCTGGAACCATTAGGCCTCTACACATGCACAGTGTCCCCGAACTGTCAGCCTCCCTCTCTGCTGGCCAGCTCGATCACTGGTCAAGCTGGAACCTCCGTAGTGCTGATTGCAGCAATCCCCCAACCCCCAGCAGTGATGACCCCCTCCACTCACCCCTAGCCAGTTCTGATTGTTGGCCTTCCTTGTGCCTTGACTGGATCCCAATGCAGAGTGGCAGCGAGCTCCCCCCCCCCCTCCCGGCCCCACTGATCACCCCTTAAACCCTGTCCCCCAATGGGCAGTGTCTTGGTGTCCCCTGGGCATGGACACTTTTCCTTTGTGCAGTGCTGGGGGGCACAGGATAGCTCTGCCAGGGTGCCCATGCTCAAGGGGCACCAGCCCCTGCCGCCTGCTCGACTCCCATAGGAGGTCCCGATTCCCCCCCCCCCCACCTTGGTTCAGTCCAGCAATGTCGTTCCACTAGCTCCCCAAAAGTGGGGGGGCTAGTTTGAACCCTGTTGGAGTGAAATACTCCTGGCAGGGTGGGAGATGCTTGCGGGCCCGGAGAATTCAGTCCTGGGACTGCTAATTGCATTTAAATAGTATGTTAAATACTATTTAAATGCAAGTCCCGCCTCCCAGCTGATTTCTGCTAGAAATCCGGACCTGGAAGAATGCTCACGGGAATCCTGCAAATCGGCTGACATGTGATTCTCCCAGCCCGTTGCACTAAAGAATTAACACAGCGGGATGGGAGAATTGCCCTCGTGATTTCTAAAGAAGTATTTTTGTGGCAATGATTAGTGAAACTGTGATTGTTTTCCTTAGAGCAGAGTTCGTTAAGGTAGATTTATAAGACCATGTGAAATAGGAGCAGGAGTAGATATCACAACCTATCAAGCCTGCTCCACAATAATGGCTGAACTTGGGCTTCAACTCTATTTTCCTGCCTGCTCCCTATATCCTTTAATTCCCTGAGAGACCAAAAATCTGTCTATCCTGGCCTTAAATGAATTCAGTATTAGGGCATTCACAATCCTCTGGTTTTCATTTGTTTTCTGGTTTGTATATGAAATCTTAAGCATGCATCATCTTAGCATCTGTATTTCAAAGGCCTGTTTTCTTCTACGAATCTGTATTACTGTCCAGGTTTTGAGGTGTACAGGAAAGTGAAAGAATGTAGTAAATGAAGAGCCATTTCCTTATTAAATGCTTGAGTTTTCTTGTTAACACATCATTCATCAAGAAGAAATTACTTCTGACCATCTCTATCCGTCTGATTTCGCCATTGCATCTGTTACATTCTGTTATTATTTGTTCTAAGTAGGCACATTTTACTGTCTTGTAACAGTGTGGCGCAATTAATTTTAATGTTCACTTTTGTTTCTTCTAATGTACTCCTTCCGACTACCGGTTTTCTCTTCTTGGTGTTCATACTCAATCCACATGCCAAGCTTCTCGATTCACTTAGTCTACAATATTTTGTTGACTAGTGTTATAATCTATATAAGCACCCATTGCATGCCCTTCATCAACCTTCTCTGTTTGTTCATCAAAGAATTCAATTAGTCGAGCATAGTCTATCTTTAGGAATCCATCCTGGCTAGCCTTAATCTCCAGAGGGGGAGCTTGGCTGCCATTTCGCAAGGTACCCTGATCTCTCAGTACATTGGGAGACCCTCCCATGTTCCATCAACATTGGACCCCCCTTCATCAGCAGCATGTTCTCCTCCTTTCATCGGCAGCATGCCCCCCCCCCCCCCCCCCAGTGGGGTTGCCCACATCAGGATATCAGGGCCCTCTCAATGGGTTGCCTAGCTGAACTCATGCTCCCCCTCCCCAATCTTAACATGCCCCCATTCCCCCCTGTCATTTCCTCCTTTGCGATCCACCCCTGCACAACCCTTCTGCAGAGCCCCCTCCTATCATTGCCCCCATCCCCTGACACTGCCTTGGCACACCAATGCCTGATGTCCACTGTCCGGGTGTCTGCTGACCATTGTCTGATTATGCCCTCCCTGACCATCCTGGAACCTCGATGGCCTCTGAGCACCCACCCCACCACCACCACCCACCCACCCACCCAGTGGTGTGCCCAGTGATTCCTTACTGCATGATGCCTTGCTGGAGAGGTGGGAAGCATTAGGAGCGGTGGAAGCAAATGGGCCAATCTCCCTAATGATATTGAAATTCAGTGACTCTCAGCTAATAAGTTTGCTACCTTTCTGGGTGCAAAGTGATTGACCCCACTCAGAAAGGGGAGATCAGAAACTGTTTTGTGCCGGGTCCAAATCGGATTTTTAACTTCATGCACCATTTTCCCAGCTTGCTGCATTGATTGCTGGGCATAGAAAAACCACACCTGATGCTGCTTAATCTTCCAGTAATTGGATTTTTGAACACTGGATTCTTTCTTTCCTGTATAGATATTTTTTCACTAGTATAGCTCACATGTCTTTCAGTTATTGCCACTGTGGATCTTTATTTGTAATCATTAGGATCAGCCATCATATTAAACTATCTGCCCCGCAGTAGAATAGATTCTTCAAACAACTGATGTGTATAAGGTTCAGAAAAGTTGATTGTGGGATTATGTTTCAAGTACAGCAAACCATAGTTTTAGATTTGCTGCTAGCAGGATTTATGAATGCTGCCTTTAGTGCATGTTTAAGGAACTGGGTGACTGCTGTTGCCAGAAGCGTCTTTGGGTTGAACATCCATCCAAATATAGCATCAGGTGGAAAAAAAATCAATTTGCTATTGCTGCCAATACCATTCATCATCTATTCTATACTTACGAGATACCTGAGTGTGATATTGATTAGACTGCCATCGTTATTGATTGGTCCTTAAAACCTAAAATGTAGCTCCAAATAAGGAACAGCAAAGCTCACAAAATAGAAAATAGGAATCTACATCCTCTAGATGTGTTTTTTGTGTGATGTGACTGCAATACTAGAAAGTTAAGTAAATAGAATTCGACATAAAGTTTGGTTTTCTATAAAGTTGTGCAGATTATTAATCCCATGTTATAAAGATTGTGTTTGAATAATTAGATTATGCCTTTCTCAATTTTAGAGACTTTATCAAGACCACAGATATTGAACTTGAGCACTGCTAATGACCGTACAGTTCTGTCGTATGTATTACAGATTTATTTTGTACATTCTGAGACTGCTCGTTTCACTAGCTGTAAATAATTGTATACTGCAATTTGTTTTCATTAAAATCTGAATAAAATAGCTCTTGGATTGTTTTATATGGAGAACAGTAGTTTATCTCCCAATTGTAAAACAATTCACCTTGAGTTAAGATACTGACTTGATCAAGTGTTTTGGTGAGTGCAATTGCAAGGGCAATATTTAACTTCAGTGAACAGGATTCATTTTGTTTCTGGAGATCTACAGCATAATTTCTGCCTCACCTGATAGGTTATTGCCATAGTTTACAATGGCTATTTATATGAAATTTAAGTCATAATATTTTAAACATGAAGCTGTGCAGTCCAAGATTGATTGTTTTTCACCTTTGGACACTGAGCTAAATGTGATCAGATTCAGAATGAAAAGCCTTTTTGTCAAAGCTTCTCTATCAATGATTTTCTGTAGTAACACTCTTGATAATAGGCACAGATCTGCAATAAAGTTTGCCATTTGGCAATACCAATTTAGAGAAGCCATTAAGAATCTGTTGAGAAAGGTGGCAAATCCACAGTAGTGAAGTAGAGGACTTCCTCTAAGATTGTATTCAGGCACATTATTGGGCAGAACACCTGTGCGTTTGAGTATGCTGTACCACATGTGGCAAAAACTGATCATGCTTGAATCCCTGATGTGAAAATGTATTTCATTCCTCATTTTGAACATCATACTAGAAACTCCAAAATAGGAGTGGGACCAAAATTACATAAATCTTTTTAAAATTTCATAATAGGGAGTTTAAGGAGACATGAAAAATTGCTAAACAGTTAATGTAAAACTAGTTTGTATCCAAAACAGTTGCAGTGAAGATGAAATTAATTTTGTATTTCAGTTTTACAATCTGTTTTGTGGAGTTGCCAGCATTGGACTGGGGTAGGAACAGTAAATAGTCTATATTATTATATAAAATGTGCTTTAGGAAGACCATTATCTATGTTGCCGCCTTATTTCCCCTCTTCTGAAGATGACAATTTGTGGAGATGCACAATACTCGTGATTTTTGTCCAATGTCTTGCCAAATTACCATTCTTGCATTAACTCAGACAATCAACATTGGCACATTAGAGGGGAATGACCCAAGTTCAGGAAAGCAGGATGTAGAAATGGTTTGGATTGAGGTGAGAAGTGAAAAGGGCAGGAAATCACTCATGAGAGTGGTATACATGCCCCTTAATTGTAACTACAGGGTAGGATGAAATATAGAAGAGATAATGGGAGCATGTCAGAATCATGATAATCAGTGATAATCATGGGGGGTTTTAATCTTCATGGTATTGTGATTGTCCCTTTAAGGATCCATATGCAAAGTATCACATGATCCAGCGTACCAATTGGAGAGTAGGGTGGGGATCACCTAAGGGAGTTGGGCTTCTGTTCCAGAACAGAATGTGGGTAGCACAGTGGTCAGCACTGCTGCCTCTCAGCTCCAGGGATCTGGGTTCAATTCTGGCTTCAGGTGACTGTCTGTATGGAGTTTGCACATTCTCCCCATGTCTCTATGGGTTTCCTCCCACAATCCAAAGATGTGTGGGTTAGGTTGGCCATGGTAGGCTGACCTTAGTGTCAGGGGATTAGCAGGGTAAATATGCGGGGTTAGAATCTTTTGGGATAGGTTCTTGGCACAGCATGTTCTGGAGCCAACCAGAGAGCTGACTATACTAGATAGAATTAATTAATGACCTCATAATGAAGGCGTCCCTTGGTAGTAGGGATCCTAATACGATTGAATTTTACATTTCACTTTGAGGGAGTGGGTTTAAACTAAAATAATGGCAATTATGAGGGCATGAAAGCAGAGCTAGCAAAAGTAAACTGGCAAATGAGGTTTGCCAGTTTGAAAGGGATGCGGTGGCAGATATTTAAAGGGATATTTCAGAATGCACAGAATAGACAGTGTTAAAATGAGAAAGAAAAATTTCAATGTGAGGACCTACCATTCATGGCTAGCTAAAAAAAGTTAAAGATAATATTAAAAGAAAAAGCATAGAATTATAAGGGCAAAAGATTGGACAGAATATACTGAACAGCAAAGGATGACAAAATTATTAACCAGGAGGGATTAATTAAAGTACAAGTGACACGTCAACTAGAATTATCAAGATGGATAGTTGGCATAGTAGAGTTTAAAGATGTGCAGCTTAGGAACATTGGCCATGCTAAGTTGCCCTTCATGTCCAAAGATGTGTAAATTTGGTAGATTAGCTATGATAAATGCGTACGGTTACAGGGATAGGCAGAGGGGAGGGCCTGGATGCAATGCTCTTTTGGAGAGTTGTTGTAGACTTGGGCTGAATGGTCTGTCTGCGATTCTGTGGAATTTCCATAAGTATTTAAATAAAAGAATTAACAAAGTGAATGTCCTATAGAAAGCAAGTCTAGGAAATTAATAATGTAAGTAATATGGCAGATTAAGTGAACAGGTATTTTGCATCGGTCTTCACTTTAGACAATACAAGTAACATTCCAGAAATAGCTGTAAATCAGGAAATGGAAGGAAAGGAAGAACTCAGGAAAGTTAAATCACCATGGAAATAAGTGATATTGAGCAAACTGTTGTTAGTTGTGGGCCAAGAAATTCAAATCCTGATGGACTTCCTTGTGGGGTCTTAAGGAGTGGCTACTGAAATAGTTGATGCCCTGGTTTAATTTTTCAAAATTCCTTAGATTCAGGGAAGATTTGAAACTGGATTCTCTGACATCACCCACAGCTGGGATTCTCCAGTCCTGCTACAGTGAACAGAGATTTTGGCTTATGCCAAGTGGCAGTGAACGGCCAGAGAATTCTGGCCTCGATTAGATAGAAAAATAAAAATGATAATTCTTTTACTCAAAAAGGGAGGGAGACAGAAAGCTGGAAATTACAGACTAGTTTGCTTGATGTATGTCAAATGGAAAATATTGAAAGCTATGAAAGATATTGGGGTGATTCTTCCAAAAAAAACCCCAACAGTTGAGAAAACAGGAGATTTTCCCACCTGATTTTTAGGTGTACTTAGTTTTACACATTTCTGGCATTTGTGTTCCACAGAATGCCTCAGGGATTCATCCTGGTAAAGGGGCAGGCAAGGTCCAATCCCACATGACAGGCCAGCCTCGATCACTCGCTTCTGTGCAGCCTGGATCACCTCTGTGCGCTCTGTCTTGCTGATCCCACTGCAGAGTGCACAACAGCCCACCCCTCTTCCCCCCAACCAGCACCACCGATTGGCCTTGCCCTCTTGATACTGCCTAGTGCTCAATGGGCAGTGCCAGTGTGTCTGGTGGGCACTGCCCAAGGAGCATCCCTCTTGCCCCCAACCTCCCGGGGGACCTCAGCTTCTGTCCCCACCAGCGGGGTGATCACACCTGGTTCCCCCTTGAATGTGACCAACTTTAATCTCTGCTGGTGGAAACCTCTCCTAGCAGGGCAGGGTGGTTTGTGACACTAGCAAAACCAGGGACTGATCTGGGCTCACTACATAATGAAATTCAGATTTCAATATGGTAATAAGCCTCACCCCAATTTTTGGGGCACTTAGTAAACAATCATGACAATCAGGAAGGGTAGCATTAGATGTTAGGAACTAGAGATAGTTTTGAGTAAGTTATATTCATATTTATGGTATTCAAAACAAGATGTAGCTTTTGTTGAATTTATATTCTTCATTTAGAATCAGATCTCTACAGTGCAGAAGGCCATTCAGCCCATTGAGTTTGCACCAGCTGTCTGATAGTATCCTGTCCTTGTAACCCCATGTATTTACTCATCTAATCCCCCTAACCTACATATCTTTGGACACTAAGGGGCAATTTAGCCTAGCCAGTCCACCTAAATTGCACTTTTTGGACTCCTACCGTCTATTTTTATATTTCTAATTGGCTTTTCTTATTTATAGATTAAAAAGTCAAAGCTTGGGTCCAGTTTTGTTTACAGGTTTAGAGTTTTCTGAGAGGAAGTTAGCAAGTCTGAAGCTTTGTTTGTATACCTCTATTTTAATGACACTTACGATTCTAAAAGTAGAAAAATTGTTCTTTTGCTTCGCAACAGGAAACCAACAAACAGAGAGCGAGGGAGAAACAGAAAACTAACTTAGTTCAGTTGGAAGCAGGTGCCAGGAGGGACTGGGCAGAAGGAATTGCAGAAAGTAGATTTCCCAAAGGAACAGGAGATAGTCCTAAAAAAACAGGGAATGGGGTAAAAGGGTCAGGAAGACACTTAATTTACGGAATAAGAACAAGAATCTGAATAAGGTCCTGTTCAGTGAAATTAAAGTAAGGAGCAGATGAAAAGGTTCCAAATTAAAAAGAGGAAGCTGCGATGACCAGAATCAAGACAAAAATGGTCTTGCAAGTAGCCAGAAAATTCAAGGAGCAGCCAAAGGGTAGTGACTCCTTACAATGGACTTGCATATAGGTATTGTCTGTTGGTGTGGATGAGAATCTGAGAGTATATGTGGAAGGCAAAGTTTGAATGCATATGGCGATCCAGGGAAGAGGAACATCAAAAGTTGGATCTTTGTTGAAGAGAAAGTGAAACTGTATTTTGGGAGGAAATTCCAAGACAAATTCTACAAGAATGAAGGTTGGAAACCTTTGTGTGAAAGGCAGTTTCTGTGAGACCAGTTGGCTCATTGAGGAAATTGGTGCTTTCCATTAGTTGTAGACTCATCTAGCACAAAGTAAAATAGTTGTGGTCATTGGAGTCCTTTTGTAGCCCAAAATACCGTACATTTTGTGTGTCTGTTTTGGGTGCAAATTGAAAATTTCTCCTGATGATTTTACATGTGTTGCCACGTGTGTGCTCTGTCCTTTCGCACTGTAGAGGGGGATTGAATATAAAAGTAGGGAGGTCTTGCTGCAGCTGTATAGGGCATTGGTGAGGCCGCAGCTGGAGTACTGTGTGCAGTTTTGGGCGCCGCACCTGCGCAAGGATATTTTGGCCCTGGAGGGAGTGCAGAGGAGGTTTACTCGGCTGATACCGGAGTTGAGGGGATTGAGCTATGAGGAGAGGCTGAATAAACTAGGCTTGTACTCGTTAGAGTTTAGAAGAATGAGGGGAGATCTCATTGAGACGTATAAGATGATGAATGGGATGGATAGGATAGAGGTGGAGAGACTCTTCCCGCTCAAAAAAGACAGTAGGACTAGGGGGCACAGCCTCAAGATAAAGGGGAGGCGGTTTAGAACGGAGTTGAGGAGGAACTTCTTCACTCAAAGGGTGGTGAATCTCTGGAATTCTCTGCCCGTTGAAGTGGTGGAGGCTGCCTCGCTAAATATTTTTAAGAAGCGGGTTGATGGGTTCTTGATAAGAGAGGGGATTAAGGGTTATGGGGAGAGGGCGGGAAAGTGGAACTGAGCCACAACAGATCAGCCATGATCTTATTGAATGGCGGGGCAGGCTCGAAGGGCTAGATGGCCTACTCCTGCTCCTATTTCTTATGTTCTTATGTTCTTAATTACCCCAGTGAGAAGAGGGCAACTGAGCACTTATGTAGATTTATTTTACATGAAATACATGAATAAACAGTATACAGTTTGTGAGATTCATTCAATTCGTTACCACTTTGCATAAAATAACAAAATACATAACTCTTCCATTATTATAAACCAAACCCATTTAGAAGTTAGCTGTTCCTCTATTAGAGGCTGTGTGTATTTATATGTAAACCTGTGACTGCCATCTGACTACTTTCAATTCTGGATGCTGAAGATTGGTTGCTGCTGATGCTAGTACAGAATGGGTGGGAAAAATTAAACAAATAAGACTCGAAGGCAGCAAATCAAACTCTGGTGAGATGTAGGGTGGGGGAGGTGCCAAGGTAGGGTAGAATTTTGTGGGTCAGGATGGAGTGAACAGCCTTGAATTTTCTGCTCAAGTCCTGGGAATGGGACTTGAACCTTGTGACTCAGAGGTAACACTGCTACCAACTGAGCCACAAAAGACAGAAAAAAAACATGCAGCTGGCATTGGGAGCAGGTTAGACTAGAGTGTGGAGTTTTTGGTGAGAATGAGTAGCATCAATATTCTTAAATTTTGACTCATTCCTGATGATGCTGGACAAAGATTCAGATAATATGATAAATCTGGTTTTGTCAAAATCTATTTGTTACCTCTGAATGGAAACATTGTAGAACTGAGTGCTTCACAACAGAAGCATGGACAATGATTTAGTAAGTAGACTACTGAATATAAGCTTTTTAGAATGTAAGCAATATATAAGATTGTAAACACTTCTGGAGCAGAAGTCAACATAAAAATCTGTTGTTCATGACAGGACTTTCGAAAACCAAGGACAGAAAATACAGCAGTATTGAGAATTGCCTTATCAAAGCAAGGATGACAACGTCAGATTCCATTTATTCATAGAATCCCTACAGTGCAGAAGGAGGCCATTCAGCCAATTCAACCTGCACTAACAACAATACCACCAGGCCCTAACCCCATAACCCAGGTTAATCTGCCTGATACTAAGAGGCAATTTATCATGGCCAATCAACCTAACTGGCATATCTTTGAAGTGTGGGAGGAAACTGGAGCACCTGGAGGAAACCCACGGCGAGAACATGTGAACTCCACACAGTCATCCGATGCTGGAATTGAACCCAGCTCCCTGGAGCTGTGCAGCAGCAGTGCTAACCACTGTGCCACCATGGTGATTGAACAAACAAATATTTTAGGTATCCATGTATCTATAGCTTGGAAAATCACCTGGAACTGTAAATAATTGTGCTTTAGTTAACCATCTTGGAAAGTTAAAACATTGTTTTTTTAAGTAAAAATGTGATTGGACATCAACTCTTATCTACTTTTGAAAGTTAAACTGCATTTAATAAAAATATAGAATAGGCTTTTATGAGAAACACAGGCAAAAACATTTACTGTGCAGTATTTCAGAAATTAAGCCCTGTAATTATCAAAAACTTGAACTGTAAATCGCAAACAATATTAGGCATTGTAAAATGCTAAATTTTAAATTAAGACACTTTATTTGGTTGAAATTGATAAAGGCCAGCCAAACTGCTGCATACTTCCCCTCCATGCCTTTAATTGTATAAAGTAATGTATTCAAAACTTCACACTGGTGTACTAGATATCCTGTGAATCATTAGGAGCAGGAATCTGCAAGGCTTTGGGTTCAACACCCCAGATATCACGCGCATACTCAGCAATAGCGCGATCGCTGGAGAACTTCCCAGAAGAAGCAATGTTTTTAATTACTATTTTGGTCCATTCTCTTGGGTTCTGTAAAAATGTACAGATAGACAAAACATAAAAAAGTCATTTTTTTCTGTTAGATGTATTATCTGATCAATTACAAAGTTTCACCATTCACACACCTTAACATAGGGCAACCCGATACATGAAAACATCAGTCCTTTGGGTAATAAAGTTCAGTTCTCAGGTTTTGTGGAAAGGAGAGTGGACAGAGGATTTTTGCACCTCCATTAAGCCATCCTCCCCATAATGGATCTACCAGTACAGTATTGCAAGAGAATTGAGGATAAAAGGGGGTGTCCTGCCTTTTCATCTCAGTTTCCTCCTTGTGTTTCTATGTGCTGTTCAAACATATTGACAATTCAAAAATTGAACAACAAAGCTTATTCCCCACCTCAGACTGTGGAGTCTTGGAGTCGAGTGGAGAAATCTAAAGAGAATGGGGTAGCAGGTAAGTAGTTTTTCCTCTTACCTCAACTAACTCTCTCGGCTTTAAAAATGCTAAACCCTGAAACTGGCAGTCAAGGCCACATTTATGATCTCACAAGGGCAAGCCTGCATTTGTGGTGTATTTGTTCTATACCAATGACTACAAACTCTAGACACTGAGTTACTTTCAATAGTCCCAGATCTGAGGAGCCACAGAAAGATGTGGCTCCTGGATGTCTATTTTTTGTCTGTACTGAAATAGTGGGTAGGACATTTCAGTTTTGTAGTGAATGTACACTGCTTCTCACCATATTGGAAGCATCGAAACTTGTAGACATGCCTCCATCAAATTTCTACACACATGTTCCATCTTTCACACTATTACTACTTATTACTTGCCTTTTACCAACTTGCAGCCTATTTTCCTTGTATTTTACTCCATCCAAGGTTTTGTTTTTAAGAGTGATCAAAGCATTCAATACATTGATAGTTTTAAATGCCATACACTAGATTATTTGTTATATATAAAGACTGATATTAAGGATAGCTCTGGAATATTTAGCTGCTTATCCATTTTAAATGTAAAAGTTTGGATCAACAATTGTGTCGGGAGTACGGTATTCTGACCTGGTATAACTGGTTGACTTTCTCTTGAGTGTGGACATATGATTCAAAATCAGCAAACACTTTGAACCTGGACATGAATAGTAATTTGAAACACCATTAAAACATAAGAACAAAAGGTTGTTACAAATTAGAGTTGTACTTTACAGGCTTGAACTTGCTTAGCTTTTCTAACAATTATTAGGAAATCTAGGTGTCAAGGAACACCTTTTACATCCCACTTCTGAAGCTCTGCAAATATATACGCTCTCTTCTTCAAAGATACTATTGGATGAAACATTATTGAAGCACAGCTGCTGAGGTCACAATAAGGGTTTAAGAGCCTTTACTCCCAGATCAGGAATACAGTGAATTACTGAGCTGAGGCCTGGTGGACATGAAGCTCAGCATCTTTTTAACTGTTGACTTCCTGATCGTTAGCAAAGCTGAAAATTTAGATATCAGGCTATTCAACCCTTTGCCTGGTGCAGCTACAAAATAAATTCTTCCTCCCGTTGGAATGGGTACAACAGTTTTGCCAAAACCACATTGGTGAACTCCGAAACACATTGGGATGATTCTCCTGTCCTGGTTCGCTGCGCTGCTCTGTAGCACAGCGGATTGGGGGAAATCAGCGGAGGACTCGTAGCGGGACTCGCGAGCAGCGTCCGGCCAATTGCAAGTTTCCCAGGCAAAGTTTATCAGCATAATCAGTTTGCGTCAGAAGTCCGTGCGAGGCTGATTACCATATTGTAATCCCAAATTCAATATGATTAGTAAACTATGATGGTAGTCTCTGGGCCCACTAGTGTCTCCCCCGGCCCGCTGAGTGAGGTTCCCACCAGCGGGTATTACAGTGGTCCCCATCAACTGGAACGAGGCATGATTACCCCGCTGTTGGGAACAGAGTCTTTTGTCCAAAAAGCAGTATGTTGAACCAAGTAGAATCTGAAACAACTGTTTAATTGAAGTTTCAATTATAATTGGTCTTATGCCTTCAACTGTCATTAATTATCAATTATCAGAAGATTGTCAGGTCGTGAATAAACTACCTAAAGAGTAATGCTTTATTCAGTTTCAGGCTGTAACACAATCTTGAATGACATATAATAGGATATAAAATGATACAGCACAGAAAAAGGCCATTCAGGCCATTGTGTACGTGCTGGCTTTTTTGAAGAACTACACAATTAAACCAACTCCCTTTTCCTTATAGCTCTGTAAAGTACTTTTCTTCAACTATCTATCCTATTTTCTTTTGAATGTAAATATTGAAACTGCTCTGCCACCCTTCTAGGGAATGCTTTGAAATCCCAGAGTCAGCAAATTGCTCATATTTTGGAGCTCGCTGATTTCGTTTCCAGATCACAAGTTACTTCGTTGTCTCTTCCATCTCTTTTGCCATTCACCTGAAATCTAGGTCCTTTGGTTACTGACCTTATTGCCATTTTCTTCTTATTTTTTCAATCAAAACTCTTCTTAATGTTCTCTGCTCAAGATGAACAATGATGTGGAGATGTCAGCATTGGACTGGGGTAAGCACAGTAAGAAGTCTCACAACACCAGGTTAAAGTCCAACAGGTTAATTTGGTAGCACAAGCCACTAGCTTTCAGAGTGCTGCTCCTTCATCAGGTGAGTGGGAATTCTGTTCACAAACAGGGCATATAAAGACACAAACTCAACTTAAAAAAATAATGGTTGGAATGTGAGTCTTTTACAAGTAATCAAGTTTTAAAGATACAGACAATGTGAGTGGAGAGAGGGTTAAGCACAGGTTAAAGGGATGTGTATTGTCTACAGCCAAGACAGTTAGTGAGATTTTGCAAGTCCAGGCAAGTTGTGAAGGTTACAGATAATAACCCCCACAATTTGCCTGGGTTTGCAAAATTTCACTAACTATCCTGTCTGGAGACAATACACATCTCTGTAAGCTGTGCTTAACTTTCTCTCCACTCACATTGTCTGTATCTTTAAGACTTGATTACTTGTAAAAGACTCACATTCCAACCATTATTTTGTAAGTTGAGTTTGTTTCTTTATATGCCCTGTTTGTGAACAGAATTCCCACTCATCTGATGAAGGAGCAGCACTCTGAAAGCTTATGGCTTGTGTTAACAAATAAACCTGTTGGACTTTAACCTGGTGTTGTAAGACTTCCAAGGTGAACCATGTCAGCTTCCCAAATAATTTAAGCCATTGTTTTTGTGATTTCCAGGAGAGCAGACTTTTTTCTGTCAACCCAGCTCAGTGGCACACCAACCTTGTAGGGGCACATTTCAAATCATAGAAAGGCTCACGGTAGTTCTGGTCAGAGTTTTCCACACATGCACAATATGAAATACAGAATAAAAGATTGTTCTGTGTGTACTCATACAGGCGATGCAATGTATTTAGCCATACACAACTATAATAAAGCCCACCAAACGGCAGAGACTTTCATACAGGCCAATTTCTATCTCCAAGATCAGTCCAGTTGGAACTAGATCCATTGGAAGACAATTGTTGCAGAAGACTTCAACACTGTGAGTATATATATTTTTATATTTTTTTTCATGAGAAAATAAGCAATAGAGAAATGGTGGGACAAAATGATTGGTGTTGACAATAGGCAAAAGATATGGGTATCAGGACTTGAACAAACACTACAAGTACAAAATAAATTAGAAATATAGACAAATAAGGTGCCAAAGCCAACATGAGAAAGTTGCAAAGCCTGGAGAAAAAGAATCATGAAGCTGAATATAATTTGCTCCAAAACATGTTTGGAAAGGGGATTGAGCTATGAGGAGAGGCTGAATAAACTAGGCTTGTACTCGTTAGAGTTTAGAAGAATGAGGGGAGATCTCATTGAGACGTATAAGATGATGAATGGGATGGATAGGATAGAGGTGGAGAGACTCTTCCCGCTCAAAAAAGACAGTAGGACTAGGGGGCACAGCCTCAAGATAAAGGGGAGGCGGTTTAGAACGGAGTTGAGGAGGAACTTCTTCACTCAAAGGGTGGTGAATCTCTGGAATTCTCTGCCCGTTGAAGTGGTGGAGGCTGCCTCGCTAAATATTTTTAAGAAGCGGGTTGATGGGTTCTTGATAAGAGAGGGGATTAAGGGTTATGGGGAGAGGGCGGGAAAGTGGAACTGAGCCACAACAGATCAGCCATGATCTTATTGAATGGCGGGGCAGGCTCGAAGGGCTAGATGGCCTACTCCTGCTCCTATTTCTTATGTTCTTATGTTCTTATGAAAGGAGAAAGAGAAGAGCTGCTAGAACTGGGAATGAGTGAAGAGAAGATGACTACTGCTAAAATAAGAGGGAGATAGAATTGAGTCTTCATTTTTGGGAAAAACAGACAGGAAAGAGATGTCATTAATAATGTTTAAAAGGAATTACCTATCATGGTGAAAAAGCATATTCAGAATATCGCTGAAAAGTTGCGGTTGGTTTGGAGAAAAATATCCACTTGCAATCTGATTGACCACCGCTTTCAATTCTGGCAATTTTTCATAATATTGCGAAGCATTGTATCTGAAAAAAAATCAACATCAATTAGCAACAAATAATCTAATGTCCTGTTGCAGAAGACCATTAAACACACTTTGAAGTTGATAAACAGCAAGATATTTAATGGCATTTAAATCACATTTCTTCTATTTACCAATTAACTTTTGTTCCCAATCTTTGCACATAATCTTGGATGCTTTTTTTAACATTAGCCTTTTCCAATTGCTGCCATTTCTTAACTGCCCTGCCATGTATCTATAATTCTTCCCATACCATCAGAGTCAATATTACATTAATTAGTTCCTATTGGAAGGAATCCAAAAACTGCAATTTTGCTAGAGCTTCTTAAGCCACACTCTGGCTGCCTTGATGTCAAGGGCAGTCACTCTCATCTCAGTGGTTGAGTTCAGCTCGTGTCTATGTTTGAACCAACGCTGTAATGAGATCAGGAGTTGAGCGGCCCTGGCAGAATCCAAACTGGCCATAGTGATAAGTTACTGCTGAGTGCGTACCACTTGATGATGTCTTCCATCATTTTGCTGATGATTGAGAGGTGACTGATTGGCTGAGCTGGATTATCCTGCTTCTTATGGACAAGATGTTCCTGGGCAATTTTCACATTGCTTGGTAGATGCCAATGTTGTAGATGTACTGGAATAGCTTGGTTAGAGGCACAGCTAGTTCTGAAGTGCACATATTCGGTGCTATTGCTGAAAAGTTGTCAGGGCTCATAGCCTTTGCTGTATCCAGTGCTTTCAGCCATTTCTTAATATCACATGGAGTGAATTGAATTGACTGAAGACTGGCATCAGTGATGCTGGGGACCTCAGCAGGAGGCAGAGATAGATAATCAACTCGGCACTTCTGGTTGAAGATGGTTGCAAATACTTCAGCCTTGATTTTTGCACTAATGTGCTGGGCACCCTATCATTGATTATGGGATGTTTGTGGAGCCTTCTCTTCCAGTTGGTTGTTTAATCATCCACCATCATTCATGATTGAATGTGGCAGGACTGCAGAACTTAGATCTGCTCCATTGGATGTGGGATTGCTTAGAAATATTGCTTTGCTGCTTCCTTTGTTTGGCTTGCAAATAGTCATGTGTTATAGCTCCACCAAGCTGACACCTCATTTTTAGGTATGCCTGATGTTGCTTCTGGCATGCCATATGGGCAGCATTGTGGCATGGTGGTTAGCACTGTTGCCTCACAGCATCAGGGACCCGGGTTCAATTCCTACCATGGTTGACAGTCTGTGTGGAGTTTGCACATTCTCCCCACGTCTGTGTGGGTCTCCTCTGGACCCTCCCACAGTCCAAAGATGTGCAGGTTAGATGGATTGGCCATGCTAAATTGTCCCTTAGTGTTTAAAGATCTATAGGTTAGGTGGATTAGCCATGGTATATGGATGCGGTTACAAGGATAGGGTAGTGGAGGGGCTTCGAGCCTGGGTAAGATGCTCATTCGGAGAGTCGGTGCAGACTCAATGGACCAAATGGCCTCCTTTTGCACAGTAGGGATTTTATGATTTTATACTCTATCCTCTTTGTTGAACCAGGGTTGGTCCCCTGACTTAATGGTAGCGTGGGGAATATGTTGGGCCATGATGTTGCAGATTGTGGCTGTATACAATTCTGCTGCTTCTTATGGCCCATGGTGCTTCACAGATGCCCAGTTTTGAATTTCCAGAACTGTTTGAAATTTATCCCATTTAACACATGGTAGTGCCACACAATGGACAGTATCCTCAAGGTAAAGATAGACTTTGTCTTGACAAGGACTGTGCAGTGCTCACTCCTTCCAAAATTGTCCTGGAGATACATCTGCTATGGCAGATAGATGGGATGAACTCAAGTATGATTTTCCCTCTTGTTGGTGCTCTCACCACCTGACCATGACCCAGGGTAGCAGGTATGTCTTCAGGACTCGGCCAACTCAGTCAGTAGTGTTGTTACTGAGCCATTCTTGGTGATGGACATTGAAATCCTCCACCCAGAGCACATCCTCAGTGCTTCCTCCAAGTGATGTTCAACTTGGAGGAATACTGTTTCATTAGTCGAGGGGGCACGGCACATGGTAATCATCTGTGGGTCCATGTTTGACCTGATGCCACAAGATTTATTGGGGTCCATCAACAATATTGACAACTCCCAGGTCAATGTTTTCTTGACTATATAGCTTTTTGACACCACAAGCCAGGTTCGATTCCTGGCTTGGGTCACTGTCTGTGTGGAATCTGCACATTCACCCCATGTCTGTGTGGGTTTCCTCCAGGTGCTTCAGTTTCCTTCCACAGTCTAAAGGTCACCACCTTTGGTGGTAGAGGACAAACTGGGGACCTGGTGGTGCTGTCAGGGACATTGTCATATTCACAGAATCATACTTTACAGACAATGTTAAGCTGTTTTGAGTTTGTGGGGACAGCTCTCCTGATGTTAGTAAGGAGGACTTTGCAAGTTGAGGGCTGGGTTATTGTCATTTCAGAGATCAGTAATGGGTGATCCATCTGGTTTAATTCTTTTTTGTAATGGCTTACTGGGCCATTTGAGAATAGACCAGGTCAGGTAAGGATGGCAGATTTTCTTAGTGGGTTTTAATGCATTTTTATTACAATTGACAATCATGTTGTGGTCACCATTTGACTAGCTCTTAATTCCAAATTAATTACTTGAATTGAAATTCCACCAGCCGCCATGTATTATTAGTCCTGTGACCATACCACTATGACACAGTCTTCCCCATCTAAATGATCTGATCACAGGCAAAACTATTTCAATTTCTTCTTTGTATCCTTCACCAGCCACTTTGGCAACTCGCTACAGTCCCATTTTCTTCTGAACTATCTCTGAAAGTCATCAAAGTGGTAACAGAGAATGTTGGAAAATGCAGGTGCACAAACTCTACCCCACCTCACTGAACTGCCAGAATAATTTTGGCCTTAGATCAGTTTAAGTTTATTTATTAGTGTCACAGGTGGGCTTACATTAACACTGCAATGAAGTTACTGTGAAAATCCCCAAGTCATCACACTTCGGAGCCTGTTTGAGTACACTGAGGGAGAATTTAGCATGGTCAATGCACCTAACCAGCATGTCTTTCGGACTGTGGGAAGAAACCAGAGCAGCCGACGGAAACCCACACCCATGTGGGAGAACATGCAGTCTCCACACAGACAGTCTCCACACAGACAGTTACCCAAGCTGGGATTCGAAGCTAGGCCCCTGGCATTATGAGCCAGCAGTGCTAGCCTTATAGATAGATGTAATACATAGATAGATTAGACAGAAAATTATGAATTGTCTGAATTAAAACTGCAGCCCACAAATCATTAGCTTATAAAGACTACCAATTTTAAATAAGCAGTTACTCAAGCATACCAATTATGTTAGTTTATATCAATCAAATTAATTGATTTCAATTAATAGCATTTAAATATAAATATTTGTATAGCGGATTATCAGTTTTCCACAGGTTTGCTCACTTCCGTCATTACATAATACTCTAAAATAATTTCTCAAGGTCACTGCAGATGGTATTTGTTACTTTTATTGGAAACACACCCTTTCTTGTCCAGTTCTGCCACGTCTTGGACCCTCATGCCAAAAATGAACATATTATTTTCACCAGCTTCCTCTGCCATTTCCACATTTGCTCCATCCATCGTGCCAATAGTCAGGGCACCATTCAACATGAACTTCATATTCCCTGTGCCGGAAGCCTCTGTGCCAGCTGTGGAGATTTGCTGTGACAGGTCTGTTGCTGGAATAACTGTAAATAAATTCATTTAACTTGATTTCAGATTGTTCGAGTTAAAAGAGCCTGACCTTTATGAGGATAGTGGAAACAATGGCCTATGAATTTGATGGTGCGCACTTGTTTATCAGGCTCTACATAAGCACCTAAGCCTCCAATACAGTGAGTAGAAATACACCTTTTATGAGTGGGAACATTCATAAATTCTCTTAGAAGGGGTAGAAGAACAGATTTCCAGGTTTTAAACTTCTGACATCCAGGAGTATCAGCCCTGTCACCTCGAAGAAGATGACTGAACCACTCAGTGTCAAAGTCAGCACATCAAGAACTATGCATAATTTCAGAGAAAAGTTTAATGGTTTTACAAAGGCTTTCAATACAAGATCCATTCTCCTGATGGCACAGGTGGAACTCTTGCATAGCTCTGTGAATTAAAAGCCCATAATCTTTAACTATGTGGAGGTACATACTTCTAACATACTATAAGAACAGTCCCCATCTTTATATGCCAAGATATAGTCTACTTTAAAAGAATTTCATACTTTGAAGTCATCTTGCACTCTTATCATTACTTTAAGCTGTCTCCTAATTATGAAACAGGGTAACTACCTAAAGGAATGACCCTCGCCTCCCTTTTATCATTTTTTCATACTGGCACTGAGTAATGTCCTACATGTAGTTATACATTTGTATACATTGGGTTTCAATAAATATCCTTATTGGGAATGGAAAAGTTAGGCTACGTCTGCAAAGTAATCTTATTGGTTGATGGAAAGAAGGGCTGATTCTCCCATCTCGATGTGATTTTTTTAGCACAATGGGCCAGGAGATTTCAGTGGGGCTAGATTAGCATGATCCACGCTGGGCACCTGGCCCTGAGTGTGTCTCCCAGTGTCAGATTTCATGTTTGGGAGGGCCAGTGATCGGGCCATGGAGGAGTGAGAGGACTGGTGTTGCAGGGTGCTTTATATGCTCTGTCTGAGGCCAGAACTCTCCATTCACCTGACGAAGGGACTAACCCGAAAGCTAGTGCGTGTACTAGCAAATAAATCGGTTGGACTTAAACCTGGTGTTGTCAGACTTTTTACTGTGCCAGCATCTCCAACAGGAATAGGCCTCACCTGCAGAATTTCTTACATGATTTACACTGAGTGCTGGTGCATTCAGCAGTTCCCAGAATGTGGGAGATTCTTCTGTGAACTCCCACTGAAAAAGCTAGCATGATTTAGTCCAGTTTTTACGTGAATTCGACACTTAGAATTTTTTTGGGAGAATCACCCCCGATATTTTTTGCAAAGTTTGCATTAGTGAGGCCACATGTACAATACTGTGTACAGTATTGGTCATCTTATTTAAGGAATGATCTAGAGGGAGGGGGGTCATTGTTGAAAATTAACGGTTCACCCACTTAAAACTGAGATGAGGCGAATTTTATTCTGTCAGAGGGTTATGGGTTTTTGGAACTCTCTTTCTGAAAAGATAATGGGAGTCTTTGAATATTTTTAAGGTAGAGGTGGATAGATTCTTGGTAAGCAAGGGTGTGATAAGTTATTGAGGGTAGGTGGAATGCAGATTTGAAATGACCAAATTGAGGGACTGAATGCATGTGCCGATTTGTTAGTGAGGAGATCGGTGCACGTGCAGTGGTCTCCCCACTGCTTTTTCCCGGCAATCGATGACTTCCCGATTCCACACCCCCAGCCCCAATGGCTTGAGGGATCAAATGGCTTACTCCTGCTCCTTGTTCGTATGTTCATCTCATCAAAAATTTTGAGCAAGGCATAAACAGTTCTATCCGCAGGGTTACAAATCTTATATAATGTGGATTTAAAATTTACTTGATTTGTTTGTGATTTGCTTGCGTATACCATTAATTCTTAAAAAATCAAAAACTATTATATGTAAAAATGTAAGTTTTATAGATATTTGCTTTTGCTGAGAAACAATAGAAATCTAATCAAATATTAACAATCAAAATGCAAGCAAATTACTCAAGCTGTTTTCCTGACATTTTAAAGTGGCCACACTGATTCCTTACTCAACTGACTTTATGGTGATTTTGTGCTTTACCACTCCCAGTTAAACTTCATGTCATCAGCTTGTCTTTTTTTCTTTACTTGAAACTAAAGGACAAATAATCACGAAGGGGGGATATGCAAGTGGAGAGTCAACCCTTATATAACAATAACATCTGTAAAATAAATACATTAAAACTTATAAATAATTCACAAAATAACTTTAAATTTATCCATAAAATTGTAAGAAGACCGCAAAAAAAAAAGTAAGACATGACATCAAAGAAAGAGGGAAACGAAATGAGGAGAGGTAAGAAAGGAAGCAGGATTTGAAAGTGATCATACTATGTTAATGCTGAAGTCATACAATTCATCATGACTCATCCTGGGGCCTTTGCTCTCTCCCAATACATCTGCCCCTACTCTGCCATTATTATTATGCTCAATTTATCAGCCGTAAAAAACTTATTAGTGAATCATTTTGATGAGAAATCTCATCCTTTCTATCGTTTGTTGAAGAGTAAAATATGCTACCAAAGTCCTGTGCTACTGAGCAATACCTTTTTCAGCTAGTGAGACTCTGTAGTTTTCCAAGAAAATGACTTTCAACTTGTTACCAATGTTAGGATCATTGTTCACTTTTTGTGCCACGGACGTGATGAGTTTAATAATCAACTTAGCCATATGGTAGCCAGGAGCAGCCTAAGAAAGAGAGATATTTAAACTTAGAAAAGAAACATTGGTAAAATTTGAATCATCATGAAGTCCAATGTTTTATCATCAGAAAAAATATTAATTGCTTTAGTCAGACATGGAAAAAGTTTATGAAAAATCTTTACATCAAGTCCACAATAGAGAACATTCCAAAAAAGGAACAGATTTATACAATTACAACTTAAATGTATCACTTTGTTTGATATTTTCATGACACAAAGCCGGTTTATGAATGGAAATGTTCCATAGTTTTGAGTGAAAATGAATGAAACATTCAAATGTTGGACTCTCAGAAAACTATCTGGAGATGGATAAAAGCAAGGCCTGGGAGCATTTTGGAACTAAATGAAGTCAAGCAACTGATCTACAAGTTTTACAGTTATACCAAAGTAATTATTCCGCTTCTTAGGTAGACTCTCTACTTTTTGAGGCCACTAAGAAAATAGTGGATAGAACAATTATTTCAACCTGAGCTAACAGTAACTGTAAAGGAGCACCCTTTACAGTTTTTGAGGCTGTTAATGAATGGTACAGTCCATAAGTTAGTGATACAATGAGATCTTGCTTCAATACAGTGGGAGTGATGATGTGCATATTCTTACCTAGTGCTTGGAGCGGAAAGAATTACTTATCCAATGCCCTGACATCACAGTGGCTCAAAGAGCCATAGACCCGTTTTTCTTTGGAATGCTTACTTTGGCATGGATTTGGAGCAGTGAACAGGAAAAATGCGTTCTTAAAGGCTACCACTGCAATAAAGATCCACCTGAATCCTCCAAAATAAAGATTCTTCTTTCTTAGGCCTGCCACATTTTGTTACATTTAAATGAAGTTGGGGGTGGGTTCAATTAATCTCCACTGAATTTGAGGTCCAAAAAATTGAAGTAATGGTAGGAGTTGCTTTATGTAACCCTGAGGAAAATAGTACACCGACATGTTGCCACTGAATGTTTATATTTCTCTACCCACATATCAATTATTTTAGTATTTTGGAGTTTGAGCCAGATCTTCTGGTGCTATTTTGAGTAAACTCTGTTCAAAATAGAGTGTTTTGCGATTTAGGTAAGAATTTCTCAATGGAAATATCTTTATGTATAATGTATAATACTATATATTAATAAAATTTATATTATATAATATTAAAAAGGACAATAAGAGTTTTTACAAATATATAAAGAGGAGGAGGCTGGCTAGAGTGAATGTTGGACCCTTAGAGGATGAGACGGGGGATTTAGTGGTAGGAGATGAGGAAATGGCTGAGGCCTTAAATAAGTTTTTTGCCTCGATCTTCATGGAGGACGACGCGAATAGTTTGCCGGATATTAAAGATAGAAGGATGGTAGGAATTGAGGGCCTGAATGCGATTACTGTCACTAGAGAGGTAGTGCTTGATCGACTAGCGGGACTGATGGTGGACAAGTCCGCAGGACTGGATGGAATGCATCCCAGGGTTCTGAAGGAAATGGCAGAGGTGATAGTAGATGCCTTAGTGATTATTTACCAAACTTCGCTGGATTCCGGGGAAGTGCTGGAAGATTGGAAAACGGCCAATGTTACGCCGCTGTTTAAAAAAGGTAGCAGGCAAAAGGCAGGGAATTATAGGCCAGTTAGTTTGACGTCTGTTGTTGGAAAAATGCTTGAATCCGTCATCAAAGAAGAAACAGCGAGGCACCTGGAAAGGAATGGTTTGATAGAGCAGACGCAGCACGGATTCGTTAAGGGGAAGTCGTGTTTGACAAATTTATTGGATTTCTATGAGGATGTGACTAGTGTGGTAGGCAGAGGGGAACCGGTGGATGTGGTGTTTCTCGATTTTCAAAAGGCGTTTGATAAGGTGCCACATAAAAAGTTGCTTCAGAAGGTTAGGGGGCATGGAGTTGGGGGTAAGGTGTTAGCGTGGATAGAGGATTGGTTGTCTAATAGGAGGCAGAGAGTTGGTATCAATGGGTGCTATTCTGATTGGTGGTTGGTGACTAGTGGAGTGCTGCAGGGATCGGTGCTGGGGCCTCAGCTATTTACTATTTATATAGATGATCTGGAGGACGGGGCTGAGTGTAGGGTGACGAAATTTGCTGATGACACAAAGATAAGTGGAAAAGCAAATTGTGCGGAGGGTGTGGAAAGTCTGCAGAGGGATCTGGATTGGCTGAGCAAGTGGGCGAGGACCTGGCAGATGGAGTATAATGTTAGCAAGTGTGAGGTTATCCACTTTGGCAGGAATAATAGTAGGAGGGATTACTATTTAAAGGGCGAAAAGCTGCAGCATGCTACGGTGCAGAGGGACCTGGGGGTCCTTGTGCATGAGTCGCAAAAACCCAGTCTGCAGGTGCAGCAGGTGATCAAGAAGGCGAATGGGATGCTGGCCTTTACAGCGAGGGGGATAGAATATAAAAGCAGGGAGGTCTTGCTGCAACTGTACAGGGCACTGGTGAGGCCACAGCTGGAGTACTGTGTGCAGTTTTGGTCGCTGCACTTGCGCAAGGATATTTTGGCCTTGGAGGGAGTGCAGAGAAGGTTCACTAGGCTGATACCGGAGATGAGGGGGTTAGACTATGAAGAGAGACTAAATAGACTGGGTCTGTATTCGTTGGAGTTTAGAAGGATGAGGGGCGATCTTATAGAGACGTATAAGATAATGAAAGGGATAGATAGGGTAGAGGTAGAGAGATTCTTCCCGCTCAGAAAGGACAGCAGGACTAGAGGGCACAGCCTCAAGATAAGGGGGGGGTGGCAGTTTAGAACGGAGTTGAGGAGGAACTTCTTCACTCAAAGGGTGGTGAATCTCTGGAATTCTCTGCCCGTTGAAGTAAATATATTTAAATATATTTAAGACACAGGTAGATAGGTTTTTGACAGACAAGGGAATTAAGGGTTATAGGGGAAAAGCGGGAAAGTGGAACTGAGCCACTTCAGGTCAGCCATGATCTTATTGAATGGCAGGGCAGGCTCAAAGGGCTAGATGGCCTACGCCTGCTCCTATTTCTTATGTTCTTATGTTAATGTTAGAAAGAGGAGTAAGAAAACATAGAAGAGACGAGATTAGAAGTTCTCAGGATCATTGGAACAGGAGTACACCATTCAGCCCCTGAAGCCTACTTCACTTATGAATTCGATCATAATCCACCTACCTTCCTTCGTTCTTTAATATCTATAACAAAATCTATTAATTTCAGATAGATGAGGCTGAATGAGGATTTTCCTGGCACCTAAGAAGGAGTGATCTTCAACTCTAAGAGATATCAGCACACCTCTTCCACTTCTCTCAGATACAAAGCAGTACTTTGAACAGAATTGAGTAAAAGTAGAAAGTAATTACTATGACTAGAATTACACAGAAGCTAAAGACAAAGAAACACCAACCTTCAGTAGCAGCATACCAAACAACTTCCTCCTTGTAGCAACTGGTTTATGGGTACTTTACAGTGAATAAATGAATTAGTTGACACAGGTTTTAGGTTGAAATATAATGAAGAGCTTAAGTGTGGTGGGTGGGTTTCTGGCAAATCTTAGTTAAAAACCAACATTTCTGGGAGGGGAACATAGGTGTGTTTTATTTTGTGGCGGATTTGTCACTCATTTCATGGATTTTGAATTTGTGCAATAAAGTAACCTTCTGCGTTAATCCTAGCTCAAGTTTGCTCTGCATTCTGTGTGTCACACAAAAATCAAGGGGTTGGAGAAAAATGACACAACTAATTAATTGAAACAAACTAATTCAAAACACCTATGGTAGTAAGAGGGAAACAGTGCTGCTTGAGTAGACTCTCGCCTGTCTGTAACAAATGTTGCATGCAATGTACTGTGTACACTGAAGTCACTGCATGATTTTGGGGTTGGCAAGTAGTTGCAGAAAAATAGGAACAGAAATAAATCTTACCTTGCCACCTATTATAACAGTTCTTGGAACAAAATACTTGTTTGGATCTTTTCTAATTCCTTACACAAAATGTAAACCAGTATTAATGACAAGTTAAGTTCAAGAACTGTACATGCATACAGCAGTTATAGTTATATAGTTATGACAGTTAATATACCTGGTACTAAAGGTCTTGAAAAATAACATTATGCATATTATAACATTATGCATATTATGCCATTGAATATACACCAAAATGGCATTTTGTTTGTGCATGATTTAGGTTAGAAATTAGAATGTTTTGTACCCATATCAAAGCTGAAAAATCGGGGAAATGAGGTTTAATTTCACTCTCAGATTCAAGAGAATCAATCAAATTTGATTTTCCCATAGTGTGTGGAAAATGCTTAAATGAAGGATAATATTCTCTTCACAATTACATGGAGATCAGAAAAAATATTTAGCCAAGTATGGGCAGACCTGCTCATAGAAACACTGCAATATAAACAATGCAGCTATTATTGAGTTGGAATGGTAACTAATATTGCAACAATAAAAATGCACCATGTTACAAGTAAATAAGGTTTAATGAATTTTGACTTACGGTTGTACATAACAATGACATAAAGACAATTCATCAGCTGCCGTTTGTACTCATGGATTCTCTTCACATGTACATCAAATATGGAAGATACGTTGACCTTGATTCCATACTCCTTTTCTAGTAAGGAAGCAAGTTTGACTTTATTCTCCTGTCGACACAAAAGGGAAAAATTAAACGAATTCTGTATACATAACTAGTTTTAGTAATTGCACAGAATGCTGAGTTTACATAATTTAAAATACTACACCTGTTTCACCGATGCAACATCATGAATAAATTCATCATTATTCACCAAGGCATGGAGCTTCTGCAACTGGTTCAGGTCTTTAATATAATCCCCTCCTATTTTCTATATGACATTAAAGAGGTTAATATTTTGTTTCCAAGTTCATTATACATCAACACGCTCTTTGCATTTTCAATAAGGCCACAATGTAATTTATCCAAAGTGGTTGCCTTGCTTTAAATTGCACTGGTATGAGATAGTCTTATGTAAAAAGTTTATCTAGTTTATTAATTTAATAACAGCTGGAAAGTGGTCTTAGGCTGGATAGCTCTTCTTTGAACTGCACAGATATGATGTACAGAATGGGTGTCTTCTGTGCCATAAATTTCTGAGGGTGGAATTTTATGATCCATCCCACTGGCGGGATCTTCTGACCCTGCCAAAGTCAGTAGAGTTTTGAATGACTCGTAGCATTTTCCAGCTCTGACTCCACAACAGGGCAGTAAAACTCCACTAAAAGATTTAATTACTATAGAACACCTTTGATTTAAAGAATGAAGATCTTCCGACAAAGGAGATCAAGATTTCTTTGTTGAATCTTGGCATGGTCCACATTTTGTACATGACTGAACAGTAGTGATTCAGATGGTGGAAGAACAGTATCCTTTGGGAAATGAAGAGACTGCAAGCTACTATCATTGACCTGTTAAAATCCAGTCACGTTTAAGCAATAATGTTTGGTAGGGATATGCACATTACTCTAAGAAGTGGTGTACTGTATACTTACAAGGGTCTTTGCTACAAAGCTGGCCGTAAAGTGTGTTTATACTTGGGAATGGTTCCACAGTGGTCTTGTTACTGGACTGGTATTTCAGAGGACAGAACAAATGATCTAGAAATATGAGTTCAAGTCCCACCACAGTAGTTGGGAAAGTAAAATTCAGTTAATTGAATTAGTCTGTAATTTTTAAAAAAAAGTTTGATTCAGAATAATGACCACATAGCTGCCAGAATGTTGTAAATGTCCAACTGGTTCACAGATGTCCTACACGCAAGGAAATCTGCCATTCTTACTCAGTTTTTCTATATGCATAAGTGACTCCAGTAGAATGGCTGACTCTTAAGTGACCTCAAAAATAGCCTGGCAAGCCATTCAAATGCCAAAAAGACCATTTTCTTTTCATTAGGAATGGATAATAAATGCCGGTCTTGCCACCAACATAATTCGTGAATGAAAAAGAAAAAAAACTTGTCTTTACTCAGCCCTTTGGTCTCTACCACCAAGATGAATCTATATGATCACAATGACTTCAGCTGCTTAACTAAAATCTACTTAAATGGCATTTTCCTTGAGCTTTTAGGCTACAAATCAAAAGGTGTTGCTGACACTGCTGGAAAATTTTAGTCTATTCAACATAAAGAAAAATGATTATAAATTGATGTGCCCTGATTTTTAGGTTCAAAAGGTCTTGATTCATAACCTGCCTGCATTGATTCTGAATTAGATGGATAGAAGTAAAATTGGTACACCCAAACCATTTCCATGAGCAGATGCCATGCTGCACTCCTTTCTGTAGCACTTTAGACAGCCTTTGAGTACTCTAAGGCCAACTCCCATCTTCTCCCATGAAAATCAGCAGACTTCTACCAGTTATGCTGCAGCTTTGTATAGAAGCACTGAGTCAGGCATTGGTAACCGCAGGTTATGCATTACAGGGATAGACATAGGTGATTAGTTTTGTTTGTTTTTATAATTCTGATGTGTTGGTTAAGTGCATCATGGGTGCTGTAAAAATAGTGGGCTTTCATCAAAATAAACTTCTTATTGTGATTGCAAATCAAATGAATGCTCAGCAGGAGCACTCCTTCTGGTTCCTGTATCACTCCTTGTTGATGTACAGGCCTGCTGAGCCACATGCATGCAGCCAATGGCATCCTTTGCTTTTGGAAAAGTCTGAAATGCTGACAAATTGATTTACTACTTCATCACACTATGGGAAATCCCTCCATAGTAAAGCCTGTTGTCACATTTCCCTGTGGTTTTGGTTGCAAGTATAGAAGACTCATGGGACTCTGGTAAATCACATCCAGGTGTGTTTGCTGTCTCCTCAATTTGCCCACAATTGAGCACTTATATATGGAAGTTCGCTACCTGCAGCTTACAGTTAGGTAGCCCTTGCCTTTTCACATTGCCTCTGATAATATTGGCTGGAGATGGGAACTCATTGGCCCACTGACCCCCACCCACCTGTCCTACTTTCCTCCTGATTCTGCTGTCAAAGCTGCCTCAGTGGGACTGGTAAGATTCTATCCAGGATGTTCTTCAAAGGTAAAGGCACAACACAGACTAAACAAATGGGCCATGGTAGGATTTCCAAGGTTCTAGCTATTAGGGAAAATACAATAGGTGGGCTTGTACAACAATCTGACAACCTTAGGATGATTTTTGCTGGTTCCAACTTTTCATTCCTGATCTCAAATTGCAATGGCATGATTTGAACTAAAATTTGTACATTATTAGATCCTTGAGTTACACCTTCAGTAACATAATAACAATGCTACTATACTGATCAAGGTGTCATGTTGACTGATTTCTACCAAAGCTGCAGATAAAGTTAACTGTTCTGCAGTTAATAAGCTAATATCAAGTGAAGAAACACATTCAGCATCTGGTCAAAAGCAATGGCTAAAACTGAAAACTTACAGAGCAAAATTTAATTTTGGCAGCGGTTAAAAATACATATTAGCAGATTGGCTGGCAATTACATATGGCAGCTTCTCTTTTCAATTAACTTCAGGAAAATTGGACAGGGTACATAACCAGTGCCTAATTTTAGTGTCCCTGCGAAATTGAGTTTTACATTTCTATTTGTTGGACAGTAAACTGCATACCTCAGCTAAAAGTGTAGCCAGTCCCGGATTGCAAAGCAAAAGCCATCGTCTGGGAGTGATTCCATTCGTCTTATTCTGAAATTTTGCTGGCTCAATATCACTGAAGTCCCTAAATCTAATTTGTAGAGAAAAGAACAGAAAACTAAAAAAAAATTACCAGCAACAAACCAACTTTGATTTTTAATATTCATATAATTTAAAAAATACATGGCACTAATAAAGGCAAACAGCAAAGACAAAATCAATTAAAAAGAATCCCTTAGGATAATGTAAAACTATGCTCTTATTCCAAAGCATTCATCAGAAAAATACTGTGGCACACCTCTGTATCTTGAAGTCAGATTAAATGGATTGAGGATTTATAATGTAAGGTGGGGAAGATCATTAGCAAAATTATCTATCAATACAAGGGGTTGAATCTTGCACTCTCCACCCTTGGTGTGTTTGGTGGCAGGAGGGCTGCTAATCAGGCAGGAAGTTTGGAGGGTGAGGACATTACCACCTTTGTACCACCACCCTGATTAAGTCTGCTCCAATTAAGACCTTTAAATGACCAATCAATGGTTTTATCCTGCCACCGCTGATATTAACTCAGCAGCAGGCTGCGACTTTGTATGTGAGGAGCATGATGACAAGCAAATTCACGTGGGTGTTGATTGTGGGTTCTCAGGGGATGGGGAAGAGGGCCCTGGTCCAAAAGCAGAAAGTGCCTGATTGGGGCCCTAGTCCAAAGACCAAAGACACAAACTGGGGGGGCGGGGCAGCATTGGAAATGAGGGGGCCCACTGAGCCATCTTTTTGCCTTTACAGCCAGTCCCCCTCAAACCCCTCTCTCATAAACCCACCCTGTGGCTCTGCATTTGACAATTGCTAAGACTTGGGTGTATGTTGTAGCAGGAGTTCACATCCTCACACTGGTGTTGCTGATCATTAGAGCTGCCAACCCTTGATTAACTCTTGCCCAGAAGGCCTGCCACTGTCCTCTCAAATGCTTGATTGGCACAAGATATGGCAGGCCTTCCAAAAAAGTGACATTGTCTCTCATTGACTCTGCAGCTGAGATCCTTGTTGCTTCCATAAAGTTCCACCTAAGATTTTGCGTTCCACCGAATTCTCATATTTTTAATGTGTAATCTATCACATATAGTTTGAGGGCTGACTGAGAGGCACCCTAATAATTACTGCTTCAGGACATGGAGAGCAAGACTTAGCTGAGATCTATCAGGAAGTGTCAAATGAAGGATTCATGGTGTGCATTTCTGCGAGGATTCTTTAGGGATTGGGGCCAAATGTAGATTGGGTATGACTGACTATTTGTCCCTCTTAGGGATGTGTATGAGTCAGACGAATCTAACTGGAAAGGAGCTACAGCTAAAATATATATGCAAAATGCTCCAAGCAATATTAAACACTGCAGCTGAGCAGTTCAGGTTTGACATGGCTCAATGATTACAGTCCTTAAGGCTGGGCACAAAGATGCCTCTCAAATTTGCAGATGAGTGAGAGACAATGCTGAAGAAACCTTCACTTGTGAGATGACATGGTAGTTCACAAGTTCCACATTCTTCAGGAGAATCTGATGCCACCAGTGATTCTAAAGGTTATTGTTGTACTTAATGTTTTTATAAGTTGCTTATTACAAGGCTTTACTGGTAACTTCTGTAGAATATCACAATCCTCAGCTTGTAGATGCATACAAGAGGTCACCAACACCCTACAAAGCACACAATTATATTCAGTTCTCCTTGGGTGAAGCCAGCGGGGCTGCCAGAGCAGTGGGATTTGCAGCAATTTCTCTGGCTTCCCATAGGTACGATTATCACTGCTGTCTTTAAAGTCAAGCATGTTCAGTAAACAATCTTCTTTGGATAACCTTATTTCTGAGACCACAAAGTTGATGATCTCAAAGAGTATCTTCTAATGACTCACCAAATTCACAGGGAACGATCTTACAGGCTTGTCACACCGATCGATCGGTGTAGTGAGCCGGTAAGATCGCAAGAGAGATGAAAAACTGCATCCGGTATCTCATCTTTCACAATCTTATCAGCTCTGGTTTGCTGGCATGATCAGCGTCAAACCCAAGAAAACTGATTTTAATATTTAAATTTTAAATATTCAGAGTTAACCTGGGTCGGAATTGTCCAGGTTCATTTTCCAGATCAGCCTCACTAATGGAGGTCCTCACCTGTGAGGATTCATTTGGTCCCCAGCAACAGGGATCAGACACAGTGGCCTCACCAGTGGAACCAGAAGCCATTAAGGCCCCCCTCCCCCCACTGAGTGATTGGCGGCAGTGCCTCTTGGGCATTGCCAACCTGGCACTGCCAGTGTGAGACCCTGGCAGTATAGCCTGGCACCACCATCCTGGCACTGCTGGTGGCTATAATAGAGAAGGTATAATTAGTGATCGGCTGCAGCGACATCTACATTAATTAGCACTCATTGGGTGGGATTTTATGACCTTGTTATGTCCATTTTTGAGCACAGAAATGTCATAAAATCAGACATGAAGCATATAGCAGGAATGGCACCTGTTCCCACTTTACAACAGTGAGAAAATTGGCACGATTGGGAGCCTGCCCAAACTGGGCAGGATGTCAATTTACATGTTATTACATTAATCATAAAGTCAATAACAGGCCTTCACACCCAATCATCCCAGCTCGCCTGCCTTTACCACCTCGCTCGCTGCAACTGGGTCAGTCTGGAAAACATCTCCTGTATATAAGTCAGACTCTGGTGCTGCATTAGTCTGGCCAAGCGAGGAGGTATATCGCCACGTTCAAACAGCTCTGTTCTGTTCAGAGGGGGCTATTTTGTGGTGGCCATGTTGCACTTCAGATTGGGGGTGTGGCTCACGGGGTCCAACCTCACACTTCTAGCATGAACTCGGGTCACAGCACTGACCTTGGATCATAGGGTTCACTCATGGTACTAGTGCACGCAGCTGGAAGCACTGTTGCAGGTGGGGGTTTGCTGAAAATAGTGAATAGTTTCAAGGCTTTTAAAGCAGCATTTGTCTGTGGCCACTAATGCCCATTGTGGTGGGTTCTGGGTCTCTGTCTGTGAGTGGGGGGGAGGCGGGGAATGGGTGGCAGGGCAGAGACCCTGGCAGTACTGCACATGGGTTTCCTTCGAGCAGCTGTTGGATATTATGTGCTGCTGAGCGCTCTGGCTCCAAAAAGAGACAGTGCAACACCTGTGCCATTCATTGCAGGACATGGCACCTCGGGGCACAAGTGGGGTGGGAGGGGGATGTGGGCTGTGAAACTGACAGCTGCCTCATGCCACAGGGTCCTTCCAAACCGCCAGCAGAGGTCTTTGTGGCATCTCACAAGCATCCGTCGACAAGTGTGTGAGGGAGGTTACAGATGTCTGGGCTGTATGTCTGGGCTGGTTAGTATATCAAATTTGACTTGGACCAAGCCCAGCAGCAAACCCAGGCTGCAAGATTTGCAGCCATTATGGGGATGCCAAATGTGCAAGGGATTATAGACTGCACCCATGCAGGACCACAGTCAAAAATCCAGCAAGATTCATGAATAGAAAGGGCTTCCATTCAATAAATGTGCAATTGGTGTGTGATGATCAACTCAACATTATGCACATCTGTGCCAGACATCTCGGCAGCATGCATGACAGCTTCATCTTGAGGAGCTTGGATGTCCTGGAGGTCTTTGGGAGGTACCTGGGTGCAGGGATGGTTTGAAGGGGATATAGGGGTACCTGCTTCGGACCTGGCTGAAGACGCCTGTGCAGAGGCCTGAGGCCGAGGCAGGGACCTGATATAATGAGGCCCACATTGCCATAATGCAGCGGTGCATACAGCTCCTCAAAATGCGGTTCAGGTGCCTGGACCCCTCTGGAGAGGCCTTCCAATGTGTGATATCATCACACATTGTGGTGTTGCCCTACACCCTACCCAACCTTGCACAGCAGCAAGGAGGCATTTTGGAGGAGGAGGAGGACATAGAGGACAAACAGCCAGGTATTTGGAGAGGAAGCAGCCCATCAGGGGGAGGAAGAGAAGGACAACAAGTAAGAGCAACAGCACCCACGTGCTGGAGGGCTGGCCTCAGCAAGGGTCAGACATGTGAGGGCTGTGAGGGAGGCCTTGATCAATACAAGGTTTGGCAACTAGGAAACTATTGCCACATGTTGGTTCCATCCACCCCACTTCCAGAGTCCTATAATCTCAAAGAACAAAGAACAACACAGCATGGGAAACAGGCCCTTCAGCCCAACAAGCCCGCGCCGCCATTTTAACAATGTGCTTTTCCTCCTCCACTCTTGACCCATGTCTATGCTTATGGTACCCCAATTGGAAACCAGATTAAGGGGAGAGTAATTTAGGGACAATTTGTTACACCAATCAGCCTAAGAGCACATCTTTGGGGTGTGGAGGAAACCGGAGCACCTGGAGGAAACCCACGCAACCACAGGGAGAATGCGCAAACTCCCACAGATACTGGCCCAAATCCATGTATCTGCACAGCAAACAGTGATAGTCACTGAGCTGTTGTGGTGCCCATCTGCTGGTCCAGTTTAAACAGTTTAATCTGCTGCAACATTGTAACACTGGAAGGGTGAGCTGTATTAGTGAGTTTCTGTGGCAGACAGGATGATGATGACTTGCTATGCACCATTGTGATGATGCCTTGACGCAAATTGTCTGATTCCTACCTGTCCCCACTATGCACACTGGCACCTGGGCCCACATCTGGATGGTGGATAAAGGATCACTAAATCCCCATGCCGGGGGCGGGGGGCAGGGGGGCGGGGGGGTGGTGATGAACCTATCGTAGCTTCTGGGGCTGCCATGGCAGATGGTGTAAGTTGCTGTCAATGCATGTCACCTGCTGTAGCCAATGATTTGTTTGACTGCCTTCATTTTCTTAGTGACAAAGTGTTGTTGGGGGTGGGGGGGGGGCTCTCCATTTACAGCAACCTACAAGTTCCCTCTGAGGTAAGGGCTTACCTGTTCGAGACAAATCAGTCACTGATGGGTGGTGAAATGACATTTATTTGTGCCAATAAAAGTTCTTAATGATAAGTAATAACATGCAAATATGTTAACTTGAGGCTTTAAAGTGCATAACTATTCTATCCACTTTGTGCTGCCCTCCACCCATGCAATCTTAGGGCTGCTACAACTTCCTAACTTTACGTGGCCTATCCCCATGTCTTGGTGTTTCCCCAGGATGTACATTGGAGGTTAAGGTGGCCAGAGCTCTATGGCCCCCCGTGGCCTGTGATGCCCTTGGCGATTGCCCTCTGGAGGGCCTGGATCTTGTGGGCCCTGGCTGGCTTCCAGGTGTCTGGGATATTTCCGTGACATCCTCTTCATCCCGCTGCCCCTGAGATGCCCCAGTGTCAGGATAGGGGGAGTCAGGTGTAGCTGCAGCTGCTGTCTCTGTGTGGAGACCTCTGGCATGGGCTGCAGCCCTTCCTCCTCTCTCAGGGTTCCTGTGGGCCCCTGGGTTGCTCCATGGGATGTCAGTCCTTCTGCAGTGAGCTCCAGAAGCTCTGATGTCACTTGGCCCTGCCAGTCTTGTTGGACCGCCTGGATTCTAGACATGGTGGTTGAGCCCTCTGCAATGGCTACCCGAGTCAGGGGCCACCTGTCAATGGCAACAGTAAGTCCACTAAGACTGCAGTCCCTTGGCCATGACCCTCTGTGACTGGGCCATGTTCTCAAGGGCTGTTGCCGTAGCCCTCTGTGTCTCCTGCGTGCCTCTCAGCCATGGGCCACAGAATCTTGAGAAGCTTGTTAAGGCCCTCAGCAATGGCCCTCTGGGACTCCACTGTAGCCTGCTTTGGCTTGACCATCACTTGGACTCTGCCACTCATGGTGAGAATTCCCTGCCCCAAGCTCTCCACCGTGGATGCCACCCTTGCAGTATTGGTCTGAGAACCACACAAAATAGATAATAGCTGGTCTACCTGCAAGTTTTGAGACTCCTCCCAACAGCCTTGCACTCAGTCTAGTGCTGCCATCAGCCCTTCACACATTCCCTGGCTCTGTTGCTGCATATCCAGCAGCTGAAGGAGAAGTGATCACAAAGGTTCAGCATGTAACCTGGGGCCAGCTGAGTCCTTGCTTCCAGCAGGCCACCGCCTGCCACAGGCGGGTTCAACTGGGAGACGATTTTACTGCATTTGGTGTCATATGTGGGAGTTCCTGGAGACAACTCGTCTCCCGAAAGTCCACGTGTGTCAAGTGTTTGGAGCTGCAGCGTTTGAGGGACAGGGTCAGGGAGCTAGAGCTGCGGCTTGAGGATGTATTTTTATTAAGGGAGAATGAAACAATAATGGATAGGAACCATAGTCAGGTGGAGACACCTGGGCCTAAGAGGGAGGACAGGTGGGTAACCGTTAGGAAGGGCAAAAAGCAGAAGGGTCATGTTCCAAAGAGGAGCCCAGTGGTAGTCTCCCAAAACATCAAGAGAAGGGCAACAAATGAGGGAGGTGGTCTTCCAGAGGTAAGACAGGAGGACCAGATTGCCTTAGAAGGAAGGAAGGGGACTAGAAGTGAGATAGTGGTGGGGGATGGGAGGGTTAAAGGAATAGATAGGCGGTTCTGTGGACAAAATTGAGACTCCAGGATGGTAGTCTCCCTCCCTGGAGCAGGGGTACAGGATGTTTCAGAGAGGGTAGAAGGAATATTGAAGGCTGAAGGGAATCAAGCAGACGTAATTGTGCATATAGGTGAGATGGACGTAGGAAGAGCAGGGGGGAAATACGTAAGCAGTTTAGGGAATTGGGTGCCAGACTAAAGAGCAGGGCCTCCAGGGTGGCAATCTCTGGGCTGCTACCAGTGTCTAGTGACAGTGGGGCTAGGAATACTGAGATCCTTCAACTGAATGCATGGCTGAAGGATTGGTGTAAGACGGAGGGTTTTACATTTGTTAATCATTGGGAAGTTTTTGTGAGAGAAGGGCACCTGTATAGGAAAGATGGGGAACACTTAAATGGGAAGGGCATGAATATCTTAGCTGGGAGGTTAGCTGGAGTGTTTTGGCAGGGTTTAAACTAATGTGGAGGGGGGGTGGGGATGAAACCAATAGCTCAGTAGGCACTGGGATTGGGAGCGAGTTGGGTGCCGGGGTAAGGTTAGACGAGAAGAAAATCATCCTGGAGAAGGAGGACCCAAGTGGGCCTGGAGTGCATCTGTTTTAACGCGAGGAGCATAATGGCTAAGACGGATGAACTTAGGGCCTTAATGTTTACAAGGAATTTAGATGTTGTTGCAGTGACAGAGACGTGGTTAAAAGAAGGGCAGGACTGGCAGCTAAATATTCCTGGGTATAAGTGTTTCAGGCGTGACAAAGGAGGGTCAAAAACAGGTGGGGAAGTGGCATTGTTAGTTAGGGACCACATTACAGCAATACAAAGGGAGAACAATTTAGAGGAGCCAGGAAATGAGTTGCTGTGGGTGGAATTCAGGAACAGGAAGGGAGCAATCACCATGCTGGGGGTATACTATAGGCCCTATATATAGACTATATAGACTACAGAGGGGGCTATACTGGATTTAGTTCTGGAAAATGAGCCTGGTCAGGTGTTTGAGGTTTCAGTAGGGGAACATGTGGCAAATAGCGACCACAATTCTGTCTACTAATGGAAAAGGATGAGTGCTGTCCGAAGGGGAGGGTGCTAAATTGGGGGAAGGCAAGCTACAGCCAGATTAGGCAGGAATTTATAGCCACAGATTGGGAGCAGTTGTTTGAGGGTAAGTCCACGTTTGGCATGTGGGAGTCTTTTAAGGGACAACTGATAAGGTTGCAGGACAGACATGTGCCTGTTAAGAGGAAGGATAGGAAAGGTCGGATTAGAGAGCCGTGGATAACTAGGGATATTGAGGACTTGGTCAGGAAGAAAAGAGAGGCGTATGTTAGGTCCAAGCAACTGGGAACGGAGAGAGCTTTGGAGGAATACAGAGAGAGTAGGAGGGAACTCAAATGGGGAGTTAGAAGGGCGAAAAGGGGGCATGAAATGGTCTTGGCAGACATGATTATGGGAAATCCAAAGGCATTTTACTCATATGTTAGGAACAAAAGGGTGGTTAGAGAAAAAATCGGTCCTCTTAGGGACAGAGGAGGGGAACTATGCTTAGAGCCCGAGGGAATGGGGGAGATCCTGAATGAATACTTTGCATCAGTATTCACGAAGGAGAGGGACTTGTTGTCTGATAGTGTCTTGGAGGGAGTTGTAGACCTGTTAGAGGAAATATCCATTACGAGGGAGGAAGTGTTAGAGTTTTTAGGTAGTATTAAAACTGATAAATCTCCAGGGCCTGATGGCATTTATTCTAGGCTGCTTAGGGAGATGAGGGATGAAATTGCTGGGCCTCTGACGCAAATCTTTGTCTCTTCTTTGGACACAGGTGAGGTCCCAGTGGACTGGAGGATAGCAAACGTGGTACCGTTGTTTAAAAAGGGTAGTAGGGATAACCCGGGTAATTATAGACCGGTGAGTTTGACATCAGTGGTAGGGAAGTTGTTGGAGAGGATTCTTAGAAATAGGATGTATACGCATTTAGAGCATGGCAATCTGATTAGCGATAGGCAACATGGCTTTGTAAAGGGGAGGTCGTGCCTTATGAATCTGGTAGAACTTTTTGAGGAGGTGACAGGAACGGTTGACGAAGGACGAGCTGTGGATGTCGTTTATATGGATTTCAGTAAGGTGTTTGACAAAGTCCCTCGTGGTAGGTTGGTGGAAAAGGTTAAGGCTCATGGGATACAAGGGCAGGTGGCTAGATGGATTGAGAACTGGCTTGGTAACAGGAGACGGAGGCTAGTAGTGGAAGGATCTTTTTCTAGCTGGAGGTCTGTCACTAGTGGTGTGCTGCAGGGCTCAGTACTGGGACCTTTGCTATTTGTAATATACATGAATGACTTGGAAGAGGGAATAACTGGTGTGATCAGCAAGTTTGCAGATGCCACAAAGATGGCTGGGCTTGCTGATAGTAATGAGCAGTGTCAGGCAATACAGCAGGATATAGATAGGCTGGTATATTGGGCAGAGAAATGGCAGATGGAATTTAATCCAGATAAATGCAAGGTGATGCATTTTGGAAGAAATGATGTAGGGGAGAGTTATACGATAAATGGTAGGACTATTAAGAAACGCAGAGGGACCTAGGTGTGCAGGTACACAAGTCCTTGAAGGTGGCAGTACAGGTGGAGAAGGTGGCGAAGAAAGCTTATGGTATGCTTGCCTTTACAAGAAGGGGTAGAGTATAAAAGCTGGCGTCTAATGTTGCAGTTGTATAGAACGTTGGTTAGACCGCATTTAGAGTACTGCGTCCAGTTCTGGTTGCTGTACTACCAGAAGGACGTGGAGACCCTGGAGAGAGTGCAGAGGAGGTTTACCAGGATGCTGCCTGGTATGGAAGGACTTAGCTATGAAGAGAGATTGGGCAAATTGGGCCTGTTCTCCTTAGAAAGAAGGAAAATGAGGGGAGATCAAATAGAGGTGTATAAGATTATGAAAGGTATAGATAGAGTGAACAGTGGTAAGCTTTTTCCCAGGTTGGATACAGAAATTACAAGGGGCCACGGGTTTAGGGTGAGAGCGGTGAGGTATAATTCAGATGTTAGAGGGAGGTTTTTCACACAGAGGGTTGTGGGGGCCTGGAAAGCACTGCCAAGTAGGGTGGTGGAGGCAGGCACGCTAGAGTTGTTTAAGGCTTACCTAGATAGGCACATGAGCAGACTAGAGATGGAGGGATACAAAAGATTGTTCTAAATAAGGATCAAGAGCCTCAGAACGTTCCTGGGAATCAATAGATTCCTATGGACCGTCCAACATAAATTATGGCTCACCCGTCTTATGTTTGAGCTTCTGGGGATTCCGTGAATGTCTGTATACGTTGTGTATGTTGATTGATGTCTTTTTTTTAACATCCACAGGTGAGTCGGTCCACCTTGTTGTCCAACAAGGGGCTTACACGCGGTGGGTCGTGCGAGGGCTGCTCTTGGATGTTGCTTCGAGAGTTGCCTCGTGCTTCACGTCATTAGTGTATGCTTAAACTGGACCAGCTGACGGGCAACATGAGAGCTCAGTGACTATCACTGTTTGCTGTGCAGATACATGGATTTGGGCCAGTGTCTGTGGGAGTTTGCACATCCACAGATTGCACATTCTCCTCATGCTTGCGTGGGTTTTCTCCGGGTGCTCCGGTTTCCTCCCACACCCCAAAAACGTGCTCTTAGGCTGATTGGTGTTAACAAATCGTCCCTAAATTAAGCGTCCCTCAATCTGGTTATAATTTCTTTATTGTGGAGTCCAATAGGCACAGACAAAGCTCATAGGTAGAAGAGGGCACTCATAATGTTAAAATGGCGGCACGGGCTTGTTGGGCCAAAGGGCCTGTTTCCTGTTGTTCTTTATACATTGCATGTGTTTCCCAGACACATTCTCCCCCTGATCATTGCCCTGCACTCAACTCTGGAACACCTAGGCCTCAGACATTCCCTCCTCTACCTCATGTACATCAGCAGATATGTCATGTGCACAAGAGAGTGATCCAGATGTCTCAGCACTAACTGATATGAGAGTTTCTGGGATGGGGAATTGTGAGGTGGAAGCTGACGACAAACTGGCGCACCCTTGGAGGTCCCTTCATCCGCTTCCTCCAAGGAGTCTTCCGAGCTGTCAGGGGCAGGATGGGTGGGAGCAGCAGTGAGTGCCACAATGCCAGATGGCCCAGGCATGTTGAGATCCCTTCTTGCAAGTCAGGACAGAAGGTTAAGTGCAAGGGAGGGAGAGGAATCTGGGGTGCAGATGATTTACTTGATATTTATTCATTAAACAAAGAACAAAAAAATCCACAGTACAGGAACAGGCCCTTCAGCCCTCCAAGCCTGCACCAAGCATGCTGCCCGTCGGAACTAAAGCCCCCCACCTTTCCAGGGACCATATCCCTCCATTCCCATCCTATTCATGTATTTGCCCCTTAAAAGTCATTATTGCATCTGCTTCCAATACTTCTCCTGGCACAGAGTTCCAGGCACCCACCACCCTCTGTGTAAAAAACTTGCCTCATACATCTCCTTTAAATCTTGCCCCTCACACCTTAAATGTATGCCCCCTAGTAACTGACCCAAATTGAATGGACAGGTGCTCACTTCTAGACTCCAGCCTGACCATGCTGTCACTGATGGTCGGGATGTTCTCTCCCACAAGCTCCCGTGCCTGTTCCTCAAAGGGGATAAGGACTCGGAGGTCAGGCTCACTACCCACTGTCTTTGCCCTCTCCTGGCGGTCATGGGCATTCTTTTCCTTTGGGGACAGAAGGAACCATGAAAAATCTGATGGTATGATTAAAGAACAAAGAACAACACAGCACAGGAAACAGGCCCTTCGGCCCAATGAGCCCGCGCCGCCATTTTAACATTGTGCTTTTCCTCTTCCATCCTTGGCCCATGTCTATGTTTTTGGCACCCACATTGGAAACCAGATTGAGGGGAGAATAATTTAGGGACAATTTGTTACACCAATCAGCCTAAGAGCACATCTTTGGGGTGTGGGAGGAAACCGGAGCACCCGGAGGAAACCCATGCAACCACAGGGAGAATGCGCAAACTCCCACAGATACTGGCCCAATTCCATGTATCTGCACAGCAAATAGTGATAGTCACTGAGCAGTGTATCACGGGGTGGCCCTCAGAGGGCAACCATTGTGATATTCTTGGGGGGCAGGGTCGGGAGGAAGAAGGTGCTTGGGGGTCAGGGACTGGAAGCATACAGAGTGCAGGGGGTGGGGAGATTCAGGGGCTGATTTGGGGAAAGATGCTAGATGGGGTTAAACATTCACCCTTGCTGCCTAGAAGAGGTAATTTATCTTCTTGCAGCACTGCTTGCCAGTTCTTCTGGCCAGTGCCATGGCATTCACAGATGCGGCCACTGCCTCCCAGGCTGTTTTTCTGTTGCTTCCCCGGGATGACGTCCTGTTAGGGGGAAGCGAGTATCCTGTCTTGCCTCCTGCAACCTGGCCAGCTCAAATTTGGAAAATTTGGGAACTGCCAATCTCAATGTCATTTCTTCCTGCACTGCTTGCTTGTCGGTCCATCCTTGGGGTTTTTATGGCGTGCCCCTTGTTAGGGCAGATCAACTGCAGGCAGTTTACGTGAGCATTCCAGCAAGTTAAATGCAGTTTGCTTGTTGCCATTGAGGGAAAGCCAAGTGAGCAGTTGCAGGTGTGCTGGTGGGGTGATGAATTTGTGGCTCTGTGATGATTTGGGGGCAGGGAAGAGTGAGGGACAGAGGATCATGTCAGACAGCCATTGGGCCCAGGAGGTGATGGGGGCCATGTGCCAGTGGGTCCAGGGGGGAGGGTAAGTAATGTTGGTGGGGGGGGGGGGGGTGGAGTCCAATGTCCGTAGAGGCCAAGGGGAGGCTGTATCTGGCCCAGGAAGGATCTGGCAGAGGAGATACTTTATTTTAGTAACTTTTTTGTGCAAGTGCAGTTTTTGAAGCTCCACTTTTTTGGGTGCATCAAGCACCGCCCCTCCCCACCCCCAACTGCCTCTGTAGTGAGAAAATGACTCATACAAAATTTTGTACACAAAGTGCTTAAGATTGGGCTTGAAAATGTGCCCAAAAAACAGATCTGGAACTCTCCCAGTTTCAAGCCCGCCTGGCACTTAGAAAAATCTAATAAAATTCCATCCAACGTGCAAGTGGGTAGATGACAACTACTGGAAGAACCTTCACTGGCTTGTTGGGAGATGCTGATCTTGTCTCTGATGTAGGAACCGTTCCTATCCTTGCCAGTCAACTGTACTGCCTGCTCCTCAAAGCAGGTGAGTGGTTCGAGCTCCGGCATCCCTCCTCTGATCAGGGATCTCTCCCTCATGTTGTGGACAATCTTGTCCTACATAGACTGTGAGCAGATAATAAACATGCATGCCCTCTGTGTGCTGGCTGAGGATGTGACTTTTGCAGGCTATCACAAGAAATGGAGATGTTAAACCGTGTGTGACGCAATCAGTGATGATGTCCCTTCTGCGGGCAGCGTGTGAGATCCCTGTGGACTGTTGCTTTTCCAATACCTGATGTCATTATGAAATTGTGAGCTGAGTGAAGATGAGGTTCACTTATCTTGGTGGACTGGATAAGATCGCTGCGCTGAAGGGTGGTCTTAAGAACAAAGAACAAAGAACAGAAACAGCCCGGAAACAGGCCCTTTGGCCCAACCAGCCCACGCCGCCATTTTAACATTACCAGTCCCCCCTCCACCCATGACCCTTATCTATGCTTATGGCATTCCACATTGAGGGAAACTAATTTAGGGACAATTTATTACCTCCAATCAGCCTAATAGCACATCTTTGGGGTGTGGGAGGAAACCGGAGCAGCCGGATAAAACCCACGCAAGCGCGGGGAGAATGCGCAAACTCCCACAGACATTGGCCCAAATCATGTGTCTGCACAGCAAACAGCGATAGTCACTGAGCTGTCGTGTTGCTCAGCATCTGGTCCAGTTTAAGCACACACTAACGACATGAAGCACTAGGCTATTCTTGAACATCCAAGAGCAGCCCTAGTACAACCCATCGCGTGTAAGCCCCTCGTTGGACAACAAGGCGGACCGACTTAAAACCTGTGAATTAAAAGAGAAAAAAATTAGTATCATTCCACATCCTTTTACATTACCAGGGACGTCCCAATGCTAATGAATCTTATTTAAAACAATCTCCTACATCCTCCCATCTCCAACCCACTCATGTGCCTGTCTAAGTAACTCTTAAACAACTCCAGTGTGCCTGCCTCCACCACCTTACTTGGCAGAGCAATCCATGCCCCCACTACCCTCTGTGTGAAAAACCTCCCCCTAATATCCGTGTTACACCTCTCCCCCCTCACCCTAAGCCCGTGGCCCCTCGTACTGTGTGTCTCTAACACAGGAAATAGCTTATCTCTGTTTATCTATACCCTTCATAATCTTATATACCTCTATCAGATCCCCCCTCAGTCGCCGTCTTTCGAAGGAAAACAGCCCCAATTTGCTCAATCTTTCCTCATAACCCAGTTCTTCCATACCAGGCAACATCCTGGTTAACCTCCTCTGCACTCTCTCCAGAGTCTCCACGTCCTTCCGGTAGTAAGGCGACCAGAACTGGACGCAGTCCTCCAAATGCGGCCTAACCAACGTTCTATACAACTGCAACATTAGACTCCAACTCTTATACTCTATACCCCTTCCTATAAAGGCTAACATACCACAGGCTTTCTTCACAACCTTCTCCACTTGTACTGCCACCTTCAATGACTTGTGCACTTGCACCCCCAGGTCCCGCTGCTTTTCTATGCTCTTTATAGGCTTACCCTTTATCATATAACTCCCCCTACATTATTCCGGCCAAAATGCATCACCTCACATTTATCAGGATTAAACTCCATTTGCCATATATCTGCCCAATATACCAGCCTATCAATATCCCATTGTATTGCCAGACACTGCTCCTCACTGCCTGCCAATCCAGCCATCTTAGTGTCATCTGCAAATTTGCTGATCACACCACTTACTCCCTCTTGCAAGTCATTTATATATACTACAAAGAGAAGAGGTCCCAGTACTGAGCCCTGTGGCACACCACTAGTGACAGACCTCCAGCTAGAAAAGGACCCTTCCACTACTATTCTCTGTCTCCGCTTAGCAAGCCAGTTCTCAACTCATCTAGATACCTGGCCTTGTATCTCATGAGCCTTAATCTTTTCTACCAACCTACCATGAGGGACTTTGTCAAACGCCTTACTGAAAACCACATAGACGACATCAACGGCTCGTCCTTCGTCAACCGTTTTTGTCACCTCCTCAAAAAATTCTACCAGATTTGTAAGGCAAGACTTCCCCTTTACAAAGCCATGCTGCGTATCCTTAATCAGATCGCAACGCTCTAAGCGTTCACACATCCTATCCCTAAGAATCCTCTCCATCAACTTGCCTACCAAACTCACTGGACTATAGTTATCAGGGTTATCCCTCCTACCCTTTTTAAACAATGGTACCACGTTCGCTATGATGACCTCTTCCCAAATCTGTGTCACAAGGTTCGTGGAGCTCTGGTTCCCATTACAAGATTAGCTGGCCCTCGACAGCTGGAGAAGTCTTTCCAGACAGCTGCTGCTGCACTTAGGGGCCATCAGTTACTACAACAGGCCCTGGGCTGCAGAGAATGGCAGTCAGAACTTCAACTCACTGAAGTAATGGAGGAGATGATGAATGCCAACCCACCCCGCTTGAGATTTGACAAATTGCTTGTTTGTGAATACCCAATGAGCTGAAAATCAGTTGATCTAGCGCAGCAACGCACTTAATCATTCAGAAGGAGTTATGGTGACTTTCCTACCCACCGCCACAGTAAGTCTCTGAAGGAAAAATTCAGCCTTATGATTCTGTAAGACAATATTACATTAGCTGGCTGAACAGTGGGCACAGACAGGGACTGTATGACTTCCTTTTGTGTCGCAGAGGATAAAGTCAGGCAGCAGCAGTTGCAGTATTTTTGTCAGGCTGGAGAAATACTCCTGTATCTCCTAATGCCACAAAAGTAAAAACAGATTTAACCTGTGGAACTACCTTTGGCTGGAATGTCAGTTGCTATGCTTGAGGGTTCAGATCAGCTGCTGCACTCAATACTCCCTTGAAATGAAAATTTTGGTCTATATGTGTTATAGGATCACAATTTGCCTTGTAAGTACTCCATAACCTAACTCAATGGAGAGGAGGATGGTGGGGTGGCGCTCCAACTGCCCACCATAGTAAGGGAGGATTATCCTGGTCGTAGTGTCAACAGGAATGGGCCGGTAAACATTTTCAAGGCACACTGCTCTATTTCCATCCTTGGGAGATCTAGAAATTCAGCCCTTCAGTTTCTGTAGTCATGATTTTAGATGCATTTTTCCATTAAAATTTAACACGCTAGAGCGCTATTTGAAACAGTCTTTCGCAAAATCACTGAGATGCTACTAAATATTTAAAAAGCATATCCTTACATCTGATCTTTGATGATCTGGGAATGAATCTTAGCTACTCCATTCACTGTATGAGAACCAACAATGCACAAATGTGCCATATTTATCTTCTTTTCTCCTTCCTCTTCCACCAGAGACATTCGTCTTAAGCGCTGGTCGTCTCTAGGATATAAACTTCTAATTTTCTTTGGAAAAGAACAATTGTAAGAATACAGAATTTTGAAGAACAAAGTCTGTGATTGAAAGAATCAAGTTAAAGTGAAAGTTTATTTATTAGTCACAAGTAAGGCTTACATTAACATTGCAATGGAATTACTCTGAAATTCCTCGAGTTGCCACAGTCTGGCGCCTGTTCGGACAGTGCACCTAACCAGCAAGTCTTTCAGAACGTGGGAGGAAACACCCACAGTAAACCTACACAGACATATGGAGAACGTGCAGACTCCACACAAACAGTGACCCAAGCTGGGAAGCAAAACCAGGTCCCTGGTGCTGTGAAGCAGCAGTGCTAAGCATTAATTTGAACTGCTACTCAGGTCAAATTAATCAAAATGATTGACCAATTCATTCTAAATAGCTGCAGTGTTTTCTTTGAAGGAAAGGGCATTTAATTAAAAAGAATAAAGGAAATTTGATCTCACTAAAATGGGTAGGGACAATATGTTATAATTGATCATGCTAAAGGTATGGGCTTGTTCTGTTGGCATAGGTGGCTATTTATATCCTACTCCTTAAATATGTGAATAATAGGCTTAACACCTGTTTTGGAACCCCAACATTAAATATGTGAGTGACCATTCAGGGCTTTTCATACCTTCTACCTTCACACTCCTCTGTCTTCCTTAAGTCCCAGCATTATGGAAACTTCCCTTCCGTTTCCCATGTCTCCCTAGTCACAATAGGACATCACTGCTCTTTGTTCTGCTTGTACTTGCAGAAGACCTTCTATGGTCCTCACAACCTTTTCCCCATTTTGCTCACATCAGCTGCTTCTTCCTGCAGTCCTGTTACATTATGCTATAAGTTTTGTGCCTTAAGTTTTTCAGCACAACACAATCTAACCAGTTATCACAGCTCCTGAAGAAGCTAGCACACAACAGATGAGGGAATGCAAGACCACGAAAATTCATGTATTCACTCTAATGGAAAAGGCTGCTATTGACATAATAAACAAGATTGGTTGAAAGAGATGAGATCCAGTAGCTAGAGTAGAAACTAGCAAGCAGGACCTCAGGTAATAACCTTTTGATTATTTTTGTTGCCACATGCTAACAGAAATAGGAGGATGAGGGAAACGACTTGGTGACTTTGGTGAAGAGAGCGAATATATGGTAGCTAAATTTGCCGATGACACCAAATTGGCGGGAAAGTAAGTTGTCAAGAGGAGATAGAGTCTGCAAAGGGGTATAAACAGGTTAAGTGAGTATGCAAAAATCTGACAGATGGAGTATAATGTAGGTAAATATGGATTTGTTCACCCTGGTAGGAAGAAAGTTATTTAAATGGAGAACTCCTAAAAACTCGATGGTACAGAGCGATTTATGTGTCCTGGTAACATGAATCACATGAAGTTAGTAGGTAAATACAGCAAGTGGTTAGGGAGGCACATACAGTGTTGGTGAGTATTGCAAGAGGAATGAAGAAGGAAAGTTTCAGGTCAACTGGCTTGTTAACGTGCTCATTTGCCCATTAATTATTCTTTAAAAATGGAGGGTGGATAGCTGATTTTATGTCTGCCTGCCTACCATTTTATGGGGCCCAGATTAGATTCGACAAGAAGGTGGTGCTCTTGCCACCTGTTATATTTACATGATCTCCCACTGAAAACATGCTCAGTAGGGAAACCAGAAAGTACAGCCCAGAAAGCTTCATGGGGAAGTGAAAAAAAAGCGAAACAAAGAGATTATAAGTGATTAGCAGCCAATAAAAGAGAATGGAAGAACCTTCCAGAAACATACAAATAGCAAAACAATGGTATGAGGAGGGACCAAAAAGGATATTTACACATGGAGGCAGAGGGCATAACTGAGATATTAATTAATTACTTTGCATATGTCTTTATCAAGAAGAAAAAGGCTGTCATAGTCAGAGATGGAGGAGGTAGTCGAGATACTGGATGGATTAAAAATTGATAAAGAGGCGGTATTAGAAAGGCTGGCTTTAACAAAAAATTATTAAGTCACCAAAACCAAATCAGACATGTCTGCAGACATGAAGGGAAATAACAAAATTGCAGAGGATGCATTAGGTAAGTGATTAGACTAAAAGCCTTCATTGTCCTCCACCCCTGCATACAAAAGCTTGATTTATTATTATCATATATGTTAGTATACAGTGAGAAGTATTATTTCTTGTATGTTATACAGACAAAGCATACTGTTCATAGAGAAGGAAAGGAGACAGTGCAGAATGTAGTGTTAGAGTCATAGCTAGGGTGCAGAGAAAGATCAACTTAATGTGAGGTAGGTCCACTCAAAAGTCTGATGGCAGCAGGGAAGAAGCTGTCTGCCCCAGGACACTGCATTGGTCTCTTCTACCATTCAATCCAGTTTTTCTTAATCGAAAAAGGCCAAATGCATGTTATGTTCCCTAGCTGACTTATCTCCCTATCAGGAGGGAAGCACTGCATACATAAGATCCAATGAAAGAAAAGGACAATTGTTCTCTTCCCAGCTCCCACCATAATTACAGAGTTGTCAGACAATTAAATCCCCAACCCTTTTGTGTTGTTAGGCCCTGATACACATTTCTAGATCCTAGAGCCCTCTGTTTGGAACTGTCAGATCTCAAACTTTAATCCTTCCAAACTCTCAAAGATCCCACGTGCCAGTCCTGGTGCTGCACAATTTTGTGATTTAGCTAATTCTGCCAGAAATCTAGGAGTTTCCTCAGTGTTACAAATCAGATATCATTTGAAGCCTCTCACTTTACCTTGCCAATTAGGTGAAAGACAACAGAAGATCATAAGACAATTACAGATAAGAAAGATTAATTTGCCTTTTTCCTTAACTATTTCAGCACCATTCAGAAGTGTGTGCTGCCTATTTTTCCTATGTGCAGTGACATATATTTGCTGCATCTGCTTAATTCTATCCACTTAAGTATCTTGTCAAAACCATCTGTTTAATTTGAGTGGTTTACTCTGATTCAACTAATTTTATATCATTTGACTAACTTGCATTAAGTCTCAGAAAATATAAATTAGCTTGGTACACCCACCAAATTCTGGACATTCAATAAGTAACTTGCCCTATAAGCTGACATATCACTTCTAATGGGCAATATTTTACATAGAATTAAAGCAAATCTAATGGGTCCGTTGTCATATGTGGCTGTTTTGTCATATTTGAACACGGAGACCAAGCTGGTCCATTTCGAATCTACCGTCACTTTCCCAGTACGCACTGATTTCCTTATAATGATTGTTAAGTGTCTCATGAATTTCATCTCTAGTCTCTTTTAAAACCGTGTGTTATATAGTGTGTTATATATCCCTTTGATTATGTTTTGAGTCTGTTTGGCCTCTAGGATATGGGTTTCAATGTAGTAGGAGTTTTTGTATTCTTTCATTCTTTCATGGGATGTAAGCATCACTGGCAAGACCAACATTTATTGCCAACCCTTTGAGAAGATGGTGGTGAATTTTATCCTTGAGCCACTGCAGTCCATCTACAAATACACATACAGTGCTAATAGAAACAGAATTCCAGGATATAAGACAATGACTGAAGGATTGACCATATAGTTAAGTAACGATGGTGTGTGGCTTGGAGCAGACCTTGCAGGTGATGGTGTTTCATGTGTCTCTTTCTAGGTGGTAGAGGGCATGAGCTTGGAAGATGCTATCAAAGGAGGAGTGGCAAATTGTTGCAGTGCATCATGTATTTGGTACACACTATTGCCACTGTGCATTGGAAGTGGAGGGAGTGAATGCTGAAGATGGTGGATGGGGTACTATCAAATGGCTTGCTTTGTCTTGGATGGTGTTAATTTTCTCGAGTGTTGTTGCAGTTGTAATCATCCAGGCAAGTGTAGAGTATTCCATCGCACTCCAGGCTTCTGCCTGTTAGATGGTGGACAGTCTTTGGGGTTTTAGCATGTGAGTTATCCACCTCAGGATTTCCAGCATCTGACCTGTTCTTGCGGCTACATTATTAAAACAAGTGGTCCAGTTCAGTTTCTGGTCAATGGTAAAGCCCAGGATGTTGATGGTGATTCAGTGATGATAATGCCATTAATTTTACTTGGGAAGATGCTTAAGTTCTCTCTTGTTGAAGATGGTCACTGCCTAGCACCTGTGTGGCATATTAAAAGCTCAAGCTTCTTTGTTGTCTAGGTCTTTCAATAATCACAATTACCTGACATTATGGTAGGTATGACCCAACCAGTGGAGCATTCCCTCTTATTCCCATTGGCTCAGTTCCTTGTTGCCGCAATTGGTCAAACGATGCCTTGATGTTAATGGCAGTCATACTCATCTTTGAGATCTCACATCTCATTCTTGAGATCAACTCTTTTGCCCATGTTTAGACCAATGAGGTCAGAAGCCAAGTGACCCTGGAGAACCCAAACTAGGCATCAGTGAATAGGTTATTGCTGTGCAAGTCCGCTTGATGCCACCATCAACTACACCCTGCATCATTTTGCTGATGATCGAGAGTAGGTTGATGGGGATATAATTAGGGAGACCAAATTTGCCTTTCTATTTGAAGACAGGACATGATTTGGCATTTTTCCATATTATTAAGTAAATGCCAGTGTTGATTGGTGAAATGGTTGGTTCTGGAGTCTTTAGTACTATAGTTGGGATGTTGTCACAGCCGACATTTGCTGTATCTTGTGCCTTCAGCTGTTTAGGTGGAAGCATTGGGAGAGAATGTAAAAGTGGGCTGGGGCATTCAGGAGGTGATTGATTCAGGTAGAAAATTACTCCCATAGGAGGTTGATATGAATTCTGGGTATTGATCCTGCACCTGAGTTCACGATGTGATCTTCAAATGCAAATTGCCTATTTGGCTCAGAGGGGAACTCAGTCCCTCATTTGCATTGTTGCAGTATTTGCTGAAAATTCTCAGGGTGGATTGAGGGGAGGACAAAACATTTGCATCTACAGTATTACAAGGAATGGAAATCGCATGCTAAGGAACATAGGAATTTGGAGCAAAAATAGACAATTCAGCTCTTTGAGGTCGTTCTGCCATTCTATATGATCATGGCTGATCTCCATCTCAACATAACTCTACTTTTCTCCTTGCCTTTTTCCCATAGCTCTTTATCCTGCTTTTGATCAAATATTTATCTAATTCTTTCTGGAATCCATTGATTGATTCTGCATCCACTGTACTCTAGAGTAATGAGTTCCATAGATTCACAACCCTCTGTCAGAAGTAGTTTCTCCTTATCTATTTTGAATCTCCCCCCTCTTACTGTACAACTATGATTTTTTGTCCTAGATTATTCTAGAAGGGGGAACATTTGGTTAACATTAGCTTTATCAATCCCACTGAGTATTTTATATACCTCAGTCAAATTCCTCCTCATTCTTCTGTGCTCCAGTGAGTGCAAGCTCAAGCTACTCAATTACTCCTCACACAACAGCTCCTTTAAACCTGAAATCAGTCTAGTGAACCTTTTCTGAACAGCCTCCAGTGCCACCACATCCTTCCTCAAAGGTGACTAAAACTGAACACAAAACTCCAACCGTGGTCTCACCAATGCCTTATACAATTATAACAACACTTCTCTACCTTTATCCTCTAGACCCTTTGCAATAAATGCCAAGATTCCATTTGCCTTCCTTATAACATTCTGCAGCTGCATATCCATTTTCTGAGACTCATGCACAATGACACCCAGATCCTTCTGACAGATGCCTTTTGAATCTGTAGGGAAGGAGAAAAAAGGGGAAGTCACAACATAATGTCTTCCATCACATTTTCCTGGATCACCAGATGATCTTCAATCCAGAAGCTGCTGACAGCTAGGAGGTCACAGTTATTGCACTCCAATTTAAATTGCAGGATCTGAGAAAGAAATGGCAGCAAAGAAAAATATGTATGTACCTTTACTGGATCTTTGGACTCAAAACTTTATGGTTGCCTTTTAGTCTTGCAATAGCAGATAACTTTATTCCCACACTTCAAGGAAAGCAAGAAAAGTTTTGCATTTAGATAGCATCTTTTGTGACCTCAAAGTGCTTTGCCACCAATGAGGTACTTTTTAAGTGTTGTCACTTATCACGTAGGAAACACAGCAGTCAATTTGCACACTAACAGCAGTATGCTAGTGACGGGGTTTTGGGGTTGTTGATTTAAGGATAAATATTGACCAGGGCTTCAAGAATAACTTCCCTATGGTGCGTCACAATAGTGCCATGGGATCTTTCATATCCACCTCAAAGGGCAGATGAACCTTCAGTTTACTGTTTCATCCAAAGGACAGCACCTCTAACACTGCAGGACTCACTCAATATTGCATTGAGGTATCAGTCTAGGTTTATATACTCAAGTCTCTAGAGTGGGACTTGAATCCACTTGACTTAGAGGCAAGAGTAACTGAGCCACAGCTGACAGGTACCCAGATATAAGATGGAACCTTATGAGAATTTGACGAAAGTGCTGGTTCTGGCATGAAAAATGGAGTGCTTCCCACCAACACCACTGGCATGATTTCTGGCTGAATCTTACGCCTCGCTAGTAAAAGATGTTATGTCCATGGGAATCATGCTGCACTCACAGCAAGCATCCTCTGATTCACCCACCCTACCACAACTTAATTGCTGCAATCACTGGGGAGCTCCATATCAATGGTTCCCCAGCATTTGTTCACGATCTATTCCAGGGGATGGCAGCTAAGAAGCCGGCACCCTGCTTTCCCTGACTGGAGTACTGGATGGTGTGCAGCAGGAACAAGATGAACTCTATTCCATTCCAGAAGAAGGCTTTCCAGCAAGGTCATCAACCCACCTGAGACGCACCAGTGAAAAAGTTCAGTGCGTCTGTGACTTTAAGGGCCACAGGCACTGGGTGTCTTCCATGAGGTGCAGTATATGGCAGGAAAGTTCGACCATTCCCCAGGACAGGCCCAGCCCTTTCCGATGCTAAGGCGCAGACCTCTGAAGGTATGAGCACCAACGCTGGAAGATTCTCGGCCAGCACTGTATCCAAGGTTGATCCCTGGACAGCTGCAGGCCTCTGGTCCTGGGCATGTATGGCATTGTTGTCTCTGCTGCTGGTCATTTGCAATAATTAGAAATGCCTATTCCATAGGGTCCAGGATTCTCCTGAATCATGTACTAAAATAGTGAGAACATCACAGCCCTGAGCTTCATCCCTCCGTACATCTACAACACCCAAATATGTGTTTCCCAATCACTGAGCGAATAACTGCTCTCCTTTCCAACATCCTTTCTGACACAGCCCCACATAACTTCCCCTATACACCACCAGGGTGAATAGCGTTGAGCCTCTATCGTCTCAAGAAATTTGACCCAACCCAAAATCATGATTCCTTATCTGAAAGGACAGTCACAGTGGCACCTAATCTAATTTGAAACTGGTTAGTTGACGATTTACTAAGATATCAACATTTCAAAATGAAGAAACACACTTTATGTTGTCCTTCAAGAAGAATGGCTATGCATCTTCTGGGTTTTCGATTTTGATCTTGTGAATTACCTTGGGAATGTGTGTATTGCTGAGGTTTCAACTTGCACTGTTTACCAAAGCAGCCCGGTCTGTTGCAGTGAAAGTGTTAACCAGAACTCGCTGGACACTGATCTTTTTTGTGAGAGTGCTTTGCACCGCAGCACTAGCAAGGTTGTTCTGCTGGGCTGTTCAGGAGTTACTTTCCCTGTATTGGGTGGTCCCTGTGTTTTTGTGACTTGATATGGTGGACTGAAAATTGGTTTCTGTCCCATAAAGTGTTCCCCTCCTTTTCGGATGGTCCTGTCTCCTTCATGTAGCTCAGATAATCTAGCTAGCTGCAAAGCCTTGTTGAGGATAAAATTATTCTTCAGCTTGTAGGACATCAGAGAGTACCGGACCATATCCAGCATCATCATTTTAATAAATTCTTGTGCAACCATTATGTTCGCTACACTTCTGTATTAGTTATAACTCAAAGTGACTTCATATTCCCTTCCCATAGGATTTTAAAAATTAATAATAAACATTCCTAAAATATGCTGCTACATTGAACACTTACATCTAGGTGCCTCTGGTTAATCTCATAGATAATCGCCAGATGTCTGGGTAGGAGTTTCTCAAAGAAGGCTACAGGCCAACGTTCAAGGGCTTCAGGCAAAATTGTGTGATTGGTGTATGCAAATGTACTCTTGGTGATATTCCAGGCCTGAAAAAAGGTCATAAATTATTACAGCTCAAGGTATGTTCATTTCAGTTTCTAATTTCTAGTGTGCATATGTTTAACAAGTATTTTCAGATTTCAATGTGCTTTCGCCAAAATTTTAATCACCTACTGCAGAGACTTTTTCTGAATTTTCATCAATCGCTTTGACATTCTGTAGTGAGACAGTTGATTCATAACAAAATAAGGACATTTTTATGCTGTGGAACCAAACCACTAAGTACTGAGTTGACACAGCCAAGACTCTTTCTCATTACCAAAAGAGAAAATGCTGGGAAATCTCAGAAGGTCTGGCAGCGTCTGTAAGGAGAGAAAAGAGCTGACGTTTCCATTAGGTCTTTTTAGTCTGAGGCACTGAGACCAATTATAGCATCTCTACTGGTTGAGACAGTCAAAATCAAACCTGGTTTTCTGCTCTGCACAATTCAATTACATGCTATCTTAATCAAATGAGTTGCTGGGGAGTCTATTTTAACTATGTGGAAATGTTTCCTACTGGAAAATAATTGAGCATATTAATATGCTTTAAAATCCCACTTATAATCAATTTTCTCGCACTTCAGAGCTGTTATGCTTAAAAATAAGTTGCTTTTGTATACGTGGTCTAACCTGATCCCAACCAAGTTTCTCAATGTCCATTAAAATCCTCATTAACTCAGGGATTGCCAAAGCAGGATGAGTGTCATTGAGTTGAATTGCCACCTACAAAATGGTATAATGGGAATAATTAGCATAAAATAACATATAACTGCTTCTTTTTCATTACTTCACCTCTTGTGAGCAGAAAATTATATTGCCAATGTACAATACAGATCAAATGACTTAGGAAGGACTCACTTCAGTTTAGGAGCAGCACCATTCCACTAGACACTTTATTATCTTCAGGTTACCTTTTAACTTTAACCATTGCTCATGTTTACTCCTCTCCAGCAGGTATTGGTAATGTGGAAAGGGTGGGTTTTTTGGGTGTGGGCTTGTGCTCGAGATAGGGCATTGTTATGTGGCCATGAGTGTGTTTTGCATTCTTGGTGACCACTTGCCTTTCTTGAGCTACATTTCTGCTGACAGTTTTGTGCTGTGGATCTGTGCACATTAGGAACTGAATTGGAATTACGAAATTAATTTCAGTTAGAGCAATTAACCTTGTCAGACAGATTAGTTTTTCATCCCATCAATATGGATTGGATCAAATCCAGATTGCAGTTGTGAAAGGATATTGCATTAACCCATTACACTATTATTTTCCCCTCCAAAGCAACATAGTTCTAATGTTAGTGTTTTGAGTTGTCAACATATCTACCTTGTCAGGGAAGGAATCAAAACAAGTCCTCGGATCCTTGCAAACAAATTTAGAAGCCTTGTAACGACGGATAATGTCTTGAAGTGAGGCGGCAACAACGAAGTACTCCTGTTTTAGTCTCAATTCTTTGCCCTCAAAAAACTGAAAACAAAATATATTTAAGAGATATTAAGATAGCCTAATACAATGTGTGGCCGGGTGGTCAACAATGACAATGGCAATATTAATTGTGAGGGCAATGATGACAACGGGAATCAAACATGCCAGGAACTTTGGTCAAGTTATAATTAAACACAGTTGCAGACTAGAAGGCTGCAGTTATTTGTGACCTGTCCTGGGAAATGTGACTTGAGGCTTCTTGTGCTGACCAAATAAGGGCTATTGTTTGGACTATGCTAGACTTACTAGTGCCAAAGTTTCCCATCGTTGTCAAATATAGTTGAGGCTACGTGATCTACATGTGGTTTGGTGTAAACATTATGGAGCTGTTTACGAGTAGCTCCATTGGCTACACTCGAACATTATGATTGGTTCCTGATGATATAATTGGCTGAGCGTCAGGGAACTTTCTGGAGGAAGATGAGAATCATAGAATCAACAGTGCAGGAAGCTATTCGGCCCATCAAGCCTGAATTGACAACAATCCCACCTGGGCCCTATCCTTGTAACCCCACATATTTACCCTCTTAATCCTCCTGACACTAAGGAGCAATTTATCATGGCTGATCAACCTAACCCGCACATCTTTGGAGTGAGAGAGAAAATTGGAGCACTCGAAGGAAACCCAAACAGACACAGGGAGAGTGTGCAAACTCCAGACAGTGACCCAAGACTGGAATTGAACCCGGGTCCCTGGTGCCGTAAGATAGCAGTGCTAACCACTGTGCCACCGTCCCGCCTCAAAAAGTTTAGGATAAAGAGGTGTTTGCGTCTTTGTCTCCAGTGACAGCCCAAGATCCACCACTGCAAATTGCCCTGGAGAACATCTTCACAGAAGACAAAGAACCATGAGGGAAGATCTACATCAAAGAGCAGACCTGGCCAGTTCGCTCAAACTGGGTAGTATTCGGTTTCAGTTAAAAGTTTATAGTTAATGTTTGAATTAAGGTGCCGCAACTATGAGTTTGTGTGAGTATTGGTACCTTTAGTGTTAAAAAAGAGAAACATTTTGTTTAAGTGAATTTGAGGCAAGTCCTATCTTTTTGTTTGTCAGACTAAGACAATTAATTAGGAAGAGGTTTAAGTTTACAGTTGGATAATAAATGGAAAAGATCGGACTCTATAAAATAAAAAAAGCCGATTCAGCCCTTTTAATGGCAGATATTGAATTACATTTTCGCCAAAATCTTGCTGCCGTTTACACTGGTGGGATCTTACTGTCCTACTGGTGGTGCATCTCCGCTGTGGGTCTCCCCATGGCAAGCTGTGCATTCAATGGGAAACCCCATTGTCAATGGTGGGATCATAAAGTCCTGCTGCCAGCGAGTGGCACGCTGCCTCCCGCTACTGTGAAACACACCACAGAGGGAGAGGCATATTCCACCCTATCGCCGATATCATGCTGCTGTTTATGCTGGTGGGATCTTACAGCTACACCAATGGTACACCCCTGTCATGGGTTTCCCAGCAGCGAGAGGTGCATTCAACAAGAAATCCCATTGGCAACGGTGGGACCATAAGATCCTGCTGCCAGTGAGATTTGGGCCAGCTTCCGCCACTGTGAAACATGCTGCAGATGGGGAGGAAAATCCTGCCTTATGTTTTACTCTCTTTTAAAATGCAGATTTAATTTACATGACAATTCATTACAGTTTAAGTCATTGTTGAGACCCTGATGTCCATTTAAAGTTCCTGATGCCTGAAGATGACTTATGATGCCAGGTGATCACTTTTGAAGCCTGGTGATCATTTCTGACATTAATGAATGCTTTTGAGTGCAAATGATTGCTTTTGAACTGTAATGATCGTTTCTACAAACTTAAGAAAAACATGATGCTTTTGAATGCTTAAATGATCAGGAATGAGATATGGATCTGGACCTGGTGGAAATGCCTGCACCCTGGAACCCTCTGTGAGCGTCTCCAAGTTTGAGTTAGAGTCAGAGACTTGGGACACTTCCTATGTACTTACCTGGAGTTAGCCAGGAAATATTAGATCAATTAAAATCCAGTCTAATTCCTGGGTAACTCTGGAATTGACCTCCCAATAATTTGCACTGACCTCCAACTATTCCCTTGACCCAGCCAGATTACCTGCTGACTACCTACATACACCCAACCTGACTACCCATTCACCCCCACTGAACCACACTCACTTTCCACATCACGCACCTGCCTCCTCAACCACTTACCTCTCTCCTCACCCATCTGTCACCAAACCCATCATTTGCCATCAAAAGTGCTCAACTGTTATTTTTTAATATCCATGATTCATTTTGAATCCTTGAGTGATGAGTGGGTAGTCGGGTTGGATGTAGATAGGTGGTCAACTAAATTTACTATTTGCTGTTTAATTACATTAATACGCAGATATGTACAACACTTAGAAAATGCTTAGTGCCTACATTATCATTAGGATAGAGGACTCTGCTAATATTTTCAGCCAGATTTCTGTCCAACACGGCCTGGATGTAGTCCCCAACATTAACTGTTAAGAAAGAAAAACATTTATGTTTATTATATAGTATAGAGATATAAACAACTTTGAATGCCATTCCAAAGTGAGAACAGGAATGATAACTAACAGTAATACTGAATTCCAGCTACTGTCAAAACTAAGGTACAGGTTACATTATGACACTTCCTTTACATAAAAGGGTGCAATTTATGCTTAGGATATAAAGAAATTATGTATTAAAACCAGTGTAATAACAAGAGACTGAAACAGAAAATGCTCAAAAATCCCAGCAGGTCTGACAGCATCTGTGGGGAGAACTGAGTTAATTTTGGAGTCTGGATGACTCTTCAGTTATTCAGACTTGAAACATTAGCTCTATTCTCTCTCCACAAGTGCTCTCTGACCTGTTGAGATTTTCCAGCATTTTCTGTTTTAGCTTGAGATCCCAGCATCCACATAATTTGCTTTTATGATAGTAAGGGATTCTTGACTGTAATGTTATGGCATCTGTTTATCTAAACTGACCTGTAATTATGCAGACTTCGGAAAATCTCCAAGATCTGAAAGCCAACCAATCAAATCACTCAAAAATTAATTTAAAAATCCTTTTAACTTCTATTTTTTTCTGAATTGTTGGAAGCTTTGTAAAATATAATTAAGATACACGAAGCACATATTTCAAAACAAACTAGTTAAACATATAAGACAATTTTCTAAGTGAAAGATTGCAATATTTTATGTGGCAGTCAAAGGAAATCAGTGTCCAAATGCTTGTCTTTTGTCAAATTAAAGGTAATGTAGGCAGTGTTACAGCAACAAGGAAGGAATTAGCATAACTTGCTTTGTTGGGAAAAAGGTAATGCAATGAAATTATTAAAGAAGACAAGGACAAAACCACAGAAAAAAGTAAGATCTTGTATTTGGCAGTTATAAAACAACATTATTTTGAGAAGATTATTTTGAAGATGGCTTTGTACAATTGAATGATCTAGAAGTGTGGTTATGGTGGATGGACCGGTTGTGCGTAGTACCTTGTTGAAACATTTATTGTAAGCAAATGGTTAAGATTTTCAAATCCAAACATTCCAAGAATATAAATGTTATTGATATCCTGCCAGTCAGTTGGGTTTTAGTAATTTAAGCAATTTTATTTTATAGAAGAAAGCCTGTTCAAAAGGTGCTTACACATTTAGGCTTCTGTATCCCAGAGAATGTTAAAACTATAGTGTAATATTTTTATCTGCAGAAGTTTTAATATGTTCACATCCATATGGTACTTCTTCATTTAAGAGAGGCGCAAAGATTTTTTTCAGGCGTGATTTAATTCATTTTTTTTGCCCTGACGTCTTAAATACTGATAAAATGGCAAATTTGACATCACCATAGATCACAGTTTTGCCATCTCTAAAATTCTACTGACTCTTTTATGAAGCAAGTTCTATCCCAATAACATTGTCATGTCCCAATTGCCTTGGCACTTGCTCAAGCATTCAGATAACTAACTCTGTGTTGTAGATGGTGTATATTGCTTTCCATCACAAGATCACAAAATTTTGCTCTTGCAGTATTAAGCTAAGTTTAAAAGCAGGTACAATGGGCAAGATCCCGATTTTTCACCTCCCGCCCTCTCTTACTGGCTTTGTTCTGCTGGTGAAATCAGCCTCACACCTTGCTCTATAAGGTGTGGGAAGGGGAAGGAGAAGGCAGTTGACTGTTTAGGGGTGGGTGTGTGTGTGTGTGTTTGTGTAATTGGCCAGGGCCTCTATGGGGAGGGCACGAGCAGCACAATGGCACACCTAGAATTCAATAGCCGGTCTCACTGATGAGCTGAAACTCCACCTCTCTACTGGCAAGATTCACATTACAGCTTCTGTATTGCAGAGTGCTGTAAATCACCATTATCCTACTTCACTGAAAAAACCGGCGACAAAACCTTCTGTTTTCTTGCCTGTTTTACACCTACAAGTTTTCTGAAAAAATTCTGCCCAACAGAGTATTAGACAAGACTTTTCCCTCAGATCAAACAAATTGCAATTATGAATACTCAGCTGCACCAAACATAGCCTTATCTTCCATGTTTCTCTGTACATTGGTTCCCCAGCTTGCCAAGCAATTTGTAACTGCCAAAAATCATTACTGATGTAATCCACAGAGATGTGAGAAGTACAAATAAAACACCTTGCAATTCAATATAATAAAATGAATTATTCTTACTCAGGAGGCCTTGAAGTTGAATCAAGGCCTTTATTCTATACTTTCAGTTGCACATTATTTCTTGGAATTGTCTGTTTTATTCAAGCTGCTTCTGAGTAGCTTGAATAAAGCAAGCATATTTGCATGCTGCTCGCTTTCAGCCTCCTGCACCACTTCTATGTGACCTTCCAATGCTTTAAAAACTCAACATTATTTTCATATACAATAAATGTTCTCATTTCCCATGAGTAACACATTACAAGTAATAGGAGTGAAAAACAAAGGGTGGCTGATTGGCTGGTCATTATATACCCTGACCAATTTTCCTTTCTATTGAAGTTAACAGAAGGGAAATTTGGAAATGGTGTGTCATGGGTGATTGATTCACTATAGCTTATTTCCCCTCTTGCGACACTGAAATTTATCCTTGCAATGTCCCATAATTTTCTGTGCACGAGTGAGGGATTAACTAGTAATATAATAAAATTAATACAATTTTTTGCACATCCTATTAAACACACTTAAAAAGAAAATTTCAGCAAAATCATTGGCAAGTTTCTGCGTCACATTTTAATTTGATTGCTTTTTTCTTATGTTCATGAGATGTGGGTGTTGCTGGCTGGGTCACCAGATAGTGACCATCTCTAATTGCCCTTGAACTGACACCTTTTCAGAGTCAACCATGTTGTTGTAAGTCTGGAATCACACGTAGGCCAGACAAGATGAGGGCAGTAGATTTCCTTCCCTAAAGTGAATCAGTTGGGTTTTTGCGCAAATTGTTTCATGGTTATCATTAGACTTTTAATTCCAGATATTTTGTTGAATTCAAAATGTACCATCTGCCTTGGTGGAATTCAAACTGGGGTCTCCAGAGTGTTACCATGGATCTCTGGATTACTAGTTCTATGACAATGCTACTATGCCACCGCCTACCCGATGGTTTAAATAATATATTCATAAAACACATAAGATTGACATATATGCACATTTTACCACTTAAAATATCTTTCAAAATTTTCATTTGTAATATTTATGAGGTGGCAAAGCAATCAAACCATCCAAAATATATTTTTAAAACCCTTTTCACCTGCCTTTTTTTCTCAGTAACTGAAATTTCTAATGTTCTAATAAAAAAAGAGTTGGGTTTATATAGCACTTTTCACAGCAAATAAATGTCTCAAAGCATTTTACAGCCAATGTGTAATAGTTTCTTCTAAGAATAGTCACTGTCGTGGTTCTGAGTACATCTGGGTACTCTGGTTACCTCCCACACTGCAAAGATGGGCAGGTTGGGTGGCTTGGCCATGCTAAATTGCCCTTTAGCGTCCAAATATTTTGTGGGTAAAGTGAATTAGCCAAGGTAAATGGGTTATGGGAATAGGACAGAAGGGATGGCCTGGGTGGGGTGCTCTTTTACAGAGTCAGTGCAGTCTCCATTGGCCAGATGGCCTCTTGTTGGGATTCTATTCTAGGTACTATTTATCCACATTTTGTGAAATGACTTTTGATTTTCTATAAGTTTGTGTTAATTATTGGAAAACAGTGAAGAGTAAAAGCATGAGAAGAGAAGGAATAGGACCTATAAAAGGTGAAGGGGGAAAAGTCTGTGTGGAACCGGAAGAAATGGCAGAGGTGCTTAATGAGTACTTTGCCTCGGTATTCACGGTGGAAAGTGATCTGGGAGGTTGTACTACAGGTTTGCAGCAGACTGAAAAGATTGAGTATGTGGATGTTAAGAAGGAGGATGTGGTGGAACTTTTAAATTCTATCAAGATAGATAAGTTGCCAGGACCGGATGGGATGTACCACAGGTTACTGTGGGAGGTGATGGAAGTGATTGCAGAGCCCCTGGTGATGATCTTTGCATCGTCGATGGAGACGGGAGAGGTTCCGGAGGATTGGAGGATTGCGGATGTGGTTCCTATTTTCAAGAAAGGGAGCAGGGTTAGCCCGGGAAATTACTGACCGGTGAGTCTGACCTCAGTGGTTGGTAAGTTGATGGAGAGGATTCTGAGGGACAAGATTTATGAGCATTTAGAGAAGTTTAGTATGATCAGAAATAGTCAGCATAGCTTTGTCAAGGGCAGGTCATGCCCTATGAGCCTAGTTGAGTTCTTTGAAAATGTCACTGAACACATCGACAAAGGAAGAGTGGTGGACGTGGTTTACATGGACTTCAGCAAGGTGTTTGATAAGGTCCCCCATGCAAGACTTCTTGAGAAGGTGAGGGGGCATGGGATCCAAGGGGCTTTGGCCTTGTGGATCCAGAACTGGCTTGCCTGCAGAAGGCAGAGAGTGGTTGTGGATGGGTCTTTTTCTGCATGGAGGTCAGTCACTAGTGGAGTGCCCCAGGGATCTGTTCTAGGACCCTTGCTGTTTGTCATTTTCATAAATGACCTGGATGAGGAAGTGGAGGGATGGGTTAGTAAGTTCGCCGACGATACGAAGGTTGGTGGTGTTGTGGATAGTCTGGAGGGATGTCGGAAGTTGTAGCATGACATAGATAGGATGCAAGACTGGGCGGAGAAGTGACAGATGGACTTCAACGTGGATAAATGTGTAGTGGTCCATTTTAGCAGGACCAATGGGATGAAGGAGTACAATATCAAGGGTAGGAGTCTTAGCAGTATTAAGGATCAGAAGGATCTTGGGGTCCAGGTCCATAGGACTCTTAAATTGGCCTCGCAGGTGGAGGATGTGGTCAAGAAGGCGTATGGTGTACTGGCTTTCATTAATTGAGGGACTGAGATTAGGAGTCGGGAAATAATGCTGCAATTTTATAAGACCCGTGTCAGACCCCACTTGGAGTACTGTGCGCAGTTCTGGTCGCCTCACTACAGGAAGGATGTGGAAGCTATTGAGAGGGTGCAGAGGAGATTTACAAGGATGTTGCCTGCATTGGGAGGCATGCCTTGTGAAGATAGGTTGAGGGAGCTAGGTCTCTTCTCCCTGGAGAGACGAAGGTTGAGAGGCGACCTGATAGAGGTTTATAAAATGTTGAGAGGAATAGATAGGGTGGATTCTCAGAGGCTATTTCCCAGGGCTGAAATGGTCACTACGAGAGGACACAGGTTTAAGGTGCTGGGAAGCAAGTACAGAGGAGATGTTAGGGGTAAGTTTTTCACTCAGTGGGTGGTGAGTGAGTGGAATCGGCTGCCGTCTGTGGTGGTACAGGCAAACTCGCTGGGGTCTTCTAAAAGACTTCGGGATGACTATATGGGATCTAATGGGATTGGGAGTTACAGATAGTTCTATGACGTGGTAGATATTGATGTGATCGGTGCAACTTGTGGGCCGAAGGGCCTGTTTGTGCTATAGTGTTCTATGTTCGATAAACCACAAAATGACTTTTTTTAGGTGAAGTTTTGAGTTAGTAATGTTTGATGGTTAACTTTAATACAACATAAGTTGCAGACATCTAGTTACAGTCAAAAGAGAGTGACATCTCATCCTAACAATTCTGGCTTTTCCTTTTTCCAAATAAAGCACAATTAATTGAATTTGGAAAGCTTATGTAAACACAAAAGGCACAGCTTGCACACTAGATTGGAGACAGCACTTATTGCCAATCCCTAATTGCTGTGCTCTAACCACCACCGCTCCCCCCCTTTCAAGTTGATGGTGAGATGGACACACCATCAATTTGGTGGTGGTGGTAGTGGCGGTGGTAGAGATGGTTGGGGAGGGGGAGAACCAAAGAGCACAGCTGTGAGAAGCACTCAGCCAAAGACACACAATGCCATTGGGTATGAAGAAGTTGCGGGGAGAGTGGTCTGTAAGCACAAGGTAGAACAGAGAATTGTGACCTGCTGAGCATCTTGGGGGTACATGAGGAGAGGACTAGGTTTCCAGAAAATATTGGGAGTCCAGTTCAGTGTAAGGAAGGCCAAAGCTGGTAATGGGAGCACAATTACCAGAACTTGGGGCTGGTGATGATGAGAAAAAACATTCTCAGCACCAGAGGCAGAGTCGTAGGCAGAGAGTAACAGAAGAAATGGATGAGGTTCAGAAGGACAACAGAGGCCATACCCTCAGCGTAGGATCTACTGTCCAAGGTGGAGTTACACTGACATTTCAGAGAACCTGTGCCACAGAAGATTGCGTCTCTCCAGGTAGATTGTCACTGAGATTTGTGCCCTCATGATGACCTCACAACACTGAACAATGCTCGCTATGCCTAGCCAGTAGCCATCAAATCACCATGACCTTAAACTTCTTTGTCTCTGGCTCTTTCCAAGGATATGCAGACTTTGGTGGCATCTCATAAATACCTACATGTTACTGAATCTCACAGATCACTAATGCTCTATTTGCAAGAACATTCAATTTTAGGTAAATGGATTCCCCCAAGTGCAGGGCATCTTTGACTGTAGGTATTAAGGCTGAGTGAGATTCATCAACAGGAAGACTTTCACAGCTTCAACGTTCCACTGTTCTGAATACGAACTTCCGACATATGCGTACTTGTTTTTCCAATGCCTTGGCTCCTTCATTGTCAGTCTATCTAGAGAGCTAAAACTCTTCATTTCATCCATAAACTACGTGGGATACTCCTTGAAGACACAGTACTCACTCCTCTACAGGAACTCAAGACAAAGGCACAGACACACTATAACCAAAGCCATCTTCCATCTGAAAATGCAGTTCTGGTGCCTGGACAGTCAGGTGCAATCTTGAACTAGATTCCTTAAAAGGTGTTGTGCATTGTGCTGGTCCGCTGCACTCTCCAAAACAGGGTACTCTGAGAGGGGAGTGAACCTGGAAGAGACTGAAGTGCTAGATCAACACAGCTTATCAGAGGAGGAAGACGCAGAACAGGAAGGTGCCCCGGTTGCACAGGGAGGAGACTGTGCCCAGTGTAAGACTCCAGAGTCTCTTTAGGATGCTGCCAACATCAGGGATCCAGACATATTTCAGTTCAGCCCTTCTGACCTGGGGACAGCATGCTCTGGAACTTACTTTGAGTTGCTTTGAGAACACCTCCAGTGAAGACGCAGCCTTCTTTCAGATGGACTCACTCTTTCAGTCGATGAATGATGTAAATCTGTCCAGAAGTCTCAATGTTCTTCTTCGCCACTTTCCTTTTCTCGAGTTTTTATGTCTGAAGTCATGTGTCCATATTTACATCATGCTCAGAGTGGATTAGTGCACACTTACAGGTGAAGAAAACTACAAATACAAATACAGTGCTCTCCCCGATAAGCTGGTCTCTGTTTTAGGCCCCACCTATGCAGTACTGCCCTTATGGCTTTGGATGAGGTGGAGGCAGCCTGTTTGCTTGTCACTGCAGGCAACCAAGATGTACAGGAAATTGTCCTTGTCATGGAGTATCCATAGGGTCACCTCCAGAAGCTGCTGCACCAGCTTCACCACAATGGCAGCCTTAGTCACTGGTCCCTGTTATATCAGGGTGGCAGAATGGTTAGCACTGCTGCCTCAGTGCCAGGGGCTTGGGTTCGATTCCTGGCTTCAGTCAATGTCTGTGTGGAATCTGCATGTTCTCCCCGTGTTTGTGTGGGTTTCCTCCAGATGCTCCGGTTTCCTTCTGCAGTCTGAAAGACGTGCTGGCTAGGTGTGTTGGTCATGCTAAATTCTCCTTCAGTCTACCCAAACAGACACTAAGGGGTTTTCACAGTAACTTCATTGCAGTGTTAATGTAAGCCTACTTGTGACACTAATAAATAAACTTAAAAAAAAGCCTCTAAATAAGAGGGGCCAAGGAGGATGATAATAATGGTACTCATTCTCCTCTCCTGGTCAGGCTGGTGCTACAGATGACTGGAGGAGAACATCTGTTTGGATACAAGTGGTAACCACTCCAAATACTTTGTATGTATTCTGTGAATGTCAGTATGCAGCTCCTGCATGCACTCAGTGCTACATATGGTTATTCATGAGGGTGGGAAATCTCTCAATAGATGAATTCATAAATTCAAAGCTCTAAGCTACGGTACTGCACAAGCCGAATGGACTCCTCCATTCTGAACTCATGACCCTGCATTGCTTCAACCATGCTAATATGAAAAGACGATTCTTTGTGGGAACAACACGAATTGTTCTCCTCACAGCAAACAGGTTAGGAGGCAATTTAAGTAGTGTAAAAAAAATAACGAATTTGATAAGAATAAAGAGGGGAGAACTGTTTCCACTAACAAAAAGGGCAGCACGGTAGCACAGTGATTAGCAAGTCGACTGTGGGGAGAAGCATGCCAGGGATAGCCTGCAGGAGGGAGGCCACAGGTACCTCCGTGGTGGACGGGGTTGCGAAGAGAATGTTTAATTTTTGTTTCAATGATTGGGCACCCTTTTTAAAGAGTCCTTACCTTACCAGAGTGATGGTACAAGCCACGCCCACTCTTTTCTGATATTTAAAGGGACAAGATCTGGACAGAAGATTAGCCAGTGGAGTTGGAGAATTCAACGCTAATTTTCTCACCAGAACTGACACACTGCCAAATTCCTGTAAGCTTACAACATTCTCCTCTGGTTGCCCAATTGTTGTATGTTCAACGAGTGAATCCCTTCAGATCTACACATTCAGTTGGCTGTTCCCAGGAAAGCTTTTATGGTCAGATGAGAGCATCGATGACACCTTGCACTTGAGGAAACTCAGCAATGACACTGAATGCGGTTAACCTTGTGGTCTGGCTGTCTTCATTAGTGGTGAAGTGGAAAAAGACATTGTCATGTCTAAATTGGGCATCATTCACCTCCTTCATGCACCTCTGCGTGGCAGCCTGTGGGATGCCACATGTTACCCATCATATCCTGGAAACTGATAAGGAAATTGAGTGTTGCTATAATCTTATTGGCATGGGGTTTCAAGTGGTTGCACATCTTGATGAACAATCCGATACATCTCAGTAACTATTTCCTGGGACATCCTCTGATATCTCTGGCATTGTCTCTCAGACATATGAAGGTAGTTTCTTCTTGTCCTCTGGATGCTCTGACATGTTAGTACCTGCAATTAATTATGCCTTTCTGGATGGCTGTGTCCAGTCTAGCATTCCCATGACCACACTACTATTCGCCTTGCGACCTCTGTTGCTAAACAGCCAAAGCTCTAAGTTTTTGCATTCTCTCAACTTCATTGAGGTTGCAGAAATATTGGGTGATGAGACTCACGGTTAACGCAGTAATTGCACTGTGTGAAGTGAGCAGACATAAATGTGACAGCATGGTCATCCATGGATCTCATCCAGTTAAATGATTATTAGGGAGATCCTTTAATCATTCCATTGTATGCAATATAAACTCCATCCACCCAAAATGATCCTCCTCCCACTTCAATTGAACTTGCATTTTGATAAGCTATGTGTGAAACAAGACCCTAGAAGTTTGGTGCATGTGACTTTTCAGACCTATTCCTGCACCTTCTACCCTTTTTCTTTCACTTTCAGCTTTCCCCCATCACTGATAACCCACCTAACATAAGCTTTCTTCGTCCCTCTTTAACCCCTGAATCCCTCAGTTACTTTGAACCCTGCAACCACTTCACTGCACATTCCATCTCTCCCTCTTCTATGCCGACACCCATGACCATCCAAGCCCATTCTGACCATGAACCCACCAGTTATCCTCCTCAATGTTTTTATCCATGCCTGTGATGCACCCCATGAAACCTTCCAATACCTAACACTGTCTATGGACCTGTTCGTATACAGCGTTCAATTCCCCCCCTTTGACTGTAACTGTTCCCTCTGCCACACAGAAACTTCAATGTGACCATTTGTTAATAGCACACTAATCTTATCCTTTACACCCATCATCCATCTTTTAATTGCTGCCTTGAACCATTCACCCCACTTACAGTCCCAATACACCCTTGCCTCAATCAGCACCTCCCTGCACTCTATGTCCACCTTCCCTTTCCTCCGCTGCTCCTTCCTCCACCTGAACACAAACGTTTAAACACCTACTGCCATGTGCCGGAATGCAACACAGCCACCTGCTTAACATAGACAGAAATGCACAAAGCCAACTGGTGCAAGCCACCTTTTAAACAATCATGAACCTGTTGTCACAAGATTCTCATACACTGTTAACTTCATACACAGGAATGACTTTACTGAAAACTATTTCAAATTAATGTAATATATTTGGATGCCATGAATACACAGGTATGAACCTATCAGTGGTTGGTGCGAGCTTCATATGCTGCAAACATGCTGGTGACTTTATCCCTGAATTCCAAGCTGCTGTCAGGAAATTGAAATTTCGCATCCCACCCTAGTTAAGTCATGCAGCACATCATGTTACCCACTTTTGAAAGTTCCACAAAATTCCCCTTTAATACTGGAGAAAAGTCCCAAAACGTACAGCAGCAGCACCTCAAAAGTCAGCTTTCATGTGTATGAGTTTTAACTGTGCAACAGGAATATATAATGTACTACCAAAGAAAAAGTTTTAGTACATATTCTAAAGTGTGTACTATTCCCAAACCGTTAGTTTTACCATGCTAGGGCTTTAAAAACAAGCCTATGGAGTAGATAAAATGTGAATACCTCAAAACAAGTTCACATTTTGAATTCAAGATTGTAGAAATTGACAGCACAGAAATTGACCATTCAATTCATCAAGTCTCTACAATTATTTATTTCACAATAAAAAGTCTCACAACACCAGGTGAAAGGTGTGAGATTTATTACCCCAGTCCAGCACCAGCATCTCCGCATTGTTATTTATTTCCACATTGTTGATTACAACTTCCCATATCTTTGAATATGTCTATGATTTCTTCTATACTTAGTTACATTTTCCAATATCAATATGTAGAATTAATGTTTATTGCATTAGGATATACTTACAGTGATGCAAATGGAAGTCATTTGGTGCTTTGGCAGACCACAGTCTCATCGTGTTCACCGTGTTGTTTAGATATCCTGGCACTGCTGTATCATATGGTATGGCAAGAACTACCTGCAGGTTTATCAGCAGCACAAAAAGCATTGCATTTTCAATACAGAGGAATGGACTATTGTCCTCTCATAATGAAGGGTACACATGTGAAATACCAATAAATCTGCTTTTCTTTAATAGGTGTATTTTTAGCATTTACCATTTTTGTTGAAATGCCCAGATTTTTAGTTTTTTTTCATTTGGTCAGCTTGTGATAAATTACAAGACACAGTACTTGTAATATTCCAAATGTTTATTCTTTTATACAAAGGTCCAAACATCATGCTTCAGCTGCTATGGCCTTATTTTTACTAAATTATTCTTAAGATGTTTGATAACTGCCACAAAAGTTTGCAGCAAGTAGTGCTGGCTCATCACTGAGTCATTATATAATTATCTTGGACTGAAAGATTTTACAAGTGCAGTATTTCAAAGTTTTGACATTGCAACTTGCAAGAAATATGACACCTGTACTAAATTTTTAAAATGTTTTTAAATATAAATTTGTAATCAGAACATGAATAATAATCGGAGCACACTGCATGACCCCTTGAGCCTGCTCTGTCATTCAATCCCATCATAGTTGATTTTCTTCCTGAACTTCACTTTCCTGCCTGCTCCTATATTCCCTAAGAGACCAAACATCTGATAATCCCAGCCAACAATATACTCAATGATGGAGCATCCAGAATGATTCATAACCCGCTGAATGAAAAAGATTCTTATTGCAGTCCTAATTGATTGGACCCTTTATCTTTAAACTTTGCCCCTCTTGTCCTAAACCCCCCAGCTAGATGAAACAATCTCTCAGTATTTAATCTGTCAAGGCTCTTGTATGCTTCAATGAAATCATCTCTTATTCTTCTAAACTTCAGGCAGTGTGGTTCCAATTTATTCCGTTTCTCATTCCAGGATAACGTTCCTTTCCCAGGAACTAATCTAGCCTAAGTAACCTTTGAAATACCATCTCCAATGTAAGTATATCCTTCCTTAGTTAAGAAAACCAAAACTATGCACATAGTCTGAATATGGTTTTACCAAAGCCCTAAACAATTGTAGCAAAACTTTGTTATTCTTGTGCTCCAATCCCCTTGCAATAAAACCAAGGGTGATACTCTCTGACTTGCCCTCGGCGTTTTTCTTGGTGGTGAGACATTCTGGTCCTACTACTGTCAATGGGAATTGACAACTATTCAATTCCCATTGAATTGAAACCACTCCATGCCACCAGGAAACCCACGGCAGGGATGAATTGCTGACAGGACCAGAGAATCTTGCCAATGTGAGTGGCTGTAGAATTCTGGCCCAAGTGTCATTTGCTTTTCCAATTGCCACTGTACTTGCACTTATCTTTGTGTCCTTTGTACAAGTGTGTCAACATACAGAACTTCCACATCATTAAAAAAAAACTTTTTTGTTCTTATAACCAAAATCTTTGCACATCGTACTCCATCAATCACCTTGTTGCCCATTCATATCTCTGCCACTTCTTCATTTGTTCCTCAAAAATAGACCTCTTTTGATTGAATATGAGACCCAAATATATATAACCAAATTTAATCAGGTAAATGTCAAAGTTGAAAAACCATACCTCTGTTTCAATCCATTTGACGCCATCTTTGGTATGCAATACGCGGCCATAGAAGTAAACAGGCAGTACATACTCTGGACGAGCCTTTTCCCAAGGGTTACCATGTCGCAGCCAATCATCAGCTTCCTCCACCTTTAATCATGCAGAATATACCTCAAATTTATTCATGTGTAATTAATTAATCATAACCTACACAGAAACCTGTTTATAGGTTTGGAGGCATAATGTTGATAATTTAAGAGTACTTGTCCACCTGAAAGGTGTGATTAGCCAACTTTTTAATGGATAACCCCTGTCACCAATCAACCACCCTTCCAGATGAACAGGAGCAGTGGACAGCCTGGGCATCTGCAAGTGGTGAAGAATGCATGCATTGTGGAAGCTGCCGGGTACCTTGTACGCACTGTAGAATCTGGACCTGTGATCACATACAATCTGAACATTCATCGAGTGAAAAGTCCTTCCTGGTCACAAAGCCTCCTGACTGGCCAGCTGGCACCTTGACAGCCATATGGGTACAATCAATGGCACTCTGGATGTGAGGGAACCCTGCAGTGGCTGGTTGTGGTTTTGCAAACCAATAATCCCAGCCCTAGGACACCACTGTGAAAATTTGTCAAAGCAATGTCCTGGCTCAACTATCGTCAGCTGCTTCATCGTGATCTTCCTTCCACAGAAGTGGAGATGTTTGCAGTATTCAATTACATTCCCAACTCCTGAGATAATGAAACAGTTCATGCCCAAATATCACAAGAACTGGATAACATTCAGGCTTGTGGTGATAAGGTCAAGTAACATTCATGTCACACAAGTGTCAGACAATTGCTAATTCCAACAAAAAAGAATCTAGCTTTCTTCCTTTATCATTCAATATTACCATTGCTAATTCTGCATTCTCAATGTCCTGCAGATGGTGGTGGTGGGGAGTTTACCATTGAGCAGAAAGTTAACTGAACCAGCACAAATAATACCTTGGCAATAATAGCAGGGTACTCTGTGGTGAGTAGCTCACCTTCCAACTCCTTAAAGCCTTTCTACCATTAAAAAGGCAAATGTCTGGGGTGTGATGTAATAGTCTCCACTTGGCTGGCTGAACGTAGCTCCAATGGAGCTCAAGAATAAAACTCTGTGCATTTACATACATGCACTCCAAACTCAACCTTTCTTCTTTATACTTGGATGACCCGACCTAATGCTACATTATTTTTAACGCTATCCATATCTCTCAGTCCTCCGTTCTCCTCTTGTATGTTCTAATCCTACGTGTTGATGCCCAAACCCCTGTCAAATTAATTTAAAGCTCCCCCCGAACATATCTTCCCTGTCCACAACATTGGTTCCAACTCTATTCAGATATAACCCGTCCTTCTTGAACAGTTGTCTCCCATCATAGAACAGGTCCAAAGATTCCTAGAAACTGTAATCTCTCCATCCTGCACCATGCCTCAAGTCATGCCACAACTTTCCTATTTTTCCTCTCACTATCAAGCGATACTGGAAGTAATTCACACATTCACAGAGCTCCTTTTTTAACTTCCTTGCTAACACTTTATACCGTGACTGCAGAACCTCAGGCCACTTCCTTAGTATGTTTCTGATTCCGATATAGATCAAAACTTCTGGCTCTTTCCTTTCTTTTTGCAGAATGTCCTGTATGCTCTTAGTTACTTCCCTTGGCCGGTGTCACAAATCACACTGATCTTATCTGCGAAGGTGTCCGAACTTGAAACACTTGGTGTTTGCAATGGTGTATATTTTATTTTTTTGGAATGGTCTGAGGAGTCACATGAAATCCTAGTGAGAATAACCAGTCTAGCCCTTGTATAATAATTATTAAAAACTATGTATTAAATTAAAGACAAATACACACAAACAGGATTACAACACTCTAAGGCAACTGAATATATGAATCACTAAACAGACACACAGTTTATGTAGAAATTATCCCTTGTTTCAGAATATATCTATGATCCCTGAACTCTTAAGACTTCCCTCTTCCTAAACAACATCAAAATTATAAAAATCAATAAGTCAAAATCAGCTTATAGTTACCACACAATCAAGGTTGAGGATCAAGTCTGGGAAAGGTTTTTTTCCTGATCCAGCAAATATATTTAAACTACCTGTACAAAGGTTCCTGCACTGCCTTGACTCTATGACTCAGATGCAAGACTAGCCTCTTGGCTGTGAATTGTGGACAGGACCCTCAGTCTGTTAAATGTAAAATGGCTCTTGGCAACTGGCCCACTTGCTCCCGAGGGTGCTGGCAATTATACCATTTTCCCTCTTTGACTCTTCATTCTGTGTATTTGGCAGTCTGCATCTCTCAAATTCCTGGACTCTTGAAATTAGCATATGTATGCCTCCAGTGATCTCTCAGTCATCTCAGAAACCCGCTTCCTATTAATAAGGCAGTGTATACCTGGTTCTGTCTAGATGCCTGCTAATCATGTTACTGGGAAAACCACATGTTATGAATGCCTTTCGAATGCTGGCTACCGCTGGGCAAAGAATATAATGGAATACAATGTGGAAAAGAGTGAGGTTATGCACTTTGGAGGGAGGAATTGAGGCACGGACTATTTTCTAAATGGGGAAGTGCTTAGGAAATCAGAAACACAAAGGGACTTGGGAATCCTTGTTCAAGATTCTCTTAAGGTTAAAGTGCAGGTTCAGTCAGCAGTTAGGAAGACAAATGAAATGTTAGTGTTCATGTCGAGCAAGCTGGAATATAAGAGCAAGGATGTACTCTGAGGCTGTATAAGGCTCTGGTCTGACCACATTTGGGATCTTGTGAGCAGTTTTGGGTCGCCTTATCTAAGAAAGGATGTGCTGGCCTTGGAAAGGGCCCAGAGGAAGTTCACAAGAATGATCCTCAGAATGAAGAGCTTGTCATCTGAGGAACGATTGAGGACTCTGGGTCTGTACTTGTTGGAGTTTAAGAGGATGAGGGGGCATCTTATTAAAACTTACAGAATACTATGAGGCATGAAAAGAGTGGAAGTGGAGAGGATGTTTCCACTAGTAGGAAAAACAAGAACCAGAGGGCACAACCTTAGGCTAAAGGGGCAATTCTTTAAAACAGAGATGAGGAGGAATTTCTTCAGTCAGATAGTGGTGAATCTATGGAATTCTTTGCTGCAGAAGCCAGGTCATTGACTGTCTTTAAGACAGAGATAGATAGGTTCTTGATTAATAAGGGGATCAGGGGTTATGGGGAAAAGGCAGGAGAATGTGGATGAGAAAAATATCAGCCATGATTAAATAGCGGAGCAGACTCGATGGGCCTCCTAATTCTGCTCTTACGTCTTATGATCTTATACGCAGATTTCTAGTTGTTGATGGCCAGGTTGCATTCCATCGTGCCTTGTTAAATTCTTATTCTTGCTGTTACTGGGCAGATTCATGACACCAACTCCCAAAGGTAATATATAGGTGGATCTCTTGTTGGTGTTAGCAGAACTGTTTGTCCCTCCCCAAACTACTGAATCGATAGTTACTACTGGATTCCTCTATTTTGCTATACTCCTTTGTGCAGTCATTTGCCTCATGGTATCTTTTGAAATGCCATCCTTCTCACCAGCATTCAATGTTGAATATCGGTTTAAAGAGTGTCACATTCTTGGAGGATTACTGCACTGCCGTTGGGTGACTAGACACTTGTTATTGTGAACAGGGGAGATTTCCCAACTTGAGCTGTCTGCCTTTTAATGAAAATCCAGCCCAATTACTCATATTCAGAGTTATAACTCACTTACAATGAACATGTTATGCAAAAGAGTTTTCACAATTGAGACCTAAAGTTCTCTAAGTTTGCCATCATTAAGTTGTGCAATACAGTGCACATGAACAAACCTTAATGTAGCGAAAATCATCTGTAACTTTGTATTTATTATGCAGATGGATGAAAAATCCTTGGCTATGCGACCATAATTTTTACATGTGGAACTCTGCTGATAGTAAGAGGCCATGAAAATTTCTACCCAGTAATTAGTTAGAAGTGTTGACTGTTTTGTAAAGCAATAGTGAAAAATCAGCAGTTAGGAAAAAAGATCGAGAAGAAGAGAAAAATAAAGGAATTCAAAAATATACCTGCCAGCCATTCTGGATCTTCTGATTGAAAATCCCATATTCATATCTTATACCATACCCATAGGCAGCCAGGCCCAGTGTTGCCATGGAATCAAGGAAACAGGCTGTCGGAAAAGTAGAAGAAAAACAAAATTATAAATAAAATAAATAATTCATAAATATAAGCTTACAAATGGTAATGAACACGTCAGTAGGCTCTCACAGACAAAGTCTACCACATCCCCCACTAAATTGTGCACATCATTATATAATTCTTTCTGTCATGCTTCAATGTAACTTCTTAATAAATGGCATCATCACTTTTCAGATGAGACTAACCATTTCAAAGAACAGAAAGTACTCTCAGATTGTAAAACAACTCTAATCATATTTTATACAACATATGCTACATAAAAGGAAATAAACTGCCATTTTCATAAAATCCTTTGAGAATTTTGGAATATTGCCTTTCTATGAAGACGTATTATTTTATATTTATCCTCTCCCATTCTAACTTCCTCTCTAGCCCAGAGGCAATGTTCTTAACCCTGGCAGGCAGTCTTCAGGACACATGCTGTTGGTCACAGAGAACTGTATCTAGCCTCTTAATTATACTGTTATCCACTACAACTGTATTCATTTTTACTTCCTCCACTTGAATAACTCCCTGCACTTTGGTGCCATAGTCAAGTCTGCTCATCTATCCTTAAGTCCCTGCACTCATTCACGCAAGCTATAAGAACCTCAAACCTGTTCAAAAATTGCAGGGGCTGAAGCTCCTTCATTGCTACCTTCTGCCCCCTTAACTGTCTCACTCACAGTCACCTCAGCAATATCAATAAAATTTTAAATAAAATAAACAATTCATAAATATAAGGTTACAAATGGTAATGAACAGGTCAGTAGGCTCTCACAAAGTCCACCACATCCCCCACTAAATTGTGCACATCATAATATAATTCTTTCTGTCATACTTCTATGTAACTTCTTAATAAATGGCATCATCACTTTTCAGATGAGACCAACCATTTCAAAGAACAGAAAGTACTCTCAGAAAGTAAAACAACCCTAATCATATTTTATACAACATATGCCACCTCAGCAATATCAACTATGCAGAGTAGCATGTGCACTTCAAAACAATTATATACTCCAGAATGGGTGCCAGAACGTTGTACTACCCCAAATATTCTTCTGCTAATAAATTACATGCACCAGAATGTTATGTGTTATTTGTGGGCAAGTGATCAACCTGAAATGAAATCACATGAGAAGATGGAGAGTGCACATGTTAGTAAGTGTATAATATTCTTCTGCTAATAAATTACATGCACCAGAGTGTTATGTGTTATTTGTGGGTAAGTGACCAACCTGAAATGAAATCACATGAGAAGATGGAGGGTGCACATGTTAGTAAGTGTATAATGTTAGTAAGTGTGAGGTTATCCACTTTGGTAGAAATAATAGTAGGAGGGATTATTATTTAAAAGGCAAAAAGCTGCAGCATGCTACAGTGCAGAGGGACCTGGGGGTCCTTGTGCACGACTTGCAAAAACCCAGTCTGCAGGTGCAGCAGGTGATCAAGAAGGCGAATGGAATGTTGGCCTTTATAGCGAGGGGGATAGAATATAAAAGTAGGGAGGTCTTGCTGCAACTGTACAGGGTACAGGTGAGGCTGCAGCTGGAGTACTGTGTGCAGTTTTGGTCACCGCACTTGCAGAAGGATATATTGGCCTTGGAGGGAGTGCAGAGAAGGTTCACTAGGCTGATATTGGAGATGAGTGGGTTAGCCTATGAAGAGAGACTAAATAGACTCATTGGAGTTTAGAAGGCTGAGGGGGGATCTTATAGAGACGTATAAGATAATGAAGGGGATAGATAGGGTAGAGGTAGAAAGATTCTTCCTGCTTAGAAAGGATAGCAGGACTAGAGAACACAGCCTCAAGAAAAGGAAGAGGGAGCAGTTTAGATCGGAATTGAGGAGGAACTTCTTCACTCAAAGGGTGGTGAATCTCTGGGAATTCTCTGCCCGTTGAAGTGGAGGAGGCTACCTCGCTGAATATATTTAAGTCACAGGTAGATAGCTTTCTGATAGACAGGGGAATTAAGGGTTATGGGGAGAAAGCGGGAAAGTGGAACTGATCCACTTCAGATCAGCCATGATCTTATTGAATGGCGGGGCAGGCTCGAAGGGCTAGATGGCCTACTCCTGCTCCTATTTCTTATGTTCTTATGCACATCATTGTGCATGCACATGATATTTTGATCAGTGGGTGTACGCAGGAGTTGGCAGCACACTCACTGACAATTAATCACCCAGTTAACGCAATTAAAAGGACAACTGACTGGAATTTTACATTGCCTGTGCAACCTTTAGGTTGGTGCACATGCAGCACAGACAAGCGGCCATCCTGCTATTTCACTTTTCTCATCATAGACGGGATGAAAGGGAGCTGGGGATTTGACTGTGAGAGTTGTTAGGATTTCAGGTGAAAGTTTGCTGTTCCATAGGCTTAGGATTTCAGACCTTGATCTCTGTTTTCTTCGGAACTATTTGTTTTGTTAGTCCTGTTGAGGACTCTTTCGTTTTGTCAACTCTGTTGAAGCAGTTTTCAGTGCATGGGCGGTGCCACCTGCATTTCAACAGTTGGAGATTGTGCACTCTGCAGGGGTCACCTCCTCAGAAGAGGAACAGAGGGGCCAAAAGGATAGGAGGGAAGACCAGGTGTGTGCAGGCAGTGTCAAAGGGACAGACCTGTAGAAGGAGAGGTGATGGCCAGCAGGGAAAGTAAGGCAAATGACACCGCAGAAAATGCCAGTATCTCACAGCCCAAGTGTACAGACACCGATCCAGCTAGTTCAACATGTCCAAGGTCCAGTGCTGCAGGACCCTGTGCCTCTCTAGGGATGATATGACATCATTATGCCACATGATTGGCCTGGAGACTGCCTTCAACTGGGTGGACACCCAATGAATCACAGCAGCCCTCAATTTTCATGTATCTGATCATTACAGGAGCGTGTGCAGGATCTGTGTGGAGAATCCAAATCAGTTGTCCATAGCTGCATCATGTTTGTAATTCTGTTCAGACAGGTCTGCACATTCATTCATTACCAGTCAGCCAAACTGAGTGAGCCAGAGGCTTCGCAGCTATTACTGGGTTACCCTGCATCCATGATGCCACGGACTGCACTCATGTGGCCATCAAGGCTCCAGCGGGTCAGCTGGATGCCTTTGTGAATAGGAAGGATTACAGATGGTGCGCAACCACTGGACCAATATTCTTCGAGTCTTTGCAAGTTTCCAAGGCAGTTCCCATATTGCATACGTTCTGCGACACTCCCAGGTGCTGTTCACAGCTTCATTTCAGCTGGATCATGGGCTGCTGGGGATAAAGAGTATTCATTGAAAAGCAGCTCATGACACCACTCTGGCACCCTTGGACAGAAATGAAAGAAGGGTATAATTGGTGTCATGCCCCCACAAGAGAAGTGTTTGAGAGGACAACTGGTCTACTGAAGATGAGGTTTCACTTTCCATCTCAGTGCAAGAGCACCACCTCCTTCACACACATTTCTGAGAAAACAAAGCCATGGCCCCAATGTCATCTCACAACCTCTATAAGAGTGCTTGCTGCCCCTGGCATCTATCATAAGGCGCTGTTACGATCTACATCTGTGGAAAACATGAAGGATTCTCTGAGCATTGAAATAAAAATTTTGATTTATATTTTCACCAGAGATGGAAGCAAGAAACAAAACATAAAATGGTTACCACAGTTACTCAAAAACAATAGTGATGAAATGAATGAACGTCATCTGTGCTGACGATGCTTTAAACTTATACTTGCAAGTTCTACATCTTGGACATCAGTCTTCGCTGACAGTGGCATTGGAGGCAGATTGCTGACTCTGCTGTCATGTTGACCCTGATTACTTTCGTGGTCACCTTCTGGAAGGTGATGTCTGAGCAGGCTCTGCTTGGGAGGGTGTCATGACTGTGGTACTGGACTCCAATATTAGATACAATATGGTACACTCTGTACTTGATAGGATCACCTGACCTGAGGGCCAGAGGGTCAGTTAGCACATGTAAGAGAAGATTGTAACAAAGCTGTTGATGCTTTGTAGTTGTATGTTCACATTCTGAAAATGTGTCATAATACAGGGGGATTGGTTACTTCAAGGGCAGATTCAGCATCAAGACTGATGAAACTGTGACACCCAAAATACACCTGCTCAAGAAAGTACCAGTAATGCTGAAAAAAATGACTGAAAGCAGAGACAGACAGAATGGAATAACTTCACATCATCAAGAAAGTTGAAGTAGTGACAAACTGGGTAAATCCAATTGTAATTGCAAAAAAATTAAATGGGCATCTGACAGTCTGTCTGGATCCCAGAGACCTAGGAAGTACAAAGACAGCTTTATCAGTTGCTCACAGTAGAAGAGGTCACGTATAAACCAGTTAATGTTTAAATACTATTCAGTCTTGGATGTGAGTTCAGGTTCCTGGAAGGACAAACTGGATGAATGCAGCTCCTACCTTGGTATCTTTAACATACTGTATGGGCTTTACAGGTTTTTACGCTTATCTTTTGGTATTAATTCAGCTCCTGAGGTGTACCACAGAACAGTGAAGTAGCTGTTTGAAGATTTAGAGGGTATGGAAATCTATTTCGACAATGTGTCGGTCTGGGGAATCTTATGAGAAGAACATGCCCATAGACTGAGGAAGGTGGATGGTACGGTGGCACAGTGATTAGCACTGCTGCCTCACCATGCCAGGGACCCGGGTTTGATTCCTGACTTGGGCACTGTCTGTGTGGAGTCTGCACGTTCTTCCCGTGTCCGGGTGCTCCAGTTTCCTCCTACAGTCTGAAAGACGTGCTGGTTAGATGCATTGGTAAATTCTCCCTCAGTATGCCTGAATAGGCACTGGAGTGTTGCAACTAGGGGATTTTCACAGTAACTTCATTGCACTGTTAACGTAAGCCTATTTGTGACACTAATAAATAAACTTAAACTTAAGATGCTGCCAAGTTGAAGAAGTATAAGTGCAAAATAATCAAATACTTGGGACATGGGCAAACAAGTGAGGGCTGAAACCAGACCAGAGTAAAATTGAAGCAATTTGAACATCCCACTGCCAGAATGTAAGTAAGACTTGAAGAAACTTTTGAGCATGGTGACCTACCTTGGAAAATTAATTCTGCATGTCAGATCTGAAAACAACTCTCAGGGAATTTCTACAAAATGATATGAAATGGCGCTGAGAACCAAGTCACCAAGAAGTTTTGATTTAGACACCTACGTTGAAGTATCACAACATTAGTCACCCTGTCAAGATATCAGTGGACTAGGCTGGAAGCTATCCTCTTGCAAAATGAGCCACCAGTGATGTACACTTCAAAGTCAGTAACTGAAACACAGCAGCAATATGCCAAAATAGAGAAAAAATGCTAGCTATTGTGTTTGGCTTTGAATGCTTCCATCAGTTTGTCTATGGCAAAAATGTGGAGATTGAATCTGATTATAAGCGTTTAGAAGCTATATTTAAAAAGCCCCTGAACTGTGCACCACCAAGAACCCAAAGATTACTACTGCATCTGCAGAAGTACCAGGTCAGAATTAAATACAAACTGGACAAACAAATGTATAGTGCAGTCATTCTGTCACTTACCTACCCATCACAGATGAACAGAACAAGGAAACAGAACTGCAGATTTACACGCTGACAAAGAACTTATCTATGGCTGTAACCAAACTGGATGAGATCAGGAAAGCAACCAAGAATGATGCCACCCTGAGAAAACTGCAGCAAATTATGCAAAAAGACTGGCCCACATATTGGAGCAGAATCCCTTCTGCTGTACAAGAGTACTGGAACTTTCAGAGGAACTTCATATAGCAGAGGGAATACTTCTCAAAGGAGAAAAGATAGGAATTCCTGCAACACTGAGGAAAGAAATGCTGCATCACATACAAGAAAGTCACCTCAACATAGAAGCATGCAGGAGAAGAGCTCAAGAAGTAATGAGTGAATCCTTTGCCAGTTGGCACCCTGGGCACTCTCTGCCTCCACCAGCTCCTTGTCCAAGTGTGCCATTCCTACCTAACAACGCACATCCATCTGAGCCAATAACCTAAAGCCACAAGTGCTTGTATCTGTGCTGATGGCTGGTTGTGAAAGAGGATACGGTTCAGATGGATCTGTCAGCAGCACCTCCTCAGGTGTCAATGGAGGGTCCTGGGGCCCTTGGTTGGCCTTGACCAGGTAAGATTAATATCAATATCATTATGGTGGTTTGTGGTTGTCGAATAACTGAAGTCCTTATGCAGCCTTGAGTGACTATCCATGTGGAGTTTGGATATTCTCCCCGTGTCTGCATGGATTTTCTCCAGGTGCTGTAGTTTCCTCCCACAGTTCCAAAATCTGCCAGTTAAATGGAATAGCCATGGTAAATTTGTGAGGTTACAGGGATAGCGTGGGAGGAGGGGGCCTGGATAAGATGCTCTATCAGTGTCAGTGCAGACTCGATTGGCTGAGTGGTGTCCTTTTGCCCTGTTGGGATTCATGATTCTATGTGAGGTGAGACAACCCTACAAGGTTTGCAGTCTCCACCTGTCCCACCTCTGTCCACTGGACTTTTACCTTCCTCTTCTGCCTCTCTGCGATATGATGCACACTTGCACTTAAGCTCAAGGGCGTCTATTTAACATTTGCTCAGGATGAGCAAGTTGGCCTTCCACCACCAGTTCTTATGCGCTCAGTGGCGCTTTGGTTTCTCTTCTCCTGTAAGTACCGTGTTCCATTCAATGCTCCACTCTCCACCTACAACACCTCTCCAATGCTTGCTTGTCACTCTCCTTTGCCTTGTAAGTCATGTTGAAGTTTCCATATCTTTGCACACCTGACCCAGGGCTTCTAATCTCATCTTCTAGCCCTAACACACAAGTATATATGTCTTCTGTTACTTGGATTCCTACACCTCTGAGTACCACTAAGGATGGCCACTCTTCCAGATTTCTTCACACCAGACCATATCAATATAACCTTGCCAAGAACACTTCTTGGCTCTGTATCCAGGTGCAATGCACTACATTGTTCCCACTGACCTCAGCTGCCACCTCTGCTCAGGCCTTCTTATTTAGTGAGGTGGCCTCCTCATGCCATGCCACGTCTGTCTGGTACACACAACCTCCACTAGAGTGTGCAGATATTCATCTGACAAATGGGAAGCAGAGTGCCAACTAGTACTGACTTCCCATCTGGCATGCCCAACAGGCGCTGAGACCACAACTGCTGCCAAATTTTAGATTCTTTCCTGGATAGATTCTTGAGGTTCCTCATCAACTCCTGTCAGTTTTCAGGGAGCTGTCTCTACACTATTTAAATCCCCACCAGGTCCTCACTGGACCCAGTGCCAGACAAGCTCCACACGCACTGCTGAGCCTAGATGCAGCCGTGTTTCACACTGATCAGCCCTTAATTGGCCAGCTAGCATGAAATCTCATGTCAGTTGTGATTGTGGCCAGATACATAAATAATGGCTGCTTCCTGGTCCACCAATCACATGTGCACAACATGTGCAAAATTCATTCCATGGGATTTTGCACATCTGTTAGTGGGTACTTGCAAAAACAAACTGAAACTTAACCCTTATTGTATATTTAAAACTTTATCCTTACTACTATTTCTATTTTAAACTGGACTTTTCTGCTAAACAAAGATAATTAAAATGGTTGACCTTTTGTCTACAAATTATTCCCACCAGTTCCCAGAACAAAATAATTCTTTGTTTTGGATCTGTCACACCTCTATTTGCCTAAGGAGCTTCTAACACAATATGTGGGGCTGTACAGATCAATTTCAAAGTGAGGTACAGGAATGCTATTTACATTTGATAAAGCAACCTTTTCAACAGAGTTTGTGGGTCAGCTGAGATAATGCCTTCCCATACATCAGACCCTCAACAGGAATAGCGTCCTTTTCAATCTATAATGGCTGAGACATAATCAGTCCTCAAAATAAAACTATTTTCATGGATTTTGGGAAGAGAGCCATGCTCCCTGACTGAATAGAGAATTTACAGACATAGTTAAATAGCAAAATTAATAGGAATACATATCCAGGTGCTGAAATCGGGACCCCATACAGAGCAAGATATAACTTGGAGATATTATAACAAAGACTAAAGGTTGGGCTGATTTATAATGTAAACAGGTATGGAACGAGAGAAGCAAAATAAGCATGAACATGGTAAGAAGTCTGACAACACCAGGATGAAGTCCAACATAAACCTGGTGTTGTCAGACTTCTTACTGTGTTTACCCCTGTCCAACGCCGGCATCTCCGCATCATATTTGAACATGATCAGAACTTCCTTGAAACTTGGAGTGCTGGGAGGGATTATAGTTATAGGGCAGCAAAGTGTCAGGAAATTGACAATGGGTGTGCATTCATGTTTAGCAAATCTTGTCTCTGTACATTAATAGCTAATCGGGATCTATTAACATTTACCCTAGACTTATCAAAACTAGAATTCTGTCATGTAATATCATTGAATATGCAATAGTAAACGATTTCTAAGCATTATATACGACCTCTGGGAAGATATGTTTCAATGAAGCAGGGTGTAAAAGCCACACTATAAGAACTTGTTAATGGCCTTTCTCTGCAGAGCTGGCTCTTTTTGAGAGTTTATGTCTCTCATTGCAATGATACTTAATTCTGCTCTGATTCTGCACCCAGCTGAGTTCTCACTGTGGTTTCTTTGTTTCGCTAGGCCACTCTCAATTTGGCAAGCAGTAGCCCTTTCTAAATTATAGGCCTGAACAGATATTCCCCACAACAAAGACAAATTCCAGATGCTGAATAGAGTTCTTTCATCTCATAGAATCCTATAGTACAGAAGGAGGCCATTCGTCCACTGAGTCCCAACTGACCACAATCCCACCCAGGACCTATACCAATAACCCTATGCATTTACTCTAGCTGGTCCCCCTGACAATTTAGCATGGCCAATCCACCTAACCCACATATCTTTGGAGGGCGGGAGGAAACCGGAGCGTCTGGAAGAAACCCACACAGACATGGGGAGAATGTCTGTGTGGAGTTTACATGCTCACTCAAGCCAGGAATCGAACCCAGGTCCTTGGTGCTGTGAGGCAGCAGTGCTAACAAATGAGCCACTGCGCCGCCCCCAAACATTATTTGTCGAAGTTACTGTGGAGAAGAAAGGCCAAATGATTCAAGATGCTGGCCTTTTGAGCAGTTTAATGATTAGCTTTCTGAGCTGTATAGCCAGTCTGCTGTGTAATATCTAACTGGTAGGTCACACAGAAGCAAGCTCTGTCCAAGTTGGACCACTGGCCCATCTGAACTGACTATGCTGCAAGATTATATATCATCGCCTGCAGAACTGACACAATATCTGCATGATTACTTTATCTTGCAGTACAAACGTTACCTGAAGAAGCAAATCTTACAGCATCAGTCTCCAGCCAATTATTAAATGTTTATGTGAAAGAAATACTCATTAGTCTCTTACATTGGTACTCTCGAATTCTGAACAAATACTCCTTTTTCCTCCAGAACCATGTGCTATAAAACCTCCTTTCCGCTATGCCTCCCTTTACTGTGTGAATGCAAAGTAGGATGTTGCTTGCACTCTTTTTTTTGAAAGTTTTGAATGTTCCAGTAAATTAACCTGCTGAGCTAATCCTAACCTGAATTTGCTGTGGAATTATTAGTAAAATTGGATCACATAAAAATCCAAGGATTGGGAAACTATGCCATGTCTTATTCAAAATACTTCCTGTTGGCGGGTGATAAGAGAAAAACAGTGCTGTTTTTGATTTTGATTTGATTTATTATTGTCACATGTATTAGCACAGTGAAAAGTATTGTTTCTTGCAAGCTATACAGACTAAAATATAGTGTTCATAGAGAAGGAAACGAGAGAGTGCAGAATGTAGTGTTACAATCATAGCTAGGGTATAGAGAAAGATCAACTTAATGCAAAGTAAGTCCATTCAAAAGTCTGACAGCAGCAGGGAAGTCGCTGTTCTTGAGTTGGTTGATACATGACCTCACAATTTTGTATCTTTTTCCTGAAGGAAGGAGGTGGAAGAGAGAATGTCCAGAACACGTGGGGTCCTTAATTATGCTGGCTACTTTGCCAAGGCAGTGGGAAGTGTAGACAGAGTCAATGGATGGAGGCTGGTTTGCTTGATGGATTGGGCTACATTCATGACTTTTGTAGTTCCTTGTGGTCTTGGGTACCATACCAAGCTGTGATACAACCAGAAGGAATGCTTTCTATGGTGCAACTGTAAAAGTTGGTGAGAGTCATAGCTGACATGCCAATTTCCTTAGTCTTCTAAGAAAGTGGAGGTGTTGGTTTGTTTTCTTAACATAGTGTCAGCATGAGGAGACCAGGACAGGTTGTTGGTGATCTGGACAACTAAAAACTTGAAGCTCTTGACCGTTTCTACTTTGTCCCCATTGATGTAGAGAGGGGCATGTTTGAACTGACGCTCCCAATCTGTCTGTAACAGTGTTTCTCTTGAGTTAGGTGACTTCTTAACAGTCTCTAACCAAGTGTCAATCCCACAGTTAAGTGAATAAACTCAATAAATAATGCATGCACTCCATTTCTACGACTGATATCACTGGACGGGTTAAGGAGATGATATCAAAACAAGTATTCATCACCACTTATAAAAATTATGTTTGTAGGAGAGCCAGGAATAGTTCCTTCAATAAACACCTCCATTAGTCTTTTACTGAGGATCTGCTACTCAAATTTGGCATGAAAATAAATGATTGGATTTTATCTTTTTATTTGGTATAATGTGGAAGATAGGAAATTTATGATGATACTTGGGAAGGAGAAGACTACAATTACCTGCAAGCCTTCCTAAACCTCCATTGCCAAGACCAGCATCATCTTCAATTTCCTCCAGTTCCTCAATATCTAAGCCCAGCTAAAGTAAAATGAATGTAAAGGAATTAGTTACACATTTACCTAATTGTCTGCATATGTAAAGCAATGTTAGTTTCAATTGCATTAAACAGATTTTAAATGATTTCGGCCAAACTGATAGGGTGTGAGGCTTTTCCAGGTGACATGTGGCAAGGGTAAATATTGTAGCAGGGTAAGATCTGAAGCACAAGCTTGTGCAACTGAAAGAGAAATATAGTCCATAGGTAAAAGCAAATAAAAAATTTGACAAGTGATTGAGGGACCTAACAGAGGAATGTGAATGGTTTGACATATGAAGTGAAGAGGTATTGGAGGATTTGGTAACCTTAAAAGTGGACAAATCCCTTGGTCTGGATGAGTTGTACCCCAGGATGTTGTGGAAGGCAAGGGAGGAAATTAGGGGGGTTCTGATCTGAACTTTTAATTCCAGTCTGACCATAGGAAAGGATTGGAGGACAGTCAATGTGATTCCAGTTTTCAAGAAGCATGATAGAGATGAATCGTTTCACATCAGTGTCAGAAAAATTATTGGATAAAATTCTGTAGGAGAAAATTAATCTCTACTTGAATAGGCGGGATCAGCAGCATGGTTTGTCACAGGGAGGTCATGCCTAACTAATTTGATTGAATGTTTTGAGGATATGACCCGGTATGTACATGAGGATAGTGCAATTAATATAGTTTATATAGTATTCATAGAATGAATGGCTTCTTAGAAACCCTATAGTGCAGAAAGAGGCCATTCAGCCCATCAAGTCTGCACCGACAATCCCATCCACATCCCTCTAATCCACTAATCCCTCTAACCTATGCATTTCAGGACTCTAAGGGGCAATTTTTAGCATGGCCAATCAACCTAACCCGCACATCTTTGGACCACGGGAGGAAACCAGAGCACCTGGAGGAAACCCACACAGCCACAAGGAGAATATGCAAATTCCACACAGACAGTGACCCAAGCGGGGAATCGAACCCAGTTCCCTGGAGCTGTGAAGCAGCAGTGTTAACCACTGTGCTACCATGCCTTTCGAAAGAAACCACTTGGGAGACTGAAAGAAGGTAAAAGCGCATGGGATCTAGGGTATCTTGGCAAGTTGGATCCAAAATTGGTTTTGTGGTAGGAGAAAGGGGTGGTGTAACTGGCGGCCATTGTCCACAGTGGTGTACCACAGGAATCAGTGCTAGGTCCCTTATTGTTCATCATATGTACAAGTGACACAGATGAGAATGTGGGGAGGATGATAAGTAAGTTTGTGGATGATAGAAAGATTGACAAAGTAGTTAATAGTGAGGAAGCAGGTCTTAAGCTGCAGAAAGATATAGATTAGTAGCAGATGGAATTTAACTGTGAAAAATGCAACGTGATGCACTTTGGAAGGAGTAACAAGACAAGGGAGTTCTCAATGAACGACAGGACACTAGGAAGCTCAGCTGCCATGGAGGGATTTGAACCCCATTTCCCAAAAGCATTAGCTGGGTTGCTAAATTACTAGCATGGTAACATTACCACTACACCATCATCTCCCATCATAATTTGTTATCGCTTTTGATGCTCCTTTATCTTCTTACTGTTTTCAAAACTGTCACAGTATCTTCTCCAAATATCTCTTCAAGAAGTTACCTCTGTGTAGTATAAGGGCACATAAGGGTTAGTGTAGGACTGGGTACAGTATCACTCACATTGTGATGTAAGAGAGTGCATGACGTATACATGGAGGTCAGAATAGTTGGGACAAAGCCATGTGTAGAACCAAGCATGGAAATAGCTCCAAGTTTGGACCTCTTTTTATACATCTGTATGTAGTATAAATATTTACTGTTGAACTACCTAAGACTACAAATACTGTAAGACTACAAATACTGTACTAAGATCTACGGAATTATACTCAACATCTTACAAAACTCTGGGGTACTATTCTTTCAATTGTCACATTTACATTGTCTTGAATAGGCTTCTCTTCTAATGCTATCATTGTTATCTTTCATGTAGGTCAGCATGCTATCTGTAGCCTCTTCTTTAATACCACGTATTTACTACCAAAAGGTCAGCCTACACATAATGACATGTTCTGTAACTTGATCTCACTTCTGGTCCAATGTTAGAATTTTCAGGCTACTTGACAAAATTGAAATCATCCTGTTTAGCTCCTGTAAACATCTTAGATCATTAACTACAACTCCATTATCTTGTCTTAGCTGCCATCTCAGTGAAGACTACTAGAGCATAATGTTCATACAGGCTTATTGCTTGATACAGAACTCACAGTTTTACCCCAGTTTTGAAGATTACAAAACAGCTTTGTTGCCTCCCCATATTTATGCCTGCCCCTGCTCTAACTTCTTCCCTTCTACTGCTGAAGCATGTTATCTCAAGAGTCAATGGGCAGGACTTTTGACTGTGTTTGCCCAGAAACCGGAAAATCCTGCCCAAGGTCAACGGACCTTCCACTGTCCTCCCCTCTTTTGCTACAATTCCTGTGGTGGGTGGAACGGGAAAATTTGCCCCATTGTCTCCAATTTTGCTGTTGAGGCCTCCATCCTGCACAAACTACAATTAAAGGTTACCCCTGTGGCAGTCTCCCAAGACGTCAAGGCAAGGGTATCAAATGGGGGAGGTGATCTTCCAGAGGGAAGACAGGACGACCAGAACGCCTTACAGGGAAAGAAGGGGATTAGAAGTGAGATAGTGGTGGGGGATGGGAGGGTCAAAGGAAATAGATAGGCGGTTCTGTGGGCGAAAGCGAGACTCCAGGATGGTAGTCTGCCTCCCTGGAGCAGGGGTACAGGATGTTTCTGAAAGGGTAGAAGGGATATTGAAGGGTGAAGGGAACCAAGCTGACATAATTGTGCATATAGGTGAGAAGGATGTAGGAAGGAAGAGCAGGGGGGAAATACGTAGGCAGTTTAGGGAGTTTGGTGCCAGGCTGAAGAGCAGCGCTTCCAGGGTGGCAATCTCGGGGCTGCTACCAGTGCCGAGAGACGGTGGGGCTAGGAATACTGAGATCCTTCAGCTAAATGCATGGCTGAAGGATTGGTGTAAGATGGAGGGTTTTACATTTGTTAGTCATTGGGAAGTGTTTGTGAGAGAAGGGCACCTGTATAGGAGGGATGGGGAACACTTAAATGGGAAGGGCATGAATATCTTAGCTGGGAGGTTAGCTGGAGTGTTTCAGCAGGGTTTAAACTAATGTGGAGGTGGGGTGGGGATGGAACCAATAGCTCAGTAGGCACTGGGATTGGGAGCGAGTTGGATGACAGGGTAAGATTAGACGAGAGGAAAATCATCCGGGAGAGGGAAGATCCGAGTGGGCCTGGAGTGCGTCTGTTTTAACGCGAGGAGCGTAACGGGTAAAACGGATGAACTTAAGGCCTTAATGTTTGCAAGGAATTTAGATGTGGTTGCAGTGACAGAGACGTGGTTAAAAGAAGGGCAGGACTGGCAGCTAAATATTCCTGGGTATAAGTGTTTCAGGCATGACAGAGGACGGTCAAAAAGAGGAGGGGGAGTGGCGTTGTTAGTTAGAGATCACATTACAGCAGTGCAGAGGGAGGATAATTTAGAGGAGTTGGGAAAAGAGTCGCTGTGGGTGGAGATCAGGAATAGGAAGGGAGCAATCACATTGCTAGAGGCATACTATAGGCCACCCAATAGCCCACGGGAGGTGGAAGAAAGGATACATAAAGAAATTCTGGATAGATGTAGAAAAAATAGGGTTGTTGTAGTGGGAGACTTTAATGTCCCTGGGGTGGATTGGAAGGTGCCTAGGGCTGGGGGTCCAGACGGGGAGGAATTTGTAAAATGTGTACTGGAAGGGTCTTTGGAGCAGTATGTAGCTAGCCCAACTAGAGAGGCGGGAGTGTAAGACTCTGCAGGTGTAAATGGCAGCAAGATTTCAGTATCATCAAAATAATTTACAGATAATTAAAGGACAGCATGGTGGCACAGTGGTTAGCACTGCTGCTTCACAGCTCCAGGGACCTCGGTTTGCTTCCCGGCTTGGGTCACTGTCTGTGTGGAGTTTGCACATTCTCCTCGTGTCTGCATGGGTTTCCTCTTGGTGCTCCGGTTTACTCCCATAGTCCAACCATGTCCAGGTTAGGTTGATTGGCCATGCTTAAATTACTCCTAGTGTCCCGAGATGTGTAGGTTAGAGGGATTATTGAGTAAAATATAAAGGGATATGGGGGTAGGGCCTGGCTGGGATTGTGGTTGGTGCAGACTTGATGGGCCGAATGGCCTCTTTCTGTACTGTAGAGATTCTATGATTCTATGAAATCATTAGCCCTAATCCTACTCCTAAGAGTGTTAAAAAATATTGAGAAGTTCATATATCTTTTGAGCATTAAAACTACAGCAATAATATATTGGATAAAAGCAGCTTTAACAAATATATATTGGACAAGAGCAACTTTGACAAAAGGTCATCCGGACTTGAAATGTCAGCACTTTATTCTCCTTACAGTTGCTGCCAGACCTACTGAGATTTTCCGGCATTTTCTCTTTCGATAGCAAATATATACTGTTACTTCAGTATAATTTCATGATATTATAATGTTACTGCAAGTTGTTTCCTGTCCCCAATTAAAGAAAAAACAGGTGGGATGAAGAATAAATTGAATGCAGAGTTCCATATTAACTTGTTTTTAAAAATAAACTTTTTCACTAACCTGGTACATAGCTTCATCACAAGAATTTTCTAGACCCAGATTAATCATTGTATTTTGTAGGGTGCGGCCTATATAGAACTCCAGAGACAGATAGTAAATACGCTGAAAAAAAAATCAGTATCATTAGCAAATGCAAAATTCTGACACAAATTAACAACTACATTTACTGCATTATGCATGTTGCATTTGGAAACCATTTCATAGAATCATGCAACATTGAAGGCCATCGATCTTGTGGCCCCCTCCAACACTGTGCCTGTATCGACTCTTTGAAAGAAGTATCCAATTAGTCCCAGTTCTTTGTTCTATAGCCCTGCAATTGTTTTCCCTCTTCAAGTATATACCCAATTAAGTTTTGGGAACTACTACTGAATGTTTCTACTGCCATTTTCGGTGGTGCATTCCAGATCATAACAACTTGCTGCAGTTATCAACCGTATTACCTGTGAAAGAGTTTCTCCGTACCCAATCTACCAAAATCCCTCATAATTTTGAACACCTCCAATAAAGCTCCCCCTAAAATTCCTTGCTCTAAAGACAACAAATCCAACTTCTCTAGTCTCTTCACGTAACTGAAGGCTGATACCATTCAGTAAATCTCCTCCAGGATCTTGACATTCTTCCTCAAGTATGGTGCTCAGAGTTGAACACAACACTTTAGCTAAAGCCTAATCAGTGATTTACAAAGATCGATCATAGCTTGACTACTTCTGCATGTTATGCCTCTATTATAAAGTCCAAGATCCCGTATGCCTTTTTATAGTCTTATCATTTTATTCAACTATCTTCAAAGATGTGTGCAACTGAACCACCAGAAGTCTCTGTACCTGCATCCCCTTTATTTCATTTATTTTATATTTGCTCTCCTCATTTTGAGTTCCAAAAGCACAGTTTTACACTTTCTCTGCACTATATTTCATCTGCCACATGGCTGCCCATTTCACCAGTCTATATCCTCCTGGTCTGAACTATCCATCTCACTGTGTACCACGTTTCCAGCTTTGCATCATGTACAAATCTTGAAATTATTCTCCTCCATAACCAAATCAGTAATATATATCAAAAGAGCAATAGCAGCCATCATTTCCTCCAGTCTGATGAATATAACAGATTGCCCTCTTCTGTCTTTTAGACAATTTCAGATCCATACTCTTTTAATCCTATGGGCTTCAAATTTGATACCATTTTATGGACAGCTTCGCACTGATTAGGAACTGTGCTGAAACTGACAAGATATCAGATTCATCAATTCCTTAACTGTTTTGTCTATTTGAGCCAGGTTCAAATTGAGGATACCAAAACTGATATTTCTATAGCTCTGATAAAGAAACTGGAGTCATCAAAGCAAAATAACAAGAGAAAACAAAACCTGAGAGGGGTGGAGTCTTTATTTGGAAGTGAGGTGGAACAAAATAACAATAATCTGATCACTGACAGATATTTCTCAACAGTCCATCACCACATATGGTAAAGGCATCAGAAATGGACAAAGTAAAGTTGGAGAACAAGCATAAATTTGTTGTTTCTTTTCATAGAAGCTGCTTCATGTTACCTGTTTTCAGTATTTTCTGTTATTTGATTATACTGTAACTCCATTTCACTAACTCTGCAAGGTTTCAAATGCTATTTAGGAAATCATCCAAATGCTTAAGATTAAACTCTTCTTTCATCTTAATGTCAATTCAAGGAAACATTATCCCTTTTTAAAATGAACCAGTGAGTTTTAGTGTTATTTGCAAAGACAATATTAAGGAATTACTACACCCAAAACACAATATTATCTTAGGTAGACTGGTATATATTTCTGACATGAGTTGGCACTAAGTTGACAGAGGCTATAAGGGGCCATGGTGGGGGTGGGGAGCTCATGAGTTATGTTACAAGATCCAAACCTACCTTGTTGTTAAGCGGAGGTCGGGATCTCCCAAGTCCCAACAGGCCTCAGGAGTTTCTGCATATGTGCAAACCAAGGGCCAGCTGCGCTGCACAACCCAGTGTTTTTCAGGCCAAGGACAAGGGCCCATTGCGCCTACATAAAAAGAAAATGGAATGTAAAACAGGATCATGTGACCAAGGGGTGGAGCGCTATATTGAGAAGAGTCCCAGGCAGTGGACATGGGGAGATCCCAATGAGGGAACCCAAAGATGAGAGAGGGACGAAGAAAGAAACTCCATGTAGTAAAATTGCTGTGATTGGCTTTAAGCAGTGAAGGCTCAGGAGCAGCTCCGAAGATCTGAGAAGCAGCATAAGGTTGGTGACTCTGTGCTGCCAGCTGCCGGGGTATAGGTAACCTTTTGGAGCAGTAATATTCTGCTCAGCATGGCTGTGGAGCTGAAGTTGTGCTTGAGCTGGTGCTGGAGTACAGACTTGGGATTCCTGGGAACAGAGTCTCGTGAGGCAAAACTGAAACCCTTTGGGTGAGCTGTAGTTAAGGCAGTCCAGATCAGAGCAATCTCTGGAGAGAATTCCATGCTGAAAACTGGAATATTTTGTGAGACAGTCAAAAGTTTCAACAAGATTGTTTAACCCATGTTTGCTGATGTCTGGGAGAGCTGCTGAGAAATCCATTAGGTCTGCCTTGGTTGCATCTGTTATTTAATGTGTAGTGTGGGTGTTAGAATACAGTTTGCCTGTTAATTCACATTTACCTCATCTTAATCCTGAATGTTAGAGTATAAGATAGATATTGTTAATTGGTTTATCTTTCTGAGCTTGTACAGTAAAGTTAATGTGTTTGTTCAACAATCATGGAATCTTTATTCTCTTGAGCCAATATCTTGTACCACAACTTTTATCTACTTTAAACAACGAGTTACTAATCCCTATCAACTATTCGGAGGTCTGGTTTAGGATCATAAAAGTCAACATGAATTGGAACTAAGTTGGAATGGAGGTGGGTGGGGACATAGTTTGGTATATGTAGACATGTATAGGGAGGGAAGTCAGGCATATTTAAACAACAGGGATGAAGTCTTTTAACCTGCCCACATAGGCACTTGGCAGCTGCTGTGTGTACCTCCAATCTGTGTCCAGAATTGGAATGGTGGGAATGATTCCATTACTATCCAGTCTCTTGGAACAAAGCCAATCGGGGGCACATTTTCCCCAAACAAGCCAAATATTTTCCAATTCTGCAAAATTCACACCTAAGATTCCAGTACTGAGGCCAAGTGGTGAGAGGAGACCCAGAGCTGAGTGACTGGGCTGATACCCTAGAGCCAGAGGTGTGAGGAAGCTGCTGAGACTGGGCATAAGCTCAAGTCCGTGTGTTATGAAGTCACAATATCATTCTTATAATGAACCACATTATTTTTGTATTATGGGCGGCACGGTGGCAAGCACTGCGGCCTCACAGTCCAGAGACCGGGTTTGATTCTGGCCGTGGGTGACTGTGTGGACTTAGCACGTTCTCTCCATATCTGCACGGGTTTTCTCCAGGTGCTCTGGTTTCCTCCTACAGTCCAAAGATGTGTAGGTTAGGTGGATTAGCAATGGTAAATGTGCGAAGCTACTGCAATAGGGTGAGAGAGGGCTTAGGTGCTATGCTCTTCAGGAGAGTCAGTGCAGATTCAATGGGCCAAATGGCCCCTTTCTGCACTGTATTGTTTGCAAATTGATGCTGTTGTACATATCCATTTATTTTTGTCAAGAGCCTGGAGGTTCACCATTTTTTTGCATCCTTCCAGTCAAAACAAATCACAACCTTTCTTTTATCTATTGTTTCAAGAAACCTACAAAAAAGTAACATAATTAAGTTCCCTTCCCATTTACTTTGGAGTTGTTCATATCATTATTTGCTAGATGCATAGGCCCCCAGTTTCATTCTTACTGAATTAATGTTGTAGTAGTAACTCTACCAGACAGAATTTTATGCATAGCAGTTATTCCATGTATACTGAGACCATATCAGCCTAAAAAGGGCTAGCCTTCCAGCACATGGTCAGTAACCCTGGAGGCTATAGCAGCTCAATTGCATATCCAAAATATTTCTTTAATACGCAATGAGGGTTTCTGACACATACATCTTTTCAAGCATTGATTTATAGACGCACCAAAACTTGCTGGATGAAAAGAAATACTCAACTCCCTCAGATCCTTCTCGCAATTTCCTTAAATCTATGCCTCCTGCTTACTGACCTTCTCTGCTACCAGAAGTAGAGTGCTTCGCTCCTCATAAATATACACATCTCAATTAAAACTCCTATCAGCTTCCTCAGTTCCAAAGAAAATCCCAACCTATCGAGTCTTTCTTCAAGGCTAAAATTCTCCATACCAACTTTTATCTTTATTCATTCATGGGACATGGGCATCGCTGGCTGGGCATTTATTGCCCATCACCAGTTGTCCTTGAGAAGATGATGTTCTGCTGCCTTCTTGAAAAGCTGCTGTCCACATGCTTTGGGTTGACTCACAATGTTGTTCGGGAGGGAATTCTAAGATTCACCTTCATAAATCAGTTATGTAGATGCCCCAGTGTAATCACATCCTTTCTATAACGTGGTGAGCAGAACTGGACACAATACTCCAGCTGCAACCTAACTAGTGTTTTATACAGTTCTAATACAACTTCCTGCTCTTTAATATAGACTTTGGCCAATAATGGGGGATTAAGGGTTATGGGGAGAGGGCGGGAAAGTGGAACTGAGCAGCGACAGATCAGCCATGATCTTATTGAATGGCGGGGCAGGCTCGAAGGGCTAGATGGCCTACTCCTGCTCCTATTTCTTATGTTCTTATCTGATCTGTCCTCTTGACCACTTTAATTACTTGACCCATGATCTTCAGGGATGTGTATATATACACTCCAAGGTCCTACTACACTCTTTAGAATGCAACATTTTTTAATTCGCTCTCTTTGTTTGTCGTTCCAAAATGCATTACCTCATACTTCTCCAAATTTAGTTTCACTGGCCATTTTTCTGCCCATATGACAGTTTTTCAGTAGTCTACAGCTTTCTTCTTCACTACCAATGACAAGGTAATTTTTTGTAAAATCTGCAAACTGCTGCCTCGCTAAATATATTTAAGACGCGGGTTGATAGGTTTTTGATTGGCAAGGGGATTAAGGGTTATGGGGAGAGGGCGGGAATGGGGAACTGAGACACGACAGATCAGCCATGATCTTATTGAATGGCGGGGCAGGCGCGAAGGGCTAGATGGCCTACTCCTGCTCCTATTTCTTATGTTCTTTACATAAACCACTGATATTTTAATTCATTCACTGGATATGGGCACAACCAAAGCGCTGTTAGGGAGAGTTCCAGGATTTTGAGCCAATGACAGTGAAGGAACAGCAACATAGTTCCAAGTCAGGATGAAGTGTAACCTCATCCTGCCCCTTGCACTAGATGGTGGTGTTCCTATTCATTAGCAGTCCTTGTCCTTCTAGGTGGCAGAGATCACTTACAGGTTTGGAAAGTATTGTCAAAACAACATTGGCAACTTATTGCAGTGCAGTTTGTAGATGGTCCACATTGCTGCCCCTGTGCACTAGGGAGTGAATATTTAAGGTGGTGGGATGGAGCGTCAATCAAGCACATTGCTTTGGCTTGGATTGTGTTGAGCTTCTTAAATGTTGTAAGAATTGTATTTAGCAAGGTAAATGAAGAGTGTTCCATCACACTCTTGACTTGTACCTTTTAGATGGCTGAACGGCTTTGAGTAGTCAGGAAGCTGTAGAACTCCCAGCCTCTAACCTACTCTTGTAGCCACACATTTGTATGGTTGGTTCAATTAAGATTCTGCTCAATATCAACACTCATGAGATTGATGGTGAGGGATTCAGCATTCATAATGCCATTGAGTACCAAGTGGTGATGTTGAGAGTCTCTCCTGCTGAAGATGGTCATTGCCTGGCACCTGTGTGACATGAATATTACCTGCCACTTACCAGTCCAAGGCCTGAATATTCTTAGGTTTTGCTGCAAGCAGACATTGACTACAACAGTATTTGGTATTGAACTTTGTCAACCTTCTGTCTCAGGAGAGATTGGTCTGCACCTTTGTGGTCAACTCTATGTTAAACATTGTCTGGTGGGCCTGAACAGCCTCATTCTGGCTTGGCTTGGCACTCTGCCATATTTGCTGCAGTTGGAGACAATGGGCTGAGAGTGTGCATGATTCACTGTTTTTTCTTTCCTCTGGGCTCTCATCTGAGCCAGTCTAAGTTCTGATTTTGCCTCACCTCTTCTATTGCACTTCAGTCATCCTCCAGAGGCCATCGCAGTATGATGGATCAAAAAGGTTTTGAACAACATGCAATCAGTAGCAGACATCTCCACATCAGGCCTAACAAGCAGGAGTCCTTGATGAAGCAACTATATGGTTGGGCTCAGGAGCTTCTGAAGTGATGCTCTGAGGCTGAGATCAACTGGCTTCCAATGACAATCATTTTATGCTAGGTATAACACCAACTAGCGGGAACATTTTACCTGATTCCCATGACTTTGATGATACATTGAATCAAATGCTGCCTGTCATTCATACCTTACTTCTGAATTCAGTTCTTTTCTCAAAATCTGGCCTCTAGACGAACCCAAACAGAGTATCAGTTATTGCTGTGTAAATGCCTCATGATGACATTGTTGATGACATCCTTCATCATTGTTACAGTCCCCGTTAATGTTATAACTGCTTCAGAAGATTCCAGAATGAAAGCCTGGCTCAAAAGATCATAACATTTACTTTTCTAAATAAAATGTGGAGGAACAGAGACACAGGAATGCCAATTAGCTATTAACAGAAAAAAATCATTTATTACACATGGATTGTTTGACTACAATACAATACTCCTTCATTCCCAGTTATCCTTGAAAGCCGTGTACATTTGTGAAGATAACACGCCACTCTGAAACCAAATGGCATATGCCTACTCAATCGATTATCTATGGTTTCTCCTCAAATTCCTCCCAATGATTGTCACAAGTGTTTCCAGACTCCATTGTCAAAAGACACACTTTAAAATCTTTTTTCAAACAATGCTTTCCCACTGCTCTTTTCATTAAGGATCTGCCTCCAGGTTTTCCAACTCTCCTTTCAACCAAGGCTTCCTCCTCCAGGTTTTCCAACTCTCCTTTCAGGATTCCTTTGTCTTGAACACTCTTACCTAAACTGAGAGATCCAGTCACTGATTGCTCCACAATTATTTCATTTAACAGTGGGTGGTAAGATATCACTAACCTTAGAAGCACTTCAGTCAGGTATCTTTCTGGTTTTTCACTCGCCAACTCCTTCTCAGTTGTCAGTGACTTCAATGAACATAATCTTGTTCTAGTTCCAGTTTCCTCTGTTTCTTTAACTTCAGACTTCCTGGAAACATTTCTTCATTTCTCCAGTTTCCTTAACTAGTTCAATCTGGCTTCAGGCACTTGCTTTCTTAATACCTAACCCCATGGTTTGGCTTTTCTTCTAGCAAAGCTTTGAGAAATATTCCCTCCCTCCCTGCGAAACTTCTATTCTGGCTTCCAGTTAATACCAAAATTGAAATGGTCTTCTCCCTATACAGGAGAATACACACCTTTACTATATACAGTAAATGGTAGAGCCCTTAGAAATATTAGCATATAGAGAGATCTAGGTGTGCAGACCCACAGTTGTCTGAAGGTGGCAACTTGGCGGACAAGATGGTCAAGAAGGCATATGGCATGCTGGTCTTCATTGGTCAGGGCATTGAGTATAGGATTTAGAAAATTATGTTGCAGCTGTATAAGACTTTGGTTAGGCTGCATTTGGAGTATTGTGTACAATTCTGCTGATGCATTAGAAAGAGTGTAGAAGAGATTTACCATGAATGTTGCCTGGTTTGGAGGATATAGATTATGAAGAAAGGTTGAACAAACTTGAAAAGTTGAACAAACTTAGATTGTTTTCATTGGAGTATCAGAGGATAAGTGGGGGATCCAATAGAAGTTTACAAGATTTTACAGGCTTAGATAGAGTAGATAGTCAGAGTTTAAAAAAAATGTAAGGGGCATGTTTTTCATAGAGGGTGGTGAATGCCTGGAACGTGCTGCCAAGGAGGTGGCGGAAGCAGATTCTATAACAACGTTCAAGAGGCATCTGGACACTTAGATGAATGGGCAGAGAATACAGGGGAAATTAACCATGAGGGGCAACAAAATATTAGATTAGTGAGTCACCTGTGTCAGCACAGACTGGATGGGCCAAAGGGCCTGTTCCTGTGCTGTTCTAGAACCTTTGTTCTAATGATGTCCCTGGTTCCTAAGCAACATCTCAATCCTTCTCCAAGCTCATGTTTACTTTTTCCGTTGTAACAATAAAAGCATAATTTGAACTGATACCAAAACCGCCATACACGCAAACACTTTTAACTTTAATTTATTTTCAAAAGACGTACACTGGATATTTACCATGAGCAGTAAGGAACCTGGTACTTAGCCTTAGGGAATTCTCCGACAACCCACACTTTCCCCAGTACTGGTGCTAATGCCCCAAGAACCAGAATCCACTACTCCCATACCAGTCTCTTGAGCCACATTTATTTTTTGAATTGTATTTGCTCTACACATTGCACATGTCTAAGGTAATAATCCAGTGATTGGGAGGTCCAGCTTCTTAATTCAGTGCCATGGTCCTCATACTGACTGCAGAACCTTGTGCCACAGGACCAAAGTTAGTTAGCTCACCCACCCTCCACTCTCATCCAAACAAGCTGCAAGGACCTCATATTGGACAACTGCAAAGACTGAAGCTCCTGCAATCCTGCCAATCCTTACCTGCCACACTGGATCCCTATTCATTTTTACCTTGAGGCCCCTAATCCTAATAGCAGAAACATGATGTAGACAGCCCTACAATAGCAAATCCTGCTCAAAACAGTGGCCACTGACACATCTTTACCTTGTGATCCCATTTATAATGATACTGCTGTCCCAGTGGCTGTACCCCAGAAACAAGTTGGGGGATGGAAACCAAAATGAGAGGATGCCATAGGCATCACTTCGGGCTCTTGTTCATTGGATTGCATTTGAATGATGTATTCCTACCTAAGAGCCAGGGACCTGGGTTCAATTCCAGTCTGCGGATAGTGACGAGGACCATCAGAGGATACAGCAGGATATAGATCAGTTGGAGACTTGGGCGGAGAGATATCAGATGGAGTTTAATCCGGACAAATGTGAAGTAATGCATTTTGGAAGGTCTAATAGGAAATATACAGTAACTAGCAGAACCCTTAGGAGTATTGATAGGCAAAGGGATCTAGGTCTACAGGTCACTGAAAGTGGCAATGCAGGTAGAGAAGAAGGTAGTCAAGAAGGCATATGGCATGCTTGCCTTCACTGGCCAGGGTGTTGAGTTTAAAAATTGGCAAGGCATGTTGCTGCTTTATAGAACCTCAGTTAGGCCATGTTTGGAATATAGTGTTCAATTCTGGCCGCCACACTACCAGAAGGATGTGGAGACTTTGGAGAGGGTAAAGAAAAGATTTACTAGGATGTTGCACGGTACGGAGAGCATTAGCTGCGACGAGAGGTTGGAGAAACTTGGTTTGTTCTCACTGGAGCGATGGAGATTGAGGGGAGACCTGATAGAAGTCTACAAGATTATGAAAGGCATGGCCAGAGTGCATAGTCAGAAGCTTTTTCCCAGGGTGGAAGAGTCAATTACTAGGGGGCATAGGTTTGCATGGGGCAAGTTTTAAAAGAGATGTACAAGGCAGATTTTTTTACACAGATGGGTGCCTGGAACTCATTGCTGGGGGAGGTAGTGGAAGCGAATACGGTAGTGACTTTTAAGGGGCGTCTTGACAAGTACATGAATGAGATGGGAATAGAGGGATATGGTCCCCGGAAGAGTGGGGGGTTTTAGTTAAGTCAAGCAGCGCGGTCGATGCATGCTTCGAGCATCCGTGGGCCTGTTCCTGTGCTGTAATTTTCTTTGCGCTGAATTTGCATGTTCTCCCCGTGTCTGCGTGGGTTTCCTCCGGGTGCTTGGGTTTCCTCCCACTGTCCAAAGATGCGCCAATTAGGTTGAATGGCTATGCTAAATTGCCCCTAAGTGTCAAGGGGCTAGCTAAGGTAAATGCGAAAGTTTACGGGGAGAGGACCTAGGTGGGATTGTTCTCGGTGCAGACTCGATGGGACGAATGGCCTCCTCCTGTACTGCGGGGATTCTGCGATTACCGCAATCTGCTGGCCGAATGTGTACCCTCCGGTATGAAGCGCTCGATTGAGTATGAAGCATATTTATTTCATTTTGGAGTAAATTTACGGTGCTATATGTCCCCCAGTTTACCTTAGGGTCCTTATTGTAGTAATACTGCTGGGTGCGTATCCAGCGGCCCACCAAATGGTCGCGGACGATGTGCGCCAGCGCCAAGTAATAATCCTTCATGGTGGCCACATTACGATCCTTCACCAGGGTGAAGTGCAGGTGGCGATTAAATCCTAACTTTAACCCCGCTACATTTTCCAAGCCAACCAAGCCTCCCAAACCACGTATAGTGATCTGTTTCCTTCTCTCGCTTGCCGAGTTCCGTTTTGCCATCTTGCCTCTCAACTCCAGACTCGGCCACAGAACACAGCGATCTCGAGCTTTTTCCGTTTATCCGTTTTCTTCAAACGGCCACCACCAACTCGCCCCGCCTCGGCCCCCCCCGTTCCCCCTGCACCCAATCAGCTCAGCACTCGCTCCGACCGTACCCAATCAGCTCAGCTCTCGCTCTACCCAATCAGCTTAACGTCCGCTCCGGCCCTCGCTTTCGCCCAATCAGCTCAGCGCCTACTCCCACTACATCCAATCAACACAACCCTCGCTTCCACGGCACCCAATCAGCTCAGCTCCCGCCCCCGAGTGCGTGCCTCTGGCCTTCATCGTGTGAGCCGAAGGGGGGAAAATGGAGCATAGTCGAAGTCTGAGCTGAAAATGGGGTTCATGTTGGTGTCCTCTTGGTTGCTTAGTTGGTGGACAGTGACGTGGAATTAAATAGTTGTTCGTCTGCACAGGAAAATCTCAAAGGAGTGGAGGAGGCACTAGGTTTGCAGTGAAGCCAAGAAAAGTCCTCGAATTCCGATTCAGCCTTGAAACATGCACAGCTCCCCATGGCCCTGGCATCCTCCTCATGCCCTGTCGAATCTTTGTCATCGGAGGAGGGGTGATGATCCTAGAACTGTTCCCTTTGCAATTCTGTCAGCACTGCAGTGCTATTCTTTTAGGCAAAAACAATTAAAGTAATTTAAACAAACTGAAGAATGAAATAAAAGAGACAACTCCTAAGAAAAGGGGGAAGGGGAGGGACCCCCCTCAAAAGAACAAGAAGCAAAGCATAAAGGAAACTTATAACAGCATACCAAAATGTGACTAAAGGGGTCCGTAATACAGCCCAGTCCCAACGGCAGCACTGAAGTGCCCAGGTTCTGCAATGCAAGCAGACCTCTGCTACTCGCGGCACCCTCTGACTGTATTGCAGAGCCTGTCCAAACCAGCGAAGACACCGGAAGTAAATTTTAAGAAGCCCATCTTTCAATTTCTTCAAATGCAACCGAACCTGTCTTATTTGTAACCACTGCGAGTAAAGTGGATTAATACCCTTAGGGTGTATAAATGGGGTTGGTAATGCTTGCATTTTCAACATATACTCAGAATGATCTTCATAGAACTAACATTGACATGAACTTTGAATGAAGAATGCATTAAAATGCAACACATCTCAGCATCTTCTTCTTGGTAAAGGTGAAAAGTAATAATTTAATACTGCAAACATGCCCTCTGCCTCCATATATAAATCTCCTTGTAGGAGTCTGTTCAGCCCCACCCATCCTTTTGGCATTCTTTTACTATTTGTATATCTAGAGAAGCCTTTTGGTTTCTCTTTTATCTGCCAATTTTTTCTCATACTCCTTCTGCACCATTTTTTCAGTTCCTTCCTGAACATTTTATATACAGTCTTATTCTCCATTGTATTATCACCGTATCTGCCATTCAAACCATTTTTTGGCTTTGTTTTATTCTGTATCTCTTTCATCGTTTAGCGAGCTCTTGCCTTGTTTGGCCTACCTTTGTCCTTGTAGAAATGTACTTGACTGTACCAGTTCTGTTGCAGTTTTTCCTGTCAGTCTTTGATCCAAATTACGTGGGCCGGATGTGTTCTTAACCCACTGATATTGACTCTCCTTCCATTAAGTATTTTTATTCTTGATTGCTGTTTGTCCTTTTCCATAGCTAACCTAAATCTTATGATGCTGTTATGACCACTGGATTTATATGACAATTATGTTTAAAATTGTCTCTAATTCAGGGTAAAATGGAATAGTTTATAGAGGGGATCTGACCTCATATCACATCTCCTCGTTATGGAAACAAAAACTCAAATCTTATTCAAAGCCTTAGTGCCTGGACACAAAAGAGGAGGCAGCTGGCCCCATTGCTGCCCAAGATTCACAGACTCAGGTCTGAAATATTGCAATGATGGAGAATCTCTCTATTCTGCAAATGGCAGAAGAGATTGAAATGTGCAAATCCCATCTCAGAACATGGCACCTACCATTTTAGTGAGGCTAGGATTGAGCCCAGATTGGGATTTGTGCATACACGTTTTTGGAGATAGTTGATATATAAAACAAAATACTGCACTAGGGGGAAGTGCCAGAGGTCAGTGCCGGGGGGAGGGGCAGGGGTCTTAAATTGAGGAAGTCCGTGGAGTGGGCTGGGATTATTCCCTGTGTCCATGGGGAGGGGGTTGCCCTTGTGCACTGGAGAGGGAAGAATCTCCATGTCCATGGGTGGGGATGGGGATGTGTGGGGGGGTGTGGAATCTTTGTTTTTACTTTTAGTTCTGTTAAATCGCAGTGCCCTTTGAAAATGGTACCCTGATCTCTGGAAGGCTGACATTGCCGGCTGGCGACCAGTGTGACACCGTGGTACCTGCCTCCAGCATTTTTATTTTCAAGTGTTTAAAACTTTAGCAGGAAAAGCTGGCAGCACAGCTGTGGGGCTACATATTGTTTTCCTGCCTGAGGCAACATTTTGAAAGAAAACTATAAACAAAGAAAAGTACAGCACAGAAACAGGCCCTCCAGCCCTCCAAGCCTGCATCGTTCATGATTCCTGCCTAAACTTAATCCGTATGCACTTACGGAGTCCGTATCCTTCCATTCCCATCCTATTCATGCATTTGTCTGGTTGCCCCTTAAATACCGCTATCGTACCTGCTTCCACCATCTCCCTGGGCAACGCGTTCCATTCACCACCCTCTGTGTAAAAAAGTTGCCTCGCATATCTCCTCTAAACTTCTTCTTACGCACCTTAAACCTTTGTCCCCTAATACTTGACTTTTCTACCGTATGAAAGAGCAACTGACTATCCACTTTATCCATGCCACTCATAATCTTGTAAACCTCTATTAGGTCACCCCTCAACCTGATCAGGGATAGTCAGCATTGTTCTGTCAGAGGGAGGTCATGCCTAACAAATTTGATGGAATTTTTTGCGCATGTAACCAAGTGTGTGAATGACAGTAGTGCGGTTGATGTGGTTTACATGGATTTCAGCAAAGCCTTTGACAAAGTCGCACTTGGGAGACTTATTAACAAAGCTTATGTGCAGAGGGTGATCTGATAGGGTGGATTCATAATTGGCTTAGCAGTAGGAGACAGAGGGCGGTGATAGAAGGCTGCTTTAGTGACTGGAGGGCAGGTTAATAGGGTGGTGAAAAAGGCATATGGCACACTCGTCTTTACAAATCGGGATATAGATTACAAAGCAGAGAGGTCATGATGGAGTTATATAGAACTTTGGTGAGGCCACAGCTGGAGTACTGAGTGCCGTTCTGGTCTCCACATTATAGGAAGGATGTGAACGCGCTGGAGGGGGTGCAGAGGAGATTCACTAGGATGTTTTCTGGGATGGAATATTTTAAGTTATAAAGAGAGGTTGGATAGGCTTGGGTTATTTTCTCTGGAACAGAGAAGACTGAGGGGCAACCTGACTGAGATGTTCAAGATTATGAGGGGCATGGACAGGGTGAAGAGGGAGCAGCTATTCCCCTTAGTTGGAGGATCAGTTATGACGGGATACAAATTAAGGAAGTGAGGGATGGAAGGTTTAGGGGGTGTTTGAGGAAAAACTTTTTTTACTCAGAGGGTGGTGGCGATCTGGAAGGCACTGTCTGGGAGAGTGGTGGAGGCAGGATGCCTCACAACATTTAAAAAATACTGGATGAGTATTTGGCACACCATAACATTCAAGGCTATGAGCTAAGTGCTGGCAAGTGGGATTAGGTGGGCAGGTCAAGGCCTTTCATGCATCAGTGCAGACTCGATGGGCCAAAGGGCCTCTTCTGCACAATAGGATGCTGTGATTCTGTGAACCTCTGTCGTTCCAGTGAGAATAAACCAAGTTTATCCACCTCTCCTCATAGCTAATACCTTCCAGACCAGGCAACATCGTGGTAAAGCTCTTCTGTATCCTCTCAAAGCATCCACATCCTTCTGGTAGTGTGGCAATCAGTATTGTACACAATATTCTAAATGAGGCCTAACTAAAGTTCTGTTCAGCTGCAGCATGATCTGCCAATTTTTATACTCAGTGCCCTGACCGATGAAGACAAGCATGCCATATGCCTTTTTGACTACCTTATCCACCTGCATTGCCACTTTCAGTGATTGGTGGACATGTATGCCCACATCTCTCTGCCTATCGATACTCTGAAGGGTTCTACCATTTATTGTATAATTCCTACATGCATTCTAAAATACATTATCTCACACTGTCCAGATTAAACTCTAACTGCCATTTCTCTGTTCAAGTTTCCAACTGTCTATATCTTGCTGTATTCTCATACAATTCTCTTCATTATCTGCAACTCCACCAATTTTTATGTCATCTGCGAACTTACTAATCAGTCCAGCTATATTTTCCTCCAAATCATTTATATATACGACGAACAACAAAAGGTCCCAAAACTGATCCCTGTAGAACACCGCCAGTCATAGCCTTCCATTCAGAAAAGCAGCCCTCTACTGCTACCCCCTGTCCTCTATAGCCAAGTAAGAAGTCTCACAACACCAGGTTTAAGTCCAACCAGCTTATTTGATAGTAATCCCACAAGCTTTCAGAAACAGTGTTCCTTTGTCAGGTGCATGGAAGGTTCTGATCAGAGAAAGGCATATAAAGACATACACAGTTTGCAGAATACTGATTAGAATGCAAGTCTTTGCAGCTAACCTGCTATTCAAGTCTTAAAAGATGCAGACAATGTGAGTGGAGATAGCATTAGCATAGGTTAAAGAGATGTGTATTGTCTCTAGACAGGATAGTAACTGAGATTTTACAAGCCCAGGCAAGTCATGGAGGTTACAGATAGAGCAACATGAACCCCAGATCCCGGTTGAGGCCGTCCTCATGTGTGTGGAACTTGGCTATCAGTCTCTGCTCAGCGACTCTGCGCTGTCATGTGTTGTGAAGGCCACCTTGGAGAATGCTTACCCGAAGATCAGAGACCGAATGCCCATGACCGCTGAAGTGTTTGCCAACAGGGACGGAACAGTCATGCCTGGTGATTGTCGAGTCATGTTCATTCATCCGTTGTCGTAGTGGCCTTCACGACACATGACAGCACAGAGTCGCTGAGCAGATCGATAGCCAAGTTCCGCACACATGAGGACGGCATCAACCAGGATCTGGGGTTCATGTTGCACTGTCTGTAACCCCCATGATTTGCCTGGGCTTGTAATATCTCACTTACTGCCCTGTCTGGAGACAATACACATCTCTTTAATCTATGCTAATGCTTCCTCCACTCACATTGTCTGAATCTTTAAGACTTGAATAGCAGGTTAGCTGCAAAGACTTGCATTCTAATCAGTATTCTGTAAACTGTGTGTGTCTTTATATGCCTTTCTCTGATCAGAACCTTCCACACACCTGACGAAGGAACACTGTTTCCAAAAGCTTGTGGGATTACTATCAAATAAACTGGTTGGACTTAAACCTGGTGTTGTGAGACTTCTTACTGTGTTTACCCCAGTCCAACGCCGGCATCTCTACATCATTCTATAGCCAAGCCAGTTGTGCATCCATCTTGCCAGCTCTCCTCTGATCCCATGTGACTTCACCTTTCATACCAGTCTACCATGAGGTGCTTTGTCAAAGGCTTTACTGAAGTCCATGTGTATAACATCCACTGCCTTTCCCTCTTCAGTCATCTTCATCACTTCCTCGAAAAACACGATGATGAGGCACGACCTCCCCTTCACAAAATCATGTGGCCTATCACTAATAAAGTCCATTTGTTTCCAAATGTGACTAAATCCTGTCCCTAAAAATCTTATCCAATAATTTCTGTACCATTGACGTTAGAGGCTCACCAACCTATCGTTTCCTGGATTATCCCTGCTGCCCTTCTTAAACAATGGAATGACAATTGCTATCCTCCAGTCCTCTGGAACTTCACCTGTAGCCAATGAGGATACAAAGATATCTGTCAAGGGTCCAACAATTTCTGTCCTTGCCTCCCTCTGTATTCTGGGGTAGATCCCATCTGGCCCTGGGGATTTACCTACTTCAGTGCTTTTTAAGATGCACGATAGCTTCTCCTTTTTGATATTGACATGACTCAGAAGGTCTACACACCCTACCACAGGCTCCTCATCCATCAAGATCCTCTCTTTAGTGCAGCAAAGTATTCATTTAGTATCTTGCCCATTTCTCTCCACTATCCTTGAGTGGACCAACCATTTCCTTGGTTACCCTCTTGGTCTTTACATACGTATAAAATGCCTTCGGATTTTCCTTAATCCTGATTGCCAAGGACTTTTCATGACCCCTGTTAGCTGTCCCGAGTGCTTTCTTACGTTCCTTCCTACATTCTTTATATTCTTCAAGGGCTTCATCTGTTTTAAGCCTTTTAGATCTTATGAATGCTTCCTTTTTAGTTTTAACAAGGCTCATAATATCCCTCATTATCCAGTTTTCCTGGTATTTGCTGCACTTGTCCTTCATCCTCACAGGTACATGCTGGTCCTGAATTCCAATCAGCTGACATGTGAAAGACACCTACATATTGGATATTGATTTATCCTCAAACAGACAGTGAAAACCACCCAGAGTCTATTGAATGATGTAGACAGGTTAAATGATTGATTGATTTATTATTGTCACATTTAGTGGGTGGGATACAGTGTAAAATATTGTTTCTTGCTCGCTGTTACAGATAAAAACATGCCATTCATATAGTACATAAGGGATAGGGAAAGGATAGGGTGCAGAATGTAGTGTTGCAGTTACCAGTGGGGTGAAAAGAAAGATCAACTTAATGTGTGAGAGGGCCATTCAAAAGACTGATAGCAGCAGGGAAGAAACTATTCTCGAGTCGATTGCTACACGTTTTCAAACTTCTGTATCTTTTTCCCAACAGAAGAAGGTGGAAGAGTGTATGTCTGGGGTGCGTGGGGTCCTTGATTATACTGGCTGCTTTCCCGACGTAGCAGGAAGTGTAAATGGAGTCAGTAGATAGGAGTCTGGTTTGCTTGATGGACTGGGCTATGTTCACAACCCTTTGTAATTTATTGAAGTTTTGGTCAGAGCAGGAGTCATACAAGCCATGATGCAGCTGAAAAGGATGCTTTCTAAGATGCATCTATAGAAATTGGTGACAGTCGTAGTAGACATGCCAAATTTCCTTAACCTTCTTAGAAAGTAGAGGCGTTGGTGATCTTTTTTAACTATGATGTTGGCTTGGAGGGACCAGGACAGATTGTTGGTGATCCCAACACCTAGAAACTTGAAGTTGACAACCATCTCCACTTCATTACCTTTGATGTAAACAGGGTCACATCCTCCCTGCGTTTCCTGAAGTTGGTGACTATCTCCTTTGTTTCACTGACATTTAGGGAAAGATTATTGTCATCGCACCAATTCACCAGATTCTCTATCTCTTTACTGTATTCCATCTCTTGTCATTAAGATCCAATCACTCGAGTGGTGCCATCAGCAAACTTAAAAATGGAGTTGGAGCGGAATTTGGCCACGCAGTCATAAGTGAATAAGGAATATATGGAAGTGGAAAGGGCTGAGGACACAGTCTTGTGGGGCACCAGTGTTGACGGTGGAGGAGGTGTCATTACCTGTCCCTACTGAGGATGAGAAGGCAAAAACTTGCCAGATGGAATGTAATGTAGGAAAATGTGAAGTTATACACTTTGATAGGAAGAAGAAAGGAGCTGAATATTACCTAAGTGGAAAAAGACTGAGCTGCAGCACAGAGGGATCTGTGGGTCTCATGCAAGTTCAGCAGGCAACAAAGAAAGTAACTATAATTTTCAAAGGGAATAGAGTATAAAAATAGAAAACCTTGCTAGAACTATAAAAGGCACTAGTTTGACCACACCTGCAATACTGTGAATAGTTTTGGTCCACTTATCTAAGGAAAGAAATACTGGCATTAGAGGCATTCCAGAGGAGCTTCACTAGTTTTAAGATAACTATGGTCTGTCCCAAAAGTTAATATTCTAAATTGGGGCAAGGCCTTGATGGTATCAGGCAGGAACTTTCAAAAGTCAATTGGGGAAGTCTGTGGGAAGGAAAAGGGACGTCTGGTAAGTGGCATGCTTTCAAAAGTGTGTTAACCAGGGTTCAGGGTAAACACATCCCTCTTAGAATGAAGGGCAAGGCTGGCAGAAGTTGAGAACCCTGGATGACTCGGGATATTGAGGTACTGGTCAAGGAGAAGAAAGAGGCACATGATGTGCATAGGCAGTTGGGATCAAGTGAATCTCTTGAAGAGTATAGAGGGTGTAGGAGTAGAAATAAGAGAGAAATCAGGAGGGCCAAAAGGGGACAGAAAATTGTTTTGGCAGATAAGGCTAAGGAGAATCCAAAGAGCTACAAATACATAAAGGGCAAAAGAGTAACAAGGGAGAGAGTAAGGCCTCTTAAGGATCAACAAGGTCACCTATGTGTGGACCTACAAGAGATGGGTGTGATCCTAAATGAATATTTCTCATCAGTATTTACAGTGGAGAAAAGCATGAATGTTAGGGAACTTGGGGAAATAAATATTAATGTCTTGAGGAGTGTACATATTACAAAGAAGGAGGTGCTGGAAGTCTTAAAGTGCTACAAGATAGACCTGATGAGGTATATCCCAGGACGTTGTGGGAGGCTAGGGAGGAAATTGCGGGTCCCCAAGCCGAGATATTTGAATCATTGATAGTCACGGGTGAGGTGCCTGAAGATTGGAGAGTTGCAAATGTTGTGCTTTTGTTTAAAAAGGGCTGCTGGAAAAAACCTGAGAACTACAGGCCAATGAGCCTCACATCTGTGGTGGATAAATTGTTGGAAGGTATTTTGAGAGACAGGATCTACAGACATTTAGAGATGCAAGGACTAATTAGGGGCAGTCAGCATGGCTTTGTGAATGGAAAATCATGTCTCTCAAATTTGAATGAGTTTTTTGAAGAGGTAACCAAGAAGGTAGATGAGGGCAGTGCAGTTGATGTTGTCTACATAGACTTTAGCAAGGCCTTTGACACGGTACCACATGATAGGTTGTTGCATAAAGTTAAATCTCACAGGGTCCTGGGTGAGGTATCTAAATAGATACAAAATTGGCTTCTTGACGGAAGCTAGAGGGTGGTTGTAGAGAGTTGTTTTTCAAACTGGGCACCTGTGACCAGTAGTCTGCCTCAGGGATCAGTGCTTGACCCACTGTTGTTTGTGATTTATATTAATGATTTGGATGAGAATGTAAGAGGTATGGTTAGTAAGTTTGCAGATGACACCAAGATTGGTGCTATGGTGGACAGTGAAGAAAGTTATCTCCAATTGCAACAGGATTGGGCGAATGAGTTGATGAATGGTAGATGGAGTTTAATTTAGACAAATGCGAAGTGATGATTTTGATAGATTGAACTAGGGCAAGACTTACTCAGTTAATGGTAGGGCGTTGGGGAGAATTACAGAACAAAGAGGTCTAGGGGTACATTTTCATAGCTCCTTGAAAGTGGAGTCACAGGTGGACAGAGTGGTGAAGAAGGCATTCGGCATGCTTGATTTCATTGGTCAGAATATTGAATACAGGAGTTGGGACAACTTATTAAAGTTGTACAAAACATTGATAAGGCCACACTTGGAATACTGTGTGCAATTCTGGCCACCCTATTATAGGAAGGATATTATTAAACTAGAAACAGTGCAGAAAAGAGGTACTAGGATGCTACTGAGACTTGATGGGTTGAGTTATAAGGAGAGGTTGAATAGACTGGGACTTTTTTCTCTGGAGCATAGGAGGCTGAGAGGTGACCTTATAGAGGTCTATAAAATAATGAGGGGCATAGACAAGGTAGATAGTCAATATCTTTTCCCAAAGTTAGGGGAGTCTAAAATCAGAGGGCATAGGTGTAAGGTGAGAGGGGAGAGATACAAAAGTGTCCAGAGGGGCAATATTTTCACAGAGGGTGCTGAATATCTGGAACAAGCTGCCAGAGGTAGTAGTAGAGGTGGGGAAAATTTAATCTTTTAAAAAGCATTTAGATAGTTACATAGGTACGATGGGTATAGAGGGATGTGGGCCAAGTGCAGGCAATTGGGATAAGTTTAGGGGTTTAAAAAAAGAAGGGCGGCATGGACAAGTTGGGCCGAAGGGTCTGTTTCCATGTTACAAATCTCTATGACTCTAGGTTGATCTCGGGTATGGAGGGATTTTCTTAAGAGGAGAAGTTGAGTAGATTGGAACTGTACTCATTAGAGTTTAATAGAATAAGAGGCGACCTTATTGAGACATATAGGATTCTGAGGGGACTTGACATGGTAAATGGTGAGAGGTTGTGGGAAGGAATAATCTGTGTAAGAGGTCACCCATCTAAATCAGAGATTAGGAGAATTTGATCTATCTGAATGTAGTGAATCTGTGAAATTCTTTACCACAGAGGGATGTAGAGGCTGGGTTCTTAAGTATGTTCAAGGCTGAGACAGACATTTTAATCAGTAAAAAAATCGAGAGTTATGGGGATAAGATGAGAAAGTGGAATTGAAGATTATCATATCAGATCAGGCATGCTCTCATTGAATGGCAGAGCAGACTTGATGGGCCAAATGGCCTACTTCTGCTCTTCTATCTTATGGTCTTACCTGGTCTGGCTTGCACGTGATTGCAGACCCACAGTAATGTGGTTGATTCATAACTTTGCTCAAAGGCAATTAGGGATGGGCAACAAATGCTGACCTTGACAGCAATATCCACATACCCTCAGCAAAATTGAAGCCATTTTCTGATAGTACCTATGTTGCACTGCTGCTGGTTCCATCAACTGCGCTATTACGCTCTCAAGATTGGAACAAATAGTTCATAATATTGATATCTGACTCAAGTATGCAAAGCCCAGAACTAGTGAGGTTAGTCACTAATTAAAGACTAATTACCACTTTACCTCTCCCTTGGATACTGAAATAATAATTGAGGACAAAACGTCTAACTTCAAGAAAAAATTAGATATAGCTCTTGGGGCTAAAGGGATCTAGAGAAATGGGAGGAAGGGGATATTGAATTCGATGACCAGCCATGATCAAAATTAATGGTGGAGCAGACTCGAAGGGTTGAATGGCCTACTCTTGTTTCTAGTTTCTATCTAATTGGCTTTCCCTCTATACATCAAAAACTTCAATTAATCTGGAACTCTGATCATTGTTCTCTCAAGCACCAACTGCTCAATCCCATTATTCCCACTCAGCCAAAATCCATACATCCCATTGATTTCAGTGCTTTTATCTTCATTAATTTCGTCTATATCTTTGTAGCTGCCTACCTGAAGAGTTATCTCCTTCAATATCTGTCCCAGTTTACACTTGACGCTGTTTTATTGTTTGTCCATTGCTCTCCTATGTATAATTGATCCCCTAATCACAATTTGCCTGCTTGTGCTGCTCATTTAAAATAAACTTTGACCATTATTTCAGTTTGCCCTCGGACATAAGATGATGGGACTCCTCCGGTTGGTCTTGTAATCTGAGGAATGTGGTGGACATCCCCAAACCTGCTTAATATTCTTTTTCTTTGATGTTGCAGATCAGCCCTGTATCTCTCCTCTGCATTCTCTCCATGCCGTCAATGTTTCCCTTTAGTTTTGGTAACTAAATCACTATTCAAGAAATAGCCAGAATAGGGTATGTGCAGTATTACCATGACATTTTCCAAATTATTCTTAATGGCAATATAATTTAGCTTTATTTCTATTCCAGTTATTTGAAATGAAGCACAGAATATCCTATAACCTGAGAAATTGATTTTTACTTCATTTTGAGAGATTTCTACACCATTCAGAGCACACTTTGACTGCTAGACATACAACATTTGAAAGTCACTGTCATTTGATTTTACTTATTTCCTTTTGAATCATTCACAGCCTTTGCTCAGAGCTTCCTCATTCTTACATGATTGAAATCAGAATCAGTGGAAAATTAGAGGGGAAATGACTGCGTCAGCAGTATAAGGTGCAGCACATTGCAGCACCACTATGCTGTGCTACTGCACTGTCTGTGAGAAATATCTCATGGTACTTCTAATATTCTGATGCCATACTGCTTCACTTAATAATTTATAATGATCTGATTTCAATATATGAACACTCAAACATAAAGTTAATCTTTTATTTGATTCCCAATGCTTCAAGATTAAATTATTGAGCAAAAGTGAGAGGAAATATTGGGTGCAATCTCACCGCTTGTTCATGCCACGCTTCCACTGCAGCAGAGATGGAGAATTTGGCAACAAGCCAAATCTCTGTTTATTGCAGTGGGATG